>NC_037088.1:4085000-4765000 GCF_002994745.2 Rosa chinensis | reverse complement strand
ATATGTCACTTACTGCACATTTTATTGATACAAATTGGTCTTTAAATAAAAGAATAATATGCTTTAAGATGATTGAGTACCCTCACACGGGAGAGTCACTTGCAAATCATATATTTGAAGAATTGTTGTGTTGGCACATTCATGATAAAATATTTTCCATCTCTTTAGACAATGCTACGAATAATGATGTGGCTGCATTTGTTCTTCCCACTTATCTTATGCTTGAGGAAGCGCCTAAAAGATTGTTTCAGGTACGTTGTTGTGCTCATATTTTGAATTTGATTGTGCAAGATGGTTTACATATTTTAGGTCCATCTATTGATAAAATAATCAATGTTGTTCGCAGCATGAATTCTTCTAATAAGAGACATGAACTGTGGGTGCGTTGTTGTAAGGATTTTGATTTGCCAAAAAAAAATATTGACAATGATGTGCCTCATAGATGGAATTCTACTTATGAACTTTTAGACCTAGCTATAAAGTATAAGGGGCCGTTGAATAGGTATGCTCAAAAGGTGAATGAAAATAGGTCTTGCAATTTAGATGTTCCATCGGAACAAGATTGGTCAATTGCATTTCTAGTTAATGGCTTTTTGGGGATTTTTGCATCTTCAACTAAGATATTTTCTGGTGTCTATTATCCTACATCATGTCGTGTTATTAATTGCTTGATAGATATCCATGCAGCATTTGTGGCATATTCTAATTTTTTAGTCTTTAAAGATGCATTGGTTGCAATGAAGGACAAATTTGATAAGTATTGGGGTACATTTCCCAAAGCTTTATGTTTTGCTACAATTTTCGATCCTAGATTTAAGTTATTTGCTCTTGGAGAATGGCTAAAATGCATGGGTATTGATCAGCTTGATGTTGATACAAAATTGTTAGAGTTAAGAACCGAATTAAAGCTCTTTATGAAACATATAAGAAGAATATTGTGTCAAATGTAGCACCTAGGCAATCTGAAAATTTAGCTTCTTCAACCTCGAGTTTATCTCCGGGTTCTATAGCATTGCCTATTGTTGGTAATTTCTCAATGCAAAGTTTGAAAAGGGCAAAGGTATCATCTTCTTATACTTCAACTACGAGTTCTAATGATTTACAAATGTATTATGATTTACCAACTATTGAAGTTGATGATGATAATCAATTTAGTGTATTGTCTTGGTGGAAATCAAATGAATCATTATATCTTGTGGTTTCTCTCATGGCTAGAGATTTGCTAACAATTCCAGCTTCTACTGTAGCTTCGGAGTCATGTTTTAGTGCAGGAGGTAGGATTGTATCCGAGAGAAGGGCTAGCTTGAGTCCAAATACAATAGAGGCATTGATTTGCTTGAAGGATTGGAGTTTAGCAAAATCAAGGATGCAAGAGGCTCAGCGTGAAATGCAGCTAGCTGAAGAAAGGAGGCTGATTAGGGAAGGACGACCAGATTGGATGGAAAACAGTGAAGATGAAGCTGGAAGTGAAGCTGAAAATGAATCTGATAATGATTCTGAAAATGAGTCCCATGAACAGGTATATTGTTTTTGTTACTTCATTGCTTCTATTTTTTAATTTTCAGTTTAGCAAAACATGTTTTCTGGTTTTTTAATTCTTTATTTAAATGGGTAGGTACCAAGATCAGTTGAATCCCATGAGTTATCAACCAATCTGCAGCCTTAAATTTTCAAGGTCAGACTGGTCAGTAAGTTGCAGTTTATGTTTGAAATAGTAATTGGATCCTTAACAATTCTTAGATGCTTTTACATACAAACTTTATATGAAGTTAGACTATAGTGGGTAGTTTTAAAAGCTTGAATTGGTTCATTTGAAACTTTGAGTTGCTTGCTTTTACTAAAACTTGCAGATTATATATTTGTAATAAGTGGCTCATTTAAAGAATTTTTTGCAGGGCTGTACAAATTATGCAGGGCTGCAGGCAGATTCTAGTGTTAGCCTCAATGATACCAAGTCTGAATGGAAGACAATATGCCTAATTAGATAAACTCATACAAATTGTATTAATAATTTGCTTTTGTTCTAAGTTGTAAATTGGGAAACTTTGTATTCTGTATTTTTATTTCAATACATTAAAACGGGCGTGGGGATGAGCCTCCTAGTTCGGCTAGGTTCCAAACCCCTTAAAACTTTAGAAGGAAATAAATAGCATCCTTAATATGACCTGTGATGATCTAGATTCTAGAAGCAGGATATCTTATATCCATTTTAGACAAGACCTTATCAATTAGTTATTAGTTGAATGAGGTTGAGTAAAATTAGTTGTTGTGGACGAAGCTAAATATTGCATAATAAAATGGTTTCTGAAACTCACATTATAGAAAAGCCCGGCCCGGCCCGAAAAATGGTGGGCTACCCGGCCCAGCCCGAAAAAGCCCGCGAGGCCCGCCTTATATTGATGGGCTTGGATCTTATGATTTATAAGGAAGCCCGGCCCGGCCCGGCCCGTCATTATTTAAAAATGTAAGTAGGCCCGGCCCGAGCCCGCTATGAATGGGCCCGGCCCGGCCCGTTGACGAGGCCTATTTGCAGTAATAATAGATGAATAGTCCATTAATTATTGTACGTGCATTCTTTTGTGGTTGATTTGACGAGGATAGTATTTGATTAGTAACAAAAATAATGGTATTCCCTGTTAGATAAGTAATTTGGGCATTTGATTTGATTGACGCGATTTACAAGCTTTCTCTTTATCAGATTATTTTCAAATCTTTTATTTAGTTGATAACCCCATACACCTTATAGGGACATGGTTTCAAATTCTCTATTTTCTACTCTACATCCTACTATGTATTTGCAGCTGAATCTGTAGGTAGGCAAATTCCCATTGCTTATCTGGAGAGAATCAAGGATGATTTCAACGGAAGATATGCTGGTGGAAAAGTTGGGACTGCAACAGCCAATGGACTGAACAGAGAGTTTGGGTTTCTTGATGAAGATTATGGTGCAACAATCGGTTTTCCACTAATATGCTTAACTTTGATGTGGATGCTTTAGACTAAAGCTGACGGAGCACATGAAGTACTGTGTGGATCATCCTGAAGAGATCAACAAGCTTGCAAAAGTGAAGGCTCACGTTACTGAGGTCAAGGGTGTTATGATGGAAAATATTGAGAAGGTAGAAAGAGTTGCCGCTGTTAAATTCTATTTCAAATTTAGAATAGTTGTATGAATTTTTTTCTTTTTTCTTTTTTTTCTCGTTTTTTAAAGAGGATTAAAGCGGAAAAAGGTCATCGCTTCTTCTACTACAACAATTGCAGATGTTGAGTAAATGAATAATTGAAGAATGAAGATGATCGACTGTTTGTCACCTACCTAGTACGTACCATGTTAACGTTCTCCGCCATTTTAATGTCCAAATCGACCCAGACGTTAACGTCTATCTAAGCTGTAACTTATAGCTGAGTATCAGTGTTGTGACCAAAAACAGTTTTTTAATGAAAAGTCCAATTCATGTGCTTCCACAAATAGGTAGGTAGGTGTGGTCTTTCTATAAAAGTTAAGAGATACTTGGGAAATTATAACATGGTCTCGAATTTGTGAAGATGTTTGGTAATTGATATAACATTTTATAAAAATTGTGATAGAGTTTGTTGCGCTACGATTTTCTAGACTCTTTTTTTTACACCTAACTAGATCTCCGTCAAAATCGTCTCACTCTTTTTTAGCTTAAGGGTTGAGATCTTTTGCCTTAGAGCTAGATTGTAGAGCTTGTTATACGAAATTTTAGGGCCCGGGACAAAATTCATTTTCATTGAAATATGCATAAGCTGCAACTCATATAAGGCAATTGAATTATGTATTAATTGTCGAAAATCTATCCCCGAACTCTGATTTCCTAGAAAAACCATTCAAAATCTTTCCTACCATTTCTACTTTCTCAAAAATGGTTGGCCACCTTTTGTGGTAAATGTTATAAGCATGATCGAGCAATTTAGATCTTGACGCTCTTCAGGTTTAATGTTTATGACATTCAGTTCTCAATATAGGTCATATATACTAATACAAATTGGCCAATCACCCATACTTACTCGTTAGCTAGAGCTTCCGATCAAAAGCACATGTACGTGTTTGGTAATGGAATGAAGCTCAATTTTCCTTTCCTACGCCTCTTAATTTGCAGCCTCCCCGACCAGTACTCCCTGCATGTGTTTGGTAATGGAATGAAATTCAATCTCTAGGGAATCTTGTTCGTATTGGTATTATTGTGGTCACCATACAACAACAAAAAATTAATTATAGTTAGGATATTTATGGCCCTGATGGACAAATTGTTGCTCATGCTTGATTGATGAAGAATACATGGAAGCACAATGGTGGAAACTAGTACTACAAGATACTCGTGCTTTAGTTAGGATTTTGTTGGATTGATTTCCCGTATTTGAATGCTCGAAATCGATAGTTACTGTACGTACATCAAGCTAGCCATTCGAGTATGGCAGAAGGCAATTGACCTACTTATTATGGTACCTTTCCTTTCTGTCACTGAATATAGGGAACTTCCAGAACCTGATGAGCTTTTCTCAACATCATCATCACTTATTAGTCGATCATACTGAGAAGGATCTTATATCTACATATATATATGTCGGTTACAATATAAACGAATGAAGTGGATTTTAATTTCCCACTTTCAGATTTTTGAATTATCTAGATTTGTGATCAATTATTTTTGGTGCATAAATTTTGGGAGAGAGATTACTCAACATATAATCTCCCATCATTAATTTTCGAGAAGTCTTAATAGACGCATCCATCTTGCAATTGATCATGAGAAGAAGGGACCTGCAAAGCAGAAAAACACTTCAACTCCCAAGTTATTGTCTATTTAATAAGAATATAAAAAAAATAGATTGATACTTGTGAACATTTGTTACCCATAATTTCCCCCAATTCTCCATAATAAGCTTGAGGATTTATAGTCGTTCATTCCTTGGTCCTCAGTTCATGGTTCTTGGCCCTTACTCCATTTTGTAGTGGGAGGAATGGTGTTTGCACGTTCTCCACCTTGATCATGTTTTACTATCTTTCTTTTTAATTATCTAATTGTTAGTCATTTTAGGACTTTGATCATCATGCTTGGTTTAATGAGTGGGGATCCAATAAAGACAAAATTTAACACCTCCACAATGGCCCCTATTTCCTTTATGTACGAGCTCCGAGTGCGGGAATGAAAACTGATCAGTTACCGGATATGCACATAGAAATTAATTGTTAGTCCATAACAGTAAATAAATAGCAACACCAATTTCATGCCTTCAGTAAAAAATTAAACAAGATTTATCAAACACATTACAAGAAATTGGTGAGATTATGGGTGAGATTTCAAACCGCTTTTCTAAACACTACTAAGAAAAAACCTCAATTACTTCACCTTTTTACTTCGGCAATAGTTTCCATTGCAAATGACATCCTATTGCTACAGAAATGTTCCATCGCAATTAAGCCTTATTACAGCAAATGTGTTACTGTAGTAAGTTTTTAATTCTTTTTCCCTCGATTTTTTCTTTTGGTTTGTGTGCCTTATTTCCCACTAACATCGATCTGCAGCTCTAATCTACAGCCCCAATTTAATGTCTCTCTCTCTCTCTCCCCCCGCAGCGCCTCGTTATGAAGATGCTTTAGATCCAATCGGAGAAGGAAATCGTCATCGAGTTCATTAAGAATGACGACTACAAGTGAGTTTTTATGTCTAATTTATTGGTTAACTATTGTAATTTGTGTATTTACTTGCTTATATGGTTTGCCAATTTGTTGGGTAGAAATTGAGTTGAGGAAAGGGATTGGAAATTTAGGATTATGTGGTTTTTGCTGATAATAGTGTGGTCTAGAGGGGATAAAGCTCAGTGATTTAAATAGAACATTACAGGGAAAAAGTCGAAATGAGAGGATTGGAAATGTTTGAATATAGTGGAGTACAAAAGTACTGGTCTTGCTTACTAATGTAGCTTCTAATGCATTAGAAAGAGGAATTGGTGTGATATCAGTTTAGGAAAGTTTTAATTAGGCTCTTACTTGGATTTTAGATATGTCCAGGTGCTTGGTGCATTTTACTTGTGTATTACCAGTACCTAGAGCCTTTGTACAATGACAAGTAAAATTGGCTGATGGACGTGGAAAGTATCGCTCTCTTTGCTGTCCAAGAACACAACAAGCGATAGGTTCATACTTGCCCCAATTATATTTGTTTGTTTGTGTTTTAACTGATTTTTGGTGATTTTTTACTTTTTACCTTTTGATGCAGAATGGTGTGCTTGAGTTTGCGAGGGTGTTGAAGTCAAGGGAACAAGTGGTTGTTTAAATTTGAATTTAACTGGGCAAACCTTTGTTTTGGTTCTAATAGTTCGAAGCTATATTCTTATAAATGTTGTGCTATGTTCAGCAGGATAGGTCGGAGTGCCAATGCATGGCCCCTGTAGAAGCGTTGCTGCTGTGAAGTTATCAAAGGATCAATCACCAAAGAAGTGAGCTTTTATGCCCCTCAGAATCTATCCACCTGATGGTTGCAATAGTTGGTTTCAAACATTCTATATTGTCAGAATGGAGAGGATGGTGGTGAACTCTCAATTGGTGAAAATATGATAGCTGCTGCTGGGCTGCCACAGCTATTTCAACAAATCCATTATGGGTTGTTAAGACAAGACTGCAAGTAAGTTTGCTGTTCTTATGCTTGTAATTCATTTGAAATGAAATGGTTGGAATGTGTATGTGTGTGTGTGTGGATATAAATTCTGTAAGTAATTATCTTAGTTTATAATACTTCAAAACTGATTACTAGAACATATATAATCAGGACATCTCTAATTCCCTTTCATCTCCTCTAGGCTGCATGCTCATTCCATGGTTAATCGTTGTAGTAACTTAATGGAGTTGTCTGTGTCCACACATAAGTCATGCCCTTGCAAGCATGTGTGTGTGTGTTTCTATATTCAGGGCTTCATAGCTCTGGTTAAGACGTTAAGTATAGTTACTAGAGATTGTTTTTGTCAGCAATAGAAAATGCTTCATTGTGTTGCAGTCTCACTGAAAAACCTAAATCAGGCCTTTAACTGGAAAAGGGTGGGATTTCAGAGGTCAAAGTTAATCCAATATCAGTCTAAGATGGATGCATTGGGCAAGCAGGCATGGATGGATGATGACGTACATATGAATTAAATATGATCCAACGTACTTAAAAATTTCTGTTTTGAAGTAACATTTGTTTTTTATTATTTTGTTTCATTATGAGCCGAACTTTGCTAGCCTCTATATATTATAGGTATTTTATGTTTTCATTTTTGAAATTAAACAAATTAGTTTGCCACAAAATCTATTACTACAAACTCTCTCAATATCCACATACTAACTGCCCTGTTTGGTGGGACAATTTTGAGCAGACTCGGGTGGATCAAATTACACAACAGCTGAAATTTGGAATATCAGAGTTTGAAAACAATGAGAACGTATCATCAGTACCTCAAGATCCAGACCACATATCCTCTACATATCAAGTTGACAAGGAGGTACAATTTTCTTCAATTTCATATTTCCATACAAGTTGCCTTTTATTGGTTTGTTGATTACTTGTGTATTTTCTGGCTATATGTTGTGATGTTTTGATGTTTGAACTATTAACTCTTTAGCACTGATTATAAACTACATTGATGTAGGGTGCAGAACAATTGGACCTGGAAAAGCAGGAAGCCATAGGTGTGCTTGATGGCTGTCACAGATTATACCGTCCTGGTTCTTATGTTATGCCTTGATTAAGTTTTGAGTATATTCAGGTGAAGTACTTCAATCTCTTCCTTTGTTTTCCTTTTACAATCCTCCATAGTGGTCAGAATATCTTTTCTAAAGAGTGCTTTTAGTGATTTCAATACTAAAAGTAACAATGTTGTGGACTAATCATCTAGAAGGATAGTGTAGAGTATACAAATTATTGTGTGATGAAGCAAAAGGTCTAGCTAGTGCTACCTTCTTGCTAATCCTGGCTTTGTCAACTTTAGATTGACATGTCTGTTTTCTCCTGAGTTCTATCAATTCCTATATCTACATAGGTTTGTTTTGTTTATGTAAGAGTAATGACATAAACTTCTAAAATGTGTATTTGTGATCCTTATTGTTATTTTTTCCTTTTGTCTATGATAAGTTCAATTTCCTTTTAAATCATATAGAGGGCAGGTAGTGCAGGACCATACTATGTCACAGGTTTAAATGAAAGATGGAATACTTGTTTATCTTTCGGTGTGGTTGTGGATTGTAACTTGTTTAAAGGACGGCACCTATATATATTAATTATGTTGGTAAATGTATTGCATCTAGTCATTTCATTTGGTATTTTATGTTGGGGTTTAGTTTGCTAATCTCATTCGGATAATATATCACTCATGCTATTCAATGGGTTCTAACAATGTGTGAAAGCATTATTTGGGATGAGAATTTATGCATATGTTTACATATTTTGGTTTTGTTTGATGTGCAGAAGAAGAAGCAGCACCAGCTTAGAACTGTTATACGTGGAAGTGCAAGCTTCTATCTCATGGCTTGTGTGCGTGATTTGGCTAGTGCAAATCCCATAATATTTTTAATTTATGATATTTGTTGTAGATGGTACTAGCTTTGATGTGCAATTCACACATTTTTTTTTTTATAAATGAAATATTCTTTTGTGACGGCAAAATATCCGTCACCACCAATACCTCACTTTAAAAAATAAAAATAAAAAAAAATCTTTTTGCAACGGCAAAGTACTCGTTGCAAATAGTTTAGTCATTGCGGCGGCAACAGTTTTTCGTCGCAAATATTTTTTGCAACGGAAATTTACTGTCGCAAATGAATCGTGTGACGCCACCAATTGCAATACTAATATTTTTGTCGCAAAAAGCTCAATTTGCCGTAGCAAAAGCAATTGTTTTTAGTAGTGGAAGACACCGGTTTTATATTTGAACTAATTATTTAATGTTGCGAGGATTGATTGTTTCATGTCACAATGACACACTATTTAATGTCTCGAGGACTCACTATTTAATGTCGTGAGGACATACCATTTAATGTCTCGGGGACTCATTGCTTTAATGACGCGGGGACATACCGTATAATGTCTCGGCCTTTGGGGGAATTACATGTTGAGACTCACCTATTTAATATCGCGGGTGCACTAGTGACACCAACATCTCATATTGGAATGCTACAGCAGGGTCAACGCAGCTATGAGGGCTAGAGCTTCGGTCAAGGGCCAAACCTCTAATCTTTCGCACTGCCATTCCTAATTAGATACTGTAGCAGTTACAAAATCCGACCTTTCTACTACTTAAACCACGTTGGCCTCTGGTAGTACGTGAACTGCAAGAGATGGTAATGACATCAGAAATGACATCAGAAAGGCTTACCGGCAAACACATGACTCTGGCGGAGGATGGAATGACCATTTCTCTAGAAAAGTTGAAGCTATATTTGGCAGTGGGTAAGAGGAACTTGAACTGAGCCTGAGAGTTTAGGCTTCGGTCTGGTGGCACAAGATGAGGCTAGAACTGGCCCTATGAAGAGAAAGCGATGCAGACTAGCTGGAAGCAAGAACAGACTGCGCTATGGCAGCAATAAAATTGTGTCATCTAAGAGTAATGAAATGGTAGATATTTATGTATGTCTGTAGTCCATATGTGATATTGAACTACGTTCATGTGTCGTTCTATTTTGTTTTAGACAACATATAGTCCCTAATTCTTCAATATTAGGAACTTCAGATGACAGTTCCTTATACTGAATCAATTGGATGAAGCTAATCCAACAACAGCGCGATTCTCCGTCATTTGAGTGTCTAAGACGACAGCCACCTAAACAACAGATTTTTAACATATCAGACGATAGACATTATCGGTCGTCTGATCGAAGCAATTCTTGACAACAGATTTTAGCTAATTTTTCTTTATATAGGAATGAATAATGTTGTCTCGTCCTTGAGTTTTTTTAACCCAGAAGAGTCATCAAAGAAAACATATTCTCAAACAATGGTTTAATTATTGAAGGAAATTATTCCAAATCACGGGATATCATAGAAAGAAAACCAAAAAAAAAAAAAAATTGTAAAAATACAAAGAGTCAATCAGCAGTCGGTGAAGATAATGCATGGAACCCAGATTTATATTCTTGAACAAAAGCTATTATATAACAAGTAATCAACGACATAGCCAAGCGCGCCAAGAACCACAGTTGTAGTTACTGCAATACTACACCCCTGACTCGGAGCTTTCCAAACGTGTCCCCAAATCCTTCGGCAAATAGAAAGGCGAAAGCTTCCATACAATCTTTTTTCAAAACCACCCCAATCTCTATACCTCCACCACCATTCTTGGAATCCGAGAAACAAATCGCTCCGGTCCTATCTATAGAAACCACCTCAACTTTCTTCGGCCTACCCCATCCAAAGTTCGTATCGTAAATCTGAAATCGGTGCGAACCAGCAGTAGAATATATTCCCTCGGCCTGAATCAAGTCCTTGATTTTCGAAGAATAGAGCTTGTGCGCCTCTTTCAAAACCCCATTCTTGTCCAAACCCTTTATAGCTTCACTAATTGCTGTGACCGCCACAACCAACCCATCTTCACCCAATAACTCCTTTGCTTCCGCAAACCCCATCGCACCCATCATGCAGTTTCCAAAATAGTTTTCAGGTACCGGAGGGTCCAAGCGAGACCTACAGTCCACGGTAAAGGCCTGAACTGAAACTTTGTCGGCTTCTATTCCTTGTGCCTTGACTAAACAAACCCAAGTGTAAGCACAAGCTAGAGAAAACGTTGACAAATGAAGATGTACTGGATCAGAAACCTTTTCTAGTACCATCTGCCTTAGGGTTTGTATCTGTGCGCGTGTGAACTCAAAGATGCTTCGAACTGAGTCATCTGGTGGAGCTTTCAATTCCCAAACCTTTACGCTTCTGTTGTTGGGGCCGTCTGAGTTTTGCCAATCGTTTAAGTAGATGGATTCGAGTCCGAGCCCAGTCGGGTCATAGATGACCGTTCTGTCATAAAACGGCTTGAGCTGCTCCGGTAACGAAATATCTGATTCAATGGAAAGGCCATTCTCAATTTCCTTGCTGCATGCATGAGCCCACAACTTAACAAACGAGTTTGATGTTTTGCCATCAAGGATGGCATGGTGCATGGCTGTTCCAATGGCAAAGCCACGGCCAGGAAATAGGGTTATTTGCAATGCTATGGCTGCAGCTCGTTCATGAGACGCCTCCAACTGGGGAACAAGTGGATGGTAAGCTTTGGATTGGAGAAAAACGTCGTTGCTCGAAAGGTGGTCAAAATTATCAGCATCGGACTCAGCTACTATGAGTGAAACGGCGTCGCCTTGGGCATAGCTGAGAATGGGTGTGTGGGAGTGTTGAGGCCAAGTTAGGTTTCCGGCGAGAGGAACAAAGTGTTTGAGAGTGAGAGATAGCGAGGTTTTGAGATAGGCAAGTACTACAGAATCAGTACTAGTGGAAGAAGAAGAGGAAGAAGATGTTAATTCGTAGAAGTAAAGGCGTTGTACGGGTGGAAACCTTAGCCAGACCGAGTCAAAGTAGGTCAGTGGAAGGGACAACAGATCTGGTGCGCCTGGTATTGGAGCCACCCTGCAAATCTCCACTATTTTCACTGAGTTTGGTTGCGCCATTGGGGAAGAAGAAGCTTAGTGCTTACAGCTAGCTTTTGAATGTTATCATATACCGAAACGTCGTTGTGCTTCTTTTTCGTGTAATTGTATCATTATTGACCACATTTTTTGTGAACTATTCATCCATTGACGTTGAATTTATTCGTTCCATTCTATTCCACCAAACCAATTAATAAAGACAGAGCCATTATAACAAAAGGGAGGCCCCGAATGGGTCCTGCACCACTTAAAGCTGATGTATTCTCTTCAACCACTTACCAGAGAAGTCCGCAATAAATATGCAAAATATACAGAGAATCCGCAGTGACGTGCCTAAAAAGAGATATAGACTTTATGCTTTCAATAAACATAGTTTTATTTATTTATGGGTTATTATCACAAATAATACTTGAATTATTCCTCAATCTTATCGATGGTACCTGAACTTCAATTTTGATCACAACCAGTACCCGAACTTTTCGATTTCATTTTAAATGGTACCTAGAGCCACCTCCGATCACTATTCCGACTAAAAACGGCATGGGAGGCGATCATAGTGATGATTTTTGATGATTTCGAGGGTTGCGATCATATATAGTGATGATTTTTTGGTAATAGACTTGCCTTGAACTTTTTTTTTGTTTTTTGTTTTTTTTAGATTTAGCTTTTTTTTCCGGAATAGTGATCGAATGTGGCGTTAGGTACCATTTAAAATGAAATCGAAAAAGTTCAGGTACTGGTTGTGATCAAAGTTGAAGTTCAGGTACTATCGATAAAATAGAGGATACGTTCAGGCACCATTTGTGATAATAACCCTTTATTTATTTATTTATTTATTTATTTATTTTATGCGATATACATAGTTAGGTACAGTGCATACACCAAAAGAGTAATATTATGTGAACTACCTTTTGAGGTATCACATGCATTCTACCTTATGTAGCAACTGATGTAGCAGAAAGTCCGACTTATATATCACAGAATTTCATTAAATGACATAGCTATACTATATCAGTTGTCACGTAAGATAAGATGCAAGTGGTACCCAAATAAATAAATCATCTAGCATTATTCATAGCTGAATTTCTCACCCGTTTCTATAAGTATATATATGAATTATGAAGCCAATAATGAGGAACACAAAGCCAAATAGAAGACAGAACTACATGCATGCGTATGTCATGTTTGATATATATATATATATATATATATATATATATATGTACAAATCCTATCCAGAGTGAGGCCTCACTCTGAAATTAACTTGTGATGTTGGAGTTTAGAGTCACTTTTCAATCTCATATCCACATCTCGACCATTCAGTTTTTAGGTACTAATGTATAGATCATCTTTGCAAAATTTCAACCAAATTAATGGCCGTTAAGGCATTAATGGCCGTGTGCAGTGGAACAATTGCTTGCATCGTATCTCTCAAATGCATTTCAAATCTAGCCATATCTTTCATGAAGGCAATCAAGCTGCTGATGCCCTTGCCAACTATGGTGCTTCATCAGATGGCTTTACTTAGTGGGATTCAACTCCATATTTTATGACGAGTCATTGTAATAGGGACCATTTAGGTCTTCCTAATTTTCGATTTCGTTTCTTTTGATAGGAAGTTAGCAGTGTTTCTTATGCCCGTCCTACCTCCTTTCTCTTTGTATCCTTCTTTTCTTTAATAAATTTCACTCGCTTGGTCGAGTATTTTAAAAAATTAAAAAAAAAAACTGCATTAAAGCTAGTACAGTTCATAGTGGACAGTTTCTGTTCGTTCATTGGTTTAAATGAATTAAATACCTTAAAAATCATCAATTTGGCTGAAACTTTGTAGAGATGATCTATACATTAGAACTTAAAAACTGAACGGTCAAGATGTAGATGTGAGACCGAAAAGTAACCATAAACTCTAACTTCACACGTTAATTTCAAAGTAAGGTTTCACTATATATATATATATATTGCATGTCATGTTTGATTGAGCTTGCTTTGCATAAGTTCTGTCTGCACATACAGAACAAAGAAAGCAATTATATGCTTGCTAGATATAATTGCGTTTAATACCCATAATTAACCTCGTTGAAAACTTTTGGTACGTAAATTGATATAAAATCTTATATAGTTTTAAGATAATTCTTAGGGTTTGCTCGGTTTTCTAGCCACTCTTTTTTTTTACATCCAATTGGACCTCCGGTCAAACTCGTCTCCCTTTAGATCTTTCTCCTAGGGGTTTTAGGGATTGTTATTGTTGTTCAAAATTCAAGCATGGGATAAAATTCAACTTCGTTGAAAATGAGTATTCTGGGACTCATACAAGGCAATTGAATTATGTATTAATTGTTGGAATTCTATCCCCGAACTCTGATTTCCTAAGGAAGAGCCGTTCAAAATTTTTCCTACCATTTCTACTTGGACTTTTACAAATATGTTTAGATGTACATATCTATGACTTTCAATTCTCAATATAGGTCATATATATATACTAATGCAACTTGCCCACCGGCGGACCCACGTAGGAGCAAGTGCGGCAGTGGCCATCAGTCAAATTTTTTTTTTTCAAATGAGGCTTCATTTTTGTAATATATCTTTGTTTTGCCTCCAATGAAAATTTTGTTTTTTGTTAAATGGGGCTTCATCTTGATGTTATTTCTTTGTTTGGCTTTTAGACTCATACACCACACAGCGAATGAAAATTTTATTTTGTGAAATGAGGCTTCATTTTGATGCTATTTCTTTGTTTTGTCCCTAGACTTATACTCCATACACACTTACCTTGACTCTAGTAAAAAAAAAAAAAAAATCTGCAACCTCCAGCACTTAACCAAAATCATAAGCCCATAAGTCCATAACCCAATTACAAGAAACTTCTAATTTGTCGATCATTTCTATAGATTGAATTAATGAAGAGTAAGTCACATCTCTATAGATTTTCTAGTTTATTTTTGTTTGATGCTTGTTTTTCTAGGAAAATTTATTGAATGTTTTCTTATAACTGATTGCAAAAAGTTTTACGAATTGAGAAATGCATTGAAAAACAATATTTTTATCTATTAGGAAATATACATATTGAAACTCTGTCTCATTCATTGAAGTTTTATTTTGTTATCTTTCAATTTTTTTCACCCTTTGTAGAAAAAAATCTGCGTCCACCACTGAACTTGCCCATACTATTTTGTTAGCTAGAGCTTCCAATCAATAGCAGACCTCTTGTCAAAAAAAAAAAATCAATAGCACACCTCAAAGAAAATTTCTAGCATGGGCAAGATGAAGCTCAATTTGCCTTTCCTAACCTCTTTGCAGCCTCCCCGACCACTCCATGCATCGATCTGTTTGGTAATGGAATGGTATTCTCTAGGGAATCTTGTTCGTAATGGTATTATTGTGGTCACCGTAGAACAACACAACAATTTTAGTTAGGGTATTCATGGCACGGCTGGACGTACAGAAAATGTTGCTGATGCTTAATTGATGAAGAATGCGTGGAAGCTCAATGGTGGAAAACTAGTACTGTCAAGATATTCATGGTTTAGTTAGGATTTCATTGGATTGATTTCCTGTGTTTGAATGGTCGAAATCGATATTCTCTACAGAGATACATCTAACTCATGCTAGCTAGCCAGCCCAGTTTGGCAGTTGACCTACTTATTCCTGTACTGTTTAATTTAGGTTTCAGGCACCTTTCCTTTCTGTCATTGATTTTTTATATAGGAAACTTCCAGAACCTGATGAGCTCTTCTCAACCTCATAATCACTTATTAGTCGATCATACTGAGACGGATCTTATATCTACATATATTTGTCGGTTTCATTATAACGGAATGAACTGGATTTTTATTGCCTACTTTCAGATTTTTGAATTAGATTCATGATCGATTATGGATGACTAATTTCCAGTAAAATGTACGTATAACTCTTGCATGCTCAATCTCCTGCTCATCTTGAGCAAATATTATAGTAGCTCATTATAATGCAATTCAATATTTTCATTGGACAAATCTCAACTAGAATGTATAAAAATATATATTACTTTTTCGAGCATCAACTGCTTTCCACCTTATATGTCAGCTAATCTAACATAGACACACCATTTGATGAAATTTTCTAATGCATGATGCAAGTAATACCAAACACGTTGTTAACCTAGTATTACTCTTTAGTTTAGGATTATAATCATCATGATATGCATGTATCATTATAAGTTGAAGCATCCTATATTGGTTAACAATTAATCTAGCAAGAGATGAGATTTTAGAGAGATTCATATCTTATAACTCTTAGGAATATTTCATTTCACCAACGAGTACCAGACATTCTTTATTGTACAGTTAATTATCTTAATTTGTGCATATTCATAATTTCATAAGAACATCGACTCCTAGAAGGCTACGATCAGTGGCGGAGGGAGTTAAGGCCCCCATTAAGATTTTGACATTTGTCTCATAATCGTATGATTTGCCCCCGTCAGAAAAAAAAAAAAGTGACAATATATATTGTGTTCCCACAATTCACAGGCTACAAAACATATGATGGCAGGACTAAATATATTAGCAAGCCCACAATTCACGATTCCCACAAAATAAGAGAGGCAATATGACGCTTCTTGTGTACTCTACTCAGCATATATAATCAAAACTCAACTATCACAGCACTGAAAGTCAAACACTACTGAAATTACTGGCTTGTTGCGATGAGTTCGTTTGTTGAACCTCAAATATCAATATCTCTTTGTTGATCCGTCCAGCATCTATGATAACGAAATTCATATGGAATTATAGTTATCTATTGTCTTATTGTGATTCAAGTTAATTAATTTGGTTTTTTTTTTTTTTTACTATTTTTCTTCTCCGTTCTTGTATATGTAGGGTATCTATTTTGGTTCATCAATGGTCTATTTTGGTGTTTGGTTAAATTTTTTGACCCCCATACATATATATTTCTCCCTCCACCACTGGCTACAATGTTGATAGATAGATGACCATTTTTGTAGTTTTTCGTTGCCAGAGGGGGTGGATCATAGATTCATATGAGAGAAAAAAGAAGGAATAGATTATCTGAAAAACAGAAATTCACTGTAAATAATCTAATATAGTATTTGCCATAATCATATGTAATAGAGAAATAAAGAAATCCATTATTAAATCCTCATGGTGGTATTAGTTGTCGTTCCAGTTGTGTTAGATATTAGCTGTTGGGTCATGTGTACTACAGGATGTGGCAGAGATAATCTTCGCTTCGGCCTTCTGGTGGGTGGTTCCTATCTGGTTTTGGGTGAGTGAAAAAGTCTGGTTGTGCTATAGACGAGCATTATTGGCCTTCTAGTGGGTTGTGCCTATCTGGGTTTGGGTCAGAGGCGATGGCGATAGGGTTGATGGGTGTTGTCAATATGGTGGTGACGATGTTGGGTTTATTTTAGTCCCAGGTCTGAATGTTCGGTAATTATTTTGGTCGAGTTTAGGTCACAACGAGTGTTGGCTTGGTTGATCAAAAGCTGGTCAGGTGAACTCTGGGTGGCGAGTTAGTGTTGACACAAGTGAGTTGCTCCTGCATTTGTTGTCTTTGTCATATAGTTGTAGTGCATCTTTGGAGTTGGGGCCTTTTTTGGCTCCTTGAGTCAATCATTTTAGAGTTCCAGTGTGAAGTCTAGTGGTCATTTCTGTGTTAGAGATGTTGCCTAAAACTCGTGGTAAGCAGTTTATTATTAATGAAGTTATTCTTGATCAAAAAAAAAAAATCCTCATGGTGGTGCAAATTGGGTTAATTAATTTGACATTATATTGGTAGGTAGGTTGGTATCAATCGGCATCCTAGTACGGCCAATGAAAACGATATTAATATTTTCCTGTTAAATGAAAAACACATTATGTGCCTTCGTCAAAGTGATTGACTGAGAGGGAATCAAGGAATTAGCGATTACCATCAATCAGCAAGGATTACGGATCAATCAACATTTAATGTCATCATTGTAATTGATATTTCCGTTGTAATTCTCTCCCTATATAAAGGGACTATGAAATGAAATGAGTAGACCAATTCAAATTCTCATTTTACTTTTACACATTATCAGCACGCTCAAAGCAAATAGCTAAAAAAAAAAAACCCTTGCAAACCCTAGAAATCTTCTTTTCTGCCGCCACCCAATTCTCAAAAAAAAAAAAAAAAAAATCTTCATCCGGTAGCCAAGACCCGGTGTAGCCTAACCTAGCTCTACACGCCGCCTGCTTCCATGTACATAGCACCGGCCTCCCCTGCACACAGCAGCTAGCCTAACTCTACACGCAGACCAGCCTCCCCTCCCACAGCTCACCAACCCCAGAGGCCACCGATCCCAGCAGCTACGTTGGCAACACTGATCCCAGCAGCATGCGCACCCGCCTGAGTAATACAACCCCATCCAAACCGGCCTCTATCTCGATCCGGTGGCCTTCCCACTCGATCCCACAGCCTGCCTCATCCTTCCAGGCCACGAAGCCCCACAGCCGGCCTCATCTTGTAAAACTCATTGGAACTAGATATCAGCAATATTACTTAAGCTGATATATAGATATATAGATAGATATATATATATATATATATATATATATGTGAGATACTTTGAGTTCGAGCAGTGACACATATAAACACATAAAACCTGTAATCGAAAATTGGTTTGGTGATGATGATCTATTTGAATTTGAAATTCAAATTGTATGGTTATTTGGATTAATCTAATCTGACAAAACATGGCAGTTACATGACAGTTTGCCTTTGTCTATATAAGAGGATTACACAGCCTACATTAATCCCTACAAGAATACTTCACACTCAAATAATTGTCCCATTCAACAATTGAGATTAAGAGTGGATCTTGGAGAAGCATCAATGGATTCTGGAACTGCATCGTGTTAGTATCACGTACTTTTATCAGTTTTTGTACTAGTTTTAACATTTGGTTTATTGCAATCTATTTTTGGTCTTGAATCATATTGCTGTTGAATTACAATCTTATATTTGACATAATCATATCAGTTATCCAATATGTGTTAATCTATATAATGATGAACTTAGAGTTAATCATAATTCATAATCATTTATAGCTGCATAATTTGTATATCAGATTTAGACAAATGTTGTTCCAGTTTTGATTATCTGAAATGCTATATATTCAAGTATATATTTACATGCTTTACATTGATTCAAACTTACAATTGGTATCAGAGCCAACTATGATCAAATTAAGATTGTTAAAGTATTGATTTTAGTCCAATTCTCATGATCATATATTACACATTGCTGCACAACAGTTTCACGATCTGGAACCCTCACTGTAATTCAAATTTGTTTATTTTGTACATGAGTGGCTGGTGCTTATATATATTCAAATTATGATTTTCAATTACAATGCAAAATTAATAGGATCATTATGTATTATTTATGATACGTATCTGCAAGATGATGCATTACAGTATTCTTGTATATCTACATAACATAAGATATTTTCAGAAATTGCTGCATATATGATTACATCAAATTATGCTGCCAAAGTAGCCATGTAGTCGAGATTATATGCAAACTGAAGTGTTTCTGGATCATCTTATTCAAATATATATCCTGCCATCAAAGTGGTTGTTATATAGATGCATAAACTAACTCATTTATCAACAGAAAACACAGACTTACTTATACTTAAAATTAATTTGATTCTAGTTTCCAAAGAAATTAGTTTTCAAACATTTGGTTATTTGAGTTTACATATACACTGCAATAACATTCATGTGACATTAGAGATCAGTGTATCACAAATGATACCAATTCTTGAAAATGTTATAGTCTATTGATCAGTATATATGTCTTTCATAAAGATGTTATTTGGATCAACATCTGGGACCTATATTTTTGGTGTATTAATCTTTCACTAGAACATTATGACTGATTTAAATTCATTATATCACAGCCATGTATTTTCCCATGAGTATCAATCAAATTGAACTCCTCAATGACTTGAACTTTAAGAAGTGGAAGAGTGACATAGAGCTGAACCTGGGAATCCTAAACTTCGATCATGTTCTGAGGGAGGAACCACCTGCAGACTTACTTGTGAATGCAAGCAAAGAAACAAGGGACATGTTCCAACAATGGCATAGGCACAACAAAATGGCCATGATCTGCATAAAAAAGAGCATGACAGATGCTGTGAAAGGGGGAATACCAGACTCGGAATATGCAAGAGTGTACTTCAACTCAATCGCAGAGAAATACAAAGTGTCAGACAAGGCTGAAACTGGGAATCTGATGAACAAACTGATCAGAATGAAATTCAATGGTCAAGGAAACATAAGAGAGTATATAATGCAGGGCATTGATATTGTGGGAAAACTGAAGGGGTTGAATGTGACCAATGAAGACTCTTTTCTGGTGCACTTGCTGTTGAACTCACTGCCAGAACAATACAGCCACCTCAAAAGCCTCTACAACACACAGAAGGAAAAATGGAGTTTAAATGAACTCATCTCTATTTGTGTGCAGGAGGAGGATGAAGTGAATAAAAGAGGCAAAGCAATGAGCATCAATCTCATGTCAAAGCCAAAGTTTAAGAAAAGCTTTGGAAATAAAAGGTTCAAGGGAAGCACTTCAAAGGACCCTATGAAAATTGATCATAATAAGGGTAAGTCTCTCAAGCTCTCAAGTCCTAAGAAATGTTTCTTTTGCAAGAAAATTGGCCATTTCAAGAAGGACTGTGAGGGATGGATTTAATAACTGGTTGAACAAGAAAGGTTCAATCCTGTCAAAAACTGTTTTTTGTTTGGAGTCAAGATTTTTCAATTTTGACAACTCATGGTGGTTTGATACTGGCTCACCAATTCACATTGTCAATTTATTGCAGGGATTATCAAGGATAACAATCCCACAAAGGAATGAGACAAGGGTTTGCACAGCAAATGGCTAAAGGGTGGCAGTTCAAGCAGCAGGAGTTGTCAAGTTGTGTTTTAGGAATAAGTTTGTATTAGAATTAAGTAATGTCTATTGTATTCCTTTGATAAAGGGTAACCTTATTTCTGGTTCTCAATTTGTACTAGATGATGCCTATAGTTTTTCAAGTAATAATAAAGCTATGTGTTTTTATAAAAATTTTGTCTGTTTTGGTGATGCACAATTAGTAGATGGTTACTGGTATGTGAATTGTGTCAACATTGTAGATCCTAAGCCAATTGAGGTTTTTTCAATTGACAAACAGTCTGGAACTAAAAGAAAGAACTTCCAAAGTTCTTCATCTTTTCTGTGGCATAAAAGATTGAGACATATTTCCAAGCATAGATTGCAAGAACTTGTGAAACAAAACATTTTGCCTCAGCTGGATTTTAAAGATTTTGAAACTTGTGTGAATTGTTTAAAAGGAAAAATGACCAATTCCAGAAATTTTGGTTCAAAAAGGGCTCAAACCTTATTAGAACTGATTCATGCAGATGTTTGTGGTCCATTTCTAGTCAATACCATTTGTGGAAATTGTTATTTTGTTACATTCATAGATGATTTTTCCAGATTTTGCTTTGTTTATTTGATTTCAGAAAATCACAAGTTCTAAATGTTTTTAAAGTGTTCAAACCTAAAGTTGAGAGACAAACTGAGAAGCTTATCAAAGTGATAAGATCTGATAGGGGTGGTGAATACTTTGGAAAATATTCTGAGAAAGGCCAACACAAGGGTCCCTTTGCCATGTATTTAGAGGAATGTGGCATTTTTGCTCAGTATACAACACCATACACCCCTCAACAAAATGGTGTTTCTGAAAGGTGAAACAGAACCTTGATGGACATGGTGAGGAGCATGTTTGCCAGATCAAGTCTTCCAAAGGTCTTATCGGGGGAAGCATTAAAGACAGCCAATTATATCTGCAACAGAGCACCAAGCAAAGCAGTAAATGGTACACCTTTTGAATTGTGGTGTGGTTACAAGCCAAGTTTGAATCACATGCATGTATGGGGCTGCAAGGCAGAAGCAAGAGTCTACAACATGGAGAAAAATGATAAACTGGACTCTCTCTCAATATATGCACATTTCACTGGATACTCAGAGAAGTCAAGGGATTTAAGTTTTACAATGCGGAAAGGGGAACAAGGATCTTTGAGACTCATAGAGCAACTTTCTAAGATGAGATGTTTGATAAACATGATAAAACAGATGCAAGTTCAAGCATGGAACAAGTAAACCAAAAAATGGAAGAATGGTTTGTGTATCCAAAAATGGTTGCTGCAGAAACTGCATTCTTAGATGAAGAAATAGTGCACAATCAAACTGAAAATGAAGTAGTAGTTCCAATAGTAGTTGGATGAAAATCAAGTTCAAAGTCAGAATGAAATTCATGGTTCTGAATGCACTCAAAATACAGAGGATGTTGCACATGACACATCAGAAGTTGTGAGAAGATCAACAAGAACAAGAAAACCTGCAATTTCCAGTGACTACAAGTTATATTTCACTGAGGTTGAACTTGATTTGGGGGAAGAAAATGACCCTGTAACACCTGAAGAAGCCATGAAGTCAAAGCATAGTGAGCAGTGGAAAGAAGCAATGCATGATGAACTTTTGAGTATGGCTAAAAATGAAGTTTGGAACTTGGTGGATAGGACTGCAGAAATGCATCCCATAGGCTGCAAATGGGTATTTAAAACCAAGAAAGATGCAAATGGAAGAGTTGAAAGGCACAAGGCCAGATTGGTGGCAAAAGGGTACAACCAAAAGGAAGGGATTGATTACAATGAAATATTTTCTCCAGTTTCAACTAAGGATGCTTTCAAAGTAATCATGGCTTTGGTGGCTCATTATAATTTGGAGCTGCACCAAATGGATGTCAAAACAGCCTTTTTGAATGGAGATTTATTTGAAGAAATCTACATGTTGCAACCAGAAGGATTTGCAGATGATGACAAGAAGGTATGTAAACTGCAAAAGTCTATTTATAGACTTAAACAGGCCTCCAGAAAATGGTACCTGAAATTCGATGAAGTTATAACCAGGTATGGATTTGAGGAGAACAAATTGGATGAATGCATATACTGCAAGACCAGTGGGAGTGAAGTGGGTGTTTTTAGTTCTCAATGTGGATGACATTTTGCTAGCCAGCAACAATGTTAATTTACTGAAATCAACTAAAGAATTATTGCTGCAAAACTTTGACATGAAGGACATGGGAGAAGCACTCTATGTTCTTGGGATTGAAATTACCAGAAACAGAAGATTATGCACACTTGGGTTATCACATAAAAGTTACATAGATAAAGTGTTACAAAGATTTGGTTTAGAAAAGTGCAGGTCTGGTGAATCACCTATGTCAAAGGGTGATAAATTACACAAAGGACAGTGTCCTCAAAATACATTGCAGAGAAGAGGAATGGACAGAATACCCTATGCAAGTCTAGTTGGAAGTTTAATGTATGCTCAGGTTTGCACTGGACCTGACATAGCCTTTGTTGTGAACATGCTATCAAGATATCAATCCAATGTAAGCATGAGCATTGGGTGGCAGGAAAGAAAGTTTTGAGATATTTGAAGAACACAAGAGATCACATGCTTGTATACAGAAGGTTAGAAGATCAAGAGTTGAAAGTTGAAGCCTATACTAATGCATCCTACAAACAAGATTTAGATGATTTAAAGTCCACTTCAGGTTACATCTTTATGCTTGCTGGAAGAGCAATTTCTTGGAAGACAAACAAGCAGTCCTTAACAGCCACATCAACATTTCAAGCAGAATACATAGCCATATTTGAAGCTACTGCTCATGCACTGTGGTTAAGGAATTTCATTATGAGATTGAAGATGTTGGATTCAATAGAAAGACCTTTGCCTATATACTGTGATAATGCTGCAGCAGTGTTCTTTTCAAAGAACAACAGAAGAACATCTGGTTCCAGAAACATAGATGTTAAGTATTTTTCAATTAGCGAGAGTGTTAGAGATAATGAGGTGGAGATGATTAAGATAGGAACAAAGGAGCAACTTGCAGATCCTTTAACCAAGGTATTACCAGTCTCTGTGTTCATCAATCATGTGAAGAACATGGGAGTCTTAGATTCTGTAAATGTGTGATGCATTTCATGTGAATTAGTTATATAAATAATTGTATGAATATGCATTTATTTTAATCAGTCAATTTCATGAAATTTCATTATCTGATATTTATTATTAGAATGAAGTTAATTTTCAACATTCATTTGCTGTATAAATTAAGGATGTACATATGCAGAATATCTAATACTGATACGAAATCAGTAAATATGGATACAGCTCTCCATTCAGTTGAAAATGTTTTAATTTGGATCATACATGTAATACAAATCGATTACTGTATATTTAGAACATGTACAAAATCATACTTGAGGTAGTTCATGTGATTCTGCTCATTGCATTGTGATTATGGAAGATCATTGTTTTATTAAAACATTGTAATTTTCTCTAGTTCAACGCAGTTATGTATAATTGACAGAACTTTGAAAATAGATTGTGTTATTGAACTCAAGTGCACACTTTAGAAGCAACTCATGTGTACAATTAATCTTGTGTGATATCTAGTTCAATGGGAGATTGTAAAACTCATTGGAACTAGATATCAGCAATATTACTTAAGCTGATATATAGATATATATGTGAGATGCTTTGAGTTCGAACAGTGACACATATAAACACATAAAACCTGTAATCGAAAATTGGTTTGGTGATGATGATCTATTTGAATTTGAAATTCAAATTATATGGTTATTTGGATTAATCTAATCAAACAAAACATGGCAGTTACATGACAGTTCCTTGATGGAAGGAACTGCCTCATTTGCCTTTGTCTATATAAGAGGATTACACAGCCTACATTGATCCCTACAAGAACACTTCACACTCAAATAATTGTCCCATTCAACAATTGAGATTAAGAGTGGATCTTGGAGAAGCATCAATGGATTCTGGAACTGCATCGTTTTAGTATCACATACTTTTATCAATTTTTGTATTAGTTTTAACATTTGGTTTACTGCAGTTTATTTTTGGTCTTGAATCATATTGCCGTTGAATTACAATCTTATATTTGACATAGTCATATCAATTAATCAATATGTGTTAATATATATAATGATGAACTTAGAGTTAATCATAATTCATAATCATTTATATATAGCTGCATAATTTGTATATCTGATTTAGACAAATGTTGTTCCAGTTTTGATTATCTGAAATGCTATATATTCAAGTATATATTTACATGCTTTGCATTGATTCAAACTTACACATCTTTCATCAGCTCACTCCTCCAGCCTCGGCCCAAAGCCCTCCACACCCAACCAGCCAGCCAATCTGCAATTTGCTCTCTGCACCCAACCAGCCACCACCTGTAACCCAGAAAACCAGAAAAGAATAACAGGCGGAGAAAGAAGGAGGAGGGAGGAAAGAAGACGCGAAGAAGAAGAAAAAAAAGTGACCCGGCCAAAAAAAAAAGAATTCCGGCCCAATTTAAAAAAAAAATCAGAAAAAAAAATGGGCCTTGAGTGGTGACCCAGCCCAGCAGAAACAAAAGAAAAGAAAAGAAAAAAAAAAAAAAGTAGGCCTGCGGCCCAGAGAAAAAAAAACAGAGAGAAAAGCAAAGAAAAAAAACAACAACAAGGCTTTGTGGCCCCTGCAAGAGGAAGCAACACAGTTTTTCTCACGTTCAAAAACATCACTACGCGCGTGAGCTAGGATTGTTTTATTTTCTCAAAATCAAGTATGTTTTCTTTATTTTATTTTATAATTTTAGCTAAGCATGTGAATTTTATTTATATTTTCTATTTTTAAGCATACTTTATACTTTATTGTTTATGCCTTTATTATATTTTGTTATTGAGCATGTTTAGTTAGATAATTTTGATCATATCAAGCATGCCTTGTTATTTATGTTTTATATGATTATCTTTAAGCATGATTTATAATTATGTTTAAGTATGCTTTATATTTTATTGCTTATGTTTTTATTATGAAATTTTAAGCATGTTTCGTGATTTTTATTTTACGCATGATATATTATTGCTATCATTATGTGTAGAATATATTTTGTTGTATATTTGTGAATTTTGAGCATGCCATATAATTTATTTTTTATATGCTATGTTTTATTTATTATTAAATGTGTTATGGTTATTTTTGTAATGCAACATATAAATTCCGTTTTGCCATGATAGTGAAAATTCATGCGCATTATACACACTTACCGTGATAAAGCATTTTCACATTGAATCGAAAAAAAAATGTGACCCTTACGAATTTTGATCTTGAAATCTAATTCATATTCTTTGGAAAATAATTCACGTGGATGTCTTTATGACTGCGTAATTTATTTATTCTCTCTTGTTTTATGTAGATGGCTGATCTAACTCGACTGGAATTTGATATTTTGGACTCAGAAGGACTTGAGTACCACCGTTGGGTTTCCGATATAGAAACTTCCTTTGTGGCAAAAGACTACACTGCCACCATCAAAACTCCCACTGACCCCAAAGACGATGGACCGTCTCACAAGGTGAAAACAAATGCCTTAATATTTCTGAGGCGACATATTAATCCTAACCTACGCTGGGAGTACCTTCAGTTGAAGACACCCAAAGAACTGTGGGATGCCCTTAAGAGACGTTTTGGGAACATTCATGACACCTTGTTCCCAGAACTGACCGTTCATTGTAATGAAATTCGCTTGCTTGACTTCAATAAGGACATGTTGCGCCTAAAGACACGTCTAAATTTCTGTGGAAAGGAACTCACAGAAGATGATATGATCCAGAAGACTCTTTCCACTTTTCTTACTTCAACACTTATACTAGCGAACCAGTATAGGCTGGAATATGACAACAAAAGAATCGCAACATTCAATAAGCTGATAAGCCTACTGCAAGTGGGTGAGAGGCATAATGAGGTTCTCTTGAACAACAATGTCAAGCCCACTAGGACAAAGAAAATTCCCGAGGCTAATTATGGAAAAATGAAAGGTGGAAAGAACCCCAATGCAAAGGGGTTTGGACGTGCTGATCCCTACCCACATGGCAACAATGCACCAAGTGGTCGTGGACACAAGGTGCAAAAGGCACCTAAGAATCTTTCTGTCAAAAAGGAAAGAATTGACAATGAACCATGCTATAAGTGTGGAGTCATTAGGCATTGGTACAAGAACTGCCAAGCAAGCAACAGAGTAGCAAACAATTACAAGAGGTATAGGGAGTCTAAAGAACAAGAGGCTCACTATGGAAGAATGAGGTCATGACCTAGACGTCAACCTCACAATTGCAGACTTCAATGACAACGAGAAACTTGCTCAGTCAATGGATGCTCTCAATGTTGACTGATCTGCTTTATTTATTTTATTTTTCAAAGACAGATGTGCAGGCATAATGCCTCATTTTTAATTAGAATATTACTTGGTCTTAAAGTTTATTTCAATAATGGTTTGATAAATTAGATTTCTGAACAAGACCTTGATTTGATTATCGTTGGCTTATTAATAAATTTTGAATTTTATCCTGAAGCACTAAATTTATTCAAATTTATTTACTACACATATTTACATGGTTCGAAATAGCACTATAAAGATGTAAAGCAATACATATAGAGAAAAAAATTATTAGAATGGAAAGATTATCATTCTACTAAAAGACATACTCTAAAGAATATGAGATATATTTTCTAAATTAATTCAATAATACCTCCCATTTATTTGTTGAAATGAATCGAGGAGAACTTGAGTGCTTAGTTGATAGTGGGACTACCCACATCATATTAAGGAATAGGCAATTATTCATTGAATTAATAGCCTGTAATTCCTCTGTGACTACGATGCATGATTGGATCATCACAAGTAATAAAAGGGCGAGGAACTGCCAAATTTTTGCTGCCTAATGGCACAACATTTAAAGTCACAGACGCTTTATATGCACCAAGAGCTAATCGAACCTTGTTAAGTTTCAAAGATATTCGTGTCAACGGTTGTCATGTAAAAACACACTGTGAGAATGGAACATAATACCTGTATATTATCCCTAATGAATGTGGAAGGAAACGCATTTTAGAGAAACTTATGAGTCAATCTAGTGGATTGTACCTCACTACTATTCAGATCATTGAATCCTATGCTGTCACCAACAATGAAATGTGGAACATTGACTCATACAGGCTTTGGCATGACTGCCTAGGGCACGCAGGTCGTGATATGATGATCCGTGTTTTAAAGAACTCACACGGACATCCTTTTTTCGAGTGAAAAATAAAATTGGACAAAAATCCACCACATTGCAAAGTGTCGGTCCTAGTACTGCTCAAATGCAGTCATTGCCTTCTTAAGTACCAGAAACACTACCTCCATCCCATTAACACAAAAGAAAACATTCCATTCTTACAAAGGATACAAGGAGATATATGTGGACCTATCCATCCAGAATGCGGACCATTCAAGTACTTTATGGTTCTGGTGGATGCTTCGACACGCTGGTCACATGTCGCTTTATTGTCCACAAGAAATGCTGCTTTTGCAAAACTCCTAGCACAGATTATACGTTTAAGGGCTCACCACCCTGATCACCCTATCAAGTCTATAAAGCTTGATAACACTAGAGAGTTTACATCAAAAGCATTTGATGATTATTGCATGTCTATTGGGATCGATGTAGAGCATCCTGTACCCCATGTGCATACATAAAATGGTCTCGTAGAAGCCACCATCAAAAGGGTACAGATGGTGGCTAGGGCATTGGTTATGCGCACCAACCTGCCTATATCTGCATGGGGTTATGCAATATTGCACGTAGCTTTACTTATTCGTTTCAGACCCACTGTTAGCCAATCATTTTCTGCGTACCAATTGGTAACTGGATATGAGCCTGACATTTCACACTTACGTATATTTGGTTGCGCAGTATATGTGCCTATTGCGCCCCCACAGAGCACCAAAATGGGTCCTCAGAGACGAATAAGTATTTATTTTGGATACGAATCTCCAACGATTATCCACTATTTGGAACCCTTGACAGGCGATCTCTTTATCGCTAGATTTGCGGATGCTCACTTTGATGAGACAGTCTTCCCGTCATTAGGGGGAGATAAGAAAAAGGATTTTCCAAGGGAACGACAGGAATTGTCGTGGTTTGTCCCCACCCTGTCTCATTTTGATCCCCGTACTTCACAATGTGAAAGTGAAGTGAAAAGAATAATTGATCTTCAGAACGTAGCTGATTCGATGCCTGATGCATTTATTGATATCGTAAAAGTGACGAGATCACATATACCAGCTGCAAATGTGTCTGCAAGGTTAGAAGTCCCCAACAAGGGGCACGGTGCCGCAGATACAGGCACTGCAACCACACTTAGTGGAGGTGTGGTTGAGGCCCTGGCTCCCCAAGAGAAGAGAGGGAAGCCACTTGGTTCGATTGACACTCACCCAAGAAGAGGGTGAGTAAGGCATAAACCGATCCATTAATCATCAATGTAGAGAATCACTTTCATGAGATTGTCTCTTATTATAGTTATGTTCATGAATCAATACTGGAGGACGCTCCGATGTTTGAAATGATTCCAGAGAACAAAGAAATCTCAATGGATTATGAGAGTGCATATGAGTTGATAGAAAAATCTTCCATACACATTGATGATGTATTTGCATACACTGTTGCTCAAGAAATCATAGAACATGATGATATCGAACCACACTCTGTTATAGAATGTTAACAAAGAACAGATTGGCCTAAATGGAAAGAAGCAATTCAGGTAGAACTAGATTTTCTGGCAAAGAGACAGGTATTTGGTCCAGTAGTGCTAACCCCACCAAGTGTAAAGCCTGTAGGACATAAATAGGTCTTTGTCAGAAAGCATAATGAGAAGAATGAAGTCCTGAAGTACAAGACTCGCCTTATGGCACAAGGTTTCTCCCAACGCCCTGGAATTGACTACGAGGAGACATACTCTCTCGTAATAGATGTTATAACGTTCCGCTACTTAGTTAACTTGGTAATTTCTGAATGACTGGAAATGCAGCTCATGGATGTGGTTACTGCATATCTCTATGGGGATCTAGATTCATATATATATAAATATATATATATATATATATATTTATATTATATGAAAGTGTTTGATGGCTTTACATTACCCAAATCAAGTGACTCTAAACCATGGAGTGCGTTTGCTATCAGGTTGAAACGCTCACTTTAAGGATTGAAACAATCCGGGCGGATGTAGTATACCTGTCCAAGTGACTACTTGATTGGGAAGGGATATAAGAACGATGAATTGTGCCCCTGCGTATTCATAAAGAAAACAAGTACCAAATTTACAATTGTAGCTGTATATGCTGATGATATGAACTTAATAGGTACTCTTGATGAAATAAAACCGCGAGCTACTTGAAATGCTAATTTGAGATGAAGGATTTTGGGAAAACTCGATTATGTGTAGGCCTTGAACTAGAACATCGAGTTTGTGGAATACTAATCCACAAGTCTGTGTATGTCCAAAAGATGCTCAGGCGATTTAACATGGACAAAGCGCATCCTGCTAGCACTCCCATGATCGGTCAAAGTTTAGATGCAAAGAAAGCTCCATTTCGTTTAAAGGAAGATGACGAAGAGGTGTTGGGAGCTGAAATTCCCTATCTAAGTGCAATAGGCGCATTATTGTACTTAGCCCGATGTACTCGACCAGACATTGCATTCTTAGTAAACTTGTTAGCTAGATTTAGCTTAGTGCCAACGCAGTGTCACAGGAATGGTATCAGGAACATTTTTCGATACCTAAAAGGAACCATTGACTTGGGATTGTTATTTCCCTACAGAGAGACAAGAGGGACCGCAGATGGAACTGCAATCCCTAAAGGAAATGTTGATGGCGAAAGTGCCACTCACTACATCAAAACGCCAAATGACGTTTTGGTCGGTTTTGCTGATGCTGGGTACCTCTCTGACCCACATAAAAGTCGTTCCCAAAATGGTTATGTATTTACCATTGAGAACACGGCGATATCTTGGAGATCAACCAAACAAACCCTTGTGGCTACCTCCGAGAACCACATATAGATCATTGCTCTACATGAGGCGGTTCGTGAGTACACTATGGTTAAGAGCTATCATTACATATATTTGAGGGACTAGTGGTTTGAGTTATACCACTGAAGAGCCTACTTGCATTTATGAAGATAATGCAGCTTGCATCGAACAAATGAAGGTAGGATATATCAAGAGTAATAATATAAAACACATATTGCCAAAGTTTTTCTACAATCAGCAACAACATGCCCTCTTCAAGATTCAAGTGAATCAAGTAAGGTTTGAGGAGAATGTAGCAGATTTGTTCACCAAATCATTGCCCAAGGCCATATTTGAGAAACATGTGAAAAGCATAGGAATGTGAAGACTTTCCAAGTTCCCTTGATTAATGTAAGGATTAGGGGGAGGTGTAGACGTCAGCGGTAGTCTAACACACACATGTCATCCTCAAATGTAAAAGGTGCGTTGTGCTCTTTTCCATTCGACCAAGGTGTATTTTTTGTCCCACAGGGTTTTTATTGTTACTTGGCAAGATTTTTAGTGAGGCAATAACTCATGCACCATTTCGTCTTTGACTTGGCACAAGGGGGAATGTTAAAGGAAAAACACATTATGTGTCTTCATCAAAGTGACTGACAGAGAGGGAATCAAGGAATTAGCGATTACCATCAATCAGCAAAGATTATGGATCAATCAGCATTTAATGTCATCATTGTAATTGATATTTCCGTTGTAATTCACTCCCTATATAAAGGGACTATGAAATGAAATGAGTAGACCAATTTCAATTCTCATTTTACTTTTACATTCCTTATTTGTTTGTTTTTTAATCATGATGTAATTGTGTTAATTTGTTATGGCGGTGCCGGAGCATGTGGACATCAATTCTATTGGAGCTAAATTACTTCTCTTCTCTTGATTCTTTGAATGTGTTTGCTTGCTTTTAGTATCTTTTTTTTTCATCAGATTAATTACTCAAAGCATCATGCAGCTCTAACCTCTTATTTAACTGTCTTGATGCATCCACAATAGACAAATTTATATTTCGACTATGAATTCGAATGAGTGGAGTGGAAGGAACTGCATATATACAAAGTTTTTTTTTTAATCAAAAAGTTCAACCTATATTGAAATTTAAGCAAATAGTACAAACACGTCACATCCATAGAGGTCGTCAGAAAGAGTCGTTTCACATAGTACACTAAGAAAACCTATTCTATAAAAGAATAAGCATTCAACATATCCCCAATATATATACCCACCTTCCAGACATATGCACTTTTATTAATTCATAAAAACTAATCCTCCGTAGCAGACAAAATTGTTCAATAGAGATATTAGTCCTTCTGTGTGACCCTTCAAGATATAAATAATAGGAGTAGAAGATGATAATTCACTCTCCACACCTTCCTTCGGAGTATTCACCTCCTCCATATTTATTGCTTATGCAGCCTCCTCTGTCACATTTGGTTCCTCTACATCCTTTGGTGTTTCCAACACAGCTTGGAGAAAACTTTCGATTTCCTAGGTTTCTAGTAGGAACGTTCCTTCTCTAACTCACGCATCACTTTGGTCTTGTTCTTACTTCCTCTTGGATGCCCAAGTTTCTTTTTCTGTCAAGATATGAGAAGCTTTCCCTACTTTTGTTTCAAAGCCAAAACCTGTCCCTCCTCTACCAGCAGAGTAGGTTCGGGCAACGCCCCACCAATAAGAGTGAATATCCTGGAATGCCACCACGCTTGCCGCTCCAAGGTCTAGCTTAGCGGTGTCCGAAAGGTGGAAGGATGCGGCCAGACTCGCAATAGCGTCAGCCATGGAAGATTTAGTGAGTCAGCTAGGTCCGATTTTCTCATTTTAAGAATTGATACTTAAGTTGCTAGTACTCTAAAAAAAAAAAAAAAAAAAAAAAAAAAAAAAAAAAAAAAAAAAAAACTTGATATGCATATATACAGTGTTGAAAAAGATAATATATTTAGGTCGAGTACCCCAATTTTAAACTATTTTAAAGGTGATCAAGCTCGACTTTGTGTATTTTAACGAGCTCAAGTTTAGTTCGTCTCAATTGATAATTTTCAAGCTCACACTCGACTTTAGTTTACTTTTTTGTTGAACGAAGTTGAGCTTGAACTAGGCACGACTTGGCTCATTTACACTAATTTAAATATCTCTGAAAATATAATAAAAAAAATTCAAATATAAATAGAAAAAAAACAACAAAAATAATTATAGTTTTTGATAAAAAAATAATAATAAACAATTATATTTTTGAAATAATAGTAATTCTTTTGATAATAGCGCATGCCAAGAAAGTCATTACATACCCACCCGCTGACACATAACAATGGCCAGAACAAGGATTCGTGGATGAGCCACAGTGGTACATAGGATAGACCAACTATATTTGAACTTATCACTCACTTAAAAGTAAGCCTATAAGCTATGAAAAAACATAGCGAATAGACAAGCCAAACTACACTAGTTAGGTTCCTAATACAAGGAAATTTATTGTAATTAGACAAAAAGCTAAAAACATAGTGTTGGACCAAGGGCCAAAGCCGTAGTCCAAGTTAAAGGCCCAGCAACTCAAAAAGAGAAGCCCAAAACCCTAGGCCCAGCAGGACAGCTGGCCAAGCCCACATTCCAGCCCACCGTGCATGATCCGTGTAGCACCCTCCTCCACTGCAGCCAGCCGCGCCGCCTTTTCGGTTGATCTACACCCCAAACCTCACCAGCCAGATCCAACAGACACCACCGCCGTGCAAACACTTCCGCCAACAAGCTGCTGCCAGATCCCACAGACTTGGCCGCTGCATAACTCCTCAGAACCTTACTCGCTCGGACCATCAGACCATCGCCGCCCTTGATCAGCAGAGTCCATGCCAACACCTATCATCCCGATCAATAGCACATACATGTGTTTGGTAATGGAATGAAGCTCAATTTTCCTTTCCTACACCTGTTAATTTGCAGCCTCCCCGACCAGTACTCGATGCATGTGTTTGGTAATGGAATGAAATTCAATCTCTAGGGAATCTTCTTCGTATTGGTATTATTGTGGTCACCCTACAACAACAAAACAATTAATTTTAGTTAGGATATTTATGGCCCCGATGGACAAAATGTTGCTCATGCTTGATTGATGAAGAATACGTGGAAGCTCAATTTCCACTAATACTGCAAGATACTTGTGGTTTAGTTAGGATTTTGTTGGATTGATTTCCTGTATTTTGAATGCTCGAAATAGATATTCACTCTACGGACATCAAAGTGGTCTACGAAACGGTCACAGGGGGTTACTCAAATAATTTTGGTCTTTGGTTTAAGTACTTGTGGACCTTCATCACATATAAAGCTGCCAGCCCTCGCAATACTTGTGTGGTTGTACCTCAGTTTTCTCCTGTTGTTACCACTACACTGTTAACATTACTCGTTCTTCACTATCAAGTTCATATCATGTGTTGAATTGCAATTGTTGTAGTAGAAGAAGTGATAACCTTTTTCCGCTTCTTCCTTACAGTTATTTATACATATGCCCTAGGAATATATTCAAGTAGCATATGATTTAGTTAGGTCGCGCTTTGGTTTCTTGCATTTTATTGGGATAATGGATAGACCTCATTAGCTATCCGATGTATCTATATCTGTTGTACTTATCAAAATTGCTTATTAATGTACAATTTCTTGTTCTCAAAAAAAAAAATAAAAAAGGGTCCGGCACCCATTTAAAGCTGATGTACGTACTTTTACCAAAGAAGTGAGCAAGTGAACAAAATAAATGAGCAGAATGGATCAACAGTAATAGAGTCTAAAAATTGTTGTGGGAGATGTCTAAAATACGCAAGCTATAAGACGGAGCTGTTATCAGTAAAAACTTAGAGTCGTTATTGTAAAAAGTCAATGTCGTAGTAGAGAATGGAACCTGCCTTTACCTCGTCTTGGACTAGTTAGCTTGTTCTGTTTTCTTTATTATTATTAGGGTTATTATCACAAATGGTACCTGAATTATACCTCAATCTTATCGATGGTACCTGAACTTCAATTGTGATCACAACCAGTACCCGAACTTTTCGATTTCATTTTAAATTGTACCTAGAGCCACCTCTGATCACTATTCAGACTAAAAACGACAAGGGAGGCGATCATAGTGATGATTTTTGATGATTTCGAGGGTTGCGATCATATATAGTGATGATTTTTTGGTAATAGACTTGCCTTGAACTTGTTTTTTTTGTTTTTTGTTTTTTTAGATTTGGCTTTTTTGGCCGGAATAGTGATCGAAGGTGGCCTTAGGTACCATTTAAAATGAAATCGAAAAGTTCAGGTACTGGTTGTGATCAAAATTGAAATTTAGGTACCATCGATAAAATAGAGGATAAGTTCAGGTACCATTTGTGATAATAACCCTTATTATTATTATTATTTTATAAGTAGCTTGTTCTAGCTTTGAAGCATTAAGTTCATGTAGGCGTGAAGCAGAATAACTCAAGGATCTGATCATTCAGTTCATGTAGACGTGAAGCATTCAAGGCATTGATGAAAAGGAGTCCGGAAAGACTATTTACCGGTCAACGATGAGATGAAACAGCTTTACGTATTAAATCTGAACCAATCTGGGCTCTGGATAGTTATAAACTTTGTGCTGCTCAAAGTTTCATCTGGTTACCAATCAATTTCGTAGAGCTTGTTATAAACTTTGTGGGCTTTGGATAGTTATAAACTTTGAAACTTATCCCATATAATGGCTTCAGCTGCTCTGGTAAAAAAAAAAAAAAAAAAAAAATTAATGGGGTATTAGGGAAGACCTCCTTGGAGTGTTTTGGGTAAGTGAGAATTAAAAAAACTTAATGGGATAAGTGGGAAAAAAATCTATAGAAATGGGTTAAATGGACAAAAACCCTTATATATTTAAGAGCAAGTAATGACGACTTAACAAGTAACGGAGTTTGTTCTTAGACAATTAATTTCAAACTTAATTAACCAATAGAAATTGATAACATAAAGGAGTTTGACCATCGTATTCTTACCTGAATGCAATGAGGAAATTTGAAAGAATAAAGCATAATTCTTTATACATGTCATTGCATGCATGCAATGTTTTTTATGTTTTTTTTTTTTTATGTAATTTCTCTTGAATGAATAATGTCGCCTCCCATGAGTTTTTTGGCACAGCAGAGTCATCAAAGAAAGATTATTCTCAAACAAAAAGTTTATTAACGAAAATGAGTTCTCCAACTAGGTTCCAGACCCCGGCGCTTTATGGAAAAGGCAAAAAACAAACAAACAAACAACCATTGTTAAAATACAAAGATCACAATACGCGGTGCTGTAACTCATAATCGGGCCAGAACCCCTGAATTTGAGTCAATCAGCAATAGGTAAAGATAATGCAAACCCAAATTTGTACTCTTGAACAAAAGCTGTATTAGGTAATCATCATTCAATGACATAGCCAAGCACGCGCCCTGAACCACATTTGTAGTAACCGTAATACTCATTACTTAACCCCAAAACCCACAGCAAATAGAGAAGCAAATGCTTCCATACAATCTTTTTTCAAAACCACCCCAATCTCTATACCTCCACCACCATTCTTGGAATCCGAGACTGAAATCGCATCGGTCCTATCTATAGAAACCACCTCAACTTTCTTCGGCCTACCCCATCCAAAGTTGGTATCATAAATCTGAAATCGGTGCGAACCAGCAGTAGAATATATCCCCTCAGCCTGAACCAAGTCCTTCATTTTCGAAAAGTAAACCTCGTGGGCCCCTTTCAAAACCCCATTCTTGTCCAAACCCTTTATAGTTTCACTAATTGCTGTGACCGCCACAACCAACCCATCTTCACCCAATAACTCCTTTACTGCCGCAAACACCGCGACACCCCTCACGCAATTTCCAAAATAGTTTTCAGGTACCGGAGGGTCCAAGCGAGACCTACAGTCCACGCTAAAGGCTTGAATAGAAACTTTGTTGGCTTCTATTTCTTGTGCCTTGACTAAACAAACCCAAGTGTAAGCACAAGCTAGAGAAAACGTTGACAAATGAACATGTACGGGATCAGAAATTTTTTCTAGTACCATCTGCCTCAGGCTTTGTATCTCTGTGCGTGTGAACTCAAAGATGCTTCGAACTGAGTCATCTGGTGGAGCTTTGAATTCCCAAACCTTTACGCTTCTGTTGTTGGGGCCATCCAAGTTTTGCCAAGTGTTTAAGTAGATGGATTCGAGTCCAAGCCCAGTCGGATCATAGATGACCGTTCTATCATATAATGGCTTGAGCTGCTCTGGTAACGAAATATCTGATCCAATGGACAAGCCACTTTCAATCTGTTTGCTGCATGCATGAGCCCACGACTTAACGAACGAGTTCATTGTTTTGCCATCGAGGATTGCATGGTGCATGGCTGTTCCAATGGCGAAGCCACGGCCAGGAAATAGGGTTATTTGCAATGCAATGGCTGCAGTTCGTTCATGAGACGACTCCAATTGGGGAACAAGTGGATGGTAAGCTTTGGATTCGAGAAAGACGTTGTTGCTCGAAAGGTGGTCGAAATTATCAGCAGCGGACTCAGCTAATGTGAGTGAAACGGCGTCGCCTTGGACATAGCTGATAATGGGTGTGTGGGAGTCTTGAGGCCAAGTTAGGTTTCCGGCGAGAGGTACATAGTGTTTGAGAGTGAGGGAGAGCGAGGTTTTGAGATAGGCAAGTACTGCAGAATCAGTACTAGTGGGAGAAGAAGAGGAAGAAGATGTTAATTCATAGAAGTAAAGGTGTTGTACGGGTGGAAACCTTAGCCAGAGCGAGTCAAAGTAGGTCAGTGGAAGGGACAACAGATCTGGTGAGCCTGGTTTTGGAGTCACCCTGCAAATCTCCACTATTTTCACCGAGTTTGGTTGCGCCATTGGGGAAGAATCAGAAGCTTAATGCTTACAGCTAGCTTGTGAATGTCATCTTATACCGAACGTCGTTGTGCTTCTTTTCTCGTGCAATTGTTTCTTTTCTCGTGTAATTGTTTCATTATTGCCCACAATTTTAGATGGTTCACAATTCCACCAAACAAATTAACACCACATGGAATTGCAGACTGAGTTACCATAATACCAGAAGGGAGGCCCCGAATGGGTCCTGCACCACTTAAAGCTCATGTACTCTCTTACTCTCTAACCACTTACCAGAGAAGTCCGCAATAAATAATATGCAAAATATACAGATAATCGGCAGTGAGGTGCCTAAAAAAGAGATACTTTATGCTTTCAATAAACATAGGTTTTTATTTTTATTTTTTTTTAAATTTTTTTTTATGCGATAAACGTAGTTAGGTACAGTGCATACACAAAAAAAAAATGTTAGGTGAACTACTTTTTTAGGTACCACATGCATTCTACCTAATGTCACAGCTGATGTAGCAGAAAATCCGACCTATATATCATAGAATTTCATTAAATGACGTGGCTGTATCATATCAATTATCACATAAGATAAGATGCAAATGATACCTAAATAAATAGTTCATCTAGCATTATATAATTTTGCAATATAAATAGTTCATCTAGCATTATATAATTGTGTATGTCATGTTTGATATATATCCGCACTTAAAAAAAAAGGTACGGATTTTCAGTTTTGACCCACTTTTCGATCATATTTTTACATCTTAACCGTTCAGTTTTTAGGTCCTAATGTATAGATCGCCTCTGCAAAATTTCAGCCAAATTGGTGATCGTTAATGCATCCAAAACAACGATTTACGACAATGTACACTAACGGTTTTGGTTTGGCAGATTCAGTTCGTTCGTGTAAATCGCTGTTTTGGATGCCTTAACGATCACCAATTTGGCTGAAATTTTGCAGAGGTGATCTATACATTAGGACCTAACAACTGAACGATTAAGATGTGAAAATATGATTGAAAAGTGGGTCAAAACTGGAAATCCGTACCTTTTTTTATTAAGTGCGGATATCCGCACATGAGCAAAATTATATATATATATATATATATATATATATATATCAAACATGGCATACACAATTATAAAATGCTAGATGAACTATTTATATAGCAAAATTATATAATGCTAGATGAACTATTTATTTAGGTATCATTTGCATCTTATCTTATGTGATAATTGATATGATACAGCCACGTCATTTAATGAAATTCTATGATATATAGGTCGGACTTTCTGCTACATCAGCTGCGACATTAGGTAGAATGCATGTGGTACCTAAAATGGTAGTTCACCTAACATTACTCTTTTTTTGTGTATGCACTGTACTTAACTATGTTTATCGCATAAAAAATTATAAAAAAATTAAATAAAAAAAACCTATGTTTATTAAAAGCATAAAGCATCTCTTTTTAGGCACATCACTGCCGATTATCTGTATATTTTGCATATTATTTATTGCGGACTTCTCTGGTAAGTGGTTAGAGAGTAAGAGAGGGGGGAGGATTCAATGCACCGACGTGCACTTGCACTGACATAAATAGATTGTTAGATTATATTAAATACACTCTTAGTTTATTAATAAAAATATTAATTACAAATATCAAGGGTTAAGATCATCTTATAAGTGTTGGGTCATTTACACCGTCGGTGCATAGAATAATTTCCAGTAAGAGAGTACATGAGCTTTAAGTGGTGCAGGACCCATTCGGGGCCTCCCTTATGGTATAATGGCTCTGTCTTTATTAAATAGCCTCAGTCTGCAATTCCATGTGGTGTTAATTTGTTTGGTGGAATAGATGGTTCACAAAAAATGTGGGCAATAATGAAACAATTACACGAAAAAAGAAGCACAACGACGTTTCGGTATAAGATGACGAGAAAATATTTCAAACAGTACCCGAACTTAGGCCGACTCCTAACTTCAGTACCTGACTATGCAAAACTATCACTTTGGTACCCCAACTTTGAAGTCTGACCCAAGAATGATACACGCCGTCCATCACAGCGTTAAGTCTTTGCTACGTGGCAAACCATGAGGGCCCTCAAAATATGTCACGTGGTTAGCTAGTTAACGCCGTGATGGACGGCGTGTACCATTCTTGGGTCGGACTTCAAACTTGGGGTACCAAAGTGATAGTTTTTCATAGTCGGGTACTGAAGTTAAGAATGAGCCTTAGTTCGGGTACTGTTTGTAATATTTTCTCTAAGATGACATTCAAAAGCTAGCTGTAAGCATTAAACTTCTGATTCTTCCCCAATGGCGCAACCAAACTCGGTGAAACTAGTGGAGATTTGCAGGGTGGCTCCAAAACCAGGCGTACCAGATCTGTTGTCCCTTCCACTGACCTACTTTGACTCACTCTGGCTAAGGTTTTCACCCGTACAACACCTTTACTTATATAAGATTTTATATCAATTTACATATGTACCAAAAGTTTTCAATGGGGTTAATTATGGGTATTAAATGCAATTATATCTAGCAAGCATATAACTGCTTTTTTTTTTTTTTTTAGGGGAATGGAATCAGGTTCGAATATATTAACGACGTCACTGCGTCAAGGTAGAAGGATTCGAAAATCCTTCATAATACATCTCAGAGTACAATTCAGACTGCAAAAAGCAGAATATCAGAAAAAACAAAAAAACTAATCAAAACTAAAAACACAAAATGTAAAAACCCTACACCTTTTTTTTTTTTTTGAGATGAATAAAAACCCTACACCTGTCTGACTCTAAATCAGAGCAACCAACTTGACAAGCATTGACGCCTAAGACGTTTCTAGTGTACATCGCCACTCATAAACTAGCATACAGCTTCGACCATGGGCAGAACAAAGTGAGAGTACTTATTGAAAACAGGAAAAAAATCAGCTACCTCACAACAGCCCAATCTAAAAGAAGAAGAAAAGGAAAAGGCTAGCCCAGCAGACCCACCTGGCCCACTAACCCACTGCCCTAAACCCAGCCCAAACCCAAGCATGAAGCTAGGATTTCCACCGAGAAAACCGGACAGCAAGTTCAACCTGTCCGGACCACCTCCGAATGCCGCCTGAGCCAATTATGTGACTGTCACCGACTCAGACCACCACGAAGCATCCTTTTCGGTTAACGCTAAGCTCGACAGCCTTCCTTCTCCCTCCGGATCAAACTGTTGACAGCAACCCATCACTGATTTGGAGGACGACCCCAATCCTCCGCCATAGCCTTGGATTAGAGAGAGAACTCTGAGACCCCGACCTCTGAAGCACACAAGATCAGATCGCCACCTCCAACAAGCACGATCCGCCGCAACACACCCTCAACCACCGTAGCCCGTGAGCTGCTGCGATTGGAGCCTTACTGCCTCAAAACGTTTCCGTCGAGCACGCTACCCGAACAACGACTCCACCGAACCCGAAGTCTGCCCTCCGTCCCCTTGTCATCACCGTTCTTGCTGCTTGGTCTGGGACATCGAGGTCGCCGCCATCGCTACACAAAACTGTAGGAGGGTTTCGCAGCTTGAGATCGCTTCGAAAAGCTCGGAGGTCTCCATTGGTTCCATGTCAACCAAGTGAGATTCATAAAGCCTGATACATTGATTCTTTTAACTGCTTTCTTTGTTCTGTATGTGCATAAAGAACTTATGCAAGGCAAAGCTCAATCAAACATGACATATCATGCCAAAAAAAAAAAAGATAAATAAATATATATATATATATATATAAGGGCTGTGACCACTTACCCGATTTTAGGCTAAAAATTGCTCACTTACTCCATTAAGAGTTTTTTAACCCCATTTACCCAATCTAACAACTACTGATAGTTTTGACCATATTTTAATTATTAAATTACAATCATCTCTCTCTCTCTCTCTCTCTCTCTCTCTCTCTCTCTCTCTCTCTCTCTCTCTCTCTCTCTCTCTCTCTCTCTCTCTCTCTCTCTCTCTCTCTCTCTCTCTCACTCTCACACACACACACACACACACACATCTGCTTCCTCACCTAGACCACCGTCTCCTCACCCAGACCACCGCCGTCAAGCCCTACGCCTCGTAGCTTCCATCATCGCCGGCTACCAATGGGAATTTCTCGGCCATCACTGCCGCACTCCATCATCGAGCCTATGCCTCCACCATCGCCATCGTCATACTCGTCTGCTGCAACAAGCTCTGCGACTTCTCGATCTCGTAATTGGATTCGACGACTCGTTGGGGTCGTAGACGGAGAGGAAGGAGAGTCCGAAGGTGGCGCCAAGGAAGTAGGATTTAGATCGGGCCTGGACTGCGAGGCCAGAGTTATTGGTGGTGTCGGCGTCGAACCAGTGGACGGGGACTTGTGGAGGAGGGCAATGCGGCCCTGGCAGTCGCCGATGACGAGGAGGAGGTGGCAGCTGGAAGGATTAGTTGAGAAAAAGTCCCAGCCGGGGGGGGGGGGGGGGAGGGGGGGAGAGTTTCCAGGGGCGGAACCAAATGGTGGGCTATCTAGGCTGTAGCCTAGACAAGAATTTGGCCTAAAAACCCTCAAGTATATGTATATTTCCTTTCAGTCCATACCCAAAGGAAAAAAAAAAAAAACTATCTGGATACTGGAGCTACTCGACTTTAACCCACAAACCCCCAAACCCTTTGTGATAAACCACACTCCCCAAATTTCTGAAATTTCAAATTGCTGGCCATCTTCACATATCATCATCATCATCGTCCTCCTCACCTCTCTCTCACACCATTTTCAATTTCTGTTTTTTTTTTTTCAATTAATTTTGAAATTCCATCAAAACCAGCCAATGTGGAATTTCAATATGGGAGAGTGGAGGTGCCGAGGTGGTGGGTTTCCGTTTTTGCTTCTTTGGGTTTTTGTGGGGGGTGTAATGCGATGAATGCCCAAAAGTTCCAAATCTTCAACTCTATTCCTGCCTAGCTAGAGTGGAGGTGCAATTAGAGTTGCTTTTGTTTGTTTAATTGTTTCATTGTTTGTTTGTTAGATTCTGGGTAGTGGAGGATTTTGATTACAGGACTTGACCTTTTGTGTTCTAGGTCTTCGTTGTTCTTGCTACTTTACACATTTCCATATCTAGGTTTCAACTTTCAAGGTTAGCACAACTTTTGGAATTATTCTGGTTAGGTTCATATCTTTCATGATATATCGCATTGGCTTGAAGCTGTGAGTATATACCCATGCACTTCTATACATTCAATTTTGTACAGAAAGCTATGAGCTGTCATCATTGTACCCAAAAAAAATCTATAGAGAAATTAGTCTAATTTAACTGATTGTCTAATTAGCCTAGACAAGTTTTGGATCCTGGATCCGCCACTGGGGGTTGCTGAAGCTTGCTTCGATTAGGTGCCCAGAGCAAATTTCCGGGTGGCCTTTTTTTTTTTTTTTTTTTTTTTTTGAGAATGAGATAGTCTTCTTCTATTTCTATCTCTCTGAAGTGTTCCAGGATGGAGGAGTTGGCAACAATTGATGGAGGTGTCGGTCTGTTTTCACCACCTCCGTGAAAACCCAAAACAAAACAAATAAAAAAATTACTGGGGGGCAATAAAATGTTTATTAAGGCAATAATAAAATTATTTATTTGGATAAACCTCCGAAAGCTTTCAAAATTCAAACCATCTTCATTTTTCACTAATTATTGATCCCCAATAAACTTGTTATTGAGGAGCAATAATATGTTTATTAGGGAGCAATAATATGATTATTGGGGGGCAATAATATGATTACTGGGTGTTATTGGAGGGTAATAAAATCAAATGCCAAAATCCGGTCACCGGTCGCTGGAGTCCTGTCACAGGAGTCCGAGCCGGCCACTGGTCACCGGAGTTTGGCAAGGTCTCCTATCACTTCTCTCTCTAAGTGACAAAGAAGGAGAGGGCAAAATTGTCCCAAAAATAAATAAAAAAGAATAAAAAAAAATACTTAATTGGGTAATAGAGAAATAATCTCTTAGAGTGTTTGGGTAAGTGGGCAATTTTTAAGCTAAAATTGGATAAATGATCATTTCCCCATTGAATTATGTATTAATTGTTGGAATTCTATCCCCAAACTCTGGTTTCCTAGGAAGAACCGTTCAAAATTTTTCCTACCATTTCTACTACCTTCTTTTACAAATATGTTTAGACACTTAATGGACTGTCAAGATGATACCTGAACTTACAAACTTATCAATGTGATACCTGGACTCATTTTTTCTTATCAGCGTCGTACCTCGGCCCATTTTCCGTCATTGAGCCGTTAAAATTAAGCACGTGCAACGCATGTGACATGATTTTCAAGGGTAAAATTATCTTCTTACACCATTGAAAAAAGGGAAAATCATCCAAACAGTGTCTGAACTTTTCCAGACTATTAATTTTCATACCTATACTTTGAAAAACATCAAAATGGTACCTGACGATTTATGCCCGACCCAATATTCATACCTGAAATCACTAACGATGTTAGGGACGTTAACTTTTCAAGGGTAATTTCGTCCCTTCACTTCCCTAACCCTTTTCCCCCAAATCAGTCTCCAGAACCTTAATTTGGGGAGGAGAGAGCGATGGAGAGGAAGAGGCAGCTTTTGAGATTGGCGTAGTAGACATCGCAGGCTTTGGACATGGTGAAGAGGAACCGGAGCCGGAGATGTCTGCAGCAGAGCACTCAGAACCTGACCACAGAGACGGCGATGGCGCGTGGTTTGGTGGGTTTGTTGAGGGAGTCGCTGAAGATCCCAGCAATGGAGTCGACGGAGCCGGACTACTTCACGACGGTGTTCCGGGCCAAGTTTGGGTCAGTCTCGTCCTGCCTAGGGGGATGAAGGGGAGGAGAGAGGAGGTGGTGAGTATGGAATAGTGGACTCGGCGCACGACAGCGCCGAGGCGGCGGTGGGCGTGGCGGAGAAGCTAGGGGAGAGGAAGTGGAAGGGTGAGGTGTATGCAGAGATTAGGATGAGCTTGTACCTACACCTATGTGGATTGACGTATTCGTGAAGCAGTGGGGCTGGGATTGTTGTGTTGGGAAGAAGAAGAAGAGTGGTGTAGTTAGGTTTAGGTTTTGCGAGCTGGGATTGGTGCTCCGGCCACTGGATTTAAGGCTCCTCCGGCGCGGCGCCGATCTCCTTTACACCGCCTCCCAAGCCTCCCAAGCCTCCCACCAATGGACAAGTTCCGACGATCGAGAGAGCTTTCTCTTTGATTTGGAGCTTTCTCATTGAACTCTTCTTCCGCAATTTTAGTTTCAAGATTTACATTGCTCGATGCAGTGGCTGGGTCCAAGAAGAGTTCTATCAAGCCTAATTTTCTAGACTTTTGTCTTTCATTTTCCATGTTTCTCTAGCAAGAAAATGATTTTGTTCTTGGAGAATTTTGTGTATACAGATTTGATGATTGAGTATGAGCATTGGTAGAACTTTTATTTGTTTGTGTGCATGATTAAAAGGATATTGGGATTCTCTGGGCCAGCTTCCATTGCCATTGAATCAGACCAGCAGCTTGAAGAATCCAATTGTCAAGGATTTGTTATTGTTGTTGGTTTTTGGTGTTGAAAATAACTGATCTTGGATCGAAGAGTTGAATTAGATTTACATGTAACATGTGTTCCTTCTCCAATTAATAGTAAGAAACTTTGTGGCTGGGAATCTGGAATGAAGAAGGAGGAGAGAGAGAGAGATATATTTGCAGAGACTGCAAAACACGAGAAGGAAGATGACAGAATGGTCAAAGAAAAAGTTATTTTGTGCTAAATGTTATATATAATTTTTGTTTGCCACATACTAATACCATGCAAGTATTCTAGTGGTTAGGGCTTTCATTCCCATCTGTGTTGGGATGGGTTTGAGTCTCCCCAACCTCAAAGTTGGGGGTTTATTTTGGAATTTCATTGTTTTAAAATTGATTTACTGTATCAAAATACATGAAGTACCATTTTTATCCCTCAAAATTTAACAGAGTTGACGGCTTTACTGTTGCTAGGTACATAAATTGGGTCGGGCTTAAATCGTCAGGTACCATTTTGTTTTTTTTTTTTTTTAACTTTTTATCAAAGCAACTAAAACCAATTAAGACTGTATATAACCTCTCATTTGTCATTTTCTCTATACGAACTTTTTTAGTTTTCTATTTTGAAATTTTTTATTTTCTATCTTTTTAGATTTTTTTTCCTTTTCTTTTTTGACAAAAAATAATTCACAAATCACAATTATACGATGATCCAACGGTCGGATCACCTAGAGGATCATCTTTACCGATTTATACAATGAACCAACGGTCAGATCCTCACAGATTGCCGTTAGTTTCATCCTCTCAAAATTATATGACGATCCAACGGTCAGATCCTCACGGATCGCCCGTAGGTTCATCCTCTCAAAATTATACAACTATCCAACAATCAGATCCTCACAGATCACCTAGATGATCATCTTTACCGATTTATACGATGATCCAACGGTCAGATCCTCACAGATCGCCCTTAGGTTTATGCTCTCAAAATTATACGAAGATCCAACGGTTGGATCGTCCCGGATCGCCCTTAGAATCATCCTCACAAAATTATATGACAATCCAACGGTCGGATCCTCACGGATCTCCTTTTGAATCATCTTTGCACAATTATACGAAGATCCAACGGTTGGATCGTCCCAGATCGCCTTTAGAATCATCCTCACAAAATTATACGACGATCCAATGGTCGAATCCTCACGGATCTCCTTTTGAATCGTCTTTTCACAATTATACGAAGATCCAACTGTCGAATCCTCATGGGGAATAAGAAAAATTATAAAAATGCCTTGGTTGAAAAAAAAAAAAAAAAAAAAAAGGGGAACCCGTATGGGTAATGGGAAATGGGTTTGGGAAGAATTTTGAGTTAATGGGTTCCAACTGGTTCTAACGGGTTTAGCCCGCAAAAACCGTTAATTTGCGGGTTTTTTGCGTGCGGGCTTTTTTTAGTCCAAATTAATAAACTGGCGGATTTGTGTGGGTTTTTAGGGTGCAGGTATAGTACGGGTTTGCAGGTTACGGGTTTAAATGTCAGGCCTAACTACCCCAAACCAAACACAGTACCCTCTTCATCTCTCCCTCCTGTCTTCCTACCCAGATAAAAAAACACAATGAATGTTCTTCATCCAACCTTCTTCTTCTGCTGTTGCCTGAGCTTCAGCCCGTAGCTACTCATTCCTCTTCATTTTATTTTAGCTTACATTGGAAACAGCATAAACAACAGTAATCCTAGATTCCTAATCAGTAATAATCAAATTAAAATGAAAAACATTGAAAGCTTAGTAGAAGTAGGAGGCTTTGCATCCAAATCCCATTCCATAACAGCAAGAAGAACCAAGGTATTCTGGAAACTAGTACTAAAACAATTGTGGTATTTTTGGAATCCGTTCCAGTCGCAAGGAGAAATTCAAAATTAGCTTGCAATTCACTTATTAGATTCTCCATCTATCACATTTGGCAATTAAACAATGAACAGAACATCCCATCAAAAGAAAGCAAGACTCTTGAAACTTTGGCAACTGATTGCAAATCTCCATAATTATCCATTATTGAAAGTCTATCAATTCTTCCAACAAGACCAGCAATCAATGATATAGACAATCTCTCCGTCCTCCTCCTTCCTCGACCTCAAGTCCCCCTTTGAGATCTAATAACTCATCCCCTCCACCGTCAAAATTTACAGAGAACCCAATCCAAATCCCAATTTCAATTTTGTCCTCCAGAATGACAGACAGAGTCTTTTGGAAGCATCGCTCGTTGGAGATCTAAAATTGGCGATGGAGTGCGCCCCCGCCGATCCTTTTGTTGGGGCCATGTGCCTGAAATCAAGGAGGACTGAGGTGTTGTTGCAGGACAAATCGGCCAGCGAAGTCGGTCATTTTAGAGAGTCGTTGATTGAGGGGTGAGAGGAAGAAGACGAGAGGTGGAAGGGTTAAAAAAAAAAGTAATTAAAATTAAAGGTAAATAGATTTTTTTTATTAAAAATATTTAAAATGTTAGTGATAGGGGGCAAATCAGTCTTTTTACCTCTATTTTGTACATCACGTGCCTCACACATGATAAACTTAATGGCTCAGTGACGGAAAATGAACGGAGGTACGACGCTGATAAGAAAAAATGAGTCAAGGTATCACATTGATAACTTTGTAAGTTCAAGTATCATCTTCCCTAAATGTCTAGACACTGTTGGTACAAAAAAAAACCTTTTTTTTTATAAGTGATTGCAAAAAGTTTTACGAATTGAGAAATGCATTGAAAAACAAACTTTTTATTTGTTAGGAAATATACAGATTGAAGCTCTGTCTCATTCATCGAAGTTTTATTTTATTATCTTTCAATTTTTTTCTCCCCCTGTAGAAAAAAATCTGCGTCCACCACTCAACTTGCCCATACTATTTTGTTTAGAGCATCCAATAAATAGCACACCTCTTGATAAAAAATAAAATCAAAAATAAAATCAATAGCACACTTCATGCATCGATCTGTTTGGTAATGGAATGGTATTCTCTAGGGAATCTTGTTTGTATTGGTATAATTGTGGTCACCGCACAATAACATAACAACTTTAGTTAGGATAATCATGCCACGGCTGGAAATGTTGCTGATGCTTAATTGATGAAGAATATGTGGAAGCTCAATGGTGGAAAACTAGTACTGCAAGATATTCATGGTTTAGTTAGGATTTTATCGGATTGATTTCCTCTGTTTGAATGCTCGAAATCAATATATATTTTTTGTACGTACATCAAACTCAAGCTAGCTAGCCCAGTTTGGCAGTTGACCTACTTATTCTGGTACTGGTTAATTTAGGATTCAGGCACCTTTCCTTTCTGTCATTGATTTTCTATATAGGAAACTTCCAGAACTTCTCAACCTCATCATCACTCATTAGTCCACCATACTGAGACGAATCTTATATCTGTATATATCTGTCGGTTTCATTATATTGGAATGAACTGGATTTTAATTGCCTACTTTCAGATTTTTGAATTAGATTCATGATCAATTATTGATGAATAATTTCTAGTAAAATGTACATGTCTTCAATGGCGGAGGGAGGAATATATATGTATGTAGACCTGTAAATGGATCGGATTTGGATCGGATCGACCTAAATCCAAATCCGTTTACTTAAAAAAATATTTGATCCAAACCCGCTCCGTTAACCCGGCGGATCATTGATAACTCGATCCAAATCCGTATCCGCCGGGTTAACGGATACCCGATCCGCTAATCCGACCCGTTTATAATTTCAAATATTTTAAAATTTTAAATAGTAATATTAAATTTATATCATTATACCTCATAAGATATTAATAAAATATTAAAATAAGGAAAAAACTTCGCTGACCAGCCCTGGTCAGCAAGGGCTGCCCATAACCACTCATAACCTTAGACATAAGAGACCTTTTGGTCTGGCCCCTTTTTATTCCTTTGCCTCATCTCTCAAATCTACTGCAGGTTTACTTCATTTACAATTATTATTAGGGAAACATAGTGGGCCCATATTTGAATTTGTTTGTTATAATATGTTGCAGTTAATTCATCCTCAATGCTCAAAGGTAAGCAGTTAAAAATTACTATTCATAATTTCAGTTGTCGACAGACTTGAGTTGGTTGCTATCTGTAACAATACTAGCAAAGAATTGAAAGAAGAAAGAGAAAAGCTGAGAAAGTTGAAAACTATTAGAGATAACCTTAGCAGAGAAACTCCCAACTATTGGGATATCATCTATAAATTGCAAACAAGGATCTATAAAGTTGAAGAAGATATTGAAAATATTTTATATACTCTTCAAGAGGAACAAAAACCTCTTGATTATTTGAGCATTGGTTAGATCCGCAAATCGCTGGTATCAGAGCTTGTAAAATAGCTCAAAAGGGGAATCCCCAATGGGAACAATGTCTGATTTAATAATAGAGAGGCTGAATTCTCTATTAAAATCCTCTGATGAAAAATATCAGAACCTGCAGAAAGAATTATCTAGATATCAAGATCATCTAGAAAAAATACCTGTTATAATCCACCAATTAGAAAAATTGGAAAACAAACTGGATTATATCAAAGAACTCCCAAAAACGGAAGAAGAAAAGCTAACAAGTGTTAGTAGAAAAATCAATGAACAGCAAAAAATGCTGGATTCTATGAAAAATATACTGAAGGACAAGAAAGTGCCTACAGTAAAAACAAAGAAAGCTAATGGATTCAAACCATTAGAAAGACCAGAAAAGAATCCTGTTCCAAGTATGATTTTTCTGGATCCATCAACTAGTTCTACTAGTATTCAGTATGAAAATCCGAAAGAAACTCGAGATGTCAAAATGATGAGCATCTTCGGGAGAAAGAAAGGAGTACAACTCCTAAATGCTAAAGAATTCGAATTCAACGAAATTGAACAGGAGGTAAAAAACTCCGCAATTCCAAAGCTAGATTTTAAACAAATCTACAAAAGGGGAAAATTTGACGTGTTGGATAGCCACCACTTCAAATTATTAGAATTTACAACCCCCTCTACAACAGGAGAAACAGATCTTTTGATGATCACTCCTGAAGAAGTTGCCCGAGCAAGAACAAAAAATTATCAATTTATGCATATTGGAGCAGTCCAAGTAGGCATAAAACTCTTGGCTCGAGAAGGCATAAATTGTTCAGTTCTATGTGTCTTACAAGACAATAGATTAACAGATTTTCAAGCTAGTCTGTTGGGAACCCTTGAGGCATCTTTATGCAATCAAGTGGCTTATTTCAACTGTTTCCCAAATTTCTCAACTAGCTTGAAAGATGCAGCTCACTGTCTAAGACTGAGAGTCAAGACAGATGACATATCCATGAAAAAAGATATGCAAGAACTGGCTATAGTATACAGAATATACTATAAATTGATGAGTACCACAATAGAACCTAAAACCAGGATATCAAATATCCCAGGTCTTACTACTGGTTTCCTCACCAGCCAGAAGAATCATTCACAACAGATTCACAAGGTTACTTGGAATGAAGTAACTTTTCCGATTGAATGGAAATTGGCTGGTCCAAAAAAACAAGCAGAAAATGCCAAAGCGGCAATATATGAAAGCAGAAAGACTGGAGATATCAGTCTAAAATTTGACGGTCACAGAAAAAGTGACGCCTGTCCTGAAAATATCAGGATAAACAAAAATCTTCTCAGAAGAAGTTACAACACTAGAGAAGCTAGTGTTAGCGGTATTGCATACTCTGAAGAACCTTCAGAGTCCATCACAGAAGAAGATCTAGAAGCTTATCTAAACAGACATGTCAATATGCTTAGAGTACAAAAACTCTATGATCTCTATGATGAAGCAGAAAGCTGCGAAAATCCTGAACGATTAGAAAAACTAATCGAAAAAATGAAAAAGTTCAAACCCGGAAAGGAAAGAAAACTCCTTCCCTATCAGGATATTGAAATGGAAGAAGGAGAAAACTCCAATTCTAAAACAGCTATCACAAGAGGAAAAGGAAAAGTCAAACTTCCTTTTCAAAAAGCCCCTACGGGCAAAAATGGAGAAAAAAATTCTCAAAGATTTGTCCTAGAAGACAATATACCCAGAATACCAATTTCTACCCATGGAATTTGGCTGAATCTAGACAAAGCTCTAGACAAGAGAAAAACTCTTGACCAATGGGTTGATAGCCTGATGATGGCTTCTGCTCTAACCCTTGGAAAATTTGAAGCACCAGATCTTCAGGTGTATTATGAAACTACTCTTACCGGAGTAGCAAAGAAGTATTACTTCTCTTTCAAAGAAACTGCCAGAGGGAAAGACTGGCTTGAAGAAATCAAAAATTCAAAATCTCCGTATGATTTTGCAGTACCCCTGTATGATCAATTTTGTGGAGATCTCTCAAATCTGAGTGAGAAGGCTAAAGAAACAGCCAAATCAAATATCTATGCTCTCAAAATCTGTGATATGAGATATTTTGAAGAATACTTGAATGAATTTCAAGAATATTACTGTACAATCGGTGAACTAGAAAATTCTGATCTAGTCAACCTGTTGCACAGAAAACTCCCTTTTCCATGGAGAACAGCTGTGTGAGAAAGCATAGCCAAAAAACCAATTGAACGATTTTCAGTTGGAGGAATTGTCGATAGAATTAGGCAATTACTAAAAGAACAATGCAAAGCCAATGTTAGAGCTAAGATGGCTAAGAAACAACTCAAAGGAGTTGAAAATTTCTGCTATGGGATACTGGACATGCCAACCAACTGGGGATGTCATGAATCCAAGTTCCACAGAAAAAGAAAAGAAAAATATTACTCGAAAAAATTCAAAAGGAGTAATAAGAAAAAGGATTGGAAATTCAAGAAAAGTTTCAACTTCAAGAAACAACAGGATGAAGATCCTAAAAAGAAATTCATCAAGAAAAAGAAGAATAATCATCAGTATAAACAACAACCAAGCAAGAAAGCTTGCAGATGTTGGTTATGTAAAGCTGAAGGGCACTATGCCAATGAATGCCCGGAAAAGGGTAAAAGATCTACTAAAGCTTTATTTGAAGAATATGAACCTATAGTAGAAATAGCAAATATGAAGGGCTACGAAATAGCCTATTCTGATGATGAAGATGATGACAGGTCAGTCTACTCTACCTGGTCTGATGAAGAAGAATCATCTGAGTCAGAAACAGATTCTGAGGTAGAGTACTTCGAATCAAGACAGATGAATGTTTTGAAAATAAAAAACTGGGAAGAAAGTAAGACAGAATCATTAACGTCTTCTTATCAAGTGAACCCTGGTACATTTGTTTGTGACTACTGCCTATGTCACGAAAAGAACGGTCTCCCCATGTTTAGTGAAGAGTAAAAAAAGACTTATCACAAAGAATGCTTCATAGCTGAAGAATGAAGAAAAACCAAGAATGGCCTTGTCAGCCAATTGATAGAACAAGAATATGAAGAGTATTTCTCTGAACAAAAAGAGATGAAAATAGAAGCCTTATTCCAAGAAATCATGGAACCATCTTCCTCAAAAATAAAAGCAGAAATCATCGACGAAGAAAAACTTGATGAAACTATTGAACTGGTTGAACCACCAGAAATTGTTCCAGAAGAATGTAAACCGTTCATTCCAAAGGAACAAGCTCAGGAACATGAGCTTCAACAATCGAAAGTCGTCTGTACTAGTAGATACAGCAACTACATAGAGATTGGACTCAAATTCCCTGATCACAAAAAATATCATCTACATGCATTCGTAGATAATGGATCGGGATTTACTGTTGCAAAGAGATTTGCAATTCCAGAAGAACTCTGGAAAGAAGACAAGAAAAGAACAGCTACTGGTGTCACATTTGATGGAAGCCATCTCAGCATGAACAAAGTAGCCAAAAATGTTCGCATCACCAATGGTGGAGGAACATTTATCATCCATAATGTTTGGTAATCTGAAGGCCAAGGATCAAATTTCTTGTTGGGAAATGATTTCATTCTCCAACAGAGATTTATCCAGGATGAAGAAGCGATAGGCTTCAGAAAAGGAGAAAGGATGTACTGGCCAGACAGGCTTATCCAGGCCAAAAGTGTAGTAGGTCCACACTTTACTACCCAATATCAGAGATCGCAACAGAATAGTGGTGATCTTCTTACCCTTTACAAACCCAAATTTGAAACCATCCTCCAAATCAAACAACAACAAGAACTACTTGTTGCAGACTCATCTTCAGAAGAAGAAGAAGAAGAAACAACTAGTGCAGAAGAAGAAGCTAGTTTCATTCATGAGCATAACCTCAAGCACTTTTAGAATAAGCTTGAGTCTCAGAAAGTTCCCACTCTTGAAAAAATCAAGAAACTACTCGAACAGAATATCGATGTAGACCCTCAGAAGTTTTGGGAAAAAGACCCAATGGTCTGTGAATTAAGATTACATGACATGAATGCCATCTGTCATGTCAAAGCCATTCCTCAGTACAAAGAGGAAGATCAAAAAGAATTCAGAAAAGATATTAAAGATCTCCTGAACAAGAGATTAATTCAACCTTCCACTAGCCTCATCATGCTCCTGCATTCTACGTGAGAAATCATGCAGAAAACCTCAGAGGAAAAGCTAGAATGGTGATTGACTACCGAGATGTCAATAAAAAGACTGTCAAAGACGGTTATCAAATTGCTCAAGTAAAAGTACTGATCAACCAGCTTAGAGGAGCCAAAGTCTTTTCAAAATTCAATGCAAAGTCGGGTTTTTGGCAAGTCAAGATGCATCCTGAGAGCATTCCTCTCACTGCATTCGGAACACCACAAGGTCATTACGAATGGCTGGTAATGCCTTTTGGTTTAAAGCAAGCTCCCTCAATCTTCCAGAGAAAGATGGACAACATCTTCAAACATATTGCAGAATTCTGCGTCGTCTACATAGATGACATCCTTGTCTTCTCTAAAAACAGAGAAGAACACATGAAACACCTCCACGAGGTTGTGAAGCTGATAGTTCAGCATGGAATTATCCAAAGAGAAAAGAAAATCTTCTTTATCCTCGATGAAGTTGATTTCCTAGGAATAAATATCAAAAATGGAGTAATAAAACTTCAACCTCATATCCTTGAGAAGATCTGGAAATTCCCAGATAGAATTCCTGGTGCCAAGAGTCTAGAGAGATTCTTAGGAGTCATAAATTATGGGAGAGATTTCATTCCCAAAATCTCAAGGTTAACAACAATGTTATCTCCTAAAACAAGTCTCAAAAGAAAATGGAACTTCACAAAAGATGATGAAAAAATTGTAAAGCAGAGAAAAAATCTCTGCAAAAACCTCCCTCCTCTACAACAACCAGAAGAAAATGATGACATTATCCTCCAGATAGATGCGAGTGATAATTACTAGTCTGGTGTTGTTCTGGCAAAAACGCCTAGAACTAACATTGAAAAAATCTGTAAATTTTGTAGCGACAAGTTCAACCCTGCAGAACTGAATTATCCCACAGGGGAAAAGGAAATTTTGGCTGTCAAGAAAACAATTTTAAATTCTCCAGCTTTTCTTGGAAAACCCTTTACTGTCCGCACCGATTGTGCTAGAGTAAAGAATTTCAAAAATTTTAAACTTGATAAAGCTGCTGATAGAGGAAGATTAGCAAACTGGCAATTATTTCTTAACCAATATGATTATGACGTTGAATTGATTGCAGGAAACAAGAATTATCTTCCAGACGCCTTAACCAGAGAACTGGCCATGTTCAATCGAAAAGATGACGACGAAGGTCGTAATCCCAAAAGCAGAAGACCTTGGAAAGAACATGAACCTACTGAGGATCCTAAAGAGAAAATCCTCAAAAGATTCTTGCTAGATCCAAAAGGACTAGCCACAACTGATCAATCCCAGGGTAAAGGATTGGCTAGCCCGTCTCAAACGGCAGACGGTAAAGGCTCATCAAGACCGTTGACGGCTGTTGCTTTGCCAAAAAGCAGACCTACTCCAACTGGAGTAATAAATGTTTTTAATTATGAATTAAGAACCTTTTATGCTTCTGTGTTCAGAACTGGCAGGAGATTAGCCTACCATCAGAAAGCAATTCTGGATAATCTCCTATTTGCTTTTCAAGAAAGAAGCAGTGGTCTGATGTTCCTAGCTCTCTTTGCACTAGCTGAAGAACTCTATGAAAATGCGAGGCCACAGTTTGAAGAACTTCATACACAGCAGAGTGCTGTTAAAAAAGAAAAAATTCACTTCCTTGAAGATCCAGAAAGTGCTAGGGTCCCTATCATGGCACTTAATGAATCAGAATGGCATGAATTCCATAGTCTGATAGGAAGTCATAATTCTGAGGACCGTATTCCTCCAACTCTCTTCATTATTGCAGGACCATATGTTGGAAGATACTTAGTTAATGTTTAGAGTGAGCATCCTCAAGAACACAAGCTCTGGCTTGTTGAAAATGGTTTTGTCCATAATCTGTGGACCAAGACAAATGATGATCTCAAAGGCTTGCCCCCTATCATAGTCAACACAGTCAAAAATATTAGAAAAAATGACTGCATGTTTCGTCTGAAGTTCAGATCCACTCCTCCAGAATGGATCCAGAAGGCAAACGGTGAGGTTGAGTATATTTCTCCATATCATTATGTGAGAATTATTCAAAGGAAGTATCTGCAGCCTGCCTGTGTTGGTTACAATGGCCAGCCAAACTCAAGCATCCCATGGATGAAAGCCATGGCTCTAGAATATATCAAAAAGATCATCTCTGAAGATATCAACAATACCTTCCTGGCAGCAGGAGAAAAAACTATCATCACTGCTTATGATCATCCAGACGTAGTCAGCAGTGACCTATTCCTATCTCTCACAAGAAAGGAGATAGACTCGACTCTGGCATGCTTACAGTGGATTGAAAGGCTTGAAACAGATAATCACTATAAGATGTATGTTGATACAGATGTCGAAGATAATGCAACAACTGCTTGTATGACCCAGGGAGACAACGACTCGTTTGTCCTTGGTCACAATTCAGAAACAGACGAGAACATGTGAAGCAGTAGGCGTAGAAAGCACCGAAAGTACTTTTGGATCTTTCCCAAAAGCTACTTTTGCTTTGCAGAAAAGAAAGGTGAAAAGCATTTCACCTAGAGGAATCTGCTTTTCCCCGTCCGACCTCCACCAGCAGGAGCACTCAGGAAAGCAGGAAATCACGGAGTCATTATGTACATTTTGTTGTTTTGAATTGTAATTTGAGTTCCGCTCCCTATATAAGGAGCTTTAGCTTCTCTAGGAAAGGAGGCGAAAATTGGGATATCAGTTCTAGATTCAAAAAATTCCTAGAACAGGAAATAAAGAAGAATCAAATTCTCTAAGAAAGCCAGAATAGCAGTGTGCTCTTTCCTTCTTGTCGTAGTGTGAAGTGTGCTTTCCTTACAAGTAAGTAACTGTAACCATTCTTATGGATAGCTAAACAGCTTCTTAGCTGTTTACCTGAGAATGAGGCTCTGAATTTCTGTATTCAAGTTTGATAAATAAGTTATATATGAAGCCCAATATGCAGTCTGAAAATATTTGTTTAAGTTTTGAATACTGCAATTTATCTGTTTACTAGTTGCAAGCTAAGATTGACGATCCAAAAAGCCTAGAACAACAGTGATTCCGCCCCGAAAGTAACCGTTTAGACAGGATGTCGTTAGGTGAAATATGGCATGTTGAAGGCTAGATCTATGCTTTAGGATTTTACATTGCAGGCTTGATAATTATGGACAACAGATAAAGGTAGAAAAAGGTTGAAAAAGAAAAGAGGGACATGTGTAAGACACTTAGAGGAGTACCCAAAACCTGGTCAGGAGGTGCTAACCACACCTGGTCAGCCAAGTACTATCCTTAAAACAACATGAAAACTATTACCAAAAGTATAATTACGTTATCAAAATTCTTAATGCTACCCGTTCCTTAAATTTTTGCAAAAAATTTATATTAGAAATTCTTCATATTTTATATTTTATATTTTTTTAAAAAAAATTAATATATTAATAAAAAATAATATTTTATTATTACAAAAACGGGCCGGATCATTAACGAATTGGATCGACCTAAATCCGTATTTGATTCGTTAAATAAACGGGTTAAGGGATTTGGATCATTAATGGAGCGGGTCCGGATCAAAATCCGGTCCATTTACAGGTCTATATGTATGGGGGCCAAAAAATTTAAGCAAACACCAAAAGACCATTGATGAACCAAAATACATCCCCTTTATTTGCAATCAATGCATATAATACACAAAAATGATTCGCATTATACAAAAAAGACTTGAGCTATTTCCTAGCACAAAAGACAATCTATATTTCTTAACAAAACTAAAACAATATTGCTCAAGTCATCAATAGTTGTCCTCGACAAGGAGCCATGTTTTGGAATCGTTGAATTATAGGCTCATTGTCAATGACATTGAATATATCTTTCTCAAGGTATACCGTTAAGCTATCATTCAATCACTGATATCCCATTCGATTTCGCAATCAATTTTTTATGATGTGTGATGTTGAATGACTAAAAGTCCTAGGAAGTGTGTTGTTGTGTCCCTCTAAGCAGCTCTTCTCCATGTTCACAGCAGTGAATTAGTGTGCAATTTTAGTAAAAGCTTAGCAAGATGTGTGTGGCATGGGAGCTAGAAAAGCATGAGTTTTGGAAGAAGAGATTCCAGCAGTGATTAGTGGATTGGTTGAGGTATTCGGTATAAGAGATGGGAGTTGGGAAGGTAGAGGACTAAGGATGGATTTGAGATAGAAGAAGCATGGCAGAGAAGATCATTATACGATCAAGCATGATGAGTGTGAATCTACATGGAGGTAGAAGAGTTTCTGGACTTGGAGATGGTGTCTGGGAGAATGAGGGAATTGCTTGGGATGTTTAGTGTTTAGCTTGTGTATTGCTCCCGGCCGCTCATCCCTCCTTTACAACAACTATAACTCTTAATTTATAGAGTGGCTATGGCTTAAGTTTAGGGTTGTTGCTGTTTCTATGTTTCCATGAATCCTGCTGCTATAATCCCAGGATCCTGCTGGTGTGATCCCAAGATTCCGCTTGCTGTGATCCTAAGTATCGTGGTTCCAAGATTTGCTGCTGGAAAAGGGAAGTCAAAGGTAGAGAATTGGCTTTGTGTGAAAGAATGTGATATAGTACTTGAGATATCTAGTTTTAAGGAAAATAATTGAATATATTGGGTAAAGAGAAGTGTTGTTGTAATTGAGTAGTTTTTCAGTTCTTTCTTCTTCACTTGCCCATAATCAGCAGGGTTATGGCAACTACGACATAATCTCTTATATGGAATCTTATATCTCTTATTGCCTATTCAAGTGTACAATTAATTTCATTCACTCCAAACTTTTCGACTTGGTCTATATGCCTGTGTTACCAATATTTAGACCAATATGTGATTGTTGAGGGTTTTTGCTTTTGTCTGCGAAAAAGGTTATTAACTAGAAAGAACAAGATAACCACGTGGTCTTTATTTCCTTGCTATATTGAACTCTGGAACTATACACATACATATGCAGCTCTGATACTAAATGAATTGATATGCTTGCTTTAATTGCCTAGATCCATTTTGTAATTACATTAATTGATGTATAGATTAGGTTTTGAAGGCATTCAATTGATTTCTTGCATAGAAGAATTAAAACTTTAGTTTGGAAATAAGAATAATTATACTTTATGTTTTTGTTTCAAGTCATTTAGACTGTATGGTATCTCATTCTTATCAACAACACTTTCTTACCTATTTTGTTTGATTTTGTACTCAGGAAATGCACATGGATTGAAATTTTCTACTTACTGCTCTGGGTTTGTAGGTACATTTATTTATGAGTACTCTTTATTTATTTACTTTGTGTGTTGTGCCACTACACCAATTTTTCAATCAGACGACAGTTTTTCACTGTCGTCTGATTATAGGCATTGTTGTTGTCTATCTCAATGCCGTCTGATACATAATCAGACAATACCAAAAAACTGTCGTCTGATAAAGTTTAGTACAACAGCAACTACTATGATGTCTGTTGTCTGAATACCACAAAGAACAACAGCAGCTTATATACTTACTGTTGTCTAATAAAGTTTAGTACAACAGCAGCTACTATCATGTCTGTTGTCTGAATACCACGAAGAACAACAGCAGCTTATATACTTACTGTTGTCTGAAGGCTGTGGCAGACAACAGGGGCTTATATGCTTGCTGTTGTCTGAAGGCTTGATCAGACAATATGTACTTGCAAATCTCATTGTCTATCTATTATTGATACTATAGATTTCTAAAAAAAACCATTGTCTGTTGTTTTGCTGGACAATGGCTTTCTCGTTCTTTTAGTCCTTAAAGTATTATAGTTAGATGACTCATACAACAGTTTTTGTTAGGCATTTTATGATGATCAATTATTGGACAATAGTTTTTAGCTGGAATAGAATGGTCCGAGAGACATTCAAAAGACCTACATTCTGCATATATGGGATCCAAATGACAACCCAAAACACATTTATTTATGTAAAGATTCGATACATTCATCCATATATCCAACAAAGTCATTCTATCCCAACATTAACCCCCACGATACTAGCTTGTCCATAAATGTGATGCACATTAACCTTGCCTAAACCTCACAAATATGTGAAAACAATGCACCGGCAGCTTTAAGTACATCTTTTTGTTTACCCTCAGTAAGAACCTGCATATAATAATGTAGAGATGAGTGAATACATTATATATTAGTATTATATATCTTAAAAAGCTGTAAAGAGATTGTAGAAATATTAGAGATAAAGGCGTTCAATTAATCAAATGCAAATTACAGTTCTTACAAGAATTTACTCCATTGTACCTGCTAAGATAGTCCTATTTACAACATCAACTAGCAAAGCATAAGTTTATGGAATTTAAATCTTCTTATGTACACTTTTAAATCTTCTTACTACTTTATAGTTCATTGTTTCTATATAGAGCACAGTATTTAACCGGACCAATCATACAAATGTGAAATGCCACAGACCAACAATGGTAGAACAGAACATACCAACAAATGTAAACCTACAGCTATTAAACACGTACATATACAAATAGATAAACTGACCAGCCAAAAAGAGAGCATTTTAAGAAGCAAAAATTTCAAAGTCAATATTTAGGAAGGTCAAGATCAGTAGGCAATCATAGTACCTGATCACATAAAATAACTGTGCCAGGACCAAAACCCTCGTTTTTGAACTCATGGCCTCTGTAGACGTCAAAATCAATCGTATATGTTAGTGTAAACGCAAGAAATCTAAGCAAATCATGATAAAATCCTTGGCGATCAACCCATATCAGAAACAGTCAAAACTTGGTAATCCAACTATACTAAGCAATAGAAAACAAATCAAAAAATGAAATCTGAACCCAAAAACAACACAAGATAACGACAGACATAAACCCAGAACAAGAACAATCATATAGAAATGACACCCAACAAAGAGCACACAAGCAATCATAAGATTAGCCCAAATTTAGAGGTTAACAAACTATAAAGCATAAATCTTTAATACCCAGAAAGCGATTTCTGTTTGGAACCGAATCCGATCAAGAACCCAGAACAGCAACAGGTCGAGAATTCAAGAATCAATAATGGGTATTGAGAAGAATAGGAGACCAAAGCATCTGAAACAAGAACTAGCTTTTTCTCCTCTGTCGGCACATTAAAAGTAAATTTAGGTAGGCAAGCACCAAATTGAGGTGATAATATAAGAGAGAAACTAACAACAAACACAGAAATTACAAAAATCCCCAAGCCTTCAAAAATAACTATGAAATTATCATGCTGAGGCTTACAGTGAGACGTTGGAGTTTGCTAGTTCGACGAACCAACGAGTGTGAAAGATAAGTATAAGAGTAATATTCTGTAAAGAATTTTTCAACGGTTTCACTGCAGCTGCACGAACCAATACTGTGAACTGATTAGGCTGAGGTTTGGATGAATAGAAGTGAGCAATTCTTCTTGATGAGATATAACTGTACTCCTGCATAGTGATTAAGTTGAATACTGTTGATTCTATTGTTCTAAATGAACCACCAAAATCTGATGAAACAAAGCCATAGAAAAGAAACAAAATATAACTTACATTGTAAAGAAGATAGCAGACGACTGCACTGAAAATATATGCTGCACAAAAATGAACCCATAACCTCTGCACAAAAATGAACCCATAACCTTTGAAACCAAAATTAACAGTCAGGGTCTCCTCATAATAGGTTTTACCATATGCCTACCATAAATATGATAAACATAAATGAACTTGGAAATATCTGGCCACAACTCCATTAAGAGGAACACGCTGAAGTAAAGATTAAACTAATCTGCAAGCAGGTAATTCAATATCCTCCGAGTCTATGAATGTTCAGACACAATAGGTAAGTGAAAACTCTAAGTCAGGTGCCAAACACGGAGGAACATATCCTATTTATATTAGCTATCATAATCTGCCAGGGGGAATTAGAATATTCACCACAGACCTAAACCCAAATCTCAACCTAAGATCAAGCTGCCCTCACCTCTCATTAATCAACCAACTCTAACTTAACCGAAGGACACACCGACTTATACGACTTATAAATGCCATAAATTTGATAAAATTGAAAGCAATAGAATGGAAACTGGGAAACAACGTGTGGAAATATGATAGATGTTATAAATGACCCTCAACCCAGTGTAGCTAATGCAACTATCAAAAACTACAACACCTAGTGTTTAACATTACAATTTTATCTCAGTATTTCCCACAATTTTCAACCACCCTCCCATAAGAACCACATACATACCAGTTTGAGCCATCATCCACATTCGAATTACTAAACGAGTCCAAAGACTTGTTGGGCAAATCAGAAAAATCCACCTCCAGCTGGGTCCCCAGAAAATTTATTGGCAGAAGAACAAAAACCCCAATAATCCCACCAAACCCAAACACCTTCAAACTGCACAAACAAAAAAAACCCAACTTCAAAAATCAAACTCAAATCCAATATACCCTTTAACACTACTAGTCCATCCATCACTAACCTGAAGATGAAAATGCGCATAAACACCACGGCATCCAAACTGGCAAAATAGTTTGGAGAGAAAACTCACCAGTTGAAATTCACAGATTTAGTTTGAGGGCAAAGTCCAGAAAATGATCCTAAACTCAAAACTAAAACCAAAATTGCAGAAATAGCTTCCTTTCAAATTTTATCTTTTTCAATACTAAATGTTTAAAGTTCAAACAATTTTGACATCTTCTTTCATGTTACCAAAGATATACCCAAATTAAACTCACAACTCTTCGAAAACCCAGCAACCTCTTCGAAGACAAACCCAAATTTTCCCCAAGCCTTCAGAAATTTCATTCTTTCTTTAATATATCAAATGGGTTTATCAAAAGCTAAGCATATAACTAAAAAATATGCAAAATTTGAATGACAGCAACCAAAGTTTCAATCTTTCTTCTAAAGTTTATCAAAAGCTTCAGACTTTAATAACACAAATGGCTATTCAGCAATACCCAGAGTGTAAAATCAAACAAAGTTGAGTACCTAAAGTTCAGAGGGAGCAGGGTGAATGAGTCGGAGCAGATCGAGCTTGGGCAACCCAAAAAAAAAAACACATCCAACACTTCGCACTTCAAGCCTATTTGCTTGAAATCTCTTAACAACCTACTGGGACATGATATCGAACAGGATTTCAGGATTCACACTAATTTTTCTTCTCTTTTCTCATGGTTTCCCCATCATCCATACAATCCCTGACGAACTCCGGCGGGTTCCAGACCATGAAGCTGTTGTTGATGAAGGTTAAGTTTGAGAGGATCTGCCTTCAAACTGCTTAGTAGAGACGGGTTCGTGGTCTGAGAGAGGGCTGAGGGCGGGACTGAGAGCGGGACTGAGGGATGAGAGTGAGAGAGAGTGATTTTCAGCTGGAGGCAGACTGGGTGTTTTGCTCGATGGAATGGGGGTGGGGCTGATCGAGAGAGACGGGTTCGTGGTCTGAGAGCGGGCTGAGGACGGGGCTGAGAGAGACGGGTTCGTGGTCTGAGAGCGGGCTGAGGACGGGGCTGAGAGAGACGGGTTCGTGGTCTGAGAGCGGGCTGAGGGCGGGGCTGAGGGCTGGGCTGAGAGCGGGACTGAGGGATGAGAGTGAGAGAGAGTGATTTTCAGCTGGAGGCGGACTGGGTGTTTTGCTCGATGGAATGGAGAGGGAACGAGTTGAAAGAGTTTAAGTGTTAAAAGTATAAGTCAAACCCTAACTAAAGTCAGCTATTCAATGTATCCAAAAAAAAAAATCTAAAACTCAGACGACATCAAATAAAGTGCATTGTCTGAAACTCATGTAACAACAGACAAATTAAAAACCATTGTCTGAACCACTTAAATCAAACAACATCTTTCAGTAGCCATTGACTTACAAGATATCAGACAACAGACACCTAATAACAGTTGTGTGACTGAAAATAATCAGACAACAACAAAAATCAACCATTGTATAAATGAACCTTGGACAACATCACATAATAACTGTTGTCTGAATTAATTCATTCAGACAACATCAAAAAAATAAACCATTGTCTGAAATGCTATTGCACAAGAGCCAAGAAAAAACTGTTGTCTAATTCGAAAACTCAGACGACACAATATTTCTTGCTGTCGTCTGATTAAATCAGACGACAGTTAAAATGTTTGTTGTCGTCTGATATGTGTTGTCTGATTCCGAAATTGGTGTAGTGTGCGCTTTAAGTCTCTGTTTTTTCGGGTTGAGAAAGGGCAGCTCGCTCTCTAAGCGGTTAACTTTAAATTATCAAAAGTATACGTGTAGACGAAAACTTTTTCCATTAAGTTTGTGGAAATTTGACATTTGATTTAAAGCCCAAAACCCTCCTAGAGAACAGAAAAGGGCTTCCAAAGAAGTTTAGACTCCATCCCAATTCCCATTAATTAATATCTATGTGGTTTAGAGCTTTTGATGTTGATTTTGGTTTTGATTATTATCTGTGAGTCTACCTCCCATCTCTTTATTCATTGTTCCTTTGCGAAGCATATTTGGGGAATTTTACTAAGGTTATTTCGAGTCTCACAAAATTTTGGAGACATGGAAGCTATGTTTCTATATCCCATCCAACATGATTTTAGTTCTCAGTTACGAATTTTATGGTGGGGAATGCTGGGGGCCGTCGTGTATGAAATTTGGTTTGCACGGAATGCTTTTCGCTTTAGGGAAATTATCATATCTGCTTCTTCTATTGCATGGGATGTGATTTCTCAACTTGGTGATATTATTTCTCTTAGCAAAGGTATAATGCATACCACAGCAGTGGAACTATGTGTACTTTGTTCAATTGGAGCTCCTGGAAGGCTACCTCGTGCACCAAAAGTCACATAGATTAACTGGTTGACTCCACTTTCTCATGAGGTGAAGGTGAACACTGATGGGGCTGCTAGGGGTTCCCCTGGTCTAGCAGGCTCTGGGGGGATTTTTAGAGATCATTTGGGTCTCTCTCTTGGTTGCTTTGCAGTTTCACTTGGAGTAGCCACGACTCTTGAGGCTGAGCTCTATGCTATTTGTTATGCGGTGGACATTGCTTGGAAAATGGGTTGGCGACTGCTTTGGATTGAATGTGATTCCTCACTAGCCATACATTTTTTATCTTCAACTTCGCATTCAGGGATGCCTTGGAAATTAACAGTCTTCTGGCATAACTGTTGTAATTTATTGTCTTTGATGGTGGTTCATTTCTCACATATTTACCATGAAGGCAATCAACCAGCAGCCAAGCTAGCTAATTATGGAGTGGACAATGCAGGATCTCATTGGTGGGATAATTGTCCTTCTTTCTTCAGAAGTTGTATAAAAGAAAAGCCGAGGTTAATGCATGAACAAGTACCACAACATCTGTACTGGTGGTGATGTTACTAGAACATGATCTACTTCATCTTTTGTTGTGAAACAGACTTAATCTTTTGTTAATATAATGATCATGGCAACTATATTTTTCATGCTTTTAAATTTAGTCCTTAAATAACATTGTGTTAGCTCCAAAACCCGCAGCAAAGCGCGGGCACAATGTCTAATTATATTGGTAGGTAGGTTGGTACTTGGTACCAATCGGCATACGGCCAATGAAAACGATATTAATATTTTCCTTATTTGTTTTTTAATCACGATGTAATTGTGTTAATTTGCTATGGCGGTGCCAGAGCATGTGGACATCAATTATCTTCTCTTCTCTTGATTCTTTGAATGTGTTTGCTTGCTTGTAGTATCTTTTTTTTCATCAGATTAATTAATTACTCAATGCATCATGCAGCTTTAACCTCTTATTTAACTGTCTTGATGCATCCACAATAGACAAATTTATATTTCGACTATGAATTCGAATTCATAAGTGGAGTGGAAGGAACTGCATATATATAGAGTTTTTTTTTTAATTAAAAAGTTCAACCTATATTGAAATTTAAGCAAATAATACAAAAACGTCACATCTGTAGAGATCGTCAGAAAGAGTGGTTTCACATAATACACTAAGAAAACCTACTCTATAAAAGAATAAGCATTCAGTATATCCCCAATATACCCACCTTCCAAAGATACGCACTTTTATTAATTCATAAAAACTAATCCTCCGTAGCAGACAAAATTGTTCAATAGAGAGATTAGTTCTTCTGTGTGACCCTTCAAGATATAAATAATGGGAGTAGAAGATGATAATTCAGACTCCACGTACACCTTCCTCCGGAGTATTCACCTCCTCCATATTTGTTGCTTATGCGACCTCCTTTGTCACATTTGGTTCCTCTGCATCCTTTGGTGTTTCCAACACAGCTTTGAGAAAACTTTCCATTTCCTAGGTTTCTTGGCCATCAGTTCCTTCTCTAACTCACACTGTCACACATCACTTTGGTCTTGTTCTTACTTCCTTTCGGACGCCCAAGTTTCTTTTTTTTTGTCAAGATATGAGAAGCTTTCCTTGCTTTTGTTTCAAAGCCAAAACCAGTCCCTCCTCTACCAGCAGAGTAGGTTCTTGTAACGCCCCACCAATAAGAGTGAATATCCTGGAATGCCACCACACTTGCCGCTCCAAGGTCTAGTCTGTTGAGAATATATACATCCCACATGGGAAAAATGAGACATTGCCTATGAGTTTATAAGGATCTGGGCTACTCCATCCATTGTCAATTGGTTTTGGATGTGAACCCTAGATTACTTTATCATGGTATCAGACCGGATTATTCCACTTGTGCATACCTCGCAGCTACACCGCGAGCTCCATGTCACCCAAAGTTATACTTTTTTTATTTATTTTTTATTTGAAGAATTGATACTTAAGTTGCTAGTACTCTAAAAAAAAAAAAAAAAAAGACTTGATATGCATATATACAGAGTTAAAAGAGATCATATATTTAGGCCGTGCACCCCAATTTTAAACTATTTTAAAGGTGATCAAGCTCGACTTTGTGTATTTTAAAGAGCTCAAGTTTAGTTCGTCTTCATTCTCCAAAAAAAAAAAAGTTTAGTTCTTCTCAATTGATAATTTTCAAGCTCACACTCGACTTTACTTTACTTGTTTGTTGAACGAAGTTGAGCTTGAACTAGGCACGACTTAGCTCATTTAACACTAATTTAAATATCTCTGAAAATATAATAAAAAAATCAAATATAAATGGACAAAAAACAACAAAAGCAATTATAGCTTTTGATAAAAAAAATTATAAAAAAAATTATAGTTATTATTTAAGTACACACCAAAGATAATGGTTTATACTTCTAATATACTTGTCACGCGGCATATTTTTCCATGACGTATGGAGTCATGAGCTTTATATAGTTATATGGGTATGTTTTAGGTGGATCAGATCACACATGGATATTCCAGTTAATTCTAATCCAAAAAATTTGGAAGAAATCTTTTTTTTTTTTTTTTTTCACTTACAGAAGATTTTAAATGGAACCTTTTCAACTAAGGTAAGAACCACAAACACATCAGCCAAGACACACGGCATAAGTAATAAAATTTGATGCCATTTTCTCCTTTTGTTTTGGAATCATCCAAAAAAGCACTATTTTTCAATAAAACTGAAACGAAGGGTCGTTTGCGCGGGCAGCATCTAGAGAGACGGCTAGTCGTTGATCTTTGGAGCAAGTCAAAAAGGAACAGTTCAAAAGTCCGAAAGGAATATCACGTAATTTGACTTAAATCCAGGGGTATAAGTGGAATGAATGGCATTTAATTACCCCTAAGTCTCGCAACGCGGCGAACATGCTACGCATTTTTAGACGTCCCGACGCGTTTCCGTTCCCATGAAATTCGGGTATTTGTGGTTCACATCTCCACGCGCTTTTCTATTTCTTGCACCAAGACTCCTCATACTTTCTCATATTTCCACTTTCCACCTCTTCTACAGTTCTACTTATTAAATTGTACGGTTGTCTTTTTTTATTTTATTTTGTTGAGTCTTCGTCCATCCCTTGGATTTAGGCAGAGTGTAAGTAATTGAATTTTTTTTTTCTTTTGTGAAAAATCAAAGATCTTATTATAACATTAAAAAAACACTAGAAACATAATATAAGAAACAAAACTAACATAAATTTCTCAGATGAGCTATAAAAATAGTGTAGCTATTAGCGTAATATTGAAATTGTCTAATTAATGGTGTGCAAGAAGCTGAAGAAAAACGCAACAGTTAACGGAGCGTTTCAATTTTCCTCTTATTTTTTTTAAGTGAATTCTTTTTTCTTGATTCTACTCTTACCAAACATGAAAAATAACACACTTCTTTATTCTCTAGCCACTAGCCATGAAACAAACGTATCCTCAGACTATTTGAGTATGGTTTACTTCATAATATATTCCCCCATATTCAAATGTATTCGTTGCTTGTTGGACTATCAGCAGGAGTAGGTGCTTTCTAGGGCAATATATCCATCATCAATTCATTTCTCTTAAAAAAAATAAAGTCAAATACACAAAATTTGAAGGGCATGATTGCAAATACATCATCCAAGACAGCTTAATATTCAGTAGATAGCAGGATAATACTTGGCTAACCAGCTATAACAAGAGAACACGTGTTAATTAACCAGCTAAAAGTGCTTGACAAGAATGTGAAGAAGATTTCTTATCCAAAAAAGAATGTGAAGAAGATTTCACCGTAATAAACCGTAAGCATTATCCTTGTTAAAAAAACACGTATCCTCTTATTACTGGCTACGGTCACCCCATAATTGGTTATCCAAGTACTATCTCAGGTAAAATGTGAAAAACAAGACCAACGAAGCACCTAAAATTAAAAACATAGGGGCCAAACGTGGGAAGAAAGAACAACGAAGCCCCCCAAAATAAAATCCTAAAAAAATAGGAAATAGGGGAAAACGTGAAGCAAGACAGCTATATAAACAACTCAAAGGCTCCAACTCTGCCGTCATCGTCCTCTCAAATTCCTCTGTCCCAATTTTTATGGGCTCTTCTTTCTCCATAGACCACCTCTGGGACGTGTTCTAAGCAAACCCCATTTTCCCATCTCCTCCTCTTTTGCCTTTCACCTCTTCTCGTTTCGTCTCTCCGACCCTTTTCTCCGGCGAAGATGGGCATGAAGTTTGTGGAGCTTTTGGATCAGGGAGTCAGAGTGGCCGCCAGGTTTCACTCTAATTGCCCCCAGACCAGTCGCAAGTACTACCATCCTCCGGCGCCCCACCACCATGACGACAACCACCACCACGACAACAACAACAACACCCACCACGCTTTAGCCGGCGGCGACCCTACGGCGACGGCGACGGCGACGGCGGGGATGCATTTTAAGAATGCTGAGAGCAGCAATGAGTTTATTCTTTTCTCTGTTTGATTATTGGCAAATGTATACACAACCAAATTTTTTGGGTCATACTCGTAATCATTGATTATGGGAAATGAAAATTGTTATACTTTTCTGCAATTATGTGGTTCTATGTTTCTCATATTCTCATTGCAATGGTGGTTTAGGGGTTATTAGAGAGTTGAGAATATTATTGAGTTTTGGGAAATACACACAGCTTGTGTCTGTGAAATTCCAAAACAAGAATCTTTTTGGGAAATTGACAGATCTGGTTTTTTTTGTTTTTGCCGATTACAGATCTTACTCATGATCTTTTTCATTATGTGTCGACAAAATGGCTCGATACCCTTTTTTCGGTCCTGACAAATTGGATCGACAATTGGCTCGATACCCTTTTTTTCGTCCACCAGTTGGTACATGGACAATTTGACAAGATTGTCCCGTGAGATATCAAGAAATTAACTTTTTATGAGGTGCAAATGATTCGGTGCCCTAGAATATGAACCAACACATGAAATAAGTCGAAGAAAGAGGAACTATAAACAATTTTGGAGTTGGTATTTTTCTTTTATGTAAGAAAAGACTACAACAAACTAGAGATTAAAGTATGGAGGGCAATGGAACCAATCCGATCAAAGTTTTAACCAGTAGTTGGGAGTTTGTCATCCCAAAAGCTACTAAATTAAACGAATAACTGAAATTTGTTGGAGCATCAGCGGTAAAGTTTGTTTTCTGAAAAAAAACTAAATAGTCAAAAGATGCAGCAAGAAATGCCTGCTCCAATTTTATTTCAACTTCCAAGAAATGTTGCAAACATCATTGACAAGTTTGGAGTCCCCTTCTACAATGATCTTTCTAAAATTACGCTTTTTAGCAATGATGAGGCTATCCCGAAGAGCTAAAGTTGTAGTAGTTTGGACATTAGCAACACCAATTCTTGAACCCACACATGAATAGATTAAAAAAAAAATGAAAAAAAAGGAGGAATTATACAACAATTTTGGAGTTGTATGCTTATGAAACAATCTTTTGTGATATTTTTCCTGTTGAGGACAATTGAAGCTAGCTGTTGACATCTACTACTCTAGGTTGGCTGGTGGGTTCACGTTGTAAACGAGGTCACTTTCAAGAAGGCTAAAATCTGAACCAACCCATTAGAGTGGCTTAGGGTTGGGTTTACTTTTCATTACAAAATTTTTTTGGGTCATACTCGTAATCATTGATTATGGGAAATGAAAATTGTTATACTTTTCTGCAATTATGTGGTTCTATGTTTCTCATATTCTCATTGCAATGGTGGTTTAGGGGTTATTAGAGAGTTGAGAATATTATTGAGTTTTGGGAAATACACACAGCTTGTGTCTGTGAAATTCCAAAACAAGAATCTTTTTGGGAAATTGACAGATCTGGTTTTTTTTGTTTTTGCCGATTACAGATCTTACTCATGATCTTTTTCATTATGTGTCGACAAAATGGCTCGATACCCTTTTTTCGGTCCTGACAAATTGGATCGACAATAAGCTGGATACCCTTTTTTTCGTCCACCAGTTGGTACATGGACAATTTGACAAGATTGTCCCGTGAGATATCAAGAAATTAACTTTTTATGATGTGCAAATGATTCTGTGCCCTAGAATATGAACCAACACATGAAATAAGTCGAAGAAAGAGGAACTATAAACAATTTTGGAGTTGGTATTTTTCTTTTATGTAAGAAAAGACTACAACAAACTAGAGATTAAAGTATGGAGGGCAATGGAACCAATCCGATCAAAGTTTTAACCAGTAGTTGGGAGTTTGTCATCCCAAAAGCTACTAAATTAAACGAATAACTGAAATTTGTTGGAGCATCAGCGGTAAAGTTTGTTTTCTGAAAAAAAACTAAATAGTCAAAAGATGCAGCAAGAAATGCCTGCTCCAATTTTATTTCAACTTCCAAGAAATGTTGCAAACATCATTGACAAGTTTGGAGTCCCCTTCTACAATGATCTTTCTAAAATTACGCTTTTTAGCAATGATGAGGCTATCCCGAAGAGCTAAAGTTGTAGTAGTTTGGACATTAGCAACACCAATTCTTGAACCCACACATGAATAGATTAAAAAAAAAATGAAAAAAAAGGAGGAATTATACAACAATTTTGGAGTTGTATGCTTATGAAACAATCTTTTGTGATATTTTTCCTGTTGAGGACAATTGAAGCTAGCTGTTGACATCTACTACTCTAGGTTGGCTGGTGGGTTCACGTTGTAAACGAGGTCACTTTCAAGAAGGCTAAAATCTGAACCAACCCATTAGAGTGGCTTAGGGTTGGGTTTACTTTTCATTACAAAAATAAGTCAAACACCCAAACCACCCAATTCCAGCATAGACCAAAATACCAAAGTGGACCAAATCAATTCGAGTAGCTAGAAGGAGACTATGTCATAAACTCAGCGGAGACGTTACCCACCTTAATTGGCGATTATTCTCACTGCCTCACCATGAGCAATGTATTGAAAATCTTGGTAGTGACTAATTGCTGGCTAGAACTTGTTCATTGAATGTTAGAAAATTCTTCTGTCACATTCATTGAGTTCTTGGACTCAAGAATTTTCATACAAGTAGTATAAGACCAAAGATGACCGGGTGCCTGCTCTCATTTCATACTGAAGCAACATGCATCAAAACCCTTTGGCAATATTTACTTATACCCTTTTGAGAGCAAGTCGTGCTTATTAATCTCAAAGTGGGAGAAGAAAAAACATATGGAACAAAACGACTTTCGGTGAGTTGAAATGGTGCCATCGCCTCTTCAATCCCAACACATGCATCTAGTTTTTCCATCTCCACTAGAATATAAAAACCAATGACGGAGGATTGTAGACTAATTATTAAAGAGTTGACAGGGTTTCCTCTTGCAAACCATCATCATCAAACTTTTTGACTCTGGCTTCCTATGTAAACATTTACTTGAGCTACTAGTTCTTCGCCGGACGAAGTTTTGCGTTGGCCTTAAGTTTGGATCAGACACTAACTTTACTCTTAAGAAATAAAGAGGTTTTACTCATGCCCAATAACATATGATCTAGACACGTGTTTACTTTGCAAGTGGAAAGCTTTGAGTTCAATTTATAAACTAGCTGTGATATGTTTTCAGTTATTGAGATTTGTAGTAAAAAAAAATAAATAAATAAAGGTTTTACTCCTCTTTGAAACTAACTCCTCACAACTAGAGAAAGCTTGAAAATACAACGAAGATAACTTTGAATGACTTCTCTTTGATTCAAGTTTCATACTTCCATCTGTATGTTCATGTATTTTAATAAAATATAAAATACTTCCGTATTTCGAACACGTTTTAAAGCTTCCAAACATATGTGTACATTTGAATCAAAACATAATGATGAATTTCGTGTTTCATGACTTTCATCCCTCTTTCAAGTCTTATCTACTATTATACGTGCCATCGATCCCATAGCCATTTAAAAGATGTATTATACCATGACAAAACTTCTTACCATACTTCACTTTTTGAATAGAAATGATCGAATATGAACTCATTGATTTTTAAGTTCAATCCTTTGATGAGCTGTACATTCATGTTTAAAATTTTACTAATAATCATCTCACGATTAAACTCTAAAGTACCTGATGAGTCTAGTTTTGAGAGACTATGACCATTATTTGTTTTCTCCCGCCGTCATGACCTTCCTATAAGCGAGCAAAATGAGATTTTTTTCTTTTTCTTTTAGGTGATTTTTTTGGTCCCTTGGTTTCTCACATCTCAATTACTTCTGCAGTATCATGCTGAAAGTCTAATTTTGTGTGCTATAGAGATTAGTAGTCACAAGTCACAAATAACGAATAATTACAACTATAGTTTGAACGCAGAAAATACTATGTCAACTCATTACATGTAAACAGGCTGAACATTAATTTCCAGCGTGACCTTATATACCTTCTTTTGACAAAATAAAATGAAATAACTGCATCGAGAAAACGATGCATTCTGTTAGATGATGTAAATCAAAGCATGAAAATAGGACCAACTGGAGAATAAGTAGCTAAAAGAATAGAAAATGAAGGCAGCATCTTCTGGACAATACAAGTATTAATCTCAAAAACAGACTAGAGTAAAAGAAAACCGACAAAAAGAAAATTCAACTAAATGAGAGACAAACCTACAGTTATCAACTAGCTGGTTTGATACTAAGTTACGTCTACTTGTGCACATGTTGCTGGTGAACAAGTCTAAATTTCCACATGGAGACGCAGGGGTATAATAATACATGAAATAAAGAAAGAAAGAAAGAAACAATACATGAACAGACAAACAAACCAGCTGAAGCAGCGTTGAAATTTCGTTCTCTCATTGTCTGGACAAGGTAGGCGAGTACAAATACAAATACAGATGCTAATAACAGATAAACACACATGATAAAACACAAACAAGCAGCTTTAGACAACTTCCATGTCAGGTAAGCATGATCACAGATCAATTCTAAAGTACATCTTCTTCTCCATGAGTTCCCTGGGAAGATTCTGAAACCACAGCGGCAGGTTAACTAGCCTGCACTACTAATTTACTGACTATCTGCAGCTGAAAGTGGCTTCCGGGCCACAAAGAAATACATTGGTGTGAAGATCTCTTTCCTGAAAATCATTAATCAAGAACATAATTGTCAGTATAGCCAGTATATGTAAATCTCTTGGACTGATTAAAGACAGAATATAATCTACTCCACAAGAGGAAATTTTGAAATCTCAATCTAATCCAATCCACTTCTTGTACTCTAATTTAGAAGCTGAGAATCTATATGGTTCTGTTTTCCGATATTATCAGTGAAAAATGAGAAGAAAAAGAAAATGAATCATATTGTTCGACTTCAATAACCAGTAATGTGACTGCAAGCTACCTAAGACAATAATTATGAAGTCATGCTGTATAAATCTTGTTTTGAGGCAAAGGACTCCAGACAAAATACTACATCTTTCAGCAAATTTACTATTCCCATACACTGGTCAGTGGTCAGGATGAAGGTTCAATCTATGAAGCACTATGCATGTAAAAAAGAATACTTACTTTCCACCTTCGACTAGCCCTTCAGCAGCTTTCTCTAGAAAATCTTGAACTCTTTGGCTTCCTTGTGGAGCAAGTCCAACATATTCTAAAGCTTTGACCTACATGAATAGTAAAAGAGACATATTTACTATGCTGCATAAAATCAATGGAAGAAAGAGGCCTTCCAAATCTTTTGATAACCATAATATCAAAAAATCGTACCATGTTTCTAGTAAAAAAGCGGCCAACAGCTGTTAGACGGAAACTACTAAGTGAAATGCGACTTGTGTCCAAAGGCAAGTACCAAGGAAGAGGTGACTCCTTTACGTCCTTTGCAAGATCTTTCTCCCATATGACCTTTGGTCACAAGAAAAAAAGAAACAAATAAAATTAAACAAAAAATTCCGTCGTATGTTATAAGATTTTAGAAAGAAAGAAAAACCTGTCAACTGACCTCAAAACCTGCTTGCTTCAAAGCTTCAAGGCACTTTACTGTCAATCTGATGTCCGGGAGGCCATCACCAATCTCAATCTCTGCCTGTGTAAATAAAATTGTGTTCATATATGTGTCTACTCAAAATCTAAAATCCATTCAGAAGTAATTTAAAGATTTAGATCAACATCTAGATTTATGCATCTGGTTCATACCTTAATTTTTTGATGTTCTGCGTTATTGGGATCAAACGAATCAGTCATGCACCACTCATATGCAGCAAAACATTGACCAGGTTTTAGTACTCTATAAATCTCTTTATAACATCCATACTGCACAGAAAGAACCAAATATTAAGCCATCAGACGCATCTGGATTTACCATTGAGTATTTGCTTTTGATCTTTAAATGAGTTAGAAGCCTCCAAGCCAAAAACTGAAAAGGCAACTTACCGCATCTGGTGCATGGCAGGTAGCTTCGATTGCATATACTGCATCAAACGTATTTTCAGGAAATGGTATTTTCATGAAGTCGGCCTGCATCATACAAGTACAAAGTATAAATTATTAACTCATTGCTGTAGAAAATTAAGAAGGGAGGCGAGGAGTACTTCATAAAGGAACCTCCAAAAACATGAACTTAATATACTGGACTACCAACCTTAACAAAGTCACAGGTCTTGTCAATTCCAACAATGCGGTTCAGTTCCTATGGAGCAAAAAACGCTTGAAAATTAAGCCACCTTGAAACAGAGTCATCCCAGTGGTAATTTCAAAGATGGAAAAAAAAAAAAACGTCTTCTAGATTTTATACTTCCATTGAAGAAAATTGAGAAACATTCCAGACTAGCTATTGAAAATATATCAAAGCAAGTTGTTCAATATGCACCAACCTTTCCTCTTGTTATCTGATATTCATTGTTGTTCAACCCAGTAATTGACGTCGAGCTGCATAAACCACCATATACAAAATTATAGACAAGAATTTCCAGAGTTTTCTTCTTGAACAATTCAATTATTTTCTACTCAATCAGAACATTGCAAATGGCCTAATAGTCAATGTTAATTGTATGTAGTATTATTTGGCAATAGTAGTACAGATTCAAAATTTATAAAGAAACAGTGCAGATAAGGGAGCTAAAAGCACATTTGATAGCATAGTCTGGCCTCTAGATGTGTGTGTGCAACTTCAAATCAAAATATCATAGCCACAACAAGACAGACCACATCAACCAAAGTAAAAATAATTAAATGGCATTCACCTGAAGCGTGCTATTTCTCTAAGTGGTCCTCCAATTCCACAACCTACATCCAAAACCTAGCACCAAAAGATACCAAAAACCAAGTCACCATATTGAACCAAATACTGAAGTATCTCCCCGGCTTAATAATCCGTGTTACATTAAGTCTACTTGAGAAGGCAAACCTTCTGTCCAGGTTTCAGTCCTAGTTGTAAGGCAAGGAAGTGTTCATGCCTCTTGATGCTCTCTCGAAGAGACTCTCCTTTCCATCTGCAAGAAAAAGGTTCATCATCAGAAACTCTTGTAAAAGAGATGATACTTCATTGGTTTTTTGTTTTTACATGAAAGATTTCATGGCTTCTTTGTGGAAATAGGAAAAAGGAGGAACCTGGGTGCAAAATGGAAGGACTCTCCCCAGCCATACTCATAAAAGCTGGTAACCAGATCATAATATTTATTAACCTGAAACCAAAGAAAAGGTAACCATGTTAATTAGTACAAAGAATCATTCATCCTTTAAAATCTATAGACACATCGAAAGGCTAAACTTGCCCCCTATGCACAACATAATCCATCAAGTTAATATCTGTAAAATCCTCACCCCATAGCTTGTCATACTTGAGTCACATTACCAATGATATTAAAAAATTTATATCTTTTAAATTGCTATGCCTTATCTATGAGGATAAGGTAGCTTATTAGGAGCATGTACATTGTAAAACAGCACTCTTTTCCAGGGAAAGTGTCACTATAAATAGATAAACAAGTTTGCAGCGTATCTCATGAATCTGATATATAAGTTGAATAATATCCCCAAGAGAGAGAAGCACAATCCCAATCAGGAACATATAGCTTATAAAAAAAGGGAGTTAAAACAGGTTCTTCGAATCAGACAGATATAATTGACCATGCAACAGACAAGGGTTAAAAACAGAGCTTCTCTTACCATATCAGTATAGTTTGATTTTCTCGCTTCCTCTTCACCTCCATAACAGACATGATACTTCTCATACCTGAACCATTGTTCAATTAACTGATATCACAACCACATATCCCAGGACATGAAAAAATAGATAAGTAAAATAAAAGGTTATGAGGATACATTATGTCTGGTTATTTTTTCTTGGATCTTTACATTACAAGAGGGTCAAGAATTGGTACCCAGCTGCATTTAATAGTTTGATAAAAATAAACAACTGCTTTGAAGTCCTTATTGTGTCACAACCCATACAACAGGTGGCTATGTTCAATATTTAACATGAAGAGACTATGAATTAAACACTGTGGTGTATTAACATCAAATTGAAAAAGTTGAACAAACGTTAGGTCCTTATCTACAATGTTATAGCACTTGAAAGAAAATTGCAGTTTACAAAGTATAGTAACCTAGCTGCAACAAAGAATTCAGAACTAACACACCAAAAAAATAAAAAAGAACCATGATTTTGTAAATTGAGGGAAAATCATAGCCCTCTAAATGCTCCCAAATCGAACAATTGTTAATTAAACTTGTTTGATATTCTTTTTTGCAAGAATTCCTAGGCTTTAATCCTCAATACACACATAACTCATGAAAAGCGTGAAGTCGAGTGTTTTAACCCATTATCTAACTAATTACTTATTTCAAAGGATAAAACCCACTAAAACTTCTATTAGAACATAAGAAAAACGTAATTCAGTTCCAAAAGTGTAAAAGGCAAATAAAAATTCAACATAATAATAAAAACTTAAAAAGAAACTCATAGTGAAAAGTTCTGGTGTAATTTGCCTTTTGGCAAGATTTCATGGTTGCTTATTAATAGCCTAAAGCTACATTCCAAAAAATAGAGCTTCAACCCTTTTAAGTTAGGTAGATCTGACAAGAAATCACCTAGAACTAGAAAAGGAAATAAAACACGACAACTACCATTCAGACTCTCATTAATAGTGTAATTGCAAAATAATTCCCCAGTACCAAATCAAAGTAAGCACAATTTTCCCAGAACTCAATTTATTTCCCCTACTTATTTATGGATACCAAAAAAAAAAAAAAAAAAATTGTAGAGGACCACACTTGAAATTGGGACCTATAAAAACTTGAGGCAGAGCCATACAAGCGTGGATGGGCAGCCATCAAGCATCACATGTTACACATCAGACCCACGTGACTTGTACAAACATTCCCTAAACCAATAATAGACCGCTGGGTGTTTTCCATCATTGCAAGTCTCATAATTTAAAGATTAGCTTTGATCATCTTGACTGTGCTTACTACTCAAAACAACATTGTAAGTAAAGATTATAGTTAATCCTAAGCTTAATCTGGGAAGAGAGAGGGAGAGAGAGAGAGAGAGAGAGAGAGAGAGAGATCAGATCATCACTACAATTTAGAGAGAGAGAGAGAGAGAGATTTAGAATGGGAGAACATAACATACTTGTCAACAGCAGAAAGAACATCTCTTTTGTCGATCTTGCCACCGAGACCCGATGCAAGATCAAATGCTCCAGCTTTCGACATCTCCTTAAAATCCCAGAAACAACCGAGTTACAGAGATCTACATCAAATTCCCACAACATCATTATCATCATCAAAGAGAGAACTATTAAGAAAGAAGAGAAAACGTGCGTGTGTGTGTGGGGGTTTGGGTTTGGGTTCGGGGTTTGGAAGATAATGTGAGTACGAAAGTACTGGTTTTTACATGGAAAAGGAGGATACGAGACAGCCCGAGAAAAACGAGAAGACTTTTTCTGACGGAGGCTCAAAGACTAGATAGATACTTAGAGAGAGAGATTCGCTGGAGAAAAGCTATATTTGGTTAAATATACAGAGAGGCTGAGGAATGACAGACAGAAAGAGGGATGGCGCAATTAAACACCCACGTTTTAAATCACATCCATCCATCAATCTCGATTTCCAACCCTGTCCACCTCATATCATTGCTCTTCTTTTTATCTTCTTTTTCTTTTTGCAACTGCTTTATTTGATTAAGTGGTCAAAAAAATAAATTTGGATCGCCAAAACTATTTTTATTTGACAGAAATGTGATTTCTATATATGAGATCCTCCAACTCACATGATGTTCTTCTCAAAAAAAACAAAAAAAAAAAACACTCACATGATGTTCATTAAAAAAAAAACTCACATGATGTTTATTATATCAGCAATTCTTTTATATGGTGATGGATGGATTTGGATTTGCTCGAGAGTAGTATTGATATGGTGATGTAATGTGTTATTTTAGTGAGGTACACTTTTTTTTAGTGCGTGTTCAGCCTCATGGCTATGTGATTTCTACCCAGGAATCGAAGCTGTTGATACACGTTGTGCGCTGAGTAGAAACACCACAAATACTTGGCCATTAGACGTTACCAATTTTGGTAACCCACATTTAGTCCTACATTAAAAGAGAGATGAAAAGTCGCTACCAATTGTGGTACCCGCATTTAGTCCTACATTAAAAGAGAGATGAAAAGTCAAACCTTCACTATCTATACATGTTTCTCCTCTCATTTATGGTAAGCAACTACTCTAGAGACTACTTTGGCTATGTTTGGTATGGCTGTTCTTTGAGGAAAAGCTAGCTTCTGCTTATTTTAGTGAGGTACACTCTTTTTTAGTGCGTGTTCAGCCTCATGGCTATGTGATTTCTACCCAGGAATTGAAGCTGTTGATACACGTTGTGCGCTGAGTAGAAACACCACAAATACTTGGCCATTAGACGTTACCAATTTTGGTAACCCACATTTAGTCCTACATTAAAAGAGAGATGAAAAGTCGCTACCAATTGTGGTACCCGCATTTAGTCCTACATTAAAAGAGAGATGAAAAGTCAAACCTTCACTATCTATACATGTTTCTCCTCTCATTTATGGTAAGCAACTACTCTAGAGACTACTTTGGCTATGTTTGGTATGGCTGTTATTTGAGGAAAAGCTAGCTTCTGCTTATTTATGAGAATGGTTAATTCATGTTTACCCAGAAATCACATGTATTTTGCCCACTTGCACCAACAGGTTTGTATTGTGCCCATTTACACAAATCTTAGAGGAAAAGACCTATAGGGGTAGTCTTTTCTAAACATATCAGATATGTCCTATGCTAACTTTTGGGTCTAACCTTTGTTTTTTCTAAAAAAACTGTTCACACTTTTGAGAAAAACAAAACTAGCCTTCAACATGCCCAAGTTTTTCACCTAACGGTTACTTTAACAAGCGGAATCACTGCTGCTTGTTTCTATCTTAAGCTGAGTCAACTTTTTCTAAGAAATAGAAAGTTTAAGCCTAAAAGGTACAGGAATAGAGGCAGAAACTTTTATAAACATTTTAAAATATCAAACTAAAATTTAAAACATAATTGACAAAGTGGATGAGCGATCTGAAATTATATAAAGGGGCATTTCATTATTCACCCAATTTCTAAAAGATCTAATAGAAAAAACCCACCTATTATTTCTTTTCAATTTATACCCAATTATTGCCTACTAGGATAAAATATTAGATTTCATTTTTTGAAGAATTACACAAATTGCCATAATTTAAATCTGGCAAACATAAGTCAACTAGCAAAATTAACGTCATCTTTAAATACCTTAATTGTAGATCTTTTTTATTGGTCCCATTATTATCGCAATTTTCATTAAATTCATCATGATTGCTAGAATTATGGATCTTTTTTTACATAATTTTCTAAATTCAAAGGTTAATTACAACCTAAAGATTAGATAGGTATGTTTAGCTAACTTGATTTCTAGAAATTTTCATATCAACCTATTTATTAGAATCATTTTCAACATCAGCCTCTTTTTTAGGTATTCTATCATTGCGAGTTGACCATGTTTATTAGGTTGAAAGTATCTATAATATATGCGTATACCTATATAATAAAGTACTTGATCATCAGAACACTTTTTCTAGTTAATTTGATTTCAAGTATGTATCTAATATATAGGAGGTTTCTTTTTATTTCTTTTTGTATGACACAAACACCTCTATATTATGATTATTATTTTTTTTTTTTTGTATCATACCTCTTTATTAGGTTTTCTATTATATTATACCTATGATCGTAGAAGATACGACTTTTTTTTAGATTGAAGGTTTATGGTATTCAAGCCTCACTTACATCTAATTACTCAGTAGGTAAATTAGAAATGTAGTTGTTGAGAGTAGAAAGCTATCATGGGATTAATATGACAATATACCTAAAAAGAAGAAGAAAGTAATCCAAGAACAAGATACATACCTTATAATTAGAAATCTTTCGAGAATATAGAGTCACCGAGTGTGAGCCTAGAAGTGAAAACACAATAACAGAAGCTTTTTTCCCCATTTCTTGACCCCATCTCGAATCCTTTTCTTTTCTTTAAGAACATTTCTTTAGTCGTTCTTCATAGACACAAGAAAGAAGTATCATACCTCTTGCCCCCCACCATTTCTTTCAAGCAAGAAAAACATTTTCTCCAAGTGATTGAATCAAAATCTCTTTTCATCTTTTGAAACAATAATTGACCCCATCAAGGAAAAGAAAATTGAAAATCAATTCGAAAACAAAATACCTACATATAAGGAAAACAATAATTGAAATTTGTGCTAGAAATGAGCTACTATTGTAATGATCATATATAGAAATATATACTCAAGTCAGTAATCAAAATATAAAGTAAGGAAGAAATTAAGGACGTAATTGATTATGATTGATTTTTTAGCTTAATATTTCAAATTCAAATGGATGATAAGATTAAGCAAGTTACTTAATTTAACCCTCCATAATCAGAAGGGCATATTAGATATATCAAAAGAATGAGAAAAACCATTAATTATAGACATATACTCTATATGGAAGGTTTGCTTATGTAGAGTGGGTGTAAATTGAAAGAAAAATATCTATGGGTTTTTCTCAATAGAAGCTTATATTTTTGGGTTTATATCTAATTTTCTCTTTATTCAAACATAATTACAGACTAAAATTCAGAGCCTCATTCTCAGGTAAACAGCTAAAACGTTGTTTAGGTATCCATAAGAATGTTTAGCTATCCATAAATATACAGAGAGGCTGAGGAATGACAGACAGAGAGAGGGATGGCGCAATTAAACACCCACGTTTTAAGTCACATCCATCCATCCATCCATCAATCTCGATTTCCAACCCTATCCACCTCATATCATTGCTCTTCTTAAAATCTTCTTTTTCTTTTTGCAACTGCTTTATTTGATTAAGTGGTCAAAAAAATAAATTTGGATCACCAAAACTATTTTTATTTGACAGAAATGTGATTTCTATATATGAGATCCTCCAACTCACATGATGCTCTTCTCAAAAAAAAAAAAAAAACACTCACATGATGTTCATTAAAAAAAAAACTCACATGATGTTCATTACATCAACAATTCTTTTATATGGTGATGGATGGATTTGGATTTGCTCAAGAGTACTATTGATACGGTGATGTAATGTGTTATTTTAGTGAGGTGCACTCTTTTTTAGTGCGTGTTCAGCCTCATGGCTATGTGGTTTCTACCCAAGAATTGAAGCTGTTGATACTCGTTGTGCGCTGAGTAGAAACACCACAAATCCTTGGCCATTAGACGTTACCAATTTTGGTAACCCACATTTAGTCCTACATTAAAAGAAAGATGAAAATTCGCTACCAATTTTGGTAATCCGCATTTAGTCCTACATTAAAAGAACCCAGATTTTTATTAACTAAAGTGTTGAAGAAATTGGAGAACGCGCTTGCACGCGCCTGAAGAAAAAAGAGAGATTGTACTCCCTGTCCAGCGGTGAGCCTTTTCTATGTCGTCGAACGGGTCTTTGTTGTCCCTGCATGGGTGTGAGGCAGACCTCCTCGATTGATCGTCTGAATTGAGGAGATTACGGCGGTGTGTGAGGTGAGGAATGAGAGAGATCACAGCGGCTATCGGAGGTGGTGGCGTGGCATAGCGGAGTGGCTAGATTTGGATCGGCGATCGTGGCTGATCCGATCTCTTTGGTGTCCGATCTGGAGTGCTCCTGGTGGCGCGATCTGGAGTGCTCCTGGTGGCGCGATCTGGGTTGGAATTGGTTTCGATCTGAGAAAGGTTCTGATCTGGGGAAAGATCTGGCGCGATCTGGATTTGATCTGGCTAAGGTGGTCATGCGGCGAAGAGGTTGGCAGGTCGGGGGTGGCCGTGCTGGGTTGGAGGCAGGCTTCGATGGTGGGATGTGGTCTTCTCACTTCCTTGACAGAATGGCTTGTGCTCGAATTTGGGCCTGAGTTCAGAATTTGGGCCCAATCAGGGCTGGTCTGTGGGGTTGGGCTCATTTCTTGGGCTTTGACCTGGCAGTTTTTTATTTTTACTTAAATGTTGTTATTTGTTTTACGTTGTTTAATATGGTTGCGCTTTTTGCGAGCAATAAGTCCCTACAGTTTTCATGTAGGGCTAGTCGAGTTGTATGCCTGTGTATGCACTCAATGTGCCTTGTCTGCTCTAAGTATGCGACAAGTTCCTTGTTTTGTCAAATGGTCGCTGCCTCCTAGTGGCAGGGTGAGACTAAATGTCGTCGGATTTATCCTCCAGCAGCAACATAGTAGGAAAACTGTGCGTAAGGTAATTATGCTACGTTGTAATCAAGTTACATATCGAGTTATCTTTCCGTTATGTCACCGCTATGTCAAAGCAAATAGAGCAGCCAGTAGTGCGCTCTTTGCTAGATGGTGCCTAGTTGAATACAATTATTTGATACAGACGCATGATACTATTTCAGGACGTTCTCTAGATGCTTATTGTAATCAGGGGTTTAGGCTTAATGTCCCCCCTTGTATTCGACATTTTCATATTCATTATTCAAGGCTTGAGGGCAGCTGCACCAGCCCTTTATTCAAAAAAAAAAAAAAAAAAGAGATGAAAAGTCAAACCTTTACTATCTATACATGTTTCTCCTCTCATTTATGGTAAGCAACTACTCTAGAGACTACTTTGGCTATGTTTGGTATGGCTGTTCTTTGAGGAAAAACTGGCTTCTGCTTATTTATGAGAATAAGTAGCTGAAAAGTAAAGCAGCTGAGTGTTTGGTAAACTGGCTTTTTATAAGTGCTGTCAGTGGCAAAAGCAGTGGCAAAGTGTTTGGTAAACTCAAACTGGCTTGTGCTTTTTGTTTGTGGAATGACCAAATTGGACATGAGAATATTTTGCCTTAATTGTTTGGTAATACAATGTTGTTCAAATGCTTTTGTTATTATTTTTAATCTTTATTATGTCCCTTATTAATTTTTGTCAACTTTCAATTTTTATAAATCATGGTGACCATATGATTAATATTGGACAATTTTAAAAATAATTTATACAAATATATTAGTAACATTAATAACAATTGGTTTCTGGTTCGCATCAAGTAACCACAAAAAATATCATAATATATTCAAATGTTCACGTTATTACGCGCACTCATCAAACTTTGAGTAATGTTATTTCTTATTGTTTCCATTTCTTGTGCACCATTACCATGATATTCTTCTTCTACATCATCATCAATCTCCATCCCACCACTAGACCTATCACCTTCTCATTCTTCATTGCGTGGACAAAATGTTCACTTTCAGCCTTTAAAACATCGATTGAATGTCGCAACTCCTTCACTTTAGCATCAGCTCTAGAAAGTAAGGACTGCACCCAGAAAAAAATTATCAGTAAATATCCACAAATGATATGATAACTAATTAACGCAATAACTAATTAAGTTGCATCGAGCTGTCTAGTTAAAGGTTGTCATGTTAGGAAACACATCATCAATTTCTTATTTGTATCCATTTTGACTTGATTCACATCTAGCTTTAAAGCATGATTTGAAAAGAAACACATTTTATTGATTAAATCAGAAAGCAAGACACACAGAGTAAAACAATAAAGGGCTAAATACAAATTACTACCCTGTGGTTTAGGTCCAAAATCAATTCAGTCCCTGAACTTCTAATTTCATCAAAAACACCCCTGCACTTTCAATTTTGATCTAATAGGTCCAATTTGTTAGTTTTTCGACAATTGAGTTATTTAACTTATTAATGTAGCTCATATATGACCTATGTTTTATGATGTGGTGTCGAGGTGGTCTGCATAGTCAATTTAGGAGTGAGTCATACTATTAAAAATAAATAATTTTTCAACAAATAATCCAACTATAACTTGAATCCATAATAGAATATTAACGAATTTGACCAACTAGATCAAAATTGAAGGTGCAGGGGTGTTTTTGATGAAATTGGAAGTCCAGGGACTAAATTGATTTTGGACCTAAACCACAGAGTACTAACTAGTATTTAGCCCGACAATAAAACTACAAAATGTTGAGAGATAGCAAACACAAAACCTCAACTGCCACCAAACCAGCCTAATCAATCTAGATGAACAAACTCATCTACGGATCAAATTGCAGCCATGTAGTGATTCAGTTTCATGCAACTACATACACCAAATGTTTGACACAACCATGTGTAAGCAAACCTACTTCTATCAATATAGCATGGTCTAGAATATCGTACTAATACTAATCGCAGAATCAACCAGATCCTTAATGCTTTGCATCTCATCATCCTGAAACAGAAAAGGATTATCCGATTACACAACCTCATTGCAAAGTACAAAAGTTCATCCTCTTGATCCAATGTGATTAACTCTGGTCATCTGAACACATAGATAACATTTCACCTTTTTCTGTAGCTTGTTTTTATAATAATTAGTTTCTTCTTTTTCCAAAACAACAAAGAATATAAATGAAATTTCCAAAGGTACGAGGCGAAGTAACTTATAGTCTGAGTTGTTGAGACTCTCTTCATGTTTAACATCAGTCTCCGGTCCAGATTCTTATTAGGGATGGATATATCCACCACCATATTACGCAGTTGGATTAGTTCGACCTGGATGATAGTTGAATATTCATATAAGTATTAGTAGATACTAAATAGAACTATGACAAGGAAAAAGGGAAACTTAAAGGAGGGGAGAACTTTGTTAATGTAGCCGAATCTTGGTTAACGTTGGTTCGAGGGGCAAACCGCTACTTGTGGTATTCTTTGTTGATTCCGCTATCTGTCAAATGAAATACAAAGGGGCATCAGAGGGAGACCACGGTTGACAGTCTTCTTTTCTCCGATGCCTAAGTTAGTCAATGTATTTATGTTGACAGAATAACAATAGGTAAAGTAGTAAAATGCGTAATTAATGAGGAGAGAGGAGTGGACCTTTTATAGGTGGGGAAGGGACTGATCTCTTCCTTGTTTTCAATATGGGACTGATATGCTTCAGTTCCTAGCTTCTGATGTTTCAGTGAGATGATCTTGGCACGGCGCGTCAGCGGTGATTTTGGGATGAGCCGGGGCTCGGGTGATAGCCAGTTTGGCTGTGTTTCCGTATGTCATACCCTTAATGGTAGTTGGTACAGCTGGTGGTGGTATGAGTGTGGCTCATTATAGCTAATTATGCTTGGCAAATGCTCATGTAAGTACAAGTCCTCCAAATCCCCAGTCAAGGAAAGCAATATTGGTTGGGGAGTTGCCTAGCGGTTTGAAGCGTTACTTCTGCTAGTCTTGCGAAAGCATAATTAGCGTCAGTGCGTTGTCAACCATGGATTTGTTCTAAGCAAACGCTTTATACCCTTTCGGGTGGGCCCCTGCTAGGCCCCCCAGGGAGTCCCCCACTCCCCGGCTAAGATAGGTCTCCGTTTGGCCAGTATATTGTTTGTTGAGGGGAGCTGTGCTGAGCAGGGGGTGTTGGGTAGTGAGCCCAATCTTTGATACCCAAGTGGCGGGGGTCAACGAGCCTGATCAGGGTCGTCGAAGACTGTGTTGACGTGAGGACCACACTTATTTCTAGATACCAAAAAAAAAATTTGTAGAGGACCACACTTGAAATTGGGACCTATAAAAACTTGAGGCAGAGCCATACAAACGTGAATGGGCAGCCACCAAGCATCACATGTTACACATCAGACCCACGTGACATGTACAAACATTCCCTAAACCCATAATAGATCACCCAACAATACCTGTGTGTTTTCCATGATTTCAAGTCTCATAATTTATAGATTAGCTTTGATCATCTTGACTCTGCTTACTACTCAAAACAACATTGTAAGTAAAGATTATAGTTAAATCAACTAAGATCCTCCTAAGCTTATTCTAGAGAGAGAGAGAGAGAGATCAGCTTTCGACATCTCCTTAAAATCCCAAAAACAACCAAGTTACGAAGATCTGCACCAAATTCCCACAACATCATTATCATCATCAAAGAGAGAATTATCAAGAAAGAAGAGAAAACGTGTGAGTGTGTGGGGGTTTGGGGTTTGGAAGATAATGTGAGTATGAATGTATTGGTTTTTAAATCGAAAAGGAGGATCCGAGACAGACCGAGAAAACTAGAAGACTTTTTCTTACGGAAGCTCAAGACTAGATAGATACTTAGAGAGAGAGATTCGCTGGTGAAAAGCTATATTTGGTTAAATATACAGAGAGGCTGAGGAAAAAGAGAGACAGAGACAGAGAGAGAGGGATGGCGAAATTAAACACCGACATTTTTAAATCACATCCATCCATCAATCAATCTCAATTTCCAACCCGGTCCACCTCATACCATTGCTCTTCTTTTTATCTTCTTTTTCTTTTTCCAACTGCTTTATTTGATTTAGTGGTCAAAAAAATTAATTTGGATCACCAAAACTATTTTTATTTGACAGAAATGTGATTTCTATATATGAGATCCTCCAACTCACATGATGTTCTTCTAAAAAAAAAAAAACACTCACATGATGTTCATTAAAAAAAAAACTCACATGACGTTCATTACATCAACAATTCTTTTATATGGTGATGGATGGATTTGGATTTGCTCAAGAGTACTATTGATACAGTGGTGTAATGTGTTATTTTAGTGAGGTACACTCTTCTTTAGTGCGTGTTCAGCCTCATGGCTGTGTGATTTCTACCCAGGAATTGAAGCTTTTGATACTCGTTATGCGCTGAGTAGAAACACCACAAATACTTGGCCATTAGACATTACCAATTTTGGTAACCCACATTTAGTCCTACATTAAAAGAGAGATGAAAAGTCAAACCTTCACTATCTATACATGTTTCTCCTCTCATTTATGGTAAGCAACTACTCTAGAGACTACTTTGGCTATGTTTGGTATGGCTGTTCTCTGAGGAAAAGCTGGCTTCTGCTTATTTCTGAGAATAAGTAGCTGAAAAGCGAGAATAAGTAGCTGAAAAGCAAAGCAGCTAAGTGTTTGGTTAACTGGCTTTTTATAAGTGATGTCAGTGGCAAAAGCAGTGGCAAAATGTTTGGTAAACTCAAACTGGCTTGTGCTTTTTGTTTGTGGAATGACCAAATTGGACATGAGATTATTTTGCCTTGATTGTTTGGTAATACAATGTTGTTCAAATGCTTTTGTTATCATTTTTAATCTTTATTATGTCCTTATTAATTTTTGTCAACTTTTAATTTTTATAAATCATGGTGACCATATGATTAATATTGGACAATTTTAAAAATAATTTATACAAATATATTAGTAACATTAATAACAATTGGTTTCTGGTTCGCATCAAGTAACCACAAAAAATATCATAATATATTCAAATGTTCACGTTATTACGCGCACTCATCAAACTTTGAGTAATGCTATTTCTTATTGTTTCCATTTCTTGTGCACCATTACCATGATATTCTTCTTCTACATCATCGTCAATCTCTATCCTACCACTTGACCTATCACCTTCTCTTTCTTCACTGCGTGGACAAAATGTTCACTTTCAGCCTTTAAAACATCAATTGAATGTCGCAACTCCTTCACTTTAGCATCAGCTCTAGAAAGTAAGGACTGCACCTAGAAACAAATGATCAGTAAATATCCACAAATGATATGATAACTAATTAACTCAATAACTAATTAAGTTGCATCGAGCTGTCTAGTTAAAGGTTGTCATGTTAGGAAACATATCATCAATTTCTTATTTGTATCCATTTTGACTTGATTCACCTCTAGCTTTAAAGCATGATTTGAAAAGAAACACCTTTTATTGATTAAACCAGAAAGCATGATACACAGAGTAAAACAATAAAACTACAAAATGTAGAGAGATAGCAAACACAAAACCTCAACTGCCACCAAACCAGCCTAATCAATCTAGATGAACAAACTCATCTACGGATCGAATTGCAGCCATGTAGTGATTCAGTTTCATGCAACTACATACACCAAACGTTCGACACAACCATGTGTAAGCAAACCTACTTCTATCAATATAGCTTGGTCTGGAATATCGTACTAATACTAATCGCTGAATCAACCAGATCCTTAATGCTTTGCATCTCATCATCCTGAAACAGAAAAGGATTATCCGATTACACAACCTCATTGCAAGGTACAAAAGTTCATCCCTTGATCCAATGTGATTAACTCTCGTCATCTGAACACATAGATAACATTTCACCTTTTTTTGTAGCTTGTTTTTATAATAATAGGTTCTTCTTTTTCCAAAACAACAAAGAATATAAATGAAATTTCCAATGGTACGAGGTGAAGTAACTTACAGTCTGAGTTGTTAAGACTCTCTTCATGTTTAACATCAGTCTCAGGTCCAGATTCTTATTAATGATGGATATATCCTCCACCATATTACGCAGTTGGATTAGTTCAACCTGAATGATAGTTGAATATTGATATAAGTATTAGTACAGACTAAATAGAACTATGACAAGCAAAAGGGAAACTTAAAGGAGGGGAGAACTTGATTTCATTCACATCAACAGTTAGTCTTCTTCTAAAAATCTGATCATACTGCAGTAAATATATTATATTAAATATGATGCAATAGAAGCATGATCATCATGATTTATGAAACACCAAATTCAATATAATTGGATGATTAGAAAACTTGCCTTGTAGAGTTGTAGCTTTCCATCTGCTTTCACACTACATTTGCAAAGGAGAGTTGAATCTGGTGTTGTGGAATCAGCCAACTATACAAGAAGAAACAAATGAGGGTTTCAATAGCCAAGATTGAATAAGCAATCTTCAAGCCAATAGTCACATGTTTGAGCAACAAAATTTTCTCCACCTAAATTTCATTGCTCATAGGATTTGACTGAAAAAAGTCCATATGAGGTATTGGACAGAAAGAATTAAAAAGAAGGAAAAATTTCACTTTAGCACCCTGATGTTTGACCTCGACATCATGTCAATCCCTGTGGTTTCAATTTAATCAGCAACACCCCCGAGGTCTCAATTTCGATCAGCCGTGTCCAATTTTTACTGTGCCATCCAATTTGAACATTAACTTTGACAGAGGGGCCCACTTTTAGGGCTAAAAAGGTCATTTCAAACACATTTTCTTCTTTTCCTATTTTTAATTTCCCATTTTTCATTTTTACAAATGCACACTTCCCTCTACCAACCCAGCCAACCAACCTCTCCCTCTCTGCCTCGACGGATTCTTCGAGGCTCTTCTCTCTCTTTCTCACTCTCACTCTCAATCTCTCTCCGGCATTGAGATCTCGATGTCTAAGCCTCGAAAATGCTGACTACCACCTTCACTCTCTCGCCGTCTCTTCCTCTCCTCAAGTCTCGCTGCCTCTCCTCCCAAACCTCCACCCTCAGATTCACTCCCACACGTCTCCACCTCGCTCAAGCCTGACACTGCTCTCACCTCCTCCACTACTGACGCCCTCTCTGCCTCTCTCTCCCGCCGATCCTGGTCCATCTCCTCCTCCAATGACTTCAAGCCCTGGGTATAAAAATGGCCTTAAGGGTAGCGACGATGGTGGAGGAAGTCAGTGGTTTTCTGGACAAGGAGGAAGCAGAGGTGGTTGAAAAGTGCAAAACGGCGAGTCGTTCGAAGAGGCATGACTGGCAGATGCCAGAAATTCTCCTTTGGGTGGCGCAGGAGGTAGAGGGTAGGTGGGACTGCGACGGGTTTGGTGGTGGTGGTGGTGGGTTCGTGCTGGGATTCATAACTGGCGATCGGGCCGAATTTCTTTCTGGGTTGAGGGAATCGACAGTGGATTTGATTCGAGCTTGGTGAAGTGGGAATTGACAACCTTGAGGTCGTGTAGAGAGCTACCGATTAAGGAATTGGGCGGCGGTGATCTCATGTTGTAGTGCTGCACTAAAACCGTACTCCCCATTTCAAATTAACCCATACTTTTTCCTTATAGGTTGAAGATAGTGGTATAGTAGTGTCGGCATTGGAGTTTAGATGCGGTGGAGGAGTCGGTATAAGAGGGCATGGTGGCCGGAATCTCGGGCTTGACGAAGGAGGATTGAAAAGCTGTTTGATGCCGCCGTCGATGGCCTCCACTACCAGATGGTGCAAAGTGCTGGCTAGGCTGGCCATTATAAATGATGAGGAGGAGGATGAAGAGAGTGCGATGAAGGACAAGAGGAAGAAGAGGACAAGAATGGAGAATGAGGAGTTAAGGACGGCTGATGTGAAGTTGCGAACCATTAGGGGCACATTAGGAATTTACCCCTTCATGTGGGCCCACTTGCTGGGTTTGTCGGAGCCAGCTCATCATTTAACGTCTGATTTGAAATTTGGGCACTGATCGAAATTGAGACCTCAGGGATGTTACTGATTAAATTGAAACTGTAGGGACTAACATGATGTCGAGGTCAAACATCAGGGTGCTAAACTGAAATTTTTCCTAAAAAGAACAACAGAGCAATTTGCACAGAGTCTCCACCAGGTTCAGTCAGAGTTGAAGGCAAAATGGATGAGCTACTATCTCCTCAAAAAATAAATTCACAAAATTTTCCATGCCATTACCAAAAATTAAGGCCAACATGTCTGCCACATCCCACATGTTTCATTGTCATGCTCAAATATAAAAACTTGTGCTTGTTAATATCAAGAAGTGCAACCATGTCCCACGTTGAATAAAGATGAATGAATGAATATGATAACAACTTCCATAATTTTTTGTCTATTTTATATGTCCATTCAATCATTCATCATCTGCATTTGCTTCATCACTACAGCTTCCATGAACAAGATACCAGAAAACAACTCTTCCATGAACAAGATATCAGATAACAACTCAAATGTAAATTGAACGAGGTTAGATATCACATAACTATAATTGCAATATTTCTGATATGAAAAAGATGCCACCCCTGCAATATTGTTCACAGAACCACCCAACGTAAGACAACCCCAATAAAAAAAATGAAGCAGCAAGAAAGAAACCTAATACAAAGTCATCAAGCTCTGCACAAAGTTTCCATGAATAAATTACAATTTGTTTCACTCCTAATCTAGCTTAAAGATTCCTTAACAATCGAACTATATTCACACATAATCATCAACCCAGATCAAGATATCAAACTATATATAGTCACACATAATCATCGACCCAGATCAAGATATCAAACTATAGTCACACTCCTCACTCTTAACATCAACCCAAAACAACAGAAAGGCCAGATCAAGATACAGTCAAAAAGCCCATATCAAGATACAGTCACCAAGATTCAGGATAGAGAAAAATGAAATCAAACCCCAAGAAATCAAAATCATAAACAATACTCCTACCGAACTCGAGGTGTCCACCGAGGAGAGCAAAGCTGGAGGCGCCGATGAATGCACGACGTCGTCCTAAGAGCACCGAGAGAGAGAGAGAGAGAGAGGGAGAGAGAGAGAGAGAGAGAGAGAGAGAGAGAGAGAGAGTTGAGGGAGACAAGAGGTTGGTCTGTAATTCCTTGAAGTTCATGGTATTTCAAAAATTCATTAAAACATCGCTACAGTAGCGCGCGGCTTCTGGCTTCTAAAAGCTAGGGTGAGACAGCTTCAGCTTTTTGATGAAAAAAGCCGCAGCTTCTGGAGAAAGCCGACAATAAGCCGAGTTACCAAACACAATCAAGTCCTGTGCTTATAAGCAGGGGAGCTAAAAAGCCCCCCAAACGCAGCCTTTGTCAATACTCTTACAAATATCTGACTTAGGCATCAGAGAGTCGTAAGCTGGCAACCACGGTTTACCCTCTGACCTTTGTTCATGATTGACAAGTAATGGAGTTTGAAGACACTTGTTCTCTCGATGATCCTCAGTTCCCTCGCTGGAATCCACAGAAACAAAGGCAAGGAGACCCGTTATCTCTCTATTTATCCAACTTTATTGCAACAAAAACAAGCTGCAGGTTTGCTTCCAAGTATTGAAATTTGTATGGATGCCCCCTTAGTCATTCACTTAATTTTGCTGATGATAGTATGTTATATGCTCAAACTTGTTTGGAAAATTGTTATCAGCTTCAAGAGCTTATTGAAACCTATGGGAAAGACTCAAGTGAACTGGTAAACTTTAATAATAGCTCAGTCATTTTCAGCAAAAATTTTCTAAGTACATGCAGTAGGAAGATTCAAGTCTCTTGAGGGTGGAGATTGTTGATTCTTGTGAAAAGTATCGGGGCCTCTCGACTTTTGTTGGTAAAAAAAGAAAAGAAAAAAACAACTGCTTTCTAGTATGTCAAAGATAATTTGGCCAAGAAGTTGCAAAATTGGCAAGGTAAATTGTTAAGTGGAGCAGGCAAGGACATATTGATTAGGGTGTTGAGTCAAGCTTTGCCAACATATGCTATGAGTGATTTAGCTTACAAAAAGTTTTTGTGAGGACTTCGAGCAAATGTGTGCAAGAATTTGGTGGGGCAGTACACTGGACAAGACAAAAATTTATTGGAAAACATGGGATTCATTGTATAACCCTAAGGAAGAAGGAGGGTTAGGGTTTCAAAGTTTAGCAGAATTCAATTCAGCTATGTTAGCCAAGCAAGCTTGGCGAGTTATCAATAGTCCTTTATCTCTTATTGCTTGGATTTATGAGGCCAAGTATTTCCTTCGAACACCTTTTTTAGACAATCAAACTGCATGCCTCTCCGTTTTACTCTTGGAGAAGTATTTTCTCCACAAGAGAATTGCTTCAACAGGGTTCGATCTTATTAGCAAATAGGGAATGGTGAGAAAGTACGTGCCTGGGATGATTCTTGAATTCCAAAGTTTCCTACTTACAAACCAGATGTACCTCTACCAGGTGTAAACATACCTACCAAGGTTAGTGAGCTTTTACTTAACTCTAGTGCATGAAATGAGTTTGTTGTTAGGAACACGTTTCCTTTTTAGGCAGACCACTTTTGAATATCCCATTGAACTCTAGAATAGTTGAAGATAGATGTGTATAGAGACTAGAACGGAATGGCTTGTTTTCTATTAAAATTGCATATATATTTTCTTTTGCTCATTCTAATTCTAGAAGAGCCTTATTACTCTTTTAGTTAGGGTAGATTTTTGGAAGAAGATTTGGAAGGTGGTGATACCTAATTCTGCTAAGGTACATGTGTGGAGAGTGTGCCATGATATTCTTCCTTCTCTTAAAAGGTTAGATTCTAAAAGAGCTATTTTGGAGTCGCAATTTTGGGTATTATGTAAGGCTAAATCTGAAACTACTCTTCATCTTTGTCACAATTGCTCGTTTACCAAGCAAGTGCTACAAACTAAGGTGAACCTGAGTCAAGTCTGTTATGTTGCGCGAACTTGAATCAAGTAGAGTATAGGACCAAGAAGTGCTCCAGCTTGTGATGTTTTTCTAAGGTCAGTCTCTAGGCTGCGTGATTATCAATTCCATAATGCTTAATCAATGAATACTGGATTGCGTGATACAAGGAACGTGAAGGGAGTGCACCCTCCAGTTGCTGTTCTGAAGGTCAACATTGATGGTTCATTTGAGCATGGTACGAACAATGGAGGTTTAGGGTTTGTGATAAGAGATTCATCTGCAGTGATGATTGAGGGAGGGGCTAGTCCTTTGTGCAACCTGCTTTCTCCATAGCATGCAGAGGTTCTGACGTGTAAGGTAGCTATAAGTTTTGTGAAGGAACATAACCTACAACCTACTATAGTGGAGACTGATTCCAGTCTGGTGTAGTGCCAATTGACTAGACCTGCAGAGTCGAATGCATATGTTGGGACTTGGGACATATATATCAAGACAGGGAAAACATATGGTCACTGAGTTATGACTTATTCGACACTTAACTCACTGTATTTTCAACAATATCACTTAACTCACTCAGTTTTACATCCGTCTTTCACTTAACTCACTATCGTTAATTCTGTCATTAAAAGCTATTAAAATTGAGGGCATATTTGTCTAAAAACTAAAAAAATTCATTTCTAACTTTTATTTTTATTTTTAAAAAGACAAATTTTTTTTCAAATTATATTTAAGTTAAACAAATCATTTTTTATTAGAAATCTCATAAATTTAAAAAATTGAAAAAAGTCTAATAAATATAAATTGAGGGTATATTTGTCTAAACACTAAAAAATTGCATTTCTAACTTTTAAAAAAAAAAAAAAAAGACAATTTTTTTTCAAATTATATTTAAGTTAAAAAAAAATCATTTTTTATTAGAAATCTCAAAATTTTAAAAAGTCTAATAAATGTAAATTGAGGGTATATTTGTCTAAACACTAAAAAAATGCATTTCTAACTTTTTTTTAAAAAAAAAGACAAATTTTTTTCAAATTATATTTCAGTTAAAAAAAATTATTTTTTATTAGAAATTTCGGAAATTGAAAAAAAAGTCTAATAAATGTAGTTTTTTTTAAGTTAAAAATGATTTTAAAGTGTTTTGACAAATATACCCTCAATTTTAACGGCTTCTAACGGTAGAATTAACGGCAGTGAGTTAAGTGAAAAACGGATGTAAAACTGAGTGAGTTAAGTGATATTGTTGAAAATACAGTGAGTTAAGTGTCGAATAAGTCATAACTCAGTGACCATTGGTGATATTTCCCCATCAAGATATAGGGGAGGTTTTAACTTCATAATCAACTATGAAAATTGTTCATACTAGGAGGGGTGCCAATAAGGTTGCCTATTTATAGGAAGCTCATGCTATCTTGTTACATTAGGAGAGCTTCTACTTTTCTACACCTAGGTTTTTGTTAGTTGCAATTGCAGGTGAAATGTGCACAATGTAATCCCTCTACATTTCAATAAAGGCTGACTTCATTATCTCAAAAAGAAGATGAACAAAAACCCTAGTGAGATTTTCTTCGAACCCTAGCGTTTTCTCTCTACAAACCCTAGCACCCTAGGTGGTGACTTCTGCCTTTTCTCAACTTCTCCACTCCTCAATGACTTCAATCGACGCTGTTACTGCCATTTTTGCTGCCTCTCTAGCACTTGCTGATAGGGGTGACACCCCGGATCTGGGAAAGATCGAAGGAGGTTCTGTTCGCCGATCTTCTCAGTCTTTTCTTCTCGGAAAACCACTTATTCGCAAACCAGTTGATCCTGCTACTTTCAAATCCCACTTCCTTCGGACGTGGATGGTGGAGAATGAATTTAAGATCCAGGAACAAGCGGATAGCCGTTTCCTATTTTCCTTTGATTCTCTCCGTGATTGGAACAAAGTACTCAAGGGTGGTGTGTGGTGCTTTGATAAGGCTCTGGTCTGTCTAGAGGAATATGATGGAGTCCTCCCTATTACTGACATCCCTATGAAGCATGTCAGAGTTTGGTTTAGGTTTTCTAGCATCCCTCCTCTCTATGAGGAACTTGACAACTTCATACTCATCAGGAATCTTCTGGGAGGCTATTTGGACTATGACAAGAAGGAATTTTGGAAAGGTACCATCCGTATTTTGTTCTCTCATGACATCTCCAAACCTGTTTTTCTAGAGCGTCGAGTTTTCTTAGCGCCAGGTTTTGAACCTATACTACAGTTTCAATTTGAACATCTTAAGGGTCGATGCCCTTAGTGTGGACTGATCACTCACTCTGGAGAGAAGTGTGAGGAACCAATGCTGCAGTTTCTACTCCTAGGGTTTTGAAGTTTGGTGGCGGCCCTTATACATCCAGCGGTGTTTTCTCTTTCTCGGCTCAGAATAGCCGAGATTTGCCTATGCCCTCTTCTACCTTGCTGATGAAGAAGAAGCCTATCATTTGGCGTTTAGAACGCTCGACTTCTGGGTCTGCTGCGAAGGAGGATACCGTGCACACCACAGTAGAATTGGAAGGTATGAATCAAGAGACTGTCTTGCAAGACCTAGCCTCTGACTTGGTTTCGGTGGTTCCATCTGAACCCTAATGGAAAACCTAGCTGCTACCCCTGCCATGCAAGGTGAGCAGAAGACAACTCTAACCTATAAGAAGAGAGGTTGATAGGAAGCAAGTGTTCCTTCGCCGAAGAAGTTCAAAACTATACTTGGTGGCAAGCTTCTATCGCTTCATGCTGATGCTCTTGGTTTGGTTGAACTTGAGGATGATGTTGCAATTGTGACACTGAATAAGAAGATGGGTAGGCCACTTGGGAGTAAGAACAAGGGCCCTCAAACTCAAAAGAAGGTGGGGATGACTTCTTTACGCCTCACTTATCCATCTGCTACTACTGCCCAGGCAGCTGGCCCTAAAGGTAAGGGCAAGGGGAAACTTTAAGTCTCCTGCTTGTGTGTCTAGCATTTGAGGTAGTCTGCTACTATGTAGGTTAGCTACTCTAATCGTACACCAATTAAGGTCTCTAGGTAGTTAGGATTGCTATGGCCAGAACTTAGATAGTTTTGGAGTTTGTTTCACTTAGCTAGGCACATCAATAATTGTGCGTATTTTGTTTACAATGAGGTCACCTATCATATATTTGGCAGCTTGTGTCATTCAAAACTCTTGGTATGAGACAACTTATGATGTACGTGTTTTCTGGCCATGGATAAGTAATGAAGTTATCTATTTCTAAAAAAGAATAGATGAACAAATTTTTCAAAAGTAAAAATTGGCCATATGAGAACTAAAAAAATATATATTTGTTTTAGGGAAACAATATTTGAGAGAGAATTGTTATGTGTTCTCATTAATAATAGGGGCCTCTTTATGTAGAGGATTACAAGGCATAGTATCTGAATCATACAAGGAAATGTAATCATACATTGAATAGGAATCTCTAAGATTCTCCGAGATGATCTAATTAACCCTATTAACATTAGGTCAAGTAACCTAGAGTTTGGGCTAGACACAAAATAGAGATTTACTTGAACACTCCCCCTTGTATCGCCCAAACGCTGTACTTCTCTCGTTGCCTCACTAAAAACCTTGCAGAGTAACAAAAACCCAGTGGGACAAAAATAACCTCGGTTGAAGGGGAAAAAGAGTACAACACACCCTTCACGTTTCGAGATTTACATGTAGACATCTCCCCCTGATGTCTGCGCCTCTGTAGACCCCCATACTCTTACTTATTTATTTTAATTTATCGTATAACGTATGAAATTACGTATTCGTATGGTACACAAGTATTCGCGCTTAGGTTAAGACTATGAGGCCATTTTAAGAGATTAAGAAATTAGAGAAAATCCAATTTGAGTCTAGAAAAGTATTTTTAAAGTATTGAGGCTTAGGACAAGCCCGGAAAATTTTCCCGAAAGGATTCGGTAAAGTGTTGGAGAAATAAGGATGTTTGATGATGTATTTTCGGAGTGGGCTTAAGGAAAATTAAGGGAAAAGTGAAATAGGGACAGCCCAAGCCCATTGGCCCAAAAAGAGGGGCAGATTCGACTTTTCACAATTAAATTTAGGAGATGTATTTAAGGAACACATTCTCCAAACCCTAGCCTCAACCCACCTCATTTTTCATTTCAGCCTTCTCTCTCTACCCGAGAGCCTCTCTCTCCTCATCCTCGCCGGAAATCGCCGGTCGCCGCCTTCGACAGAACCCGGATTTCAACCAAAATTTCCAGATTTTCTTCTCTTCATCCCCTCTTTCCATTTCTCCAACCAAAATCAAGAAATTTGGCCATTTAATCCTCCAAAAACCCTAGAACCCGAAGCTAATTTGGGGGTTTTTGTGATTTCTTCTTTCCAAGCTCAAATCAAGGTAATATCCCTCCTAATCTAGCCTCTATTCATCCGATCTACACCTATTTGTTCCTAAATTCTAGTTTTTGATTTCCATTTTGATTTTTGGTGCATGAACCTGATTTCTCCTTAAACCATGAAGCTAGGCTACCGGTTTGGCAAGGATTTTTGGTAAGAATCTACCCATGCAACCTTGTTTTCGAGTTTTTTTGGTTGAGATGTTGATGCTGGACGGATTTGTAGGTGAAGAAGGCCAAGGAGAAGGAATAGGCCGTGATTTTTGAAGAAGAAAGGGTAAGGAATGGGTTCTGGACAAACCCTAGAATTTTTGGAATTTATTTGGTTGATTTTGATTATGTTGAGCTGTTGTTGTTGTTGGAAAAATTGTGAAAAATAGAGATTTGAGGATGGTTTAATTATTAGGATTTTATTAGCATAATTTTCATAGTGTTGGAATTTTGTTGTGGAAGATTTGGTGATTGTTGTTGTGTAGTTTTGGCCAAAAGAAAAGGAAGAAGAAAAGAAATGGATTTGTTTTTAGAAGAAAAGGAAAATAAAGAAAATGGTAAAAGTTGGATTAAATGAGTTTTTACTGTGGTAAAGTGGTAAAAAGTGAAGAAGGTGAAAGTAAAGGTAAATTCGGTAAAAAAAGAGGTAAAAGGTAAAAGTGAAAGTGTGGAGGTAAAAGTCATGGTAAAGTGAAAATGGTGAAAAATGAGAAGTAAATGGGTAAAAGTAAAAGTAAAACTTTATTTATAATTATTTACTTATTTATTTTTAATTAATAAGAATTATTTACTTTACTTATTTATTTTTAATAAATAATAAATAATGGTAAATAAAGGAATACTTGGTCAAAAGTCAAAAGTCAACTCCGAGAGTTGGCCAGGGTTGACCGACCTCGTAAAACGTGAGGATCGACTCGACTTTGGTCACTCGGATTGGCGAAAGTTTAGCGGAGCAATAATGACGTTTTCCTTTTTAAGAAAGAAGTAGTTTCCCAAATTGGTAAAGGTTGAAAGAAATAATTAATGGTCTCATTGAAATAAAAAGGATTTAGTGTGCGCGGTTACTTAAAATTGATCATAATGTTTACCTGAATAATTACTTACAAACTAAGTAATGGTTCAAGAAACACGATCATTAAGGAAGCTTAAGCGGAAAGCATCAGAGTGTGGAGTACGCCAGCATTTTCCAGGTAGGGTGAGTTGTCCCTTCCTTATTAGAGGCTTTTCGATATATGTGGAATGCTCTAGTATAATATTATGTTGCCTGCAACTATGTTTTTGGTTGTTCATTAGTCGATGCCTCGTGATACCTATGTTTTCATAACTGATGATTGTGATTGCAAAAACCGAGGCTAGACTTGCATGTTGACATATTGTACCCTTTTGTATGTTTGTGTTTGTGACCTGAAAGTGAATGGAACCTAGACGCGTAGATTCCTAGGGATCCCACGGTATCAATAACCGTGAACCTCCGGAGGGAGCTATGCTCCTATGTTTGTCAAGGAAAGGTGAGTACAGACATTGAACTAGTCATAGGAGACTCAGAGCCAGGAAATGGACACTTTCGCTACTTGTAGCCATTAAGACTATAGAGTAGTTGGCCGGTTCTCGAAGGTTGACGAACCAGGTCGGTCACCGATTTATTTTAGTTTAGCTGGTAGGTAAGTATCTCGGAGCTCCAAGTTGTGTGAAGCATGCTGCATATGATTTCCTGAAACGAAACAACTATGATTGTTTTTGCTTGCATTTGTTTACTTGATTTTACAAATGCGCGCAACCTATATTTTAGTAGCTATGTTTTACTTAGTTTTCAAACCTAACTAAGGTTGGGTCGGCCCCTATTGGGCTAGCGAGGACGAAATGCTCACCCCTACATTTCAGGTTACAACAAGGTCATTCCGGACGATTTGGATTAGAAGGGGGTCGTTGGCCGAGTTCGTGTGTTGCTGTTCTTGTTGCTTGAAGTGCTTCCCTTTTGGTATTCCATCGATTTACTCGTTTTTCATTCCATGTTGAACTCTGTGAGGTCCGCCTACCTGGGAGCGCACCTCACCCCTTTGTTTTATTGTTGTTGTTGAACTTTCATTTCATTTCGGTTATGATATAAGCCCTAAGGCGCCACAGTGCACTTGCCCACTTTATTTTTAAGCATTTCCAGACTTGTTAATTTGAGTATTGGGTTGTTAATTTAAAGACCTTTCTTAAAAGTTTTTTTCTTGGTCTCCTATTTTCTAAAAATGGTATTTTCAAAAAGGCCTTGTAGTATTAAGTTGGTAGGTCTACAGTATGTCTACGACGTATCGAGCTCCTATTGGCTTAATATTACGGCACTGTGGTATACCCATTCGGGTCGCCACAGCCTCCCCCTGATGACTACGATCATGGGAGTTCAGATAATTTCCACAAGCCAATTCTTGCCACATATTTCTCTAACGTGGATTTGGGCAATGACTTAGTAAACAAGTCTACCACATTGTCCTCAGATCAAACCTAGTTTACTTTGATCTTGAGGAGCTTCTGTTGTTGCTGATTATGATTGGTGTTGTCTCTTTTGATGTAGCCTTACTTCATTCGTTCAAAACAAACAGCATTGCCCTAAATGCTTGTAGGCTCATCTGTGGTAGACTTCAAACCACAATTGTTCTAACATGTGTAATTACGGATCCAATCCATATACATTCACGAACCACTTCGTGACGAGTAATCATCTCTACATTGTTCAAAGCTATAATGACTAGTGTCTATTCTGTAGACCTCCAAGATATCACGGTCTTTATCCATGGTGAACACTTAACCAGTTTGGGAATGACCTTTGTGTGAGTCAGAGAGATACCCAATATCAGCAAACCTTCCAAAACATATGTGTGGTTTTGGGATGGGGATAAAGGACGCGGGCCAATGTTGGCGGCTTTCTTGGTGTGTGATGGGTCTGAATCCATCGTCTCGATGCAGGGATAAAACAAGCCTATATCAATCGTACATCTCAAGTACCGAAGAATATCTTTTACACCAATCCAATTGCGTCGCGTTGGCTCAAAGTTATACCTTAGCTAACAAGTTCATAACATATGAAAAGTCTGTTTTTGTGCATTGAGCTAAGTACAATAATGCGCCTATTGTACTTATGTAGGACACTTCCGCCTTTAGCACATCTTCGCCATCATCCTTCGGATGAAGAGGATCATTTTCAGCATTAAGACTATGGATGATCGTGGGGGTGCTTGAAGGCTTGACCTTGTCAAAATGCCTAAGCATCTATCAACACGATGCTTAAGTTTCAAATCGAGACATAATCGTGTTCTGCCAAAATCCTTCATCTTAAAATCGGATTTCAAGTGTTCAGTGGTTTCCCTTTACTCTTTAAGGGCTTCCAATGAAGATCATGTCCAACATGAACCACGATAGAATCCGAAACTTGTTATGGAAACACGTGGGCATATCTCTTCCCAATCAAGTAGTCACTTTAGTGAGTGTTTCAACCTCTTTGTAAAACACGCTTCGTGGTCTAGAGCCACTTGACTTGGGTAAATGAAGTTCACCATGAACCTTCATGTATATTCTGTATCTAGAACCCCATAGAGATACGTAGTGACCACATTCGTAAGTTGCATGTTCAGTTATTCGGAAACTACCAAATTGACAGGGTAGTGGAGTGCAATGACATCCATGACGAGAGAATATGTCTCATCGTAGTCGATTCCAGGGTGTTTTATGAGAAGCCTTGCGCCATAAGGCGAGATTGCCATCTCTTTTTTCATCACACTTTCTAACAAAGACCCATTAGTCAATAGGTTTTATGTTATGAGGTGTTGGCATCACTAGCTCAAAAACCTTCCTCTTCGTTAGAGAATCCAACTTAACCTATATCGCATCTTTCCATTTAGGCCAAATTTCTCTACATTGGCCTTCATTCATCAACGGAGTGTGGTTCGATATCATCGGACTCAACAAACTCATGCGCAACTACGTCATCAATTATGATAGAGTTTCTATCCCACGTCTCATGTACAGTAGTGTAATTTTCATAAGACTCTATATTCTCAGGAATAGGTTCTGACGTTGAGCCGTCCCCCAATGATAACCATAATCCGGAAGATACTCTTGAGACGGATTTTGAGTGTCGATGATCCAAGGATTGAGTTATGCCAAAGTATCCTTCGAACCTAAGGGCCTCCCACGCATCCTAGCTGGGGCCATTGTCTATAACGCCAGAGTGCCACTCTCTTTGGTGTTAGCGCCATGCCTACCTCCGTGTAGGGTGGCGCTACGTCCTCTTGTAGGGACGTCCTTCCTTGCAGGCATATTTGCAACAGATGTGTGATCTCATCACCTTAACAGGGATCGAGATGAGAACGACGGGAAGACTGTCTCATCAAAGTGACATCCGCAAATCTAGAGGTAAGGAGATCGCCTAGCAAGGACATTAAGTGGAGGACGATTGTTGGAATCTCAAATCCAACGTAGTTGCCCATTCTTCTGTAAGAACCTATCATAGTGCGCTGTGGCGGCGCAATTGGCACATAAATTTCACACTCAAATATGCGTCAGTGCGATACTTGTACCCAGTCACTAGCTGTAACGCAGAGGAAGATTGAGTGGTAGTGGGTCGTAGACGAATTAGCATAGCTGCATGCGATATTGCATCACCCCAAGCGGATATAAGGAGATTGGTGCGCATTACCAATGTCCTGACTACCATCGTAGTCATTTCAGCGAGACCATTTGGGTGTGTTCATGAGAATATGATGTCTAACATCAGTCCCATTATAATATCCATCGAAAGTCTTCGATGTAAACTCTCTAGCATAGTCAAATCCAATTAACGGAATAGGATGATCCGAGGAGTGAGCCGTTGTCATATGATATGTGCTAGGAGTGTAGCATAAGCAGCATTACAAGTGGACAATGGCACAACACCTGACCAGCGTGTTTGCGTGTTAATCAACATCATGAAATATTTAAATGTCTGCAAGTTGGTTGAATTAGTCCATAAAATCCCCATGGATTCTATGTAAGAACAGAACGAGTACTTTCATATCCTTTGTATAGGACGGTCTTAGTCCTAATTTCCCAAATGAACGGGCTTTGTAAAACGAGCGAGAGGCTTTAGAAGCAACCAATAAGGTTTTGGTTGGGCCTAAGCATCTAAAATGTTATTTGAAGCAAAGTTGGTGATTTAAGCATCACCTAGGGAGCCATCACCATGATAGACGCCATCCATGGCGTCATGGATAGGGACTGTGCCGGCCCTAGGCTGGTGGTAGACGGCGGCGGCTCTAGAGGTAGTGGCGGCAATCACACTTAGTCAAGGAATCAACTTTTGATTCATGCTTCATTTCGCTTGAAAGAAAGGATATCCATGTGAAGTCTTTAGTAGACGGATCATCATATTATAACTAGGATGACCTATCATGTCGTGACAAAGTCATTATGTGTCTAAATCCAAGAGATCTTTTCTCATAACTTTATTGGATTTAATAGCTCGAATAGTTATATAGGGTCCACTAGAGAGACACATAAACTTCTCTAAGATGTGTTTTTGTTCACAATCATTAGAGGTATTGCAAAGGAACTCATTTCCATTCTCTACATGCGTTTTCGCATGGAATCCTTTGGCTATTCATAGGTGCGATTTGCCCTAGGAGCGTAGAGAGTTTCTGTGATAGTAATCAAGGTGTCATTTGGCAAGGGGAACTTGGGCTATTCCATGTCCTTGAATTAATATTGATGACCCAGCCATCGTAGTCACAAAAGTAATATGCTCAGAATCAAAATGGAGTCATAATGAAAAGAACTCAAAATTTTATTCATAAGCTAACGGAGTACATCATTGTCTCTTAACCATTCAGAGAATCTAATCCATGCAAGCTAATGCAAAACAAAGGTAGTCGTTTGACTTCTTTCGATAACTCCAAAATAAATATGACCAGGTGAGTAGAGAGATGTCGGTGGAGCAAAGCTCACTTAAGTACCACTTATCTCAAAACCTTCCTAGACATCATACTCATTTTGAATGAGCCTATGTGAAGAAAAACTAAACCAATGGCATTTACTACAAAGTATATGGCAATCACCTATTACATCTCTTGGAAAAATAAAGACTTAAACAGAATTGGCGATCTATTGATCCCAGCCAGATTTGTAGTCTTCAACCCTTCACTCTAGATCATCTTTATGATCTTCTTATTCCACATAGTGAGCATCTCTTGCTTCACAATATGCTTTGTAGAAGGTGTCAATTTCTTCACGAGCTCTACAAATGTGTGCCCAATGACCAGATACTTCACATCGAGAACATACATCTCTTTGCTCAGACTCCATTGATTGAGGCGCTTTGAAAGCGTCACTTAGATGACTCTTAGTGTTAGTGGCGCCACCAACATGGCCAGAGGCGTTGCCTCCCTCTCTCTTTCCACGTTAACCTCTTCAGTTCCATGTTCGCCTATTTTGGCGGTTATCTTCCCAAGTAGAGCGATTATATGGACCAGAACGTCCAGAAGTATCCCTAAGGTTAGGGTTTCGCTCTTGGTGCCCTCTCTTAGGGGCGCACCTATAATTGGACTCTGAAATATGCTCTGTTTCCACGGATCTCGAATTATAGTTCTTCACAAGGATGTTGTCATGCTTTTCAGCGACATTCATAGCTCCAATGAGCTCATGAAACCTTGTGATCCGTCCTGCAGTAACATTTATTCGATAGTTCTTAGCAACCATCAATGCAGAGATGGGGAAGGTAGAGAGAGTCTTCTTAATCAACATCGCATCTGTGATCTTTTTACCATAGAATTCCATTAAGGATTTAATGCGAAGTGCTTCCGAGTTGTAGTCAAGAACTGACTTGAAATCATAGAAGAGGAGGCTATGCCATCTCACTTCTAGGTCAGGAAGCAGGGAGTCACGAATGTTGCCAAATCTTTCTTCGAGTGAGACCCACAGCCTTCTGGGGTCTTTTTTCATTCATACACTCGTACTGGAGCGAATCATCCATATGACGAGTCATTAAGATGATGGCTTTCGCCTTATTTGCCTCTAAGGCAGCTATGTTTGCTTCCAAAGCATGAGCTTGCTCAACCGTTAGCACGTCCTAGCTAGGCTCGAGAATCATATCCAGGATTCCATCGGCCTTGAGATGCTGGCGGACATCACGAACCCACCTGTGATATCCAAAGCCAGTTGTTCCCAATGGAACAAAATCCAATTTGTTCAGGTTGGTTACTCATCCTGAAAGAGAACAAGAAAAAAAAGTTAGTTTCGGATCGGAAAAAGTTACCACGAAAACATATAAAATTTCTTAGCGTAATCGCTTCCAAGAAATTAGGAATTTCTTAGCATAATTGCTTCCAAGAAATTCAATTCCAAGATGTATTGGATTAGATCAAAACAATGACGTAAGTGGTCGATCATAAATTCTGTACAAACTCTAAGTTTGGAGATCTCTACAAGCTCCAAGTTTGGAGTGAGCACAAACCCCACAGTTAGGCTTTTGGTCTCCCCTATGAAGAAGAAGGGGGGGGGGGGGGGTAGAAGAAAGGTGGTTGCAAGCCCCCGAGAAAAAGAAGGAAAAGAATGAAAAACTTCAAAAACGGGAACTTTTAGAAAAATTTACCTTGAAAAGTTGATGGAGATGGCCGGAAAAAGGTCATCGGAGGTCGCCGGAAAAGTGGTAGGCGGTGGTGGCCAGAGCTAGGCTAGGCTGTGCGGGGCTGCTGCAGGGGCTGTCGGCAGGAGTTGGTGCAGGGGCTGCGCAGGGACTCGGCATGTGTCAGCAGGGGCTGCGCAGGGACTCTGCAGGTGTCGACAGAGGCAGGTACAGGACTCGGCAGGAGGCGCGCAGGGACTGTCGGCAGATCTCGGCAGGTGCAAGCACAGAGGTGCGCAGGTCTTGGTAGGTGCGTGTGCTGTCGGCAAATCTCGGCAGATGCGCAGGGGCAGGCACAAGGCAGTGGCCGGATCGAATTTTCCGATGGCTGGTTCAGGTGGTTTCCGGCCTGTTCCGGTGGTTCTGCCACCGGTTCTAGGTTCCTTGGGACCAGGGCTTCGATATGTGAGGCGGTGGATGCTGGAATTTGAGGGCTACGAAATTAGGATTTTCAGGGTTAGGGCTTCGTGTTGATAACATGTTTTAGGGAAACGATATTTGAGAGAGAATTGCTATGTGTTCTCATTGATAATAGGAGCCTATTTATATAGAGGATTATAAGGCATATTATCTTAATCATACAAAGAAAGGTAATCATACATTGAATAGAAATCTCTAAGATTCTCCGAGATTATCTAATTAACCTTATTATCACTAGGTCAAGTAACCTAGAATTTGGGCCAGACACAAAATAGAGATTTACTTGAACAATATTTCATTTCTTTTTTCCATTTCATTGGAATTTTTATTTAAATTTTAAAATTGTGATAGGGTTTAATTAGGTCACTGTACTCCTTGAATGGGAGTCTTTCAATGTGTGAATGAATTCTCTCACAAAAAAATAAAATAAAATAAAACAGTAAATCGGTGGATTGACTAGACTCTACTTAGGATGGCAATGGGGTGGGTTGGGGATGAGGATCACAATACCATCCCCATCCATGGGGTCATTTTCTACCCCACCCCGCCCCAATCCCCAATAAAAATATATTGGGGATTCCCCGTCCCCATTCTCATCCCCATTGGGGACTGAGCCTTCAAACCAGCCCCAAATCCCCAATAAGAATTTAATAAATAAAATAATTTTTTCTCATATTGCCTTTTTAAAAATCAAAATCTACAACAAATAAATTTAAAATATGATTAAATTCATAAATCATAATTCAGTGAGTGCAAAAGTCAAAACACTATTAAAGTAAAAGTGTAGCCATTAAAGTAAAGTAGTAAATATATATATTTGTGATTTATATTTTAAAAAATAAATTAAAATATATAAAAGTTAAATATATGTATATATTATTGGGGCGGGTTTGGGGATGGGAATCACAATACCATCCCGGCCCCATCCCCAATCTTAGATAGCGGGGATTGGGGATCCAATGGAGCTCCGCCCCGCTAGGGATTTCTGCCATCCCTAGACTTTACAGTCTCAATTGTTAATATTAGTGGAATTTTTTTTTTGTTTAAAAAATTTTATAGTCAATAAATCAGTGAATCAGGTCTCAGTACATCAATGCATTTGCTCTTAAAATAGATATTTTTTGTAATTTATATTTTTAAAGTGCCAGATCCAATAAGCAAGTGAGTTGGGGAGATATGTTATAGTAGTGAGCTATTTACCCTAATTATAGTATTGTACATACCGAGTGGGACGTTGTGCCAAATCGATCCAGACCAAAAGAGAAAAAAACATGGGAGTGACCGAGTGGGTCAAAGGCGAAGGGAAAGGCAGTGTCTCAGTGTGTGTCGTCTTCTTTGACGACAAGTCGGAGGGCGCTGGATTATCACATGCCCCCAGCACTACACGTGACCTCAATATTTGTAAATATATACTCCCAGTCCCATGGGGAGATTTGGCAAATCTTGATCCTGACTCGAAAAGATTAGATTCTACTGCCATTCTTTTCTTTTTCTTTTGGATCAATCTCCAGTTTATATATTTTTTTGATGACATCTCCAGTTCATATTTACTCTCTTATATATGTGATTTTATATTATTGTTTTTGGTTGATATTATTTCTATATTTAAAGATTGTATAAACAGTGTTCAATGAAGTACCTCAGACATGAGTTTTAAGTTTTTTTTTTAATTTGGCGCTCTAATGTCAAGCTTGCACTACTGTGTTAAAATATATTGCACTATGGAGTGTCAAAATCACTCAAATTCTGAACTGAAGGATTTATTTATTTTTATTTTTTCATTAGTAGTAAGCTTTTGTGATGTGGTTACAATATATTATAGCATCACAGCTGTTTAGTTAGGTTGTTTTGAGTTGCAACTCCAAAGCTTTACATTCCAATGGCATCTTCTACATTCTTCCTATTTCAGACAGATACCAACTTATTATTTGCGGGAAACACTGGAGAATGGGATTACATTTCTTCATGTTTAATGGAACTATTTTTCTAACATAAAGCAAGTCTTTATGTGACAAAAAAGGGTGCAATGAACCACCAATAAAGCATGAGCTCTTGTAGCTTTAATAATGGGGGTATTCATTAGTTCATTACTTCACTTAATTAGAAGATAAAGTGATCTGCACTTTGGTGTGTGTGTGTGTGTGAAGAAAATTAAGGAATCGTATTGAGTTTCTTCTAGTTGGATAGAGGCTGATGGTCCTTTTCGAAAATGCCTCAAGTTAAACCTATCCCTACTATGAGAGACTATTACCATCGCTTGTTAGGGACGAATTCTGAAGAGTCAAGACTAGGTTTACTTGGTGACGCAGTCGGAAAGATCACCTAAAGTTTACAAGCAATAAACCTAAAACAAAGGTTCTGGAGTCCACCAGAGATAAAAGAGAAAATTCTAAATTTGATTGATAATATGATAAAAGATAGGTTCTACAGCCATTTAAGGTTTGCTTATATATGAGAAAAGAAATCCTAGGGCGATTAACAATGAAACCCTAAAACCCACGGGTAAAAACAAAACCAATCCAAAACAAACTAGGAAACCGAAACTTCTGAAAAATAGTAAATTGCAGTTTTGAGGCCCTAAACTATCTCGAGAGCCCGAAAAAGCCCACACATCGTGGCAAAGCGACGAGTTTTGCTCTTGACATCGTTCCCTTTCCGGAAAGCTATAGCAATTGCGATTCAGACACCGAATGCCAAAGTTGTAGCAAACCGAGTTTTCCTCCTTTTGCACGATCGAGCTGTTCTTCAATCCTTATTGCCATTCACTCTACATCACTTGGTTTTCTTACGCAAGGCCAAACAAAGGTGGAGTAGCATGCAGTGGTATCAAACTATCACATTAAGCAAACAAAGGATGATAGTGTTTTCTTATTCTACATTTCATTTTCAGACTTGTTCCATGTAAGAATTGTCATCATTAACACGCATTACTATTATCATTCCTTTTCCTGGTATATGGTAAGGATATACAGTATATACTTTGCTTATAACACTATTTTTACCTTCTACAACCTCTGAAATACTCCATTGACAGTAATTTTAGCTTCAGTTATATCCCTAATCAACATAATGGGCGGCTGAAGGAGAATCCTCATCAACAGTACAAAAGGGAACACCGGAAGGCGCAGTTCATTCCTTGCTCTCAAAGAAATGGGATTGCTTTGCTGTGTCAAAGATGAGCTCCAAAAGCTTGAGAAGCTAGTTGCCAAAATCAACGCTGTTCTGCTTGAGGCAGAAAGAAGAAAGCCGATAATGAAATCAATTCAAAGAGTGACTTCAAAGCCAAGAAGATGTGGTTTCTGATGTTGACAATTTGCTAGATGAATTCTACGAGAAGCAGTGAAGCTCAATGGAGACAATTGGTATCTGGAAACGAACTGTTATAAAAGGTTCGCATCTTTTCCTCAAGCTCAAGCCAGTTTGCTTTTTTGCTAAGGATGGGTCATATATAACATAAAAGAAATTAGGAAACACTGAAATATAGAGATTGCAAGGTTTTTATCTGTCAGGATGTGCTACCACTTCCATAGTTAGGAATAATATTGGACTATCAGAAATACTGCACTTGCCTAGACTGCATACACTGGCAAGTGGGTCAGAAAAAAAACAATTGGAGCTGAAAATAGGGATATGGGTATGCATCTCGTATGAGTTTGAGTTCGATACACTTGCTAAGAAAAATCATTGAGTCGGCAAACTAATAAGCCACTTGAAAACATTGAGATGAGTCAGCTCCACAGTGGCCTTCGATAAGAATTAGATGAGAAAACATACCTCCTTGTGTTAGATGGTGTCTGGAATGAGAATCAAATTACTTAGTTTGAAAAACATGTTCATGGGCGGTGCACGAGTGGAATATTAGTAACTACAAGTAGTGAAAAAGGTTGCAAATGTAAGCGTATGTTAGAAATTTAGACACATGAAAGTGCCACAAAATTCAAGAAATAGGAGTTCAGGTTTGGAAAATCTTGGTGTGGAAGCAGTTTTTTTATATGAAAAGTAAGAAATAGATGCTGTAAAATGAGCTTGAGCAGTATTTTCACTTTGTGCTGTACAGTGAGGGAAAAAGTAGCCACCCAAAAAATTCCTATGTTGCATATTACTCAGGGGTTAATACGTACATCTTTGTTGATCATATATGCAGAAGTGCTCGAAGTCTATCTATGTTCCTCTACGATGGATTCGAGGAGATTGCTCATGATCAATGCTTGATCAATAGGAAAATATGGCAGAGTAATTTCCTCGTCTCCCTCCAACATCTGCACTACATTCTAATGAGATCGAGGTTTTCTCAGACTAATTAATCACTGGTCTTTTAGTCATAGTGTTTTGACTCTCGAGCATGAAGTCTGGAGAACGTGCCCTATACATTACATGGAAGCTGGCTGTGTGTATATGTATATCTTAAGCTTAATCACCTGGTCTTCTGTCAGATGAATCAAGCATTAACCCGGACACTGGAAGATTCAGGATTTCATAGCAAGTAATAACTACTTTCAGACCATATTGACAACATGATTCTTTTTCGTATCATATGTGAGAAGTATCACTCTGTTTTGTTATTCTTACTTGGTTTTAATTAGTTCAAAGGCATCTGTTCAACTTTGCAAGCTGGCTACTTGTAGAAGCTGAGGTTATAATGAATAGTATTTGTGTTCAGATTGATTTAAAGACTCTTTTGGCGGTGTAGTTTCTCCTTTTCTTCTTATAAATAAAAGTATTACATAACATTTGCACTTCCTTTCTCTTTTATTGACTGAGAATTTCAACTGTTAATCCATATAAACATTATAACAGTGAAAGAACCATATAGCTGGTACATAAATCTGCCAACATTCAAGGCCTCTGCCACAACAACTATGATATGGTTACCAACTTGTGATTCTTAGATATTACAATTATGGTCCTAGATGAGCTCCTGGGTAGCCCAGTTTCTTTATCTCTGGTTCCTTCTTGACAAGATTATGGTGGGGCTCTATTTTTTCTTTTTTTCTCACATTCCATAGCAAATATGGGTGATGACTGCATGTTCCAGTTGTTTGGGAAGTACAAGGGCATGGCTTTGGCTGTTAAAAACTTAAAATCCTTGATATCTTTCCCTATTTCAATCACTATGAAGAAGCATATTGGACTGTCGACAATGCAGTATTGTAGGTAGATGCAATCAACTGTATTTCACTTTATATACTCAGCGGTGGTACTATTCATCCATAAGGTACGTAATAGGAAGTTGAATTATAGTAAACTCCATTTGGGAATTGAAATACCAAAGTTGGAGTCTATATTAAAACAAACTCGTGTATCTACTCAGAATGAAGTCTTCCAGGACCGAGTATGTCTGCAGTTATGTCTTTTAATTTGTTGTTCCCCCTGGTGTAGTTGTTATTTTCTGGTGTGGGGTTGGTCTTTGCTTATTAGCTTGCTGGCATTTGTTGTTCTTAATTTCATGGTAACATTTTGCTTCCAGGCTTATTAATTGGATTCTTTTATTTACCGAAAAGAAAGAAGGATTTCTTTTTCGATCCTTTTTCAGTTTCTATCAGGGTGCTGATCATTGCTCTTACAGCCATTGTATGTGCCATTAACAACTGCTTGAAATATTGTGCAAGTTCTGTTCTAGTTTCTGCCCGGATAATAAGCAGTGACAGTACCAACAGCATCTCCAACAAAGTAGCAATGGACTTACGAATTGATTAATTTCAGTAGTTTGTACTCACAAGTTGAGTTTCCGACAATCAAGTGGTTCCAGAGCAACATGCCAGGAGTGAAGCCTATAACTTTTGCTGCTAATTAGAAAATTGCAGAACTCACACTCAACTATAACTACTCCAACAATTTTAGGTTTAGGTGTTTTTGGAGTAGTATAAAAGAAGCTAGGCTTCTCAAAAATGGAATGCAAGTGGTTGCCAAGGTCCTTAGCAACAACAATTGATAGGGCCAAGATATTTGGAAGCAGTTTATGGCAGAAGTTGGGACCTTGGGAACAACTTTCCATATGTGATCTAGTTATACTACTTTCACCCTGCAATTAAAGCCCTTTAAACTTCTACGATTCTACGAGTACATGAAGAATGATTCTCTTAATGAGTTCTTGGTCAGTGAGACTGGAGTAGTAGAATTAGGGAAGACATATGCATATGCATACATATCAACATGAATTCAACAATTGTTGGAAGAAAAAGACACTAGGACACTAGTACTGTAAGTGAGTCATTGACTGGCTACCAAAGTGGACATGCATGGAACATGTTTAACAAAAAAGGACTTGGCAGTAATGTCATTTGCTTCGTGTGATCTAAGAGGGAGATGAGAAAAGCACAGAGGATGATGCTACTGGTAGCTAGCTCTGTCGTGCATTCATCATTCACAGAAGCAAGATCCCTCACGTAGTGCAGTTGTTGGGGCCACAAGGAAATCACTCAACCTTTCCATTTTGAATATTTGCAATCTCCGGCACTCGATCAGCAACAAATTTCACTCAACATAGTGGAACAGATGAAGAAACTAGTACTTCTGCACGCCAACGCCTTTTCTTATAGTGATGGGCATGAAATTGAGCTAGCCGTTAAGTCTAATAGGTAGAGAGATTGTTGTATTTCTATTAGTTCACATATTGTCTTCATATTACTGTCATAGAAGCTAAACAAAGCCCAATATTTTTGTCCAGTATATGAGATACAAAGCCCATATTATCTAAACAACATTAGCAATAACGCCCATAAAAGCATTGACTATCCAATCATATCCATAAGTTGTGATAACATTGTTGAACATGAGTAACAAGGTTTAGTCCATCTAACGCTCGAGCCTCAATCTTGATTACTTTACCTTATGATTCTAGATTTTGGCTAACAAACATTCTTCTCTTGATAATAATATAGATAAACTATCTATAAAAAATAAATATTTTTTACACTTATTCAAAATATATATATATATATATAATAACATTTTACACTGCTAAAGTATGTTGATATAATAACTTGGGGTGCGTTATTATTTATTATTGGACCGTGAAAAAATATGGATAGTTCGAATGAAATTTATTATTTTATTTACACTACTATTCTCAATTCAAGAATTTAAATGAAAAATTTTAAAAATCGAGCACCAATGGGTGAAAGCCAGATTCCTTTTAATCGATGCTTCAAGTGTTCAACAGTTAGAGACTTGTGTCGTTTGGTTACTGTGAAAAGACGTATAAATAGGAAACAAAATTACAAGTAGAAACTAGAAACACAAAGACGTGGTGTATAAATCATCTCCAGCTAGAAGCTAGCCGACTCGCTTCCGTGTTCCGATTTCAGGCCAATCTCCCTCAAGCCCCTCTTCGAATCTCATCAAATTGTAAGCTATCTACTTCCAATTAATTCGCTCATAATTTTAGGGTTAAACGCTGTTTCTAATTCCCAGTTAAATCTATTCTTAGTTTGGTCTCAAAAGATGAATACTTGATGCCTTGCTTCTGGGCATCTGGCCTTGTTTAATTAATCTTTAGTTCATTGAACTGGGGTCTAAAGCTCGAAACTTGATGTAAACCGGCGGCTGTTTTAATGTTTTGGCGGTTTGGCTTTAGTATAAACAGAATCGGGAATCAGTTTCCATGTTGGATTAGCTTATAAGAATATATTCATTCATGATTGCTAAGTTCTCTATTTCTAAGTATTAATGCTGAAAACCAGCACCCAGAAACCGTAATCAAAGAGTTTCAAGTTTTTAGGGACTTGTAGGGTTGGATTTATTTTGTTTTCTAAATGTTGTATTGCATTTGAGGGGTAGAGGTTACTGCTTTTTTTTTTTTTTTTAACTAAGAAGTTTTAGCTCACCCAGGTTTGCATTCCTGGATCGCCGGTGGTGAAAGCCCACAAAAGGCCATTCGTCCTCTCGTCGTCAATTTCAACTTGCATTTGAAGCAGGGATGAAAGCTGTTCTTCAAAATCCGCCGTCGTACTACATGGCCCAACAAGCACTTCGGCAACCGGTATCCACAGTTTTCATTCATTTGAAAGAAAGAAGGAAAAAAGAAAAAGAAAAAAGTTTCCCTCTTCTTGGTAGTTCTGTAATTTTTTTAAAATTTCATTTCTTTGCAGAGTTGGAGCTTATTATCAGGAGGCTCCCTTGTTTCATTCACTAGAGGGCATAATTTGGTGCGGCAGAGCTCACGGGTTCAGTCACCTTCACCTTCACGCAATTTAGGTTGGTTCCTCTTTATTGAAATAGATTGTTGTACTTTTTTTGTTATATTGAAATTGATTTGAAAGCCTCAATTTGATGCAGTAATATTGATAATTTCATTTTCAAACTTTTCTCGTCTATTATTGAATTCAAAGCGTATTGAGAGGAATCAGGAAACAGAATATACTAGAAGATTCAGATACCACTACTGCTATATTTTTGGAGGACATACTTCGTATTATCTTAGTACTTTTCACAACCATGAGAGTGTTTACCTTTCACTATTTTCTGATAGTATTCTTCTATAAATTTCTTTTGGGTAGGAAAACTACTCAAGCTGAAATTTGTGGTCTTAAAGGATCATTAATTTTGTGCTGTCTGGTCTATGCTTTTCTAACTGGTTGCTCTCTTATATGTTTATCTCCTCATTTCTGCATTAGTTTTGTTTATCCTTCATGTAAATTATGCAAGAATATATTTTACCCGTGTAAAGACTACTAAGTGAAATTAGTGGAAACTCCTATTATTATAATTTCATACTCCAAAATTAACATATTCAACTCACTAGTCCAAACAAAGGTTGTTTAAAAGCCATTTGCAGCCTTCATTACATCACAAGAGCATGTCCTTCTGTCAAAAACTTACTATTCAATATAGAAAATATTCTTTTTACTGTAAAGGGGATGTTGTTATTCATGTAGTGGGTGCGGCTTGAGTCTCTTTTTACTTTAGTTTGGATGGTGATCTGATCTATGAACTTCACAGTTGTTAAGGCAGTTGCTACTCCAAATTCAGCCGTGGAATTACCATTGACTGCAGAAAATGTGGAAAGTGTATTAGATGAAATCCGGCCATATCTCATTTCTGATGGGGGGAATGTGGCATTACATGAAATTGATGGCAATATAGTGCGGTTAAAGCTACAAGGAGCATGTGGATCATGTCCAAGTTCTGTTATGACAATGAAAATGGGTATTGAGCGACGTTTAATGGAAAAAATCCCTGAAATAGTTGCTGTGGAACCAATAGCAGATGAAGAAACAGGCCTTGAGCTGAATGAAGAAAATATAGAGAAGGTAATATTTCAATTGACTATATGAAGTGCTGGCTCCTTTATAATTATTAAATTAAATGTACTTTTCTTTGAATGGTCCATGTAGATACTAGATAGTATTGCACTACTGCTACTAAAAAGATTTTAGTTTGGGATTAGGTTGCCTATGTTTTGATTTGTTTCTAGTGCCTCTGATGTCCTTGCATTTTTTGTTTAATTGAAAGCTTACTTGGAGTTCAATCTGCATCCCCTGCTTGTATTATCATTATTTCTCTCCCTCATCTGTTCTTAGGTGCCAAGCACTTCTTGAGTAGGTTGTTGGTAAGCTACAGTAGTTTGGAATAATTGTAATTGAATCATGCCAAGTGAACAAAAATTATGAAAATTTAAGAGGGGATGAATCGCACAGCTTGTGGGGTGGAGTTTTTTTTTGGGCTTCTCTATGGGCATCAATTTCTTCAGCTTTTAAAAAGTAGATTGTTCTTTGCTATTTATTTAGATTTGTCTGCTGCTGTTACTTCTCTAGTTGGGGTCTCTTGTTGGTGATGGTGTGTGAAGAGCTTGGATATATTATCCACTTGTTTGTCATTGTTAGTTTTTTGGGTTTTCAAATTTCAATAATACCTGCTTCTCCCAAACAAAATGAAATTATCTGATGTATGTACAAACTCTTCCAGGTACTTGAAGAAATTAGACCCTACTTAGTAGGGGCAGCAGGTGGATCTCTAGAACTTGTGGCAATCGATGAGCCTATAGTCAAAGTCCGGATCACAGGTCCTGCTGCCGGGGTGATGACTGTTAGAGTTGCTGTCACACAGAAACTGCGTGAGAAAATCCCTACCATCGCAGCAGTTCAATTACTGTAAAATAAGAATCACATTCAAATTTGCAAGCTGGCCACTTTTACAAGCTGGGGTTATAATTAGTAGTATCTGCAGTTTAGGTGATTAAACAAAGAATATTTTGCAATGTACTTATTTTTCTTCTTGATAAATAAAAATATTACATATCATCTGCATTTCCTTGCTTTTTGGTGACAAGATTCAACTCTCAATCCATATACACTGGTGCATAAATCTAAGAACGCTCAAGGCCTGCAGACCCTATAAGGAGGAAAAACTGGAGAGGTAATTCAACGGTATGAATGGTTACCAACTTCTGATGCTTAGATATGACATTTATGGTCCTAGATGAGCTTCTGAGTATTGCAGTGTTTTTGGTTTCCTTGTTGACAAAATTCTGGTGGGTTTTATTCCTATTTTTTACTTTCTTTGTTATTGTTATATATTTTTTCACAGGCCATAACATATATGGTGACTTCATGTTCGAATTGTTTGGGAAGTGCAAGGACATGGATTTGGCTGTTAAAATTCGTGCGACCTCTACTTAACATGGTAGGATATCTGATAAAGCTCAATCACTATGAAGAAGCCATTGAACAATGCAGTATTGTAAGTAAAATCCTTCACAAGAAATTGTCAGCCGTTGTATTACACTTCCAGTTGCTAAGCAGCTAGGGAAGTAGAAGAGCATAGCTTCGGCTGTGTGTTAAAATCCATGCCACCGGCCTCTCCCTGAACATGGCAGCATCTCAATCGCTATATAGCCATCGGACAATGTAGTATTGTAAGTAGATGCAATCAAGAAATGTATTTCATTAGTTGTACCGGGCAGTTGAATTATAGTTAGCTCATGTGGGAACTGAAACACCAAAGTTGGAGTTGGACTACAAACACGTCTATATGTCTTCTTGCCTTCTGGGAATGGGGTCTTCCTTACTGAGTGTATCTCTAATTTAGTGTTTTCCTTGTTGCTTTTCACTCTAAACCAATACGTGTGCATCAGGCACAATCACTTCTGATCAACTCCCTTTTCTTTAGTGATCTTCTGGAACAGGTACTGATTGACGGGATGTTCACTAACTTGTTAATTGAGTTGAGAAATACCTTGATGAAGGGACGAAGAAAAAACTAGTAATTACGTATCATAATCTCCATAATATTAGTAATTCCAAATAATAACATGCCACAAATTATCGACACGTGAGAGAGAAAGTCGAACTTACAACTAACCGACTTATATTTAGGGTTAAAGCCCTAAACTCGCAACTAAAGCCTAAAGCTAATTAATCAACCTGTTAGGATCTATTATATATTGTCTTAGAGTAGGGATGGCAAAAATCCCCAGCGGGGCGGAGCTCCATTGGATACCCGCCCCTAATGGGGGGAGAATTCGGGGACAAATGGGGAATGGGGATGGGGATCTCCAATCCCCGCTATCTAAGATTGGGGATGGGGCGGGGATGGTATTGTGATCCTCATCCCCAAACCCGCCCCAATAATATATACATATATTTAACTTATATATATTTTAATTTATTTTTTATAATATAAATCACAAATATATACATTTACTACTTTACTTTAATAGCTACAGTTTTACTTTAATGGTGTTTTGACTTTTGCACTCACTGAATTATGATTTATGAATTTAATCATATTTTAAATTTATTTGTTCTAGATTTTGATTTTAAAAAAGACAATATGAGAAAAAATTATTTTATTTATTAAATTCTTATTGGGGATTTGGGGCGGGTTTGGAGGCTTAGTCCCCAATGGGGATGGGGACGGGGAATCCCCAACATATTTTTATTGGGGATTGGGGCGGGGATGGGGGTAGAAAATGACCCCGGGGATGGGGATGGTATTGTGATCCCCATCCCCAACCCGCCCCATTGCCATCCCTATCTTAGAGCATCTCCAACAGAATACTTATTTTAAAAGCATCTCCAACAGAATACTTATTTTAAAAAAAAATTGAAATTTAACTAGTTTTAGACAAAAGCTAAATTTAGCTTTCGCTAAAAGACCTAGCTATATTTAGCTAGAGAGGAGAGAGAATTTAACTAAAAGTTAAATTTAACTTGAGATTTAGGTATTTGCTGGAGCATAACTCAATATTCAACTAGCTATATTCCAATTTTAGCTACTTTTAGCTATCAAGATAGCTATCACTGTTGGAGATGCCCTTAGGCTAGTGTGTTGATTTACCTAAATGGATGCCTATTGAACTAGGGTCGGGTCGTCTTGTAAATAGATATTTAGGGTTGGTTACATAGAGAACTATATAAGGCAATTTGTCTATAATGTAAGATCCATTGATATAATGAATGAACGATTTATCTTTTAATTTCTTTGTTTTCTCTCGTAATTTCCTCTTTCGCATTTCTAATCCTAACATTTAATATTAGAGACCTCGATCCATATGGGTGAGGTGGTTCTTCTAGCAGTGCAAAACTAAATTAGTTCGATGGAGAGAAATTCTTAAGTAGGGACTGACTTACCACATGACAATAGGGCAGTCCAATCAAAATTAAGAAAGAACTTTGCATATCTCAAAATTAGGCCTCTTTTAATAAAGCAATATACTCAAAACACAAGTTTCTAATTAGACAGCCCTACCGCCATATGGTACGGCTGTTCTACATAAGAATCTCTCGTTCGATGGATATCGAGGGTTTGAGCGAAACGGGGAGCCACGGAGGCATAAAAAAATGTTGGAAAAAGAAAAGGAAAGAAATGTTGGACAAAAGTGGGCTGGAGGTCACATGAACTGGGCCATCAGAATGACCCATATTTCCTCTTTTGGTCAAAGTATGGTCACGCACCACCGACAGTGCACATGGAATTATGACATGCATGCACGTGGGGTAGACCGTGTCATTCAAAACAACTGTAACTCAACAAATCCATCATGCCGTAGCTTGTGGCTATTTGTCAGAGTATTAACGAACACAACTCCAAAGCCGATTTATTATTTCTTCTCTTCTGGTAAGTCAGGAGCCCCATAAACTAGAGGCGGTCGCCTTATATGTTGCAACTCAGATCTTTATAATATGTATCAATAGTTTATGCTAATGTGATTGACTGATTGGTTTTGATTCTTTTTATTAGGAACCCCCTCTGTTTGTGGAGGAGGCCTTAAACTTTGATTGTAGAGTTTCTTAAATTTATGAAATCAATTTTTACCCCTAAAATAATCATAGTAAAAATTTGTTGTCAATTAGCTTCTTAAAAATAAATTTTATTTTGTTCGTCGAAATGTGACAATTTTATTGGTTTGGGACTCAAGAAACAAAATAATTGCTTTAAAAAAGCAGTAACTTCTCTGATAGTCTGATGTTACTTTTTAGCCGGAAAGCTGGTCAAGATAGTCGGAGAGTGGAGACCTTGACAAGGTACCATGAACAACCTCTGTTTTTTTGTTTTTTTGACAGTGTTAGAGTATTCCAATAGGCCTAAGGACTAATTCTCAGCGCATGTGAAATGTCTAACTGTGCATTGCAGCACAGTGTCTAACTACTTTGATTTTTATTTTTTTTTTATACGAAAAGACTAACAAAACAAGCTAAAGGGAGGCTCCTCTAGAGCAGCCTGCGCCAAACAGATCAAAGCTAATAGCTGAATTAACACTCGAGGGAAAGTGACTGGTCCAAGAAATGAGCTCGTCCGATCCATGGCCTATGGAGGCAAGGGCATTTGCCACAAAATTAGTTTCCCCTAAAGTGTGGGTGAAAACGACTGAATTGAAGTTGGATGCTAGCTGTTTGATGTCCTAGATGATAGATTGTAGATGCCAAGGAGTGTTGGTCTTCCCAATAACACAGTGAATGACCAGTTGGGAATCCCCTTCAATCAACAGGTTGGTGTAGTTAAGCTCTTGAGCTTTTAGGAGGCTTTCCCGGAGAGCAACAGCTTCTGTCAGAGGGACATTAGCTTTCCCAATTCGTTTAGCACAAGCAATAACAGGACATCCAAAGCTGTCTCTTATGACAAAGCCAATAGCTGCATTGTTGTTTTGTTGGATGACTGAACCATCAAAGTTGATTTTAACATGGTCTGGAGGAGGAGGATTCCATTTGATGTGCGCCTGCTCATCTGGAGGACGCCTTACAGGAGGATTATGAATGAGGAAATCTTGATCTAACTACTTTGATTATTGAATGCGGATAAAGAGGTTCCCAACCAGGATGCTTAATTAACCCTTGCTGAGCCTCATTTGAAGATTTGAGTAACCAATTTTATAGTTGATGTCAACTAGCTAGTTTAATCAATCTCCTACCTCATTTGAAGATTGAGCAACCAATTAATTTTATAGCTAATGTCAACTAGCTAGTTTAATCAATTTCTGACCTCATTTGAAGGTTCGTCTTCAAAAGGAATTAATGGAGTTGAAACCTGCTCTAAATACCTACTCTAAATTATTAATACACACTCAGCTAGCAAGAGTGAGTTTTGAATACAGCAACAGACATTATTAACTGTCTATATCGATCTGGAGAGACCAAGTGAAGCTTCCTTGATATAAATCTCCAACATCTCCCAACCAGTAACATGATGATCCATGAACTAAATACGTACAATTTCATCAACTTTTTCTTTAATCCTCATAAATAAATATAGAAATGTTGTTAAAAGTCAATTAGCTAGGTTTAAGGTCGGCCATTAAGATCGACTTTATAAGATTTGGTTTGAGAACCTTTATTCATTTGTGCAGAGGTATCTGGGCAGGGTCCGGATCCTCTCCTGAGCAATAAAACTACCTGAGCTACCTAAGCTTTTAACCAAATAATGACATGTGTAGAAACAACATCTAGTGGCTATAATAGTGCCACGTAGTGACTGACATCCAAAACCAGTACCCAGAAGGCCAGAAACCTCGACTGTCTTCCACATCTCCCTCTCTCTCTCTCTCTCTCTCTCTCTCTCTCTCTCTCTCTCTCTCAATGGCAGATCTCCGCAGAGAAGACTTTCGCTCTCTGTTAAGTTCTTGAATCTTGACTCGTTCTTATGGGTTTTGGTGGTTGATAAATTTCTCCTGGAATTGGTTGGGATTCGATCAATTGATGGGTTCGATTTTTGGGGTTGGTTTTTCCATTGATGTGTTTCTTCCCTGTAAAATTTCAATAACTAGTGGAATATGATATTGAACAACCCCATCTGGAAAACCAATTTCTCTGTACAATGGAAAAGAACAGCATCAGATTTTTATTCCCCTAAAAATTTTGCTTCTTTTCCATGTTTTCCCAATTTTCAATTTCAAAGTTGGGTTCTTGCAAATTTCAAAGTAACATCTCTATTCTCTTTAAATTTCTTCAAGTTTGAATTTTGAAGTTTCCGGTTCATTTTCTTGTTGTTCTTTCTTCAAGTTTTTCAGTTCAATTTTTAGTCTTGCTGATCAGCAGTTCATGTGTGACGATGTCTAGTTGAATATTTGTTGTGATCTGAATCTTATTCCATTCCTTTACTGTTTACTCCTAGTTATCAGAGCTTATCTTCAAACATAATATGCTGTTGCTTAGGATTACATTTTTCTGTAGGGAAGATTCTTGAAGGGTTTTGCTTTAGTTGGGATTGGGGGCAGGGAATAGATATGGAGTATTTTGATGGAGTAGAGTTTTAGGTAAAGAGAAAATGGTGTCATAATCGTATTCCAATCTCCAACAACTTGTTTAGACTCAGTTGTAGATAGACTCATAAAGAAGAACAGAGAGGGGAGAGAGAGAGAGGAGTGAAGGAAGACTGGAAGAGACTGATAACGAGAGAAGAAAAAGAGGGAAAAAAAAAAAAGCTAAAGCTTGTTGTAGGTCGTTGGATTCATTATATCCACGTGTCAACATCTAGATAGAAGCTCAGGTAGGTCAGGCAATTTCATTGCTCAGGAGAGGATCCTCTCCCATCTGGGCAACTTAAAAGCACAATCTGATCTCCACTATCAATTTACCCAATCTTCTGTGTATCCAAAAAAAAAGTACTCACCTTTAAAAGTTATTAATTTAATTCCTTGCCGTTCCGACTAGCTAAGTTTCAAATTAGTGACTTTATCCGACAATGTGAGTAGGAAAGAGAAGTTCGAACTGGTGACTTTATCCGATAAGGTTATAGAATAGGATGATCATACTTAATTCCTACTTCCTAGCTAGTATGGTGAGTTAGAGAGTGAAAGAGTTCTAACCAGCAGTGATGGTGCCCTAGTGAAAGGGATATTGTTCCATTGCGGGTCGAATGAGGACGATCTTGCTCGACCACTTACAATTTAGATACAAAGAATAAAGAGAAAATATTTTAAATAGTACCCGAACTTAGGCCGACTCTTAACTTCAATACCTGACTATGCAAAACTATCACTTTAGTACCTCAAGTTTGAAGCCCGACCCAATAATGGTATACGCCGTCATTGACGACGTTAACTAACAATCCATGTGCTATATTTAGAGGGGTATTTTAGTCATTTCATTACCCAAACTTTCTCTTCTGCATATCCCTCCTTCTCCTCCTCGTCTCCTTCATCTGGGTTCTGCAGATCCCTCCTTTTACTCACTTACTCACCTATCCTCCAATTTCTTCACCTCCGATTAATTTGTAACAATTTGGATTGAAGAGGCTTAGCTCTACTTGAACTTGAACAGTGAACCACGGTGGTTCAGTAACTCCAAAATTTCAATTTCTGCTAACCACGGTGAGTTCTAACCAAACGTCGCCGGAAAACATGGAAATTCACCGCAAAACCAAACATCTTCTCCTCTTTGATTATCTCTCCCAAGTTGACAGGTGGACAAGAAGGTACCATAGGCTTCTTCACCTTGCCAAGACGAAGCTACCGCCACCGATCTTGCTTGCAGCAGTGGCTGGTGTCGAAAAATATGCCGGAAAACCAGAGAAGCTTTCGGGCTTCGTCCTGCCATCGTCGCTACTAGTTTGAAGAAGGGAGGACTGGGCTTTGCTTATTGTAGCCTCGAGGAAGCTAATGGCGCCGGTGATCGGAGAGTGAAGAAATCGTCGATTCCTCGTTGGAACGAAAACGAGTCGATGTCAGAGTCGGTCTGGGTTTGCAATTTGATGCATCTCGAGCTAATCCAATACCAATTAACAAATTCAACATTCAATCTTCCTCTCCCTCCTTCCTTCGATATGATCACACAAACAACAAGCAATTATGGGGGAGAGGATATCTCACCTGTTGCACAGGGAGAGAGAGAGAGAGAGAGAGAGAGAGAGCAAGTTGGTATGAATAAACAAAAAAAAAAATCTGGGTTAACACATCGAGTGACCAAAATACCCCTCATGGTTTGCCACGTGGCTTGAGACTTAACGTCGTTATTGACGGTGTGTACCATTCTTGGGTCGGGCTTCAAACTTGAGGTACCAAAGTGATAAGTTTGCATAGTCAGGTACTGAAGTTAGGAGTAGGCCTAAGTTCGGGTACTGTTTGAAATATTTTCTCAAGAATAAATGTAAATTGATATAATGAACCCAAACAGTTTGTATCACATATGATGGAATTGGCGGAAGCAAAATATTTCTTAATTACCTTTGGCAAGATATATAATTTGGCCCTTATATTTATGCTTAAAAATCAGAATTCATTGCTTTCACAAATACTCTCAGGTGGGCGCTTGACGTCCCAAATTAACTGTTACAAAAGAGTTAATATCATATAATCATCTATTTACTTTATTTTATAAAAAAATTGAGAGATATATTATGATGTTTTCCAACCAGGAGCCACATATTGCCGACAAATTTTGAGGTTAAGTACCTTAAAGATTGTAGGGCTTGAGAGAGGAGTGGGATGGTGGCTTGTAAACTAAAAATATGATAATGAGCCCACACGGTTTAATTACAAGACTTAATTTGCCGAGACAGAATCTGACAAACTTTCGCAGCTCATAGCTTCCAAATGCAGAATCTTGAAAGGACAACCATACCCCTCCACTCGCTCCTATAATATTCAAGTTTTTTCGGTGGGAAACATCCTCTTTCATCTTTTTATGACCTACTATTGACTAATGTTAATATCTTGTTCATGTGGTTTGGAAAATCTAAAGTTTTTTTCCAATAATTTCGGATGCGAGCAGAGTACGTCAGGACTCAGTACAGTATATCATATATCAATATATCAAATATACTAATTTGATTTAGAAATAGAGTAATAGACTGATTTCATATATTAGTAGACTAATTTGAGATTACTCTACTTATGTATACAAGTAGTTTAGCTATATATCGAACTAACTCAACGTAATGTATCGTTATATTAATATATAATGTGTGACACCTTGCGACACCAGAACTTCAAGCCAACGTACAATCATGCAGTAGATACATTATAGGATTTGCCCAACAGAATTTGTAGTTTTTCTTCTGACGGTGGATTGAAGATTTTGTTTTTTCCTAATTTCAGTCATGGAAGATTTAAAAACCAAGTAATAATAATCAATAATGGAGTTCATTATGACAGTCGTACCATGAATTAAGGAGGAGAAGACGCTTCTGAGAAACCAGGACAAACCCAACAGAGAAGGTAACGTGTTTCTGCAAAACTTTCCCATTTCCCATCTTATCCTCAACTCAGACTATAAATACCATATAAGCACTGAACTGAACCACTACTCCCAACCGCCTCCATTTTCTTTTGGGTGAAAATGGCTCTGCTGCTAGTCTCTTTTGTACTTGCTTTCTCCTTCATCTCCACTAGTCCTGCCTTTGCAGTTGCACCTAGGCCTCTTGAAGGTAATATGCTGTTCCTCTCTCTCAAATCTGACCTCCCCCAGCTCAGTTTCTATGTGGAATATCTTAACCTGATCTACTCAGCTATGTCTTCACTATTTTGAACTATATATACTTTGCATTTCTTTAGAGATGGTTTTCGTGTATAAACACTGATCTTAGCTGTATAGAAAGGTCTATTCTTTGCTCCATTTTGTGCTCACTATCTTTGTCTCTGACCTCATTTGGTTTTAATGTACTTCATGGTGTATTGTAATGTGTTTGATTCATGCTGTTCTGCAAAAGTTGGGTTTTCTATAGTTGTGATACTTGGGATTTTGTTGGACTGGCTTTAGATTCTGATCTGGTGGGATTTGTTAACATTGTTATTGTCCTTTTTCCCAAAAGCCACTCTCATTGATATAATCTCCCCCAGTTGTGTTGTTGTGGAGAATCTTACTTTGATCTGTTCAAATCAGCTATGTGCTTACTAACTTAACACTTTCTCGAGCTGGTTTTTAGGTTATAAACTGAATCTAGTATATACAAAAGTATGTTCTTTACTCCATTTTCTGCCCCCCATCTTTGTCTTTCTGACCCTTTTGGGCTTACTGTAGTATGTTTCTACTTCATGGAACATTCTGATGTATTATTCAGAAGATGGGTTTTTCAAATTTCTCGCATTTTCTTGGATGGCTTTAGCTTCTGACCTTGGCTTGGTTTGTCCATTGTTCATACTTACGAACCTACGAACTGGTTTTAGATTTGATGTATTTCCGGTAGATGTTTCCAGATACACATGTTAGCAATCACTACGATTTGTCAAGCTTTCTTCTTGTTTTACTTTTCCGAGTTCTTTACTCACCTCTTTGCTGTGCTTATTTTGTTCAGGACTCTTGGACAATGGAAATTTTGAAGAACCACCAAAACGAAGCAACCTCAAGAAAACAGTACTCATAGGCAAAAATGCACTGCCCAAATGGGAAATCAATGGCCTTGTGGAGTACATCTCTGGCGGGCCTCAACCAGGCGGCATGTACTTTCCTGTAGCTCATGGTGTCCATGCAGTTAGGCTTGGCAATGAGGCCTCAATCTCTCAGACCATAAAGGTCAAACCAGGGTCTCTGTATGCCCTAACATTTGGGGCATCGAGGACTTGTGCACAAGAAGAGGTTTTGAGAGTATCAGTGCCTCCTCAGGCAGGAGACCTTCCTTTGCAGACTCTATACAGCAGTAATGGAGGTGATACTTATGCTTGGGGATTCAAAGCCACTTCTAACACAGCTAAAGTGACTTTCCACAATCCTGGAATTCAAGAAGACCCTGCTTGCGGTCCACTCTTGGATGCAATTGCTATCAAGGAGCTTCTCCCTGCACTGCCCACTAGAGGTACTTACCCTACAATGATTGTAACTATACTTGTGCTATTCTTTGGATAAATCTTTTGTTTCTTATGTTTATAAGAATGGGTATAAATTTTGCCTGTGCTAATTTTGGCTCAGATCTATATGTTTCTTTGGCAATGTTATTAGGGTCTCCAAAGTGTGTGCAGTTGTTTCTGCTTTTCATCCAACTATATCGTACATATACCTTGTATTATATTACTTATTTACATTGTTTGACATCTGAGAATCTGAATCTGAATCAAAACTCACTGCCATGTCATGACATTGTAATCTGTTTTGGATGGGTTTTGGTTTTTGGAATTACAGAGCGCATAAGGGTTTGTTAAAACTTTGAATGTCTTTTGCAGGTAACCTGGTCAGGAATCCTGGGTTTGAGGAGGGACCCCATAGGCTATTCAACTCTTCCCATGGTGTACTTCTTCCTCCGAAACAACTAGATGCAACATCCCCACTTCCTGGCTGGATCATCGAGTCCCTCAAAGCCGTAAAGTTCATTGATGCCAAGCACTTTAATGTCCCATTTGGAAAAGCTGCAGTTGAGCTTGTTGCTGGGAGAGAGAGTGCTATTGCCCAGATTCTTAGAACAGTTCCCAACAAGCTCTACAGTCTCTCATTCACTGTCGGTGACGCAAGGAACGGCTGCCACGGATCAATGATGGTCGAAGCATTTGCAGGCAAGGATACCTTGAAAGTTCCTTTCAACTCTCAAGGAAAAGGCGGTTTCAAGGCTGCCAGTTTCAAGTTCAAAGCAGCTTCATTCAGAACCAGAATTACATTCTTCAGTTCTTTCTACCACACCAGGACTGATGACTATGGTGCTCTTTGCGGACCCATCCTAGATGAAGTTCGGGTTTCTCCTATTGCTTAGATGCTAGTTTAATTAGTTATATCACCATAAAACTTTAATATCCTTATAGAGATTGTGCAACGGATCTCATTCCTACGAGTTTTTGTATATTTGACCGTTGATGAGGGCAGATGTTTTGCCATTATAGTAATCTGGACAAGTCTAGAGTACTATATCTTCTACCAGAGTTATGTAATCTTTCCAATTTAAGAGAATATTGGGGGTAGATTTCTAGTCTGTGTGAAGGTGTGAACCATGAATTATCAGAATATGTCTACTGGCTTACTTTGGTCATAATCTACATGTATGATATATGTTGCATCATTTGGCAATCTAAATATTAGAAGCTACTTGAGAACTGTTTTATACTTAGTCGTATTCCATAACTTGTCAAAAGCCTTTTTCCCTTGCCTGGTAGAGCAGCTAAACTACTAAGCCTGCTGTGATAGCATTCATCATTTAGAATTTAGAATTTTGCTGTTGTTGAAGGAAAATCAAGTTTAGTGTGCCTTATCAAACTAGGAATAGGAATAGGAGAGAAGGTTCTAGATTTCCCAATCCTACACGGATTGGTATTCCTTGTAACATTAGATTATGCACTTTGTAATCCCTATATATAGGGCTCCTATTCTCTATAATGAAATACACTTCTCTCATCAATCTCTCTCAATACCAATATACTTAAACACGTTATCAGCACGAGCCCTAAACCACAAAAGCTAAAACCCAAAAACCCGAAAAGAATTTCTTCTCCTCAAAAATCTGCGCAAGCTCCTAGCCCTCGATAGCCTCGCTGCGCACCTGCCCCTGCAGCGCACCTCCGCAGCCCCCGCTGCGCACCTGCCCCTGCAGCGCACCTCCGCAGCCCCTGCTGCCCCGCAGCCCCTGCAGCGCATCTGCTCCTACCGCGCACACCTGCGCACGCTGCTGCCCCTGCAGCGCTACTGCCTCTGCAGCTCCTCTTTTCTTCTGCTGCAACTCGCTGCCACTGCAGCATCTCTGCAGCCCCTGCTACCCCACATCGCTGCAAACTTATACACAACTTGCTTCGCTCCATCACGCCTGCATCGACACGCGCGTGATCCAAATACAAGTAGGTATTCAAAAGAGTAAGTTTTAAAGTTCCTATAATTCAAAGTTAAATATTTCTTCTTTTTCTCGGGGACTTAAAAACCTCCCTTCTTCTTCATCCCACCTTTCATAGAACGTGGGTTCGATTCAATGCGGAATCGTGGGGATTCACGCAATTAACGAACTAAGAGCGTTCGTAAGACTTCGGACTAAGAGCGTCCGCAAGCATCGATTTATGACCTTATAAACATCATTGTTTCGGTCTAATCCAATTTTCTTGGAAATCGATTTCTTGGTAGCATAGCTCGGAAATCTTAAATATTTAGTTGTCGTGGAAGTTTTAACTCCGAAACTAATATATTTCTTCTTCTTATTTCAGGATGTCGAAACTTGACTTCCCTGCACTTACCTCAACTGGCTCGGAATATCATAGTTGGGCCACGGATGTTGAGCACCATCTCACTTCAAAAGGGATCCTACCCTTAATTCAAGCTCCTAATCCTACTCTCATATTTGAGCGTACGGCTACGAACAATGCCACCGCCCTCATCTTGATGAGGCGCCACATGGATAAATCACTCCGACTGGAGTACATGGCAATCAAGGATGCTAGAGAATTATGGGTCGCGCTAGAAGAGCGATTTGGTAATATCAAGGATACCCTCCTCCCTGACTTGAAAGTTCAATGGGGCAATCTACGATTCGCCGACTTCAAGTCTGTAGCTGAATATAATTCAGAAGTTCTACGCCTCAAAACCATGTTGGGGTTCTGTGGACAACCAGTCACAGAGCAAGAACTAATTGAGAAAACTCTCTCCACCTTCCCCGTCTCAGCAATTTTGCTCTCAAAGCAATATCGAACGGAATTCGATACTAGACGGATCACGAGATTTCATCAGCTCATTACTATTATGTCTGTAGCTGAAAAGCATGATAATATCCTCGTGAAGAATTATAATTCAAGGCCTATCGGAACTAAGAGCGTTCAGGAGGCGAATTATAATCATGCACCCAAAGGAGGGCGCAAGGAGCGGAACCCTAACAATAAGGGACATAACGGACGTTTTGGTCCATATAACCGCCCTACAAAGGAAGGAAACCGCCACAATGGAGCGGGAACACGTGGCAACAAAAGCCAACGTGGGAGAGGGGGACACAAGGCCGCCGGCCATAGGGGTGGCGCCAATGTCCAACACGGACGCCAATCTCGTCCTCATGCACAAGATGCATCTCAATTCAAGGGAGGAAATCGTAATGATGCATGCCATAGATGTGGATCTATTGAACATTGGTTCAAGCAATGCAATGCAAGCAAACAATTAGCTGCACATTACAAGGCATATAGGGAATTTCGAGAACATGAGACCTATCTTGCCGAAGATGTAGAAGAAGAAGGTGATGATGCACACGCCAATCTCACCATAGCGGACTTTAAATCTGACAAAGAATTGCACAAGGATGCTGCAGATTTTGATTAGTATAGTCCTTTATTTTTTCCAAGAATCATGTAATGGCAATTATGCCTTAAATCAATAACATGACTTATTGTATTAACTTTTTCCCTCTAGGCGTACTCAAGAGTACTTGTGATGTCTAGGCAAGGTTTGATCTGAGAGAACGGTTTTAAAAGTGAGCAACGCTCCACCAAAATCTCACCTTACCTTACCTGGTCACAACAAAATTGAAATTACCGAACGGATTAAGTGACTACGATTTGTCTACTATTTGATTTTATATTGGATTAGATTTTAGTCAAGAAACTTTGATGTAATCATTGGCTATCATTAATAAAGTATCGACTTATTTTATTCAAATGTCTTGGACATATTCTAAATTCGAACTTTATTATTTTTCAGTATGTTTCCCGGAGAGCTCGAATGCCTCGTGGATAGTGCCACTACACATACCATCCTTCGAAACAGGCAGCTATTCCTATGGATGGCGCCTACTCGATCTTCTGTGACTACGATGGCTGGACCATCTCAATTGATTCATGGTCGAGGACCAGCTCAATTTATGTTGCCTAATGGCACTACTTTGAATGTCACCGAAGCTCTTTATGCTCCTAGGGCAGGAAGAACCCTATTGAGCTTCAAAGATATAAGAGCCAATGGTTTTCATGTGGAAACACATTGTGAGAATGGACAAGAGTTCCTTTGCATCACCTCTAATGACTACGGACATAAACGAGTCTTAGAGAAACTTATGTGTCACTCTAGTGGGTTGTATGCAACCACTATTCGAGTCATTGAATCCAACCATGTCATGAGAGATGATTTATGGGATTCCGACACATATAGGCTTTGGCACGACCGTTTGGGACACCCAGGTCGTGACATGATGATCCGTATATTAAAGACTTCACACGGACATCCCTTTTTCAGAACGAAAGGAAGTAAAACTCGAAATTTGGATCAAGGAGGAGCACCTACGCCTCACGGCGCCTTCCCCCTTCAAGTCCGGCCACCACTAGCCGGCGCCGCCATCCCCCTGCGGCTCCAGGGTGGCTTTGACGCCACCCCTGCTCCCCTGACTCCAATTTCTGCTTCTAAAGTCAAAAGTGACTTCATGGCTCAACCAAAATCCTCATTGGTTATTTCTAAAGCCCATTATTCGTTCTGCAAAGCCTGCTCTTTAGCAAAGTTAGGATCGAGACCATCCTATGCAAAGGACACCAAAGAAAATATACCATTCTTGCAAAGAATCCAAGGTGATATTTGTGGACCTATTCAACCACCATGCGGACCATTTAGATATTTTATGGTGTTGGTTGATGCATCGACACGCTGGTCACATGTCATGCTATTGTCCACAAGGAACGCTGCATTTGCTAAACTCCTAGCACAAATAATTAAGTTACGGGCTCACCACCCTGATCATCCCATTAAGTCTATAAGATTAGACAATGCTGGGGAGTTTACATCAAAGACTTTTGATGATTATTGCATGTCCATTGGGATTGATGTTGAACATCCTGTTCCTCATGTTCATACCCAAAATGGTCTCGCAGAAGCCACCATTAAACGACTACAAATGGTTGCTCGAGCATTGGTGATGCGCACCAATCTCCCTATTTCTGCTTGGGGCTATGCAATATTGCATGCAGCTGTGCTTATTCGTCTGAGGCCCACTGCCACCCAACCCTTCTCTGCGTCCCAGATGGTTACTGGGTATGAGCCTGATGTCTCACACTTACGCATATTTGGGTGTGCAGTCTATGTGCCTATTGCGCCGCCACAGCGCACCAAAATGGGTCCTCAAAGACGATTAGGCCTTTATGTTGGATATGATTCTCCAACGATTATCCGCTACATAGAACCCTTGACAGGCGATCTCTTTACCGCTAGATTTGCGGATTGTCACTTCGATGAGACAGTCTTCCCATCGTTAGGGGGAGATAAGAACATCAATGTTCAACAGGAACGACTGGAATTGTCGTGGTCTGTCCCCACTCTGTCTCATCTTGATCCCCGAACCGCACAGTCTGAAATTGAAGTGCGGAGAATTCTCGATCTTCAGAACGTAGCAGAATCGATGCCTGATGCGTTTTCTGATATCGCTAAAGTGACGAGATCACACATACCTGCTGCAAACGTGCCTGCAAGGATTGATGTCCCTAAAACTAGAGGACATGACGCTAACTCAAGAGGATTTGAGCATGGCGCCAACGTCCCCTCTCACAGTGATGGTGACGTTGTGGCTAGGCCCATGGCTCCTGCCAGGAAGCGCGGGAGGCCTATAGGTTCGATGGATTCTCGCCCAAGAAAGAAAGCGAGTTTGGCACAGAATAATCCATTAATCATCGATATAAATAATCCATCTCATGAGAATATTCCGGATTATGGTTATGTCCAAGAGACATCATTGGGGGACGCTCCAATGTCAGAACCAACTCCAGAGAATAGAGAGATCTCCATAAATTACACTAGTGTACATGAGATGATGGATAGAAATTCTATGGCGATTGATGATGCATTTGCATATCATATTGCAAAAGGAATTATAGAATATGATGATATCGAACCTCGCTCTGTTGAAGAATGTCAACGAAGAGCAGATTGGCCTAAATGGAAAGATGCGATCCAGGTTGAATTGGATTCACTAACAAAGAGACAGGTATTTGGGCCTGTAACGCAGACACCCCCAAGTGTAAAGCCTGTTGGCCATAAATGGGTCTTTGTTAGAAAGCGTAATGAGAAAAATGAGGTGGTAAGATATAAAGCCCGCCTTGTGGCGCAAGGTTTCTCACAACGCCCTGGAATCGACTACGAGGAGACATATTCTCCCGTAATGGACGTTATAACGTTCCGCTACCTTGTCAGTTTGGTAGTTTCCGAAAAACTTGACATGCAGCTTATGGATGTGGTTACAGCATATCTCTATGGGGATCTAGATTCAGAGATATATATGAAGGTTCCAGATGGACTTCAATTACCCAAATCAAGTGGCTCTAAACCACGGAGCGCGTTTTCAATAAGATTAAAACGCTCACTATATGGATTAAAACAATCCGGACGGATGTGGTATAATCGTCTAAGTGACTACTTGATTGGGAAGGGATATATTAACAATGAAATATGCCCATGCGTGTTCATTAAAAGGACAAGTTCCGGATTTGCAATCGTAGCAGTTTATGTCGATGACATGAACCTAATTGGAACTCTAGATGAGTTGAAGGAAACTGCTAAATACTTGAAATCCGAATTTGAGATGAAAGATCTTGGGAAAACACGGTTTTGTCTCGGTTTAGAACTCGAGCACCGTAGTGATGGAATCTTGATCCATCAGTCTGCATATACTCAGAAAATCCTAAGGCGCTTTAATGAAGATAAAGCAAAGCCTGCAAGTACTCCCATGATCGGCCGTAGTCTTGAGCCCGGAAAAGATCCGTTTCGTCCAAGGGATGAGGACGAAGAACCCCTAGAGGCCGAAGTGCCCTATTTAAGTGCAATAGGCGCATTATTGTACTTAGCTCAATGCACAAGACCGGATATCTCATTCGCAGTGAACTTGTTAGCTCGACACAGCTCTGCGCCAACACGCCGCCATTGGATTGGTGTAAAGACCATCTTTCGATACCTAAGAGGTACGATTGATATGGGCCTATTCTATCCCTACAGAGAGAAAAGGAATGACGGAAAATTGGGATCGGACCCAAAAAGGCAAAACGCCCCCGGAATGGCCGCCGGCCATGTTGCCGGCGCCGCCGCCGCCGCCGCTCATGGTGGCCGGCGTCCTCCTATCTCCCTCCATCAAAACGACAATGATGTCTTGATGGGCTTTGCTGATGCAGGGTACCTCTCTGACCCTCACAAAGGTCGCTCCCAAACAGGTTATGTCTTTACCATGGGAAGCACTGCGATATCTTGGAGGTCTACGAAACAGACCCTTGTTGCTACTTCCTCAAATCATGCAGAGATTATTGCTCTACATGAAGCTGTACGTGAATGTGTATGGTTAAGGTCTGTAATTCGACACATTCAAGGAAGTTGTGGTTTGAAGTCTACCACAGATGACCCTACATGCATTTATGAGGATAATGCAGCTTGTATTGAACAAATGAAGTTAGGTTTCATCAAGGGCGACAACACCAAGCATATATCGCCTAAGTTCTTTTATAATCAGCAACAACAATCACTTCTAAAGATTGAAGTGAATCAAATCCGATCAGAGGATAATGTAGCGGACTTATTCACTAAGTCGTTACCTAAATCCACCTTCGAGAAACATGTGAAGAGCATCGGATTGAGAAAGTTATCCGAACTCCCACGATTGTAGCAATCAGGGGGAGATATCGACATCAGGGGGAGTTATGATGTCTACATGTTCGATCTCGAAGAGTGAAGGACGTGTTGTGCTCTTTTTGTCCTTCGACCAGGATTATTTTTGTCCCACAGGGTTTTTGTTACCTGGCAAGGTTTTTAACGAGGCAACGGATGAAGCGTCACTACCAAGTTTGAGCGGCACAAGGGGGAGTGTTGAAGGAAAATCAAGTTTAGTGTGCCTTATCAAACTAGGAATAGGAATAGGAGAGAAGGTTCTAGATTTCCCAATCCTACACGGATTGGTATTCCTTGTAACATTAGATTATGCACTTTGTAATCCCTATATATAGGGCTCCTATTCTCTATAATGAAATACACTTCTCTCATCAATCTCTCTCAATACCAATATACTTAAACAGCTGTAACAAAATAATTTCATATTTGAATTATTTGAAAGTACAAATCATAATGTTCAATTGCATGTAGTTACATTTCTAATAAGTTAATGAAAACAGGTAAGATGATGAAAAAAATCTGAGTTTGACAGATTGATACACAAATTATATGCAAAAGTAAATATTGTTACAAAAATTAGATACATAATCAGGTATCAATATAATGTTAACTTGTCACTTTGAATGATTTGCTGGACCAATCTGCATGTATGAAGTATGAGCCTATACTTTTTAGTGACTGGAATTTTGCTGCCCTTGTCCATCATCTAAAGTACCAACGAGACACTTCTCAAGTAAAAAATCAGCATTGACCCAAGCATGGTATTTATCTAAAGCAATGTAGTAAGGACTGCAATAGTTAATAGCAATTCAACAGAGGTAAACTCCAAAGAAAGATGGAACATATTTTGCTGACTTCTAGGCATTAGAGCCGTTTGAAGTGTCAACCTGCCTTGGGAAAACCATGAGGTTTACACTAAACAAATTTCAGGTACTTGAATGAGCTTTTCAGATTTCAACAGAAGCCAGCATTTAATTTGAATGCTCATAAATGCTGAGAACAATATATTTTTATCAGGACATAAACAAAAATTTAATTTCGGAAGCATTGTTCATTAGAATTTCATATAAGGTTAAACGAGGAGTAGATTCTAGGTAACCAGGCACCTATTCCCTCCCAAATGCAAATCCTTGATTTGGGGGTTCTGGATACCCATGGTAAAGCTGAAAAACTAATTTGCACGTATCCATGGAAATGCAATTTTTGCAAATACTATATGTATGACAGATATGCACATTTTGAAGGAAAAGTAAAACCAGCCTAACCCCGCTTGAGTAGGAATGGCAAGACTTTCAGTTAGTTTGTTTGATAGAGAAATCTGATCGAAAAACAATAAAAACAAATGAGTTTGCAATGAGTTAAAAACTGGGCTGAAAGTACTTAAAAAACCACTGGAACTTAAATAAATTATATATAAAGGATACTGAATAAAGAAGTGCAGTCTTTCCCCACAGCCTTCTTTAGAATATCAACACCTGAAAAGATGGTTTTGTCAGAAACAGGAAAACTGTCATGTAGTTTATGCCAAACAAGATGTATAGAAACTCTGGATGGAGTTAACCATTTATGCTTAGCCATTAGACTACTAATTGACTCCATCGCTTAGCAGCTTTTAGATAAGGGCATCATATCAATTGTAATATTTTGACGTAGTCAACACATTGGAGGGCAATGCATGCATATGTTTAAATGGAGATGATATCCTTAACATCATAGTGCCTTACAAATGCAACTGTGTTGCCTAACATCATCACTGATCCTATCACATTATGAGTTCAGAACTGATGGTGTATGCATCTCTCAATGAACTAAAATCACTAGCCCTCCTCAGCCTCCTCCCTTATTATATTGAGCTAGCCTTCATCAGAAGCAAAAACGAATGCACAATTTTTTGGTATATTATTTCTCCTAAATGGCCCATACTCTTCATTTTACAGTCATCACAGGCTACATACTGGAGCAAAAGAATCATCAATAGGAGCGTGACTAGTGTCCTACCAAAAAATGCCTCCACAAAATTACTTATTTACTTTAGAGTATTTTAAGGTTCAGAAAGAATGTGCAGGTTACGTACATCAGTAATACATAAATCCAGTGACAGAACCCACTCCTACAAACATTTGAACTTGAGCAGAACAATGAAAACGAGAGACAAAAACTATCGAAATGCAGAAATCATGACGATACCTCCAGGGTGAAATCTCATGTATGGAGATAAATTGTACACACGGCCTTTTAGAACAGTCCACATAGAATCCCCTTTTTGGTGCTGTTTAACTTCATTCATGGAAATAAGCCTCTTATTTGACTGTCCCTTCAAACCTGAGACACGATAGTATATCAAGACGCTAACATTGATTAGCAATCACTGCACTTTATAATTATAAGAAATCATAAGTTACTTCCTGAATTTATAATAGCAAGCATCATAAGTTCACAATGAAAAGTTGAAAAACCTATCTCAGAACACACTATATATGCAATTAAGTATCTTCATTCCCAGGTTCATATGACCATTTTGATATAGGCAGACTAATCTAATAAGTTTAACTAAGAGAACAAGTACTTCCTTGAATGCAAGCCATAAAGTTTTCTCACTTAGAAGTGTCTATTGTAGTTAGAAACCCTACGAATAATGAAGGATTAATATTACCAGGATACATCAGTTCAGTTGGCTTGAAAAAGAAGATAAATTATAGTTGTACTATTATAGGATGGATATTTGGGTTGGCACTACACTGCCACTCAAATGTAGTAACAAGCCCTGAACTACAGATGCACCTCCTCAAGCTCAAACTGAGAATGGGATGTTATATCCAAATAATGGCAATTTTTAAGAAATTGAAAGTATTCCTCCAACCTGAAACAAAATGGCATTACATACCATCACTGCAAGTCACAGCTATATCTATCAGATATAGAGAAGACTTTATTCTTTGATAAAATGAGGCCTTCCAAAACATAATCCAACTTTAATTACAGATTATAGGAGTTGATGGTTTAAAATCGGAGTTCAGAATCGTCACACTCTGCTACATCGTACTGGTAGTCTTTTAATGTATGCTTATTAGAAATTAAAGATGTATACCATTAATCTTATTGCGGTTCATTATAGTTTCTTTTATAGGTAATAGGCATAATCCTTGGTTGTGTGCTGCTTACTTCTAAGGAAACTGGGATCGCTTCTTATTCAAGAGAAGAGAAGCAATAACATATATGAGGGTACAAAAATAAAAATAAAATCCATGAGCTGCTGTATAGCATCTATCTAATAAAAGTAATTACACTGGCAATGACATATCCAAAACCAGACTTAGACTTAATGGAGTATGTTATCACACTACCAATACAAACTATTCCGTAGTTCACGTCAGACAATGTGCACATAATGAAGGATCAGAAATGCCTTGAAATTATTTGCAAAACAACCTTGGTAACAAGCTGATGTGATCATAGAAACCTAAAAGCCCATCTTCACGTTCTTAAAGATTCTCAAGATAGCTAAACCTAAAAGCCCATGGCAGCTAACACTCTTGAAGTTGTTCCTTCAATTGAAAGGCCAAATAATAGTAAAGGCTAATGAAGGACACTAGTAAAAGAAGATATCAATTAAATACCACATGCTTTCCATCAATCATCTATCAGGAACCTCAATATACTTCTTAAGTCAACCCACAACCAAATTAAGAACAGGCTTTAGGATTATCACAAGGTACACAGGCTTTTACTAAAGATAAATGGAATTAGAATGGCTCTTGGCAAGAAACATAAACTGTACTGAAGAAGAAGAAAAATTATAATTATGAAAGCACCATTGCTAGCAGGATATAGTAGACAACAACAAAAGACAAATGCGAGAAAGAAGAACAAATTTATGAAAGAGGCTAAGCAATTTCAGCAGAAAGAAATGTTCAACATGTACCTGCAAGGTCAGGATGTGTTCGAGTAAGCTTAAGCCAATCCATTTGGCTATATCCCTTCTCAAAAGGAACTTTGGCACGAGGTGCAGGCTTCACTGACTTTCCACCATCTCCTGATGGTACTTTTTTTGGAAATTGTGAGTATTCGTTCGTGGATGACGCATCAATAACAGTGACAGACAAAGATCCAACTGTTTTCTGTTTTTCAGAGGTGGCACCCCTTGGCACTCCACCTTTCCACATTGAACCACTATTCTGATTGCTAATAGTGCCATTCGACAATCCATCGTTTATGTTAATAGCATCTATATCTGAAGCAAGCTTCTTTGTTTCGAGAGCATCCTGGTTTTCAGGTGAGCCAACCTAACATATATACGACAGACCTTACATTTATAATCAAAACCAAGATAAATCATGTTTCAGCAATAAAAACTACTGCAAATGCCGCATTTATTCAAAAGAAACATACTTAAGAGTAGGTTTTTTTTTTTTTTAATATCAAACTACTTGCCTGGCAAAATGTGAAATCGTTATCAGTGTCCATTCCGAAGCTGAATGAAGTTCCCAGATTATTTCGAGCAATCTTTCCTGCCAAACAAATATTACCATAAAACATCACATTCTAATGTCGTAAACATCATTACATGATTCTCCTAAATTATTCGATTACCAAATCGAAATGAAGAAACACATCTAATAAGGCAATCCAAAAAAAGCGTAAGAATCGCAACATTGTTGTTGAGACAGAGAGTTGCAAAAATCATATTGACATTCCAAACAAATATTCTACTAAGATAATCGAATACACAGTACCAGCAGACAGTTATATGATGAGTATGAAATTAATTTAGAAACAGAAATAGCTCAAATTTTTGTTAAGTAAAATTCTTCAATTACCGAAACAGGATGAGACTCTTTGACTTGATCGCGCTAATTCTGAGCTACCGAACAATGATCAACCTAATCTAATCTATGATAACTTGCGCAAGAGGGAATTAGACCAAATTGTGAACAACAGCAACAAATCAAAGAGTAGCGAAAATCGAAATTGATAAGAAAGAGAGGAGAGAAGCTCGAGTACCGTGTAGAAATTCGCCGCCTCAAAGTCTAGTTGCGGCTCCACTTGGAGTTTCCAGGCGACCGAAACAAAGAATGTGAATGGGAGGGGAAACAAAACGATGGTTGAAGGGGGGCCAACCCAGCCTACCCGTCCTTGTCAACGTCAAAAATAAGCTAATGCAGAATATACACGTTTTATTCGCATTATTTCTATATTCCTTTTTTTTTTCTTTTCAACAAACTTTTATTTCTAACTTTCTTTTATTATAAATTTTTCTTCTAATGGAGGTGAACCGTGACATATTGCTAAATTATAATTTTAACATTATAATTCATAAATATCATATGTTTGATTCATTATAATTTGTAAATATCATATATTCGATTCTCATTAATATATATAAGGGTATGGTGGGTTTTTTTTAATTTTTTTTTTTTTTTTTAAAGAGGAGGGTGTGGTGGGTTAAGAGTTTAAAAAATAAAAAATAAAATTAACATTTTCTCTCTAATAAAAAAAGGTAACTTCTTTTGCCAATAACAAATTACATATAAGTTATTGACAAAAGATGACTTAACAAATACATCATCTAAAGATTGAATTAAACATATAAGGACTAAATCTTACAAATAAGGACAATGTGTTCTCCACTTGCCACATGTCATGAGTTAATTTACTTTTTTACCCTTAATTACTTCTTTTAACTTCTAATCCTTTTATAAGGATCAAATCTTACAAATAAGGACAATATGCTCTCTACTTGTCACATGTCATGAGTTAATTTACTTTTTTACCCTTAATTGTTTCTTTTGACTTCTAATCCCCTTATGTTACTTTTTTTTTTTAAATAATCCTTTTATGTTATTTTTTTTCTTCTGAGAATAATCCGTTTATGTTATTTTTTTTTTCCTTGAGAATAATCTTTTTATGTTACTTCACAAAATCTCACTCTCCTACTACTCTCATCTCATTATCTAATCCTGCTACTGCACTCGTCCAATCCTGCTACTGCACTCGCTGCACTCATACTCGTCCAGTTCTGCTACATCACTTGTACTCGTGTCCAGTTCTGCTACTGTACTCGCTGCACTCATACTCCGTCTAGTTCTGCTACTACCCTCGTACTCGTGTCCAGTTCTGCTACTGTACTCGCTGCACTCATACTCCGTCTAGTTCTGCTACTACCCTCGTACTCGTGTTCTGCTACTGCACTCGTCATCGTCCAACCCTGCTACTGCACTCGTCCAACCCTGCTACTGCACTCGTCCAATCCTGCTACTGTACTCGCTGCACTCATACTCCGTCTAGTTCTGCTACTACCCTCGTACTCGTGTTCTGCTACTGCACTCGTCATCGTCCAACCCTGCTACTGCACTCGTCCAACCCTGCTACTGCACTCGCTGCACTCATACTCGTCTAGTTCTGCTACATCACTTGTACTCGTGTCCAGTTCTGCTACTGTACTCGCTGCACTCATACTCCGTCTAGTTCTGCTACTACCCTCGTACTCGTGTCCAGTTCTGTTACTGTACTCGCTGCACTCATACTCCGTCTAGTTCTGCTACTACCCTCGTACTCGTGTTCTGCTACTGCACTCGTCATCGTCCAACCCTGCTACTGCACTCGTCCAACCCTGCTACTGCACTCGTCCAATCCTGCTACTGTACTCGCTGCACTCATACTCCGTCTAGTTCTGCTACTACCCTCGTACTCGTGTTCTGCTACTGCACTCGTCATCGTCCAACCCTGCTACTGCACTCGTCCAACCCTGCTACTGCACTCGTCCAATCCTGCTACTGCACTCGCTGCACTCATACTCGTCTAGTTCTGCTACATCACTTGTACTCGTGTCCAGTTCTGCTACTGCACTCGCTGCACTCATACTCCGTCTAGTTCTGCTACTACCCTCGTACTCGTGTTCTGCTACTGTACTCGTCATCGTCAAATCCTGCTACTGCACTCGTCATCGTCCAACCCTGCTACTGCACTCGTCCAACCCTGCTACTGCACTCGTCCAATCCTGCTACTGCACTCGCTGCACTCATACTCGTCCAATTCTGCTACATCACTTGTACTCGTGTCCAGTTCTGCTACTGCACTCGCTGCACTCATACTCCGTCTAGTTCTGCTACTACCCTCGTACTCGTGTTCTGCTGCTGCACTCGTCATCGTCCAACCCTGCTACTGCACTCGTCCAATCCTGCTACTGCACTCGCTGCACTCATACTCGTCCAGTTCTGCTACTGCCCTCGTCATCGCCTATCCTACTACTGCACTCATCTAATCCTGCTACTGCACTCGCTGCACTCATACTCGTCCAGTTCTGCTACTGCCCTCGTACTCGTGTTCTGCTACTGCACTCGTCATCGTCCAATCTTGCTACTGCACTCGCTGGTGTTATTTATTTTACAGGATTCCTCTTTGTTTGTTTATGCCTATTCACAGAGAACTCAAGGATTTCAATTAATCAAAGTGAGTACAAGAAGAAACCAGTTACTTCAAAAGCATGTGGGAATAAAATTTCCGTGCTTACACACAATGTATACATATACTTACAACTTATGTCCAGTATCACAATTAATGGTAAACCAAGTATACTGGCCGGAAACTGGCATATACCAAATTAACTAACGATCTATACGTACACTTCCATCTCTTAAGTTCATAATCTTACTAAGAGCCACTACATTTCTTAATTACCAACAATTATCAAGTAACCGCTACTTTGCAAAAGGCACAGCATCCTAATTCCAAATATCTTTCTTTCCCCTTCTTATTTCACGTTTAAAGACCAATTTAGTCAATGCATATACTAATATACAATGGTTCTCATCTTTCTATATAATCACTCTTAATTAAGATTGGATACCAAACTACCATTCTCTGTGAAATGAACTCAAATAAGCATGTAAACCAATTATCATTGCGCACAAACAACCATATCTCACCAAAGTCAAAATCTTTAAATAAAACCCAGCTGACCTTGACGACATAAATTTCAAACCCAGCACCTTTGTTGTACATCCATACTTTCCTGCATCAAACTTTCATATTCATTTTTTATAATAATCATGAAGAATTAGGTGTCCAATTCTATAATCAAAGTAATTGCCAAACTTTGTTAATTTTTCAACAAATATCAATATCTACATGTTGAGATCATTCCCAGTATAGAGAATTATACCTTTATGTTGCGTAGTCCGAACAAACCAAAACTTCCCAGCCCTTGTTCTGATTCCAACACAACTTCTATCAATCTCAAGTCTGCCCCCATCTGGGCAACCGATTAGTTCACATTGAAAGCAAACGGGCTAGCTATTCTTCTTCGATAACTCGACCAGAGACAAAGCAAATTCTCTGATTTCCATCAAGTTCTTCAGCTCTGTGAACCAAGCATTATCTAGTATTAATCCATGCCCAGAGGAACAAATTGAGGTCGGAAAAGGGCCAACCAAACCAAACTGTCACTATGAACCAAATTCTTCAGCTCTGTGAACCAAGCATTATCCAGTATTAATCCATGCCCAGAGGAACAAATTGAGGTCGGAAAAGGGCCAACCAAACCAAACTGTCACTATGAACAGCGAACAATACAGTCGAGGTCTCCCAAATTCCAAATCTTCAAGTATAAACCAAAAGCTGTGTTCACCCACAGAAATTGGAGTAAGGGCTTACCTTATCGACCTTCATTGAAGCCAGATTCAAGCTTAGTGCTACTGCTTCAGAGATTTTGCAATGCGTTTTGGATCCGTCGCTGGAGGTTTTAGCGTTTCTGATTTGAGGTTTGCGTTGCAAAACACATTTTGAGATTTCAGTTTTCGATTATGTCAGTGGCATGCGCGTAAATTGTGATGAAAATTGGACATTTTAGTCATTTTTCATCAAAATTCGAAGCCAGGCCTGCTTAATTTGATTTTGGGCCTAGGCTTGTGTCCTTATTTGTATAAAACTATTTGAAGGTTGGTTTTTTGTGTTTATATCTTTGGTCTGGTGCTACTGTGTAATTTTCTAAAAAAAAAGTGACTTCACATTTTTAACTTTGGTCTTCACATTTTTTGTTCAGAGCATAACGTTTCAAGTAGGTTATCAACTTGGAGTTGGGATCTAACCTATATCTGGACAACTAGACCAACTTTAAAGTCTCAGGTAAAATTTAAGATAGAAAAAAATAATTTTTAAAATATCTTACCTATTAATAATACGTGGGTCATTTGCCTATAGACAATAGGATTTTGTTAAGGATTGGACAATTCTTAGGTTCATCCTTTGGGTGAATGAGCAAATTCACATTCTCTTGCGATTAACGTATAATAACTTTATAATTTTTTAATCTAACCATTCACGTTCACGTTGTATAACATAATATAAATATTAGCTCTGTAAAAAATCAATCAAATTAAAAACTTTTTAATTATTCATTTTTATGAAATACATAGACGGCTCATCATTTCAATTAGCTAATTAACGATTTTCAATTCGATTGATTTTTTATAGAGATGATTTTTAAAGGCTAATTTAAGATATGAACCGTTAGATTATAAATTTATTATAATATGGGTGAACCTAAGAATTGTCCGTCTTTTTGTTAAAATGGACAGTTATAAGTTTGACACATAGACTTGTTCTTGTGCATCTTCAATTGTAATGTAATTAAAACATCGTTTTTTTTTTTGAGTAAGAGGTCAGTCATTTTCATTCAATAAGAAAAAACAATATTACACAGCAATGTTCTAAAAAACGGTCTAGGCGTCAAGGAGCAGCTCTAATTTTGGCCTGTGCGTTTGCCTTAGGCAGTGGGCAATTAGGTGTCCGCCTAGGGGCTTTAGGCAGAGCTAGGCGAAGCCGCTGGGCGCTGGGCGTCGGGTGCTTTTCAGATCTGGAACTGGAGAATCTCGTCATTAGAGGAAGAAGACGGCGGTGACAAAACAGAGAAGATGAAAGCATAAGAGAAATAGGGCTTTTGATACATACCCAGACGCAGGTGATGATTGTTACCTGAGAGTGGATCAAAGATATGCAGCGGTGATTAGAAGAGAATCGATCAGAGGCATTGGGCAGAGGTGAGGTGAGGTCGGGACTACATGGAGTGTTGAAGTTTTCTCTTATTTAGGGATGGCAAAAATCCTCATCGAGTATTCGACCCTAACAAGGGGAAATTCGGGAGAAATCGGGTAATGGGGATGGGGATTCCCAGTATTCGAATTCTGAAATTGGGTACGGGGCGGGGATGATATTTTGATCCCCATCCCCATACCCACCCAATAAAAATTATTTGATATATATATATATATATATATATATAAAACAAATAATATATATATATATATATATATCTTTTGATATTATTTATAAATAAATATTTATGTAAACTTCAACTTTTTGTCAATATTTAAATTCTGTTAATAAATATGTTCAAAAAAATATGATTCTTTTAATAAAAGATGTTTTTGAACATGTCAATTTTCCTTGATTGAAATAAGAAATTTATTTTATTTTGATGTTTGATTTTAACTTCATATTTTACAATCCATAATTATTTGTATAAATTTTTATATAATAAATTAGTAATTTTGTTAACGGGGATTGGGGCGGGTACAGAGACCTAATCCCCAATAGGGATGGGGACGGGGAATCCCCAGTATCTTATTACGGGGATTGGGCAGGTAAGGGGATGGGGAATGAAGTCTGGTATGGGGATGGTAGCTTAATAAGGGGTGTGCAAAACATAGTATAAACCGGCCAAACCGGTCAAAACTGACCGATAAATATGGTTTGGTTAGGGTTTTTTAACTTTAAAAATTGAAAATCAGTTCACTACCGAACCAAACCATTTATAAACTAGGTTGGTTTGGTTTCTCTTGTACTTAAACCGCGGAACCCGAACCGACCGGTATGTTTGAAATATAAGAGAAATTTTTTATTTTATATATATATACACACACACACATAATAAATATATATTCATTTGTCCGGTTTGTTTTAAGTAAGTTTTAAATCTCCAGTTATAACTTTATTCTAAAATTATATACTATGATATATAATTCAAGGCCCAAAGCCTGAAATCTTAGTATATAATCGCTACAATTTTTTTATCATTTCATATCACATCTCAGATCTCTCAATCTCTCATTCTTTGACCTGTGATACTATCATATTAAGCTAGTATTGATGGCTAAGTCGTTAAATAAGTGAATCACTTTGAATCTAATTTAGGTTTCAGTTTTGGACTATATGTTTTGGATTTTAATTAGATAATTTAACATAATTTCAATTCTTGAGATTGAATTTTTACTATGAATTTTTTCATATATAGCATGTTAATAATATATAAGTGAAAACCGCCTAACCGACCAAACCAAACCATCTTTAGTTGGATTGGATTGGGTCGGATTGAGTTTTTTTTTTTTTTTTTTATGACCGGTTTTCCAAAATGCCTAAACCACCCACTTTGGCATAGAGACGGTTTGGAGTGAAAACCGATCCAACCCAATCCGTGTGCAACTTAATCCCCTTACCCTACCCTCCCCATTGCCATCCCTACTCTTATTTGTTCTCAATCTTTGTTTAGGAAAGAGAAGGAAGACAAGGGGATGCTCGGGTGTGGATATACATTCGATTAATGTCATCACTCATCAGGAGGATAAGCACAAGAACCAAAAACAAATAAAGGAAAAAAGCAAAAGCATCTAATTAAAAAAACAACTATACAAATAAAAAAAGGAAAAAGGAGTATGAGTCTAAGACTTATAAAAACTAGCCTTCCTGCACGCGCAATGCGCGTGCGTATTGTCCTTCCTCTTTTGCTACGCATGTTTGAAATGTTACTTATGAGTGCAATATAATTTATGTGTTGCATATTAGCTAACTCTTAGCCCATACAGATATTATAAAATATTGTATATGTCGCTAGAAATCCATTAGTAAAAAACATAAAACTTTGTACAAAAATATGCACTGGTAAATACAAATTGGTATTTTTTTTTCTTTTTTATTTAAAAAGAGAATAAAAGATTTCACTCCCACCCTCATGATGACTCGAATTCATGACCTCAATCTTAGGTAGTAGGTGCTCTAACAACTGAGCTAACACCACCGGTAAATACAAATTGGTAATTGGAATTGGCAAGATAGGAAGGTCCGCACTTGCATGCATAGTATTTTGTTTTATGTGTAATGTAATTTTGTTAGCATTAATTTCTATGTGCGTGTGTGTAGAATTTTTCGTATCTACTATATTACTTGCTCCAAATTAATACATGGTTATTTTAATTTATTTTCTCAATAGATACTAAGCAACCTTTATTGTTGTAGGATCAACCGCAAGTATAGAATTGAAGCCTATTTTGTCAAATATCGTAATGTTTCGCAGCATATTTACATGGAAAAAAACAACTTTTTTTTGCCATTGACCTATTCCACTTTTTCTTAAAGCAACAAACCACTTATAAGATAGTACAATATGATTGTAATGTGACTCCTCCAATGGCTTTGTCCCACTCAAAATGACAACCAAAATTCCTTGCATGTTAAATACAAACTAATGTTCAATAAAAATAGAGAATATCAGCAAGGGAGATTGTCATTTGCCCCTTGTATCTTCTGTAGTACGTTCAAACCTTGATGGTTGTTTATCATTCAGCATTATCGAACAAAAGCATGGAATATGCAATTGCAAATGCCAAATATGGAACACGAATTGTCATCCTAAATATCACGCAATTTTCCTCTTCAATCAGGTTCCCTCCCATAAGTATTTCAAATATGGAACAACCTCAAGGGAATCTATAACATTATGGGAGCTGAGATCAAACATTTATGAGTTGTTGAACATTTGACTTTCACCTACATATTGACATATAACCATGATTGGAATTCAAACAAAAATTTAAAATGAGCTGGCATTGAGAAACAAAAGAAAATGAAATCTCTACTATTAGAATATAATAGATAACCATGTATGAAAAAGCCTAACAGAGGTCATCAATGCAAAGCTTTACCTCAAAAACATTAACCAAGAAGTGAGACATGATTAGAGAGCAAAATACAAACAAAAAGCAAAAAATTCAAAGCAAGTAAACCAAAGAAAATAAATAGCAAACTATTTTCAATTGATTTACGACCACTGCAGAAGGGTCTGAGACGAAAGAAAATGGAAAAAGAACTAAGTAGCAATTGACCTTGAAGGGTGCCACCCCAAATACGAAAAGAGGTCATAGACTGTTTACTACTTTTATTTTCATTCACATACACTATCTGAAGAGGCATCATGACCCATGGCAGCAACTCCTTGACAGAAACCAAAAACTTCAACCGAGGTCCTTTGGATCAATCAAAGCCCAATTTATTCCAAAATGCCTGCACAACCAAACTCAGTTGTAACTCATAACATTAAGTCATCCCTCTCATCTCTTCACATCTAGAGAAGCACTGACCTTCAATCCTGAAGAGTCCTCTTGCCCTTCTCAAAAGTCTCCAAAACCGTCCAAAGTGCACACATGGTTGCATAAGAAACCATTTTTTGGGAGGCCCTTATCTTCTTGGCTCTTGTAGGAAAGATAGGGACTTGGCAGTAGCTCCCCTGAACTTAGCTTTATAGTTAAAGCCACCTGACCTAGCTTAATAAGCAATTAAAGTTTTCAAATTCTTCAATAATAGAATTGAAATCATACAAAGAGCAGCTAATTAAAGCCCTTTTTACTTGTGAATGCAAGCATTTTGTTTTTTAGAAGTTGGGGGACCCAGCTCAATAAACCATGTCTGTCGAAATCATCAATAACTTCAAAAATTGACACATATGGAGCAAAAAGGTTCATATCTTGCTTATGGGGTTTGAGAAAAGCAATCAAATTTAAGCAAAAGCAAGCTAAATCATGAGGAATTCTGAGATCAAAACTACATTTCTCCAGAATGAATAAGAACACTACTAACCAATGAAGAATTCAGTCAAAAAATATAACCAATTAAACTTCTCTGAAAGAAATAGATAGAAGTACTAACAACCAATTTGTTCTATGTACCTTTTAGTGTGAAGCTGTTGCTATGGGATTTGAAGGGATATGAGTAACTAATAACCAATTTGTTCTACCTTTTAGTTGTCAGACTAACAATCCATACATGAATAAACTTTACGAAAATGGAAAAACTTTAGAGAAACAATATTCTTTGGCAGACAAAACCATGTAGATTAACAAAAATAAACTCCAAGCTAGACCTAGGCAAAGGAGAGGCTCCTAAAAAAGGAACTGCTCAAAGAATGACTTAATAATATATAGGTGAAAACCGCCTAACCGACAAAACCAAACCATCTTTAGTTGGATTGGATTGGGTCGGATTAAGTTTTTTTTATTTTTTATTTTTTATTTTTTATTTTTTTATGACCGGTTTTCCAAAATGCCTAAACCACCCACTTTGGCATAGAGATGGTTTGGAGTGAAAACCGATTCAACCCAATCCGTGTGCAACTTAATCCCGTTACCCTACCCTCCCCATTGCCATCCCTACTCTTATTTGTTCTCAATCTTTGTTTAGGAAAGAGAAGGAAGACAGGGGATGCTCGGGTGTGGATATACATTCAATTAATGTCATTACTCATCAGGAGGATAAGCAAAAGAACCAAAAACAAATAAAGGAAAAAGCAAAAGCATCTAATTAAAAAAAACAACTATACAAATAAAAAAAGGAAAAAGGAGTATGAGTCTAATTAAGACTTATAAAAATGTATATCTTTCATGTCCCATGTTAGAAAAGAATTGCTTGTTATAAAAATTTTATTAATGTCTTTTATATTTTTATTGATATATGTTATAAATAAATAAATAAATTAAAACCGCCTAGTTCCCTCCTAGACTCCAACCCTAGGTCTCGGACCACCGCCCGACTAGCGCCTAGCGTTTTTTAGAATCTTGTTACACAGTGACCCACTTCAGTGGGGCTGTTAGAAGAGACACCGCTAAACTCAATACCACTCCACCTATTAGGTGAAACTTAGAGGGGAGTAAACTAATAAGAAACTGACAATATAATTTTTCCGCAAAATCCATTAATAGACTAGCTGACAACCTCAGACCAATAATTCCAACAATTCCTCGCAAGTATTGATCCAGATAAAAATAAGGAGTTATATATCGAGACGAAAACCTTCATGGATCCCAAGTGTTTATAAAAAATCCGCTAGGGTCCCCAAATTCTAATCCAGGCTTGAATGAGCCCAAGTGCCACTGCCCAAAGCCACCCAAACAGGCCTAAGCCCAAATCTGCAAAGCAAAATCAAAGCCCAAGCCCAATGAGAATGAACCCTAGCGACCAATCTAGCCAAACGCTTGTCCAACCCGCCCCTGCAGCTCTAACTTAGGCCTGAACCTCTAACCAACCGGCGACAAGGGTCCAAAATGCAACCTCTGATTGTAGCCTCCAGAGGATCTGCAACCTCACAACTCCCCCCCCGCCGCCATCTTGTATAGGCAACACCACCAATTTGATATTTGTCCCTGGTCAAGTTGAAAACGACCTCAATCCAACCACAATCTTGCTAGAGCCATTGAAAGTACAAGTGCCGAAGGACAACTCAGTCCTAATCTAAGACTTGTCCTCCATGATGCCTTTAGAGGCCCTGGATCCCAACTCCTCCATTCACCAGCATTAGCAAACACCCAGCTAGAAAGAGAGCAAATGAAGGGCTAATATCGCCAAATCATCTATATTAATTATACAACGAATTGCAACTCAACACATTACCTCTAAATAAATGACTAGAGCTCCATTTTGAGTATAAAGATTAATAGTTCTACAAATTTGGTAAGAGAGTTTATCTACATTGTATCACAATGATAATCGAAAAATTACAAATAACGTATCTCTTTCCTTTCTTTCCTAACGAAAAATGCATCCGTGTATACAAGAATTTTCGTCTCAATTTAGTAATAACAAAACTTGAAGCTCCATTTCACCCGCGATGCACCCGATCCCAACTCTCCTCCATCATCCCCGTCAAACCCTAACTCAAACCACAGCCGTCCGATCGTATTTCAAATTTCAAAATCCCGCTCAGACCCCAACGCATTTCAAATTTCAAATCCCCAGTACCGTTTCACTTTATATCTCCCCATTCTCTCTCTCTAACCTTCAATTTCGTCTCTCTCACTCACTCTCTCTCAAAACGAATCGTTTTGGTCTCAAACCATGGTGGTCGAGAAGAAGCGCCCGCTGCAGAGCAGCAACAACGCCAACACGGCGGCGTCAACAGACGGCGCCGGCCACGGGAAGACGATCGAGGAAATGTACCAGAAGAAGAGCCAGCTGGAGCACATCTTGCTCCGACCCGATACCTACATCGGATCCATAGAGAAGCACACTCAAACCCTCTGGGTCTTCGAGAACGACGAGATGGTCCAGCGCTCCGTCTCCTACGTCCCCGGCCTCTACAAGATCTTCGACGAGATTCTGGTCAACGCCGCCGACAACAAACAGCGAGATCCGTCCATGGACGCTCTCAAGGTCACCATCGACGTCGAGCAGAACTGCATCAGTGTGTACAACAACGGCGACGGAGTTCCGGTGGAGATTCACCAGGAGGAGAGGGTTTATGTGCCGGAGTTGATCTTCGGGCACCTACTGACTAGTAGTAACTACGACGACACGGTGAAGAAGACCACCGGTGGACGCAACGGCTACGGCGCCAAGCTCACTAATATATTCTCCACCGAATTCGTCATCGAAACCGCCGACGGCAAGCGGCAGAAGAAGTACAAGCAGGTATATATTTCTATCTGTCTGTGTATATTCAATAATGTGTGTTTGCTTCTGTGTTTTCGTATTTTAGGGTTTCACAGTTAGTTGGAATTATTGAATTAGGAATTGGTGTTTGATTTGTGAATTTTGTTATGAATATTTGTATTCTGTGCTCAATTAGGGTTGATTTGTGGAATTGATTGACGAAGTGGTTTTCGATTGGTAATTTGTGATGTTGTAGGTCTTTTTCATGTTTTGTTTTGATGAGGATTAAAAGGTCTTATAATTAGGGCTTTTAGAAGGTTAGAGTTGGTATTTAGGGGTTTCACAGTTAGTTGGAATTATTGAATTGTTCGAACTTGTGTTTGATTTGTGAATTTTGTTCTCCATGTTTGTATTCTGCTCAATTAGGGTTCATTTGTGGAATTGATTGACAAAGTGGTTTTCGATTGGTGATTAGTGATTGTTATAGGTCTTCTTCATATTTTGTTTTGATGAGGAATTAAAGGTCTTATAATTAGGGCCATATTTAGGGCTTTGAGAAGGTTACAGGGTCCATGGTTTTAATCATGTGCTTAAGTATATGATTTTAAGGCATGGTCATTTCGGGTTCTCCCATGTGCGTGGTTGTATATTTCCTTTTGGGCATTTGCTTAGTTGTAGATATCAACATAACATATATCAGTCTATTCCTGCTTTATTAGTCAAAGTCTTTTGAAATTGCAGTGCATCACTGTATGGCAAGCAATATTTGATATAACAATTGTGATATAATGGTGTTAGGTGTAGTGGTTTTGTGAATCTTGCACATCCAGTTAGTTTTATAGCTTCTGAATGAAGTGGTCTGTGATGTCTTGCTTTCATACGTTAATAAGCATCTTTGGTTGTTACTCTGGATTTATTACCTTAATGAATAGCACAATGTTGTGACTTCACTTGTTTTGGGTTTTGAAAGGGAGACATGGATTCAATATGTTCCATCTTTCTTTTTCTAAATGTTTTTCAAGAACAAAAGGTAGCATCTGGTAAATTTGTCTCATAGATGAATAATGTGATTCTTGTTGATTCCAGGTGTTCACAAACAACATGGGGAAGAAATCTGAACCGGTCATCACTAAATGCAAAGAGAGTGAGAACTGGACCCGGGTGACATATAAGCCCGATTTGACAAAATTTAACATGACACATCTTGAAGATGATGTGGTAGCATTGATGAAAAAACGAGTGATTGACATGGCTGGATGCCTTGGAAAGACTGTGAAGGTTGAACTGAATGGAAAGAGGGTCCCTGTAAAGTCGTTTCTTGATTATGTTGATCTCTTCTTGCAATCTGCCGGAAAATCTAAAGATACTAAACTTCCAAGGTGCTTGTTATGAAACTGTTTATTCTCAATCTTCTAGGTCACTTAGGGGAACTTGCTAACTATATCTGTTCACTAACTATATGTGTTCACTTGTCAGGATGACTGAGAAAGTCAATGATAGGTGGGAGATTTGTGTGAGTCTCAGTGACGGGCAGTTTCAACAGGTTTCTATAAATTCTTTTTTTTTTTAATTTTAAATTAAAGTTTGCACTTGGAATTGTGTGTCTCATGTTGCTGGATTTAATTTGCCAGGTCAGCTTTGTGAATAGCATTGCTACAATCAAGGGGGGAACTCATGTTGATTATGTCACAAACCAGATTACTGCTCATGTGATGAATGTTGTAAATAAGAAGAACAAAAATGCCAACCTCAAGGCTCACAACGTGAAGAATTATCTTTGGGTCTTTGTCAATGCTCTTATTGACAACCCTGCCTTTGATTCCCAAACAAAGGAAACTTTGACGATTCGCCCAAGCAGTTTTGGGTCTAAATGTGAACTACCGCAAGAGTTCTTAAAGAAAGGTATGCTTACACTAGTTCAATTGCTCTACTGGTAGGCTACTCTCAAAATGTTTAAAGTCGGTTCTCATATATTGATTATTTTGCAGTTGCAAAGTCTGGGGTTGTGGAAAGTCTTCTGTCTTGGGCAAGTTTTAAGCAGAACAAAGATCTGAAGAAAACTGATGGAACAAAAACGGAGAGGCTTCATAATATCAACAAGCTGGAGGATGCTAACTTAGCAGGAGGAAGGAACTCTGAAAAGTGTACCTTGATTTTAACAGAGGGAGATTCAGCTAAGGCTCTTGCAGTAAGTGTCATTTTGGTACCTTCAGCAATAATTTAATTTTTTTCATCCTTTCTATAATAACATAATCTGATCTACATCAGATGGCGGGACTGGCTGTTGTTGGTCGGGACCATTATGGTGTTTTTCCATTGAGAGGTAAATTGCTTAATGTAAGAGAAGCCAGCGCAACTCAAGTCAGGGATAATGAAGAAATCAAGAATATTAAGAAGATTCTTGGTCTGCAGCAAGATAAACAATATACCAACATCAAATCTTTAAGATATGGGCATCTGATGATCATGACCGATCAGGTTAAATTTCATGCTTCATTGGTTTTATTTTTATATCTACTCTGAGATTCTAGTTGTAATATTAACAGCTTATCTGATTTATAGGATCACGATGGCTCCCATATAAAAGGGCTGCTGATCAATTTCATTCATTCCTTCTGGCCCTCTCTGCTAAAAGTTCCATCATTTTTGGTTGAGTTTATAACGCCTATTGTTAAGGTTGGTTCTGGTTGAGTTAACCTTTATTTTTACTGGACAAATTTCTTGAAGAATATCTTTAACTTGTAATGTGCTCTGCACAGGCAACTCAGAAGAATGGGAAAGAACTTGCTTTTTATTCAATGCCCGAGTATGAAGCTTGGAGGGAAAGCTTGAGGGGTAATGCAAGTGGGTGGACCATAAAATACTATAAGGTTTGCATTTTATACTTCTGCAAGGAAGCCTTATTGTAGTATATTTATATTGTCAGTAGCTGTATGATTCTTATATTTACTTTCTTTACATCTTAGGGGTTGGGAACAAGTACTTCAAAGGAAGGCAGGGACTACTTTCAGAATCTAGGTATGCACAAGAAAGACTTCGTTTGGATAGATGAACAGGATGGGGAAGCAATTGAACTTGCTTTTAGCAAGAAGAAAATAGAAGAGAGGAAGAATTGGCTTCGGCAGTTTGAGGTGGGAAGTTTTGGCTTAAAAATACAAATACATTTCTATAATTGTATTTTCAAAGTGACTCTTGTCTTATGAAATTATGCTTATATGGTAACTTACTGGCCTTTTTTGTTTGCAGCCTGGTACTCATCTTGATCAGAAGGCAAAGCTTGTAAAGTACAGTGACTTTGTTCACAAGGAGCTTATACAGTTTTCCATGGCGGATCTGCAAAGGTCCATACCATCAATGGTTGATGGGTTGAAGCCAGGTCAGAGAAAGATACTATTCTGCTCTTTTAAGAGGAACTTTATCAAGGAAGCAAAAGTTGCCCAGTTTTCTGGTTATGTGTCTGAGCATTCTGCCTACCACCATGGTGAACAAAGTCTTGCCAGTACTATCATTGGAATGGCACAAGATTATGTGGGCAGTAACAACATTAATCTCCTTCAACCAAATGGTCAATTTGGGACTCGTAACTTGGTAAGAATTATTAATCTCGTTCAACGTATCAGTTATTTAAGAAGATTTCATCTTGCAGTGTAATTTTATTCAGAGATGTTTTACTTACATTTATGTTTTGCTCGATATAGGGAGGCAAAGACCATGCAAGTGCTCGTTATATATACACTAAGCTTTCTCCTATTACAAGGTTCCTTTTTCCAAAGGATGATGATAGACTTCTTGACTACTTGAATGAAGATGGGCAATCTATTGAGCCAACCTGGTATTATTTTGGTATCAAAGGATTATTGCATATAATTTTAACACATGGGTGGATAAGTATAGCTGAATGACTGATTTTGTTGTATAGGTATGTGCCAGTTATCCCAACGGTTCTTGTGAATGGTAGTGAAGGAATTGGGACAGGGTGGAGCTCTTACATCCCTAATTATAATCCAAGAGACATTGTTGCAAACGTTAGGCGGTTGCTCAATGGTGATGAAATGGTGCCAATGGATCCTTGGTATAGAGGCTTTACTGGATTTATTGAGAAAACTGTCAAGGAAACTGGTCCAAGCTACACAGTATGTGGGATTATTGAGGAAGTCAATGAGACAACACTCAGGATTTCGGAGTTACCAATCCGTAGGTGGACTCAAGATTATAAGGAATTTCTGGAGTCTATCTCTCAAGGGAATGACAAGGCCAAGGATCCTTTGATCGAGGTATAGTCGACTAAAGTACTTGGCATCTGCAATATATATCAAACGTTGTTTCAGGTTTTTCTGAGTTTCTAATCAAAATTACTCATTCTGCAGGGTTTCACACAGCATAGTGATCATAGTACTGTAGAAATTCTAGTCCACTTGCCTGAGGAGAACCTGATGGCAGCCAGAAAAGAGGGTTTGCTGAAGAAGTTTAAATTGACCACTAGCATGGGCACAACAAACATGCATCTCTTTGATCCAAAGGGTGTGATTAAGAAATATGAAACCCCAGAACAAAGTATGTGTTAAGGTGATCTAGTGTGGTTTGATTAATGCTTAGTGTTACAAATCTATAACTAGACTTTGTTTTTGCCTTCTTCTTTCTGCAGTTCTTGAGGAGTTCTTTCACCTAAGACTTGAATTCTATGAGAAAAGAAAGGTTAGTTTATTTGTTGTCAGATATGAATGTAATACAACTTAACTGATTTTGTGGTACAACTTAACTAATTTTATATCATGTATGCAGAAAGTATTGTTGGATAACCTTGAGTTGGAATTGTTGAAATTGGAAAACAAGGTTAGATTCATCCTTGGTGTGGTGAATGGAGAAATTATTGTGAGTAATAGGAAAAGAGCTGATCTATTCCTTGAGCTCCAACAGAAAGGTTTCACTCCTTTTCCGAAGAAAACTAAGGCTGTGGAGCCAGAGGTTGCTGGGGCAACTGAAGATACAGATGAAACAGAAGAGAACTCAGAAGCTGTCACTGGTAATGGAGTACGAATTAGCGATTATGAGTACCTAATATCCATGGCAATTGGAACCTTGACCATTGAGAGGGTTCAAGCTTTATTGGCTGATAGGGATAAGGTCAATGAGCAGGTTACTGATTTGAGAGGTTCAACTCCAAAGTCACTGTGGTTGAAGGATCTCGATGCTCTTGAATTGGAACTTGATGTATGCATACTAACCACTCATATTTCACTATTTTTTGTTTACTTCATTTGTAACCTTTGTGTCTGATATACTATCGTTATACCAGGAGCTGGAGAAAAGTGAGGCTCTGGCAGATGAGGCAAAAAGGAAATCAAGAAACAACCAAATCAAGAATGCGCCTGTTGGGAAGGTTTCTAAACAAGCACCTAAGCCACGAAAGAATACTAAAAAGGCTAACAATGCAGAAGCTATTGCAGACAGTAGGGAAACATCTTCCAGTTCTGCAATGGAAATGGGTAAGCCTGCTACACAAACAATAGATATTTGGTTTATATTTCCAATAGATATTTGGTTTATATTTCCAATAGATATTTAGTTTATATTTCCATGTTTGGATTATGCACTCACTGAACCAAGATCATCTGCCTGTTTTTTCAGAGAAAGCTCCTGAGGTGGTGAAACGGAGAGGTGCAGCGGCAGGTTCAAAGAAAGCTCCTGTTAAGAAGGTCTGTCTGAACACTTTTATTTATTTGGATTTTCGTAATTCATATGCTGTACAAGAGTGAATGAATTAATGTCATCTGAAACTTATACTGTTGTTGTTCTTGTTTAACAGCAAGCAAAATCCACAGTAGTTTTGTCTGATGATGAAGATGAAGAAATGCTTGATTTGAAAGATCGACTGGCTGCCTATAATCTTGATTCGTCTCCAGGTACTTATATGCACCTTTATAATTTTTTCCATTCTATTTTCTTATGGGGATGCTGGAAGTAATGATACTGTTTGGTATTAGTATCTGTTGTACCATAATTGGGACTCTTAATTTTCACTATGTTCTAATATAATGATTTATGATTATAGTATGAATCTACCTTTTGTCTTATCAACTTTCAAATTATTTGGAAAGCTCCCTAACCAATGAGCTTCATGGTTAAAAAGAAGAAATTAGCATTGAAACAATTCCTTTATCCTCTTCTTTTGCCTCAATTTGAGCATTAACATTGTTTCAATGTGCAGACAAGGAAACTGAAGTGCCACTAAAAGCAGCCCAGAAGAAAGCACCTACCAAAAAGGCCACAATAACAGATGATGAGGACGATGACGATGATGATTTTGCAGTGGAAATAGCAGCTGCCCCCGCAGCAGTTAAGAAGGGAGGTAGAAAGCCTGCTGGAGCTACAAAGGCAGCAGCAGCTAAGAAGCCCCCTGTGGCAGCCAAGAAGAGAGGTCCAGCGGCTAAGGAGACTCAAACATCATCATCTTCAGGCCAGAAGCTCTTAACCGATATGTTGAAGCCTGCTGCTGAGAGTTCTGGGGTTTCACCCGACCCAAAAGTGAGAAAGATGAGGGAATCTCCATTCAACAAGAAGAGTGGTTCTGTGTTGAGCCGGGTTAACTTGGAAGATGAGATGAACGAAAGTGAAGAGAAAACCGAAGCTCCAGTAGCAGCTGGAAGAGCTAGACCGCAGAGGGCGGCTGCTCGTAACAGGACAATGATTCTGTCAAGTGATTCTGAGGATGCAAATGATAGTGATGAGTCTGAGGTGGAGGAAATTGATTCTGACGATTCTGAGTAAGCAAGTCATGTAGTTTCAGTTTAGTTGCTTGTTAAGAATTCTGAGAGTGGCGGTAAAACTTGATGTGGGGAAATTTCAGCTCATTCCCTCGTGTACAAATTTCAAGTTTGCTGCTTTATTATGGTAACTCATTATTGAACATCTTATTATCAACTATCAAGTTTGATTGGTGTTGAAAATATGCTAAAATGCTCTACTAGTCAACTACTTTGAGTCTCTGAGTTTGCTTTGTTTTTCTCTACCTGCACAGTGTCGAAAGCGTTGTCAAGAGAACAAAGTTTAGTTAGTGGTTGTGATTTTGGACTAGCTTTTCTTCTTGTTTGGAATCGTTTCTTTTGTTGCCTTAGCCGTAGGTGCAGCAGTCATTTTCTAGGTACTGTTGTTGCCTCACTTTTAAGTAGTTTCTTGATTTGAATTTGGAAACTGTAAAAGCAAGTGGTGGGTGTGTAGTCCTTGTCTTAATGTCTTATTCCAATTGGTCTTGTTTGGAATTCAACGACTAAGATTGGTTTGCGTCCGAAGAATGGTTTACTCCATGTTTTGTCTTTAACAAAAGAAGATAAATTTCCATGTGTGTGTGTAGCACAAGGTTTGAGTGTAGTTATATGTATCCAATATTTTTTATCCCCACTCCATCCATAATTGATACTAGGAGTAACCTTCGAAATGTATGTTAGAGCTAAGCAACTACGGCTTTTTGGCAAGTGTAGTTATGGAAGTTACTGTGTTTTGTGAAATGGTCCTTGTGTAAAAGCTAGTAGTAATTTAGTTGATTGGGCTGAAAATATGAGTAGATCTTTGTTGTCGTTCTTAAGCATTACCCAAAAATTAGTTCAAACGGTGGATTCAACAACCCCAAAAAGAGCTAGAGAATGGCTCTTAGCTGTAGAGACCCTAGCGAGGCAGACTTCGTTGTCGAGCAACTTGATCATTTGTCAATTTCGTTTTCATTTATACAGATTCTAAAGTTTATGTTTTTATTCGGAAAGCACCCAGTAATGAACTTAATTATTTTCTTCGTTCAAAATTTATAATATATGAGTATTTTGAACAGAGAAAATAATTAAGTTCAAGATATTTGACTTGCTTTAGTTTCGTTTTAACCAAATCAGCATTTTGTATTTGGCATAAAAGGTTATTTAGAGTATCTTTAGCAATGCTAGTTATTTTTTAGCCAAAGTAGCTAAAAAATCATTTTGACTAGCCACTTTAGAAATGCGTCTACTTAAGTGCTATCTATTTTAGCTAGTTTTGAATTTATATTAGTTTTTAAATAAAGATTAAATAGTTTAAGTGTATTGATAAATTATATAAAATAACTCAAAATGAATGTTTTCAATTATAGAGGGTCTAATTTCATTATCTATATTTAGGGGTGAGATAACTAAAAGTTATAATAGAGAACCACTTAAGAGTTTGGTGCAGCTGCTAAAATAAATAAAAAGCTAAACATACTCTCCAAAATGGTTAAAAAGTCAAAATAGAGTCTGCTAAAGATGCACTTAGACGAGCAAAACTCGTTCAAATATTTAGTTAAGAAGAAAATTCTCGAATCTTCTCCGTAAAGATTTAGATATCAAAGGGAAGAAAAATCCAATTCTAGACCCGTTCAAATGAGGTCGAGTGAATTAGGTCTGAGGAACAGGAAATAGGATGAGATGAGGACAATTCTTCAAATAAGGGGACCAAACGGTTCGTTTGACTCTTTGTTAGGCTCCTAGGGCAATTCTTCTTTGTCTATTTTCCACGCTTATATCATTTGGCCATTTTCATTCGTTCTTGGCCTTGTAGAGATTTTGATTTGTTCTATTCAATCCGTGGCTTACTCCAATCAATGAAACAAATCTCATTGCTTGAAAGAATGGCTCTTGTTTTGGTTTTTACGTTTTATGCATTGAAGAATATTATATATGGTGTAGTTTGGCTTCTACTCACGTTAGTCACTATGTTGACTTTGGTGTAGAATCCAACCCAAAATATTATTATGTAATTTGTAATTTTTGTTTATAGCTAGAAAATCTTTTACATAATTGTTTGAAGGGAGAATTCCACAAATGGTCACTCAACTATGAATCATTCGACACTTTGGTCACTGAAGTTTCAAATATATCACTTTGGTAACTCAACTATTACATTGCCAATCACTTAAATCACACAAAGAGTATTTTTTATAATTTTTTTAATAAAAAAAATTAACAAAGTGACTTAAGTGATTGACAATGTAATAGTTGAGTGACCAAAGTGATATATTTGAAACTTTAGTAACCAAAGTGTCGAATGAGTCATAGTTGAGTGACTATTTGTGAAATTTTCCCTTATTTTAATTCTATAATTTATATTTGCGAATTAGTTCTCCGTGTTTCGTTTGTTGTAAATTAGAAATGACCACAATGCATTGAATTAGGGCTGGAATCAGTGCTTTTGGTGTTAACTTATCAAGTTCAGTAAGAGGGATTCGGCTTCTCTAAAGTGAGCAAGTCATAAAGTTCGTGAATTTCATAAAATTACTGACATCCATTTAATCTAGTGGCTCAAACATATCCATATTAAAAAATACCAACTATTTGAATTATTTATTTATTTATATGTAAGTCATGTTTTTCTCTATCAACAGAAAAAAAAAAAAAAAAATTGCCTATCTTGATGAAACTAGGTCAAGCGAATTTTCATATTTGAATTCATAAGTTTAAACTTGATGCTAATTTGCTTGGGATTTTTTTTAGCTTTGAATAGCAAACGCTTTAATTTGTTTCTTCACTATCAAATTAATAATTCCAAAGAGATTTGCAGTTTCCTCTACCATTCATTTATGTGCTTTGTAATTTATATCCTATATTGATTACTGGAGATGATGGGTTTCCAATTGGCTATTTTCTAGTTTTTGGTTTATAAATTCGTTCGAGTAAATCCCAATTGTTCATGAACTGTGTAAGTATGTTGGGTGATTACTATTCAACACATACTTTCCCAAGGCGACTAGGAGATCAGAAATTGCAATAAAGGACTAGGAGAGCATTTCTCCTACTTTTCCAGTGGTTAAAGAAGACAGAAAAAGATTGCAGAATCAGATTACAATGAGGAAATCCAGGGAAATCATGCTCACTAATCTTGAGATAAATAAGGTTTACATTTCATATCATTTTGCATGATTCAAAATTGGTGTGCATATCCTTTAGTTGATCTGAAATCCTTATATGCATTACAAGGTTTCATAATGTATATCAGATAAAGATCTTGTTTACTTATAGTTAGGAAGATTCGATTGTTTATCAAAATCAGTTTTTAAAATCTTTCCATGTTTTGATTATTCTGTGATGAGAAGAGATTTGATTGAGGGGGAGTCTTGCTCCTCTATAAAAGGTTTTCAAACTGTATCATATGGGTAGAGTTTTTGAGTAATTAGAACATTGTTCTCTTGGTGTTGCATAAGTTCTCACAAATCGTTTTCTACAAAAACTCTCTTTGATTGTTATTCATTTTCCTTGCTTACTATGTTCATTTGCATACATCAGTCTCAAGATCAGTGGGACGTTGATACCAAGGAGGATTGGAAGATAGGTTCATCTAGACACTGTGTTAATTGAGTGAAAAGTTAGATTAGTTATAAACCAAGTTAGCTATGTTGCTAGTAAACGTGATTGTGATAACCATCACTACTTGTATACTGTAAACTTGTTGATTCATAGTGGATTTATTTTCTCGTGTTTGCTACGTTACAAGCCACGTAGTGAAGTTTCCTCAGTGGAGAGGTTTACACTGCGTTAGCAATTGCTGTGTTGTCTTTGAAGTGCATTACTTATTCAGCAAGCAGTTATATATATATATATATATATATATATATATATATATATATATATATATATATACAGATCCGATCCAGAGCGGAGCTCCGCTTTGAAATTAACGTGTGAAGTTCGAGTTTTGGGTCACTTTTTGGTCGCATATCCACATCTCGACCGTTCAGTTTTTAGGTACTAGTGTATAGATCATCTCTGCAAATTTTCAACCAAATTGATGATTGTTAAGGTATCTAACTCGCTTAAACCAATGGACGGACTGAATCTGTCAACCTGAACCGTACTAGCTTTAAGGCAGTTATCAATGCCTTTACGATCATCATTTTGGCTGAAAATTTGCAGAGACGATCTATACACTAGTACCTAAAAACTGAACGGTCGAGATGTGGATATGTGACCGAAAAGTGACCCAAAACTTGAACTTCACACGTTAATTTTCAAAGCGGAGCTCCGCTCTGGAGAGGATCTGTATATATATATATATATCACCTTAAACAGTTTGTTCTATCATATATTTTCAAACTGCAATAATCTTATCTATGTGAAGGATGAAGGATTGAAGCATGTACCACAAGAATCTCCATAACTCTGCTTTTCTAAGAGATCCATGGAAGCCTGGGTTCTTAAAAGCAGAGAATTATGAAGGTGAAGACTGAATAAAGAAAAAAAAGAGACAAAAGAATATGCATAGAATTAAAGTTATTATGGAAAAGAAATTTCTAAAATCTTGTTAATTGACGTGGACATTTTTGAGCCATTAGATTAAGTGGAGGTCGGAGATTTTATGAAATTCACGAACTTCATGAGTTGCTCACTTTAGAGGAGTCGGATCCCAGTAAGAGAGTGGGATGCTAAGTGGTTAAAGGGTGTACTCATTATTTTTGATATTTGGTTAGGTAAATATCTATTTTTCATTAAGATTTCAAATGTACCTTTTTTTTTTGGTACAAAAAGAAAGAAAGAGCATCAAAGAGTCCTAAAGCCACAACTACAACCTTAACCTAAGTGTTTATAGTCGAAGGCAGAAGGCAGAATGAGTAAGAACGAGTTTTGCATTGGAGTAAAGAAAGAGTCTTAAGTTCAATGACAGAAAACTCCTTGTTTGTAGTTGCTCCTAATATAGGCCTCATCATTTTCTGTCCATAAACTAATGTCTTGATTCATATATTCAATTTTTTTTTCAATGAGAGTTTTGATGGTTGTTGCAACAAGATTCTTCCAAGGATGTTGGATGAACCAGCCGCACAATAAAGAAAGACTATCGAATTCCTTTAGTAAGGAGGGCATCAATGTGGTATCGGCCAAAGGGGCTCCAATGGTCAAGTCAGTGACTTATTCCACTACCAGTAGACTAGTTGAAAGTGTAGATGTTACTTACTAGAGTGATGGAGAAAATGATGCTTATATATAACCGTGTTGGAAACCCTAGGAGGTGTGTTGCCGATCCAAGCGAGGCTTCAGATCCTATGCATATTACTGTATAGTTAGGTGTGATTGGCGTCTAATGTGGTTGAGCGAACCTAGCTGGGTATGCCACCAAATGCTCAGATTAGTGAGAGCGTCGTTAATCCGTTTCGGACGAACTCTCTGCAGAACTATGGGTTCTCCTTGGGCCTCGTTTGGTTCACGGAAGGGAAATCAATTCCCTTGTCTTTCCCATGGAGAAGGGAAACTAAAGTTCTTGTTAGGTTTCCTTTCCTCTTTTGGTAAAGCAGAGAAAGTATTCAGGAAAGACCATTTGATTTCCCTTCCGATGTTTGGTTGGTGCAGGAAAGGAAAGTAAAAATATATCAATGTTTCAATAATACCCTTGTATTTTAAAATAAAAACATCATAAAAATTCTAAAGTACACCAATTTTTTTATGCAAGAGAGGGTATTATTGTCCAAAATTTTTGTAATAAATGCTTGGAAATGAGAAGGGATTTCCCATGGGGTATGAGTGGAATGATTTCCCCCCTACTTTTCCCTCTGTCAGGAAAGTATTTCCGGAGTTTGTGGTTATCAAACAAAGGAAAGTAATGACTTTTTTTTCCTGAGTCCTCAATTCTGCGAACCAAACGAGACCTTGGTTCGTAGGCCAGTGCACGGAAGGAGCTGGACTTCGTCGATCCTCATTGGGAGGTAGTTGTTCTCTGGATTCCCAGACCCAGGCCCTCCTTGCTAAAGGAATTCGGTAGTATTTTTTTATTGTGCAGGTAGTTCATCTAACATCCTTAGAAGAATCTTGCTGCAACAACCATCAAATGAAAAACTCTCATTGAGAAAAAAAAAATGAATAAACGAATGAAGGCATTGGTTTATGGATAGAAAATGGTGAGGCCGATATCAAGAACAACTATAAACAAGGAGTTTTCTGTCATTGAACCTATTGAGTCTTACTCTAATGTAAAAATGATTTCTAATTTACATTTTTTTTTTCACTAACGATTTACAAAGACAATATTTGATTATTTATATAATTTTAGAAATACATGCCAATTGGGCCATTGGGGCTACTATATAGCATGACTAAAATATTCTCTCTCCAATTGATGAGAGATGCAAGAAAAATGAGTTAAGATTAAATTGTATTAGAAGTTCGATTATAACAAAGCTTTATATTTTTGATTAAAAAATAAATTAGGGAAAATCTTCCACACTTCAATTTTCGGTAAAAGAATTCCAATAAGGACAAACAAAAAGTTTGGCCACACATAATTTACTAGGGCACTATTCTTTTTCTTTACTTTTTTTACATGATTAAAAGAATAATTATGTGATAAACAGATGCACAATATTTGTGTCGAATCAATTAAATGTTGAAAGATTTTATATCTTAAATATTCGAAACTAAAGATAAAAAAAAATTAGAAACTAAAATTCGCGCGTAGCAACACGCGCATCGTTTTCAGACACAGATTTCAATGCATTTCCAAACGCAGTTTGCGTATTCAACTCACCCTCTCGCTTTCTCTCTCCTCAGTTGTTAAAACTGCGTTGACTCGCAAGTTTGAACCCAAAAAACACCAACCTTCCCTTCCCTTCCCTTCCCTTCCCTTCCCTTCTCGCTCCCATTTTCCCCAATTTCCAATTATGCCCCTGTCCCCTGCCGCCTCCTCCGCCGCTCTGTGACTCTGCAACAAGCCAACAACAACAACAACCGACTTCCCGCTTCCGGTGGCACTCGCCGTAATTTCAACTCCACCTCTGGGGAAAATTCACAACCGACTTTGTAGCTAATCCCCTTTTTTTTAGGGAGGAGAAATGAAGAGGCTGAGATCCAGCGAGGATCTCGATTCTTACGGTAAGGATCCGAGCCCAAACCCGAACCCGAACCCGAACCCGAGCCGGACCTCCTCCTCCTCTTCCCACCGAAGCTTCTACTACAACAAACCAGACACCGCCCGCAAGGGCTTGCTCTCTTCCTCCTCCTCCGCCTCTTCTCTGGCGGCGGCGGCGGCGAGGTCGTACGACCGGGATAGGGGAGACGACGATCGCGAGTTGGCGGCCGGCGGCGGAGGAGGGTCGAGGATGGTGAGGAAGAGGCCGGCGGACGTCGACGGGGGGTTTGATCGGAGGAAGGGGATGGATCGGTATAACAGAGACGGCGGCGGCGGCGGAGGGTACGATCGTAATTTGATGCACCGGTCGGAGAGCTTCTGCGGCGGCGGGTCGAGGAGCAGGGGGTCGGAGTTTCCGAAAGGGTTCCGATCGGAGAGGGACCGGTCGCGGCGGGAAGGGAGCAGCGCGCTGTCGTGGCGGCGGTTCGGGAAGGAGTTTGAGGAAGGAGGGAGGAGTAGTGGTAGTAGTAGGTTGGAGGAGAGAGGGAAGGGTGGAGGGTTTAGCATCCGGTCGCCGTCGTGGTCGAATTCGAGGGATTCCGGCAGCGAGCAGTCGAGGGTTAGGTCTCCGCCGAGGAGATTTAAAGACGGGAAATCGTCGAAATCGAAATCAAAGTCTAAGTCGCCGACTTGGTCCAAAGATTCTGTTGGGAGTGAGCAATCCAAGAGTGTTGAGGTGAAGAAGAGTGAGCCTGAGACCGAGACCGAGCCGGAGCCGGAGCCGGAGCCCGAACCTGAGAGGGAGCCCGAGCCCGAGCCCCAACCTGAGCCCGAGCCGGAGCCGGAACCTATGCCAGAGCCTGAGGCCGAGGCTGTGGTGGAGGAGGTTCAGGGTGAGAGTGGAAGTAGGACTAGTAGTGAAATGGAGGAAGGAGAGCTTGAGCCCGAAGCCGAACCGGAAGGTGGGGATGGAGGTGAAGAGCCAGAGGTGGTGCCTGAAGGTGGAGCTGAAATGGAAGAAGGCCGAGTTCAGATTGGGAGCGAAACGGGGACTACGGTTATGGAGGAGAGAGATGGGTGCTTAGATAGAGAAGAGGTGAAAGAGGGAGTGTGTGAGGGGAAAGAAGAGGAAAAGAAAGAAGATGAGTTGCCTTCGGTTGATGAGACCACAAATGTAGGGGGGCAGGAAGATGGGTACGGTGGAAAAGAATTTGCGAGGGAAGAAGGGAATGAGTGCGAGGAGGAAGTGAGCAAGGAAGTGGTTTCGGAGAGGTCGTTGGAAGTGTGCGAGGAGCCAAAGCAAGACAAGGGGATAGACCTTGAAGTGAAGGCTGAGGATGACGAAATGACAGAGTCTGATAGGGAAGTGACAGAGGACACTGGAGTTCATACACTGAATCTGAGTGCGGATTTGACTCGGAATTTCAAGGACAAAGGGAAAAGCGTGGCCCATGTGGAGGATTCAGCAGAAAATAGTGGATGGGCTGAGAGAGAATCCAGAGAACTACTAACTTGCATGGACAATGATATGGAAGGACCGAGCACTAGGGGTTTCGAGTTGTTTACATCCTCTCCTGTTAGGAGGCAGGAGAAAGCTGATTCTGGTGTTAATATGAAAGATGAGAAGTTGGTACTTGAGCCGCTTGACCTTTCACTAAGCTTGCCTAATGTTTTGTTACCTATTGGTGCCACTCCTGGTTCTCCTGATCAAGCAATGAGTGTTCAGTCTTTAACTAACACTTTCTGTACCAACTCGGATGGATTTACTCAATCAGTATCTTTTTCAGGTTCTCAGTCATTTTATCACAATCCTAGCTGTTCACTAACGACCCAGAATTCAATGGACTTTGAGCAATCGGTTAAAAGTCGTCCCCTTTTCCAGGGAATTGATTGGCAGGCGCTAGCTCAGAATGAGGCTAAGAATAAGGAGGTTCCATTTTATCAAAAAACCTTGATGACTGGCAATGGTTCTCATCCACAGTCCGGCGTTACAAATGGTCAATCTGTGCAAGGGCAACAAGTTAAACATTCGGAAGGAAGCTCTAAAGTGGCAAATGGATTTGACAGGCAGCTAAGCTTCCATAAGCAGTTGTCAGGAGGGCACCCAAAGCACCATGAGGATGTTAGGTCACCTTCGCATAGTGTTGGATCTCAAGAAATGGGATCAAATTATAGTTTTGACAGGAAACGACTAATGAGAGAGAGAAGTAGTGGTAGTTTATATAGGACTAGCAGCCAGAAGGAAAAAGAGCAGTTGCTCATCGGTGGGGCTGATTTTGTTGAGACAATCATTGCCAGGATAGTATCTGATCCAGTCCATGTAATGGCCAAGAAGTTTCATGAAATGACAGGACAACATGCAGCATGTGTGAAGGAGAGCATTCGCGAGATTATGTTAAATGTGGATAAGCGCATGCAACTATTTGCATTTCAGAAGGCACTGCAGAACAGGTCTGACATAACCTTGGAGATGCTACTAAAAGCCCATCGGGCACAATTGGAAATATTGGTTGCTCTCAAGACTGGTCTACCAGATTTTCTTCAGCAAGAGTGCAGTGTGTCATCTTCTGATTTGGCTGAGATTTTTCTGTACTTGAGATGCAGAAATCCTTCTTGTCGGAGTCCTGTGCCTGCGGATGAATGTGATTGCAAGGTCTGTTCGCAAAAGAATGGATTTTGCAGCGCTTGTATGTGTCTTGTGTGCTCAAAGTTTGATATGGCCTCAAATACATGTAGTTGGATTGGGTGTGATGTTTGTCTTCATTGGTGCCATGCTGATTGTGCATTGCGGGAATCTTATATTAGAAATGGACGCAGTGCAACTGGATCTCAAGGGACGACTGAGATGCAATTTCATTGTGTTGCTTGTGATCATCCTTCTGAGATGTTTGGCTTTGTGAAGGAGGTTTTTCAGCATTTTGCCAAGGATTGGACGATTGAAAATCTTGCCAGGGAACTTGAATATGTTAAGAGAATTTTCCTTGTCAGCAAGGACATGAGAGGGAGACGGCTGTATGAAATTGCTGATGAATCGGTGGTTAGATTGGCAAATAAGTCTAGCCTTCCGGAGGTTTACAGTTACATAATGGCTTTTCTTGAGGGTAAGTTCTTTGTTTTATGACTTTTATCTGCAAAATAAATTGTGTTCTGTTTTCCTAATGGTTCTGAGGTCATAATACATACACTTTGTCATAATACTTCAGTTTGGTATTGTGCTTTTTATCTATGAGTAATATTGCTAGGAATGATTTTAAGATGGTCTTGCCAAAAATATCTATGCAGAATGTTATATGCTATTGATGTATAAAAAGCCAATTCTTCGACCTTTTATACCAATTGGCCTTTTATGCCTAAAAAAAAGTCAAAGTTTCTCAAACGGACTTTCTTGCCTATTTGAAATTTGCATCTATCCATCGTTTATAAGATATGGATGTGCTAATGCAATTTTTTGGGAATACTCGTGAAAAATTGTCAAATTGTCTTCAGTAGTATTTTTGATTTCACAGATATGGCAGCACTCGGATAATAAAGAAGCAGTTAAGCCTTTTATTTATATGTTGAAGTCTTTTTTTTGGGGGGGGGGGGGGGGGAGGTTTTCTGCTTTATATAATAGGGATCTACTAATACCAGAGTGCAAAAATAAATGATATAATTTTGGACATATAAACTGTAACAATGATTTCTGTATTTGATGCATTTTGTTTTTAGCATTCTGGGATCCAGGCATCTGTAGTGGCAATAAGTAAATCTGAACTGCTTTTGAATGCTTATATGAGATTCAGATATATGGTGATGCAGTTGTATCTTATTTCCATCAAATGACATGAGTTTGCAGTTTCCAATGTGTATCGGAATCTGAGTGTTTTCTGTGTGATTCTTGGCTGCAGATACTGACAGTTCCAAGTTGGGCAAAACTCCCATTTTACCTGGGAAGGATCTAGGTAAAGGAAGCAGTGGTATTGCTGGGCCAAGCCAGGAACCAGCATGGCTAAAGTCTGTATATACAGAAAAGGCCCGTCAGTTGGAATCTGCTCCTAGCGTTCTTCCTAGCTACAACTATGAGCAGCACGATAAACGCATTATGGAGTCAGAGTTGCAGATGAGTTCTCAAAAAGAACCTGTTTTCGATGAGTTGGAGAGTATTGTGAGGATCAAGCAGGCCGAGGCTAAAATGTTCCAAACACGTGCGGACGAAGCAAGAAAAGAAGCTGAGGGGCTGAAACGCATATCACTGGCAAAGAATGAGAAAATTGAAGAAGAATATAGGAATAGAATAACAAAACTCCGTTTTGTTGAAGCTGAGGAAATGCGGAAACAGAAACTTGAGGAACTGCAGTCTCTAGATCGAGCTCATCGAGAATATTCCAATATGAAGATGAGGATGGAAGCGGATATTAAAGATCTTTTATTAAAAATGGAAGCAACAAAGCGAAACCTTTCCTTGTGATTTGCAAGATGAACAGGATTTGCTGTAGAATTTGTCAGTGTGGCAGGTAATTCTAACCTTGTGTCCGCTGAAAATTGTATGTGTACTATTGTAGCATCGCGGCTCCAATTTGATGAAGCTGGTGATCTTTAGGCTTATTTTCAAGGTAGTTCTGTTGTATTTGTTTTTGTTGTACCAGTATTTGCACTGCTAACCATAATCTGTACAGAGAGTGCCCTATTTCCAGTTATGTGTTGTAAGTTAGATCTTCCCCCCTTTTACGAATCTGGGGATAAATCGTGGATCAAATTTTTGATACGTCTCGGGGTTGTTGCCTGATTGTAATGTGGTTAAGCAATTGCAGGTGCTCACTTTTAATTTCCAGTAGTGTGCTGAACTTAATGGAGCAATCAAATCATTTACCTTAAATTTTTAATTTTATTTTTCACGCTTCCTTCCTTTGCTTTTGGGTTTTGGTCAGTCGCCTATGCTTGAGGTATCTACATCAGTCACTATTATTATTGGCGCGCGAGCAAGAATTTTCTTTAGAATAATGTTGATGGCAACTCGTGCTCGTGCAACAACGTGGCGTCAAGCCATAGGTTTATCCCGCCCATAGACCAGGTCACCGGACACCAGATGAATGCTCAGCCTTGACCTTTCCCTTCTGCAATTGCTGTCTGATAGGGTTTTGTCGGACTGAAAGGGAGACTACTACTACGAAGGTAGTGAGAAAGGTACTAGACTACACGACAGTACACCACGTGTAAGGTAGATAGGTGAGAGACTTATGGTCAGGATAGGGTGAGACTCTGGACCTCAAACGTCAACGCAAACCGGCAATGCTTTCTGGTCTCATGGTATTACAAAGGAAAGAAAAAAAAAAAACATGTAAATAATAATATTTCTATGCTAAGGACCTCCTTAGATTTTAGAGATTTATTTGAATAGACTCACTTCTTGATCTCATATCGACATCTCGTCAGTTCAGTGTTTAGGTATATGAGTATATTATTTATGTAAATTTTCAGCAAAATTCAAAACTGAGATTTACAATTATAAACATGAACGGTTCAGGTTGGACAGATTCAGTTCTTTCATTGATTTAATCTAAATTGATACCTTAACGATCATCAATTTGGCTGAAAATTTGCAGAAGTGATCTCTACATTAAGATCTAAAAATTGAACGGTCGAGATGTGAATATGTGATCGAAAAGTGACTCTACTCAAGAAAATCCTTAGATTTTAAAATCTAAGTAGGTGCTTAGCATAGAAAGACTGTAAATAAAAACCAACTGTAATTCTGAATATGATTTTTACAACTACCACTTTAACAAGGCAATTTCATTTTCCTTTTGCAATTATGATTGTGAAAGTAGTATGTTATAACCCTATGGTGGTGCACTACAGCGTACCACAACGAAAGGCTGCTTTCTGTTTCTGATTTATATCTTCATGTCCGGTCTGGGAGATCAACAACGCCCTCGAACATAAAGTCTCCGCCATGACTATAAGAAAGGCTTTGATTAATTTCTTGTTCTTTTTTTTTTTTTTGAGAATGAATTTCATATATATTTTTTTTTTGAAGAAAAATTTCTTGTTCTTTTAACAAGGTAAAAACGAGAAATAAATTCCTGCCGAAAAGTTTAGAATCATACATTCAGTCCATGTATCTTAGAACCGAAAACTGTTGCCATCCAAGATTTAATGGAATCCTCCCCTCACAATTGAGTGAACCTTTAGGATCACAACAAGTCTTCAGTGTTTATTCAAATCATGTAATCTCCTCACTTATGTTACAATTCAAGAGTCTCTTTGGTCAAAAAAAGAAAGAGTTTTGACTACTCAGCTTTTCGCTTCTCACGCCTGAAGATACTGTAGAACAATGACAACAGCCATTGCCAAGCAATGATCAACCAATTAGTTCGCTTGGGTTTAGGATCTGGTGTTGGTCCGAAAATTCCCTTGTAGATCTCCTTCTGTTTCTGATAAACAGCCTTGTCATGTTCAGCAAGCAGGCGTAACTCTCTTGCAATAGCTTTGTCTTGAGGAGCAAACTTACGTGCCTTTAGAAAATCTTCACGGGCAGCATCTGTCTGCCCAAGCTCTGCTCTGGCTTTTGCTCGCCTAAATAGGGCTTTGACATTGTTTTCATCTTCTGTCAGTACCTGCACTCAATCAAAGATAGTTATCACAGAAGTTTCAAAAACTCTATTATTGGGTATCTTTGAAAAAAAGCATGCATGATGAGGCTGTCAACAATGCAAAAGAATCATGACAAGGACAAAAACGGCTGGGTTGGAGTGTCATAGGCACATACTAGTATACTACAAAGATCATAGTGCAGTATTTTTAATTTTGTTATAGGAACAACGGTTCAAATAAAGCAAGGACTTTCTGACTCTGATTATAGATTAAAACCCTGCCAGTAAGCCTTCAAAGTCATTGTATTGGACTGTAGCCAACTAGCCATACTAAAGACCAACCATTTTTCAAGCACTATAAGGTTACTACGACTCGAACTTCTGGTATCTCAGTCCCTAAATAACTTCTGGTATCTCAGTCCCTAAATAAGCTTAATATAATTCAACTTCCTAGTATCTTAGGGATGAATAATACAATTGCCAATAATAAATGAAACACACTTTTCTTGTGATTTGATATACTTACAACAGTGCACTGTCCAATGGCTTCTTCATATCGCTTAAGCTTTATGAGGGAGGCTGCCATGTTAAGGTGGCATGGATTTTTAACAGCCAAAGCCATGTCCCTGTACTTCCCAAACAATTGGAACATGAAGTCATCACCCATATATGCTATTGCCTGACAAAAAACAGAGAACACCCATCAGATTGTTGTCACATGAAACTGAGCTGAAGAAACTGTGCAACTCAGGAACTCATCTGGAATCACAAATGTAATATCTAGGAATCACAAGTTCGTAACCATTTCATACTGTTGCATAGCCTCCTCCAGTTTTTCCTCCTTAAATAAAGCATTTCCATCCATCTTTCTTCTATCTGCTGCTCCAATCCTCTCCTCCACAGTCATATCACCGCGAGCTTTCCCCTATGAAGGAAAGACCCACATATATACATTTAGCATATTACTCAAGTCAAGTCCTAAAAAAGAAATTGAACCTTTTATTGATAATTACTTGGGAGGACAATTGAAAGCAACTTACTTCTTTGGTCTCATCAAATCCAATAAGCTCAACTTCATACAATATATCTGCTGAGGGTGGAACATTTGGGAAAGAAAAGTTTCCTTCTTTTCCGTATCCCAACTCCCAGCCTACATGTAATAGGGCACGTTCTCCAGCCTTCATGCTGGATACGCCAATAGCCAAGCCGGTCATTTCTTTTTTCTCTGTGTTGCAGTAACAAAAATATTACTAACTAGAAGAAGTTCATTTCCTATTTTGGCCACTTGTCTATGACTCCATATAGATACTGGTGTAGAATCTTTAATTACATAATAATCAGGATGACGAAAGAAAATTGAGTGAATTAATGCAACATACAAATTCCAAAACTAAATGTGTTGAACACGTAAGAACAAGCAACTCATCAACATTCATTTCCATATATTTAGAATCCACAAATTATTTATAGCAATAGATTACTTGGCAAGGCAATTACCTTTTCCTAAAATCATTTCAAGTGGTCGTTGTTCGTCCCACGTGTCTTCAAACTTATGCTGTGTGCTTTCAGTCCATGCCCTGTAATGCACTATCACATGTATGAAGACGTCAGATATTGATAAATTACTTAATTATTGACAACAAAAAACTAAAATTTAAAGTAAAATATCTGGCTAATCTACACTATATGTAAACCTCCCAATGATATAGTATGTGTACTTTGTGTGTGATTGCTTTTTCTTCAACATCAACCATACGAGATACATATGGTGTGTGCTTGTCTTGTCTGTATATTTTATAAATGTACTTTTTATTAGATGTTCCAAATATGAATTTTGTGCAATAAGTGAGATGTCTCGCTTGAAACTTATCAGAAATAGAAGAATATCTACAAGTACTCAAAGGTTACCCCATCAAAAATACTAGAATAAGCAAACCATCTGACACTTACAGAAGCATGTCGAATATTTGGATGGTATCGGACCATGGCCTTCCTTAATGATTTGCTTCTTGACTTTGTCTTGAAGAATTTCTTCCTTGGAATCAACTTTTGGGGGGCCATTAGCATCCTGAGGAGGTTCCCCATGAACAGATGCAGCATTTTCAATGACTATTTCGTTTTCACCATCTTGACCTAGAAAAGATACAGACATTAGCATATCTTGCAATGTTTCCAAAGCTCACATGACTTGCTAAAGACCACTTGAAGAGAACAAAATATGGTCATCTGTAATCTGCTCCACTCATAAGAGGAGGGGAAAACAAACACCTTACTTTTATGCTTAACAAGACAGGTGTTGTTTAGTTGTCCTCACATATAGCTACTAAATTTTGAAATACACGCAATTCAAGGTAAAAATGTGGAGGAATGACAAATCAAAGTATGAGGAGCACAAAAACATAGTCACCGTTGTCCAAGTATTTTGTCTCTTCTTGGAACTTACATACATTTCAGATGCTAATCAACTCGTGAAAAACATAAGATGGTGTAATCAAGTAACCAATCATAAGAATGAGACCTAAAATAGTTTGTCAAGAATTAAGTAGAAAACGATAAAAGAAAAACATCTTCATGTATGCAGTCCAACTCAATGACTCAAAAAAAAAAAAACACCTATCTGAAGGTTGTTGAATCACAAACATGACTTGAAGCTACGAAACCACTTTCTAACAGTATCACACTAGATAAGTGAACATTTCAAGACTCAGTTTGATCCGAGTGCTAACAAAACTACTACTACTAGTGGCATCCCCAAAGTTTAGAGTCTTTTTATACCTTAAGATCGAACTCAGTCGCTACTGAATTCCATTCCATCAAAAATAAACTGATGATCTCTTGATTGTTATTACACTACAAAACGGAATTCCTCCTAAGATTATTACTAAAACAAATACCGGTCATTGTAGATTTCCCTTGAATTTCAAAACTGCTATATTACTCTAAATTCACATAAAACCAAACTTGGTGGTGTGATTTCAGCTTCAGATAATCAATCATCAATGATTAACAACATGAAAAAGGTACCAACATCACAACTAGAGCTGTAAAAATTTCATAACTGAAAATGAAGGGCAGAGTAGGATGAAGTACCAAGTGATTGACTTTGCTGCTCCTGGACATCCTCCATTATATATCACAGCCTTTGCAATCCAATCTGCAAAGACCCAATTCAATTCATGAGGGCGTCGGTGAAACCAAGAAACAGACTTTACTACATTAGATGAAATCAGATGGAACACTTGAAAAATGCAAATGCATACCCAGAAAAGAAAAGGGTTTTTCACTCACTGATTGGAGTTTGTTTGAGAGCTGCAAAGATCTGAGCTTTATTGCTTCTCTGGTTCAATTGGAATCAATTTTCAACGATCGAAGAAGATTCCAGAGAGAGAGAGAGAGAGAGAGAGAGAGAGAGAGGGAGATGGAGGTAATTAAATACGTAAGATATTATAATTGCATTTTGGTGCCTCTGAATCACTGTTTTTATTACTATTCAGTCCCTGTATCTGACCATCTTAGCAAACTTGTCATTTTCATAATTTTAACTTTTAAAAAAACCAACATACTTTGAAAGGGGTGGATATCCGGTTTTATTGGTCGGTTTTTTGATACTAACTGAATTCGCTATGGTATTAGAACTGTTGAGATTTACAAACTCAATTTAGATTCAATTAACTAGCAATATGCCCTCGTTTCTCGCGGGTGACATTGTGTTAAGGGAAAATGGTCGACCTAGCCGCGTCTAGGGTGACTATCTAGGGTTCCTTGATATCAAGTTTCTTCCTTCCATGGATTTGGATATTCTTAGTTGGAATTGCAGGGGTATCTGCAACGATTCAACTGTTAGGGCTTTGAAGGATTTGATCTCTCAAAACAGGCCCCAAATCATCTTTCTTTGTGAGACAAAGATCAGTAATCTGGGAGATTTCACAGCACTGAAGCATGCGCTGGGGTTTTCGTATGCAAAGGAGGTTCTGAGTGATGGTCAAGCAGGTGGCTTGGGTGTATTCTGGAACGATGAAGTCAGAGTGCAGATGGGGACTGTCTCCGAGCATCATATCGATATGGTAATTTTTGGAGGTCCTGGTGATCCGAGATGGAGGCTGACATGCTTTTATGGGTATGCCAGAACATCAGAACGTGACCGCTCATGGAAACTATTGCAGGATCCTTGTGACCTTGATTCTCTTCCTTGGGTAGTTATCAGTGACTTTAATGAGATCTTAAATAATGGAGAGAAGATTGATGGCCCTGTTAGGGCTGAAAGACAAATGCGAGGGTTCCGAGATGCTTTAGGCTACTGTGATCTTCTTGACCTAGGTTTTCAGGGTTGTCAGTCAACTTGGTGGAATTCAGAGACTCAACTTCGCCTTGACAGGGCAGTTTGCACACCTTCTTGGTGTGATCTGTTTGGGTATGCTAAGGTCGTACACTTACCTCCAAGTGATTTGGACCATATCCCCATCTTATTGCGTGCTAGTACGATCCCACTCCCAGCTCGTCCTAAACATCATAGATTCAAGTTCGAGGCTTTCTGGCTCCAACATGATGAATGTGATCCTCTTGTGGAACAAGCCTGGCAGACTGATGTCACTGGTAACCCTATGCTCATACTAGAATGGAACTTGATAAATGGCAGAAAAGAACTTTCAAAATGCGTCAACAGCAGATGATGGGAATACGAACTAGACTTGAAGAGTTAATGGATTGTACAATCACAGTTGCTGTTCAAGAAGAGAAGAAAGATTTGATGGATCGTCTGCATGCTTTTCTATCCCAGGAGGAAGCCTTTTGGAGGCAGAGATCAAAGATTACATGGTTAAAAGAGGGAGATAGAAACACTGGCTTCTTTCACCGAAAGGCAGCAAACAGAAAGCAACGTAACACCATTCAAGGTTTGTATGATGAAGACGGAAATTGGGTGGAGGATAATGATGGTATGGAGCGAGTAGTCACTTCTTATTTTACTATGATGTTCACTGCCTCGGATGTTGATATGGAAGCAATAACTATGACCGTTGAAGCAATTCAACCTAGTGTTACACAGGAGATGAATGTTCAATTATGTGCACTGTATACTAGTGAGGAGGTCAAACGGGCACTTTTTCAGATGTACCCTACCAAATCACCTGGACCGGATGGCATGCCGCCATTGTTTTTTCAACATTATTGGGAGACCATTGGTGAGGATGTGACGGAAGCAGTGTGTAACTTTTTACATTCAGGTCAGTTATTAAGGCAGATCAATTTTACTCACATATGTTTGATACCTAAGGTGAGCAATCCGGAGCATATGGCTGACTTGAGACCAATTGCTTTGTGTAATGTGATTTACAAAATTTGTTCGAAGGTATTTGCTAACAGGTTGAAGGTTCTTTTACCTGCTTTGATCTCTCCTTTCCAAAGTGCTTTTGTGCCGGGCAGGTTAATTACTGACAACATCTTGGTTGCTAATGAGATGGCTCACCATGTTCATAATAAGAGAGATGGTGGGGAAAGATGTATGGCGCTGAAACTTGACTTTAGTAAGGCTTATGATCGCATGGATTGGTTTTTTCTTCGGAAAGTTATGGAGCGGTTTGGCTTTGTACGTCATTGGATTGATATGGTAATGCATTGTGTTACTTCAATGCGATATTCTTTTCTGGTACGGGGAAAGCCTAGAGGCTTGGTGACTCCTAGCAGAGGTCTGCGACAAGGTGATCCACTTTCACCGTATTTATTTTTGCTTGGAGCAGAAGGCTTTTTGGCTCTTCTACAACAAAAACAGGCTGCAGGACTACTTCCGGGGATTGAGGTTTGTAATGAGGCTCCTTCAGTCAATCACTTACTTTTTGCTGATGATAGCATGTTGTATGGACAAGCTTCTTTGGAGGATTGTTTTCAGATTCTAGAGGTGTTGGAAACTTATGGAAGAGCTTCAGGACAGGTTGTGAACTTTAACAAAAGTTCTGTTGTTTTTAGTAAAAATGTTTCCGAGTGTATGCAAGATGAGGTAGCTAGCCTTTTGGGGGTGGAGATAGTTGATTCTCATGAGAAATACCTAGGGCTTCCGACTTATGTTGGCTGTAAGAAAACTGCTACATTTCAGTACATCAAAGACAACTTAGCAAAAAAGTTCACGAATTGGCAAGGAAAGCTTTTGAGTGGCGCTGGAAAAGATATTTTAATCCGGGTGGTGGCTTAAGCTTTACCAACGTATGCTATGAGTGTCTTCCAGATTACAAAATTTTTTTGTGAGGATTTAGAGTAAATGTGTGCTCGGTTTTGGTGGGGAAGTACCCTAGACAAAAGGAAAATACATTGGAAGACTTGGAATGCTTTATGCAACCCTAAGGAGGAAGGAGGATTAGGGTTTCGGAGTTTGTCGGAATTTAATTCTGCAATGTTAGCAAAGCAGGCTTGGAGGATTATCAATAACCCTCATTCCCTTATTGCAAAAATCTATGAAGCTAAGTATTATCCTTCTAGCTCCTTTTGGTCTGCAGAACCACATTCCTCTCCCTCCTACTCATGGAGGAGTATCTTTTCTACAAGGGACCTAATTAAACAAGCGTCGTACTGACAAATTGGAACTGGCGAGTCGGTGCGTGTCTTTTCTGATGCTTGGGTCCCTAGTTTGCCTCTTCTCAAACCGGATAAACCTTCTACAATTATTAATGAGGATCTCAAGGTTAGTGAATTGATTTCTACTAGTGGTTCATGGAATGAGATGATTATTAGATCTTCCTTTTCTTTGCTTGAGGCAGAAGCTATTCTTTATATCCCTTTGAGTTCTAGAATGCTGGATGATCAATGTGTATGGAATTTAGAAAAGGATGGCAAATTTTCGGTGAAAACAGCATATCGCTTTTCTTTTGCTCACTCTTCTTCTTATAGTCCATTTTCTCTCTCTGTGGGTATGGATTTCTGGAAGACACTTTGGAAAGTTTTGATACCTAACTCTGCAAAGGTTCATGTATGGCGTGTGTGCAATAATATTCTCCCTTCTTTGGAGCGGTTAGCTTCGAAACATGTGAATGTGGAGTCACAAACTTGTGTTTTATGTGAGGTGGAGATGGAAACAACGTTACATCTCTGCAGGAATTGCTCTTATACAAAGCAGGTTTTATATGCCAATCCTTATCTTAAGCGTACCTGCTATGATCCACAAACTGATCACCTCAGTGTTTTGGATTGGTTACGTTTTTGTGCTAAGGAACTGTCCATCAAAGAGTTGGGCGACTTGATGTATCTTCTATGGGGTATCTGGAAAGAAAGAAACTGTCGGGTTTGGGAAGCTAAACGCACGCCTGCTTGTGATGTATTGATCAGGTCAATGTCTCGACTACATGATTACCGCTTTCATAATTCAAAGTTAAGGAGTGAAGCAATTAGATGTCTGAGGGTTGAGAAATGGAAGCCTCCTTCAATTGGAACTCTCAAAGTTAATATTGATGGTTCATTCTATGAGTCTACAAGACAAGGTGGATTTGGATTTGTGATACGGGATTCAGATGGACAATTTATTGTTGGTGGGGGAGGTCCTCTCAGTCAATTGTTATCTCCAGAACATGCAGAACTTTCAGCTTTTCAAGCTGCTCTAGATTATATAATGGAACATGACATGCAACCGATGGTAGTGGAGACTGACTCTACCAAGGTCCAGCGCCAACTGACTACTGCTGCTATGCCTAACACATCTACACTAGGAAGGGTGTATGATGACCTGTTGATGTTACTGGAGTCACAGCCAAATGTGACTATTGTGCATGCTAGAAGAGATGCCAACAAAGTGGCACACTTGCTAGCCTCTCAAGCTTCTTCTTTTTCTCAAGTTTGTTTTTATTCATTTCCTCCTCAGTTTCTATTAGCTGCAGTTGCAGCTGACCTTTGTTCCATGTAATTTCTCTAATTTCCAATAAAGATTGACATCATTCATCTCAAAAAAAAAAAAAAAAAAAAAGGGAAAATGGTCTACTAAAAAGATTTTTTTTTTTTTTTTAAACATAGAATAGTGGTGGTTTGTCTATTTTTAATCTCAATTTACACTTTTATCTATTTATATTTTATTGACTTAATTTAATAATTATGTTATAAAAAAGTATTATATAGACACTTCAAAATTTGATGAAGCCCTTTGACACCAAAAGAGGGCCTCAATTTATAGCAGTAGAGATATGTCAAAAACATCAAACTCAAAACTGTTGTTATTAGAGAGATGGGCACGGCCTTATTACCCCTCCAATTTAGTAAACAGTCTTGTCGAATTAAGTTGAAGTTGATTCTTTAATTTTTATGAACAGAGGGTTGACTCATAAAATCTAAAAATCCTTTTTTACAAACCACTCTCACCTTTTTTTCTTCTTTCTATTATATGTATAACATACAAAATTAAGTCATCATGTCAAAAGAAAAAGAGCAAAGGGTGTCAATTCCACTCTAAAATCAATTGCATAACTTCACAAGATTTATAAAAAGGACGATTGTTGCAAAATGGCTGAATATACACAAAATTTACGCAATTTCAATACATATACACCAAATTATCTACAATTTCATCAAAATATAAGAACAAAACTGCAATTAGTCTCTTGACTAACAGTATAAAATAAATAAACCTGCAGTTAGCTTTGAAAAACTATGGTAATTAGCTTCTGAGACACATGACATTCTGGTGTAGGAATGAGCAAATGTGTGGTTTAACATGCCTGCAAATGTGTGAAAGCCGTATACTTAAAACTTTAAGAACAGGTCGAGGAGGAATAAGCAAGATTATAATAGGTGAAAATTCAAGTGTAGTTGTAATTTGTAAACGTAAAACCGTAAAAGTACTACGACTAGCTGCACCTAGTTAGGAAAAACCTGATCATTTTCTTACTTGCATTGCAGATTCTTCTTCTACCCAATATGTAATCTGTACTTTTCTTCACTTCACCGTAATGGAATGAATAAGCCCTGGCCATACCAAATACATGTACAAGGGAGACCATCAAATGGAAACCTCCCATTGAAAAAAAAGAATAATGAATGAAGGCATTGGTTTATGGACAAAAAATGGTGAGGCCGATATCAGGAGCAACAACTACAAACAGTTAAGGAGTTTTCTGTGATTGAACTTAAGACTGATTCTTTACTCCAATGCAAAACTCAACTCTTACAATGGCTACCAACCTATGTCTAAAAATCAGCAACCAGCAGCCTTTAAAAAGTTATCATATGGGCTCGACGCAGGTAGTTGAAAGCGGGGATAATGTTGGGATTCAGTTGCACAAAGCTTCGGACCATTGCCCGCAGGTTGGTTAACTGGAACAGCATTTGCATCAAGGAATGGATTGCCACTCTGCAGTTCCAGATGGGTTCAAAACTCAGAACATATTTTATAAAAGACACTAAGAGGCTAAGACAAGATCAAATAAGAACAATATGCATGCTATAGAAGGACTAGAATGTAGAATCCAACATTTTCGATTTAATATGTCAATCAAAGAGAAAGGAAGTACCATAGGAACACCTAGGACAACCGAAGAAGGCGCTTCGTTTACTACATTGGAATCCTGAGCAGAAAATCTAATCAAACTTTCTTGCCTTTGTTGGGCAACCATGAAAGAAGACATCTTCTGCTGCTTCCCCATCTGAAGGGCTTCACATTGGCCAGCCATTTCCATGTAAGGCATATCTGAAGCAGTTGAGACTGACATTCTTCCTACTTGGTGTGTTGTCTCCACAACCTGCATGCATATTCACTTGCTTAGAAATATGTACAAGTTGAGCAACTTATAAAGATCCTTAAGCTCTTAAGGATCTCTTCTATTAAAAATTAGAGCAAGAATAAATGGATATAAATTTTGTATATTTTAATTTATGTTTTACTTTCGCAGAATCTTCAATTAAATTTCTGTTATTAATCAGAGTTATATTCTAGAAGAAATTCCCTTTTCCAGCTCCCAATCAAAGAGTCGAAGCTAGCTGGAGCCGTTTTGTCACCACTGTCATTATGGCACCACCACCACCACCACCACCACCACCATTGTGATAATTAGTACCACAACCTTACCCAACCTTAAGAGAATACTAACATGACAGCCCACAACACCACTTCATTTATGCCTTGGTTGCAGCCACTACCAAACCCTTGTCAGTGTTTTTACCAGTTACCACTGACTCAATAAATGTAACCATCACCAATGACATCCAGTTGCAATGGACACCTAATCACGTAGCAGCTACCTCCCTCCCTTTCATTTATGCCTTGGTTGCAGCCACTACCAAACCCTTGTCAGTGTTTTTACCAGTTACCACTGACTCAATAAATGTAACCATCACCAATGACATCCAGTTGCAATGGACACCTAATCACGTAGCAACTACCTCCCTCCCTTCTCAAAATCATCATCATAACTACAGTAGCCATCATATTCTCTATGTAACCCATTGTCACTTTGTCCTATTTAATGACGGTGTTGTAGTCTGGTCTGGACTCTGCATCTGCAAATAGGTTTAGGGAATGCTTGGGAGTGCTCTTGGAAATGCTAAAAGTGCTTCCACATAGCTAGAAACGGTTTTCATTGAACTCAACAGATATAGAAAGTGTTTTCTAGCACTCCACAAGCACATTAAGTATTTCATGAAGAAGACCCTGAAAACTGAATGCTTCTTCAAAAAGTCTTACACATAGTACGTAAGAAGCATAACTAACAAAAGCGGTCTTATGTAAAGCACATGGTACAGAGGCACTCCAAAAAGTGCCTTTACTTAGTAATGAATCTAATATTTTGTGATCTCTAATAAGTGAAAACCACACAAGATTTTAGATTAAGAAGCTGTTTGCCATAATTTCACATTTTCTAATGAAAACCAAATCACTCGTAGACACCTGCTCTGTCACAAACATTACTCAAAAACAGATTGTTCATGTCATGCATATCTAATATTCCCCCAGCCTGTACGGACACCTCTTCAAAGTCCAACAAATATACAAAGCATTTTCAGAGCGGCTTCAAAGGATTTCCAAAAATGCAATGAAAAAGGCAAACTGCAGACTCAGATACCTTAGAAGTATGCCAAAATACCTTAAAAATATTGGTCGAGGTTGCAAGTTCTAGTTGACTTTCGAAAAAGATTTATTATACCAGGTTGTAATAACAACAACAGAAAGCACATATATCCTAAAAGTTTGAGGAAAAGGGACACTCAAATACTGATACTCACTTGATAGAACTCAACACCTAATAGATATTCTATATATGTATGCAGTTAACCTATTTGTAAAGTTTGATTTGTAAATATGGCATGGATATGCGAGGGGCACACCATGTATATGCTAGAAAACGTCATTTCCCAAGACTATCTGTGAGGGGTTATTATTTCAGACAAAATGGGGTTCAAATGTAGTTTAGAAAGAATTGTTTGGTAATGTTTTATTTTTGAATTCTCATTTTTCTTTTCCTAAAGAGAAAGGGTAGATGTGTAGGAGAAATGAGGGAGAGACATGAGACATGAGACATGAGACATGAGACATGAGATATGAGATATGAGAGAAAATGCATATAATTAATGAATGCTTCGCTGTTCAAAATTGTTATCATGTTACAAATTTTTATTTCAAATCATTCGGTATATATAGTTTATCCACACAAAAGATAAGTATGAGAGATAAAAAGAAATAAGTCATGTATCTATGAGAAGTCACTTCTTGTCTACCTCTAGGAATCCTGAGTATCCAAAGCACATATGTAAGAAAACTTTTAAAGTGGATTGCCCTTTATCTACTCATCACTTTTGTCCACACTTTCCTAAGAAGAGGATTGTTCGTATTGCAGATTGACACATACGCAGACACATTACTTTATTGTCATATCCATGTCATTGCCTATTCTAGATTCTCTGTTCATATTAGAAGAAGGAATCAGAAGGTATGGAAGAATCTAGAAATTCTAACATAGCTCTCTTGCGATCCTTGTTTTTGGTTTCACTCTGATAAGTTGAACACTAATATATTATTCTTTGATGAGTGGTGAAAAAAAATGTTTATTGTTCTTTGGTACAAATCTATTACTTAGTGTGATCACTATTATTTACTAGCATTACCAGTGTAGGATAATGCCCATACAGGTCCTGCAATCATAGAGAAATAATATAACCCAAGTCTATTGCAGCCAGAACTAGTGAAATCGCAAAGAAGAATCAGTTCTCAATACGGTTAGCATTTAGATAATCAGTAACTCATTTATTTTCATTAACTAATGTATTCATCAAAGGCAGATTGACACAATCCAATGACACTATATCAGTGAGCATGATAGCGTACTTACCGAATCTAAAAGCTCATTGACACTAATGAGGCTCAGACTTTCTGCGGCCAATTTTGTGTTAGGATCTGTTTGACTTTCAGATGCATTGTGTAAAGCGTCATCATCAATTATGAACATTGGAGGCTCAACCTGCACAGTAAAACCCATTGTGTCATCTATTTTGTCTGCAGATATAGACAGAGAAAAAAAATTGAAAATGATTCAAGTAACTTACAGTATCAGGAGCTGCATTATCTGGTAAGCTAGATCGGTCGATTTGTATGGGTGTCTCCGTGCTCAACGGAGCTCCCAATGGACATGTATCATCAGGAAGAAAATCGGTAAGTAACTGCTGCCTCATAGTTGACAATTCCTGCAGTACAACTAAACAGTCAGCATCACAATTCTAATAACAAAGAAGATATGGCTCATCTGTTCAAGTATGGATATTTACATCTGAGGACTTTGCCACTGTCTTCACTATCATGGTAGTGAATGATTCCTTAGTGTGAGTATTATCAGCTTTTTCTAAACCCAAAAGTGACCTTAAAGCATCTTCATCATCTTCTTTTGATCCATAAACTTTCCTTGGTTGGTCAGGGCTAGATTCAACAGCCTGTAACTTGGAGTCATCAACTAACCGTAGAAATGGATCAACCTGATAAGAAGACATTATAGCATGCAGATCAGTATCAAGTGATGTTAAATTTGGAAACCAAACGGACGTGTGTCGAAGACTAAGAAACTCTATATTCCTCTATCTCGCCATCTCTCTCTCTCTGGATGGGGGTTGTTCCACGTACGACAATGAAGAAGTTAGAGCATAATTAAGCAAAATAAAGATCAACCGGTTCTGTTACACCTACTGTTTCATTTGTAAGTGCTGCTTTAGCAGAAGGAGCAAGGGCAACAATGTTGTACGCATTAGCCGAGAAGATAATCATCGATGTTGCCAAGGTAAAGAGAGATCTGCGTCTTGACGGCTGCAACCCTGAAAATGTGAAAAGAAACCCCCTACTTAAGAAAAACGGCGGCACGAAAATATTACAATTACCATAGTGATTCTTAGCAGTCATTTACATTTCAAAGCAACGGGATTAGTATATATTATCCAATCCAGAGTAGCAAACTAAAGTTTTAAAATCTCATCCTCATCAAAATCATACCCTTTTGGCCTCTGAAAAGAAGAATCAAATGTAACAAGAGAGAAGTAATATTAATACTTCCAAACCTCAATCACTAATTAAAACTTTTCATACCATTGCTAAATGTACAATTATAAAATAAGTATAATTATGACCTATGTAATCAAACTTTGATACTGAATTCAATACCATGAGTCATGGATTTATACGATTAAAGAACTGCCAAGAATTTTATAAGTTGCAAGAAGTTATTATTCTATGTAAATTATTTGGACCTGAGAGCTTTACCTCCTCCAAGAGAAATGCTCCTTAACGAAAATGCTAACTGAAAACTTCGGATCAGAGTCTCATGGGATGTGTTCTACATGGAACAGCAGATCAAACGAAACAAACATAGTGAAAATGGGGACCAAAAAGAATTATGACAAGAGACATAGCATAATCCAAGCAACGGAAAAATTATAGTTGATTCATTCGGACCGAATGGTAGTTCTGAACTTCTGATTACCAGGAATTGATGTTTTATTTCTTTTGTAAGTCAAATACAGCAATTCTTTGTTTCAAAATCTCTTCTATTCAACATGGTAACAGCGATATGCTCCTGAAACTAAACCCAATATAGCCCTTACCCTTACCCTCAGTTTTTTGACCTCCCTAGCTAGCCTATCCCCTCCTCACAGAATGCACTAGCCTTGCTCCTTCTCAGCAAGCCCAAGGAGAGGCCTCCCATTTTGACTGCCAATAATATTAAGGAGCAAGTAGTTTAGGGGCTAATCAGATTGGATATTTGGTATAAGAGTGAATCAACTTGGATATCTGGTACAGGAATTATAGAAACATTTTCATCCGAAATGAAGAATCTAATAAACTGTACACCAGTTTTCCATCTTAGGACAAGTCAAAGAGTTCTCAAGTAGCTTCCAGGAGTCCTAGGTGTGTCTTCTTGAACTTGGACTTAGCACAAGTTCACTAAAGTTGAATGGAGCATAGATTGCTTTGTTAAACAAGTTTTCCTTCAGTTGTTTCTTGAATTTTTATTTAGTAAAGATTGGCTATTTTTCTAGATTTAACCCCAAAGAATGAAGCATAGAGTCAACCTTTCTTCTTAATTGTAAAAATTGCTTCACAAGTAGAGGATGATATTAATGATGAGGTGAAGTATACTATCTATATTTCTGAGTGAAGCTGAAAGTTTAAGTTCTCTCTAGTACCATTCCTAAAATAAAATAAAAAGAAGAAAAAACTGCAAATGGAGCTCTACGGTAGGATTCTCCGCTTTCCTTTTCTCCTTTCCTCTGGGTAAGGCCACGACACAAGCCACGAGGATTTCAATATATTAGCACAGAGGAGAGACCGAAGACTCAAAAACCACGGCAATTGTTTTTATTTGAGTCCAAATTTGAGGTCACACACAGAATAGTGAATTTTTTTCTCTCATCTATGATAAGCAAGACTTTTGCCAAACCACAGAAGGCATAGTGCTTTAAATGAAATTTAACATTTTATGCTTGCTCCAACTTGCCCTAGCCTGTTTGATAGTTTTAGGAGCTGACAGTGGTAATATATACTGGAAATAGAGTCGGTGTATACTTGTGTATATGCGTTGTGCACCCTTGGAGATTTATTCGTTAAATCCTTGTTACTTGTATAAAAATACTAAATTTTCTCCCAAATGCCGACTTGTTTTTGGAAAGTTATGAAGACTATGTAATACATCATCAGCTTATTGTATTTAAAAAGTAAAGCCAAGAGAAGACTTCAGATGGTATGGATATAATATGAAAAGAGAAATCTTAATTTGAAAAGAAAGAACGGATAAAGCAGCATAACTGCAAATATTGTCATTAATGTATAACTAAACCTACAAGACTGGAAGTTATACCTTAGTCCGAGCATATAGCAACACAAGGCTGTAGGTATGAGCAATTGCTTGATAGTTTTCAGGCGTATTTAAAGGGGAGATGGACTGTGCCCAGATAGATGAAAGCAGAAGGGTAATCTGGCGACTGCTTAACCTAAGGGACATTGTCTGCAAAAATTAGTGAGAAGAAAAATGGTCATAACAGAAGACAAGAAGGAATGAATCTATTCAACATAGATAACAGAACCAACAATCCATACCGATTCATTATGTGGAACACTTGGAGCTGTTGTAGCAGCAGTCATAGTTGATGGTTGCCTTTTCATACTGTAGTTTCGGCTTAAAGTTGACTTCAATCTGTGCATTGTAGGATGGTTGTTGTGTGTAGCTTCCTCAGCACCTAGCGGTTCATTTGAAGCTGCTGCGTGTCTTTTTGAACTGAATTTGGATTTCAATCTGTGCAACATTGAGCCGTTAGTAACCTTTGCTTCTTCACCAAAGACAGCATTGTTCTTGGTCTCATGACTAATGTTTTCTTGCGAGTGAGATGGCTCCTTCTTTAATTTCTCAAAGAGAGCAGCTGAAGAAGAAAACACAGATACAGTTCTTGAGAGTGTCCTTCCAATAGGACTTTTCTTTGAAGTGTGGGGAGCAGCAGCAAGAGGACGGGGGCAAACAGAAGATGGAACAAGAACAACAGACAAAATACGGTGTGCACCGACCCTGGTTTCATGGTCAGCACAGACCATAGCTACGAGTAATTGATGAAATAATGCCTCAGGAAAAGTCTACAGATTTCCAAACATTCAAACCAGAAAATGCAAAAAAAAGAAAAGAGAATTAGATTGGTAAGTTTGTGACAAATAAATGTAAATCAATCGAAGTGAAAGAGTTGATGAACTCTTGCCTTGTTTTTATATGACAAATCAGGTATTGTTGCCACAATTTGACCAGTACGGTAAACAGCAGAAATTGAGGTTCTCGCCATAACAGTAATATTTGACATGTTTTCTAACATCACAGCCATCATGTCAAGAACAGGACCTGCGTCTCCTACCTGGTAAAAATAACAATATAGAAAACTATCTTATGAGACTAATTGACTTCAAGTGCCACATTATTTACAAATTTTTTTTTAGTTGTAAGTATAATTATTACTAATAAGGCATTTATTAGGCATCAGTTTTTCCTCTTGTGTAAAAAGAAACAGGATTTATTAAACAGAAGAGAAATACAAACACAGGGAACGAGAAGTCCGCACTTCTTGTCCACTGAACAAGGCACCGATCGACTAATGGAAATATGAGAGATGTTACCATCACCTTATGTGTTAACTCAACAAGGCAGTCATCCACTGCTGCTCGAAATTTTCGGTTCCATTCAATAACTTCTGTCCCCAAATTTGAATCATCAAGTGAGCAATGTATACTTTTCCGCAGATGTCTCATCATATCACTCAATGCACCAATTATAGCAACTGATGATTGAACCTTTGTTTCTCGAGCAAGCGAGGTGGCAACATCAACAATGTCTAGCTGCATATTTGGGTTTTTAAGAACATTCTTGTGATCAAGATGCTTAATTAAGATGGACAAAATGAAATGCCTGTTCTGTCCTACAAGAAATTACAAAGTCATCAAAATATCAATTAAAGATTGCAGGAGAAAGACTAGAAATGCTCCCCAAGGGGCAAAAAAATATAAGAAATCTAAAGATATTCAAATACCAGAATTTTCAATTATTAACTGCATATTCATCAAGACAGACAGAGCAAGCCCATGTTTAGGAGACCAAAGATTGCCATTATCAAAATATCTGAACAAAGATTCCAAAACCCGCCGTACAGTTGTAGCTTCCTTGGCTAACTTGGCAATGTTATGAAGGCAAACCCTTGACCAAAATCCAGGGTTGTGCATATCCTCCCTGTAACAACAACAACAAGAAGAAGAAAGGTATATGTTAGGTATGAAAGGGATACATGGCTGCAATTACTGAACACTGTGAAAGAAAAAAAAAATACCCCAAGTCATTGACGCCTCCTTTTTCACTCACTATCAACCTCCAGGATGGAATCCTTCTCATGGGTTCTACTGAAGGAGAAACTTCTTCATGTTCTGAATTTTTCTTTACACCTCCATAATTTTCCAAGACAACTGAAACAACCTGATTTAAAAATCAAAATAAAAAAGTTATTGGAGGCTAAATATCAGGATCAATAATGTGAACAGAGCATGATCACACCTTTTTTTATTACGGAATCAGCAATCAAGAAAAGTGATTAAAAACAATTTATATAAGAAATATCAGGATCAAAGCCAAATAACTTACATTGTCAAATTCTGTTGAAATGTGAGAGAATTCACCCATGAACCAAACCTGCACATGAAATGATCTTACATTGTCAAATTCTACTGAAGTGTGAGAGTGCTTGTGACATGGAATTAGATAAGGATTTGGGATAACAATTAGAAAAGGAAATGCCTAATGCCAATTTTAACAGCCAGAAAGCAGCATGAGATTATTTCTGGATTTGTATGCCAGATAAGGGACTCATTTCAACATGCCAAGTCTAACACTTAATCCTTCACTTCTGAAAGTATGTCTTTGCTATTCCAGGACCATTGTACAAACCCAAAAGTCACATTTCTCAAAACATTCTCAGTGCAGGTAAAGTTAAACCAATTTGTGTTGATTTGATTAATGCAAAGTCCAATATTAATTGTATGCCATTTAAGGACCATTTTTATATGTCACGTCAACATTTACTTCACTTCCTGAAAGTATGACTTTGTTATTCCAGGACCATTCTGTAACCCAGAACAGGCAGCAGAATCATTGTTGTAGAACATATTATAGATGCCAAGTTCTACTATCTAATGGACTCACATAAAAGTTAAAGGGAGGTATATATGTATGATACATACAGCAGGGGAACCAAACTATGACATTGCATTACCCCATTACAGTCTTCTCTTTTTGTTTTGTGCTTGTGAACGTGGGAGTGGACAAGGGGCAAGGACTAAACAGTTACATACATCGAGAAAAATATGGGTGGAAGAAATTTTATTACCAAATTTTAAGCCTTACAATTCTCATTTTTTTGGTCAGGGTCTAACAGTTGTCAGTTATGTATGACATTTCAAACAAAACTTTCATAGGTTGGTAACAAAGTCAGAATTATCAAAATTTTGATAACATATGCAAAACAAGGGTCACAGCATGAAGTAATTACAAAAAGAGAATGAGGATAGATTACCATTGATGAAAGAACTTGAAGCCCAGCTGCCCGCAAATTCATTGCTGTGCCATCCTCCCTCATTTCTTGAGCTATTTGACAAAGTTTTGGAATCATGCTGTCTAAGTTAAACATATATGTACCATCCTTCTGCACAATCAAAAAGGTCACATGATCGTAAAAATTAATTATCTTCAATTGAGTACTACCAAAGGGCCAAAAAAAAAAGATGAAAGACAAACTACAATCTGAAAGATAAAGAACACACCAACTCCCACCTGATTATTCACAAAGTCGAATAGAGTTTGGCATCCTAAAATACGTATTTCATCATGTCGTGTTTGATCAAGAAGAATTTGAGCAATGCTAAGTAGACTACTTGCAAACAATGGCCTGCAAACATAAACAGATCAAAGCTTGTATAGCTATGCATAAAATAAGCTAGAAACGACTTCAGAAAGTAGTTGTGTTACCTCTTCCCAATAAATCACTCATCATCTAGACAGAAAAGTATTGCACAAAAGACTATTGGAAAAAATTGATGAAAAACCCACAGAATGCAAGTAATTTTGATGTGTCTCATATTCATCATACACTCTACAATGAGACACATGAAGATTACTCTAATGGTCATGGTAGACAAAATGAGTCTGACAAAAAAAGCTAAGCTGCATGATACACAAAGATGTTTAGTTTGTATGTTTCCATCTTCATGCATGCTTGCAAGTTATATATATATATATATATATATATATATATATATATATATATATATATATATATGAGATCTTTTGTTATCTCTGTAAGTTATTTCAATTCTTAAATGTCATTGATATGTACTTCCCTCCTGCACCTTATCTAATGTTTCCTTGAAAGTAGTGTTACCTAGTAAGAAAAAGCCCAAAGTGTGTTTGAGTTGTCTCTGTGTGTGTATGAACATCATACAGGCTCTTAGGCAAACAAAAACAAAAGAAAGCTACTGGAAAACACTAATATATGACCACATTTGTGGCATATACCATATGAGAAAATTCATAAAATGAGTCTCAAGATTTTGCATCAGCCAATACCATAAAAAAGTTAATAAAGTAAGCATCATCCTGCATCTCATAGTTATGTGCATTTATTCCAGTCAATTAGCCTCTTGTGAAATCTATGCAAAGAAAAAATTCAGATACCAGATATGTTAAAGTGTGCGGTGGCTTGTTGAAATTCCAAATCTGCTCATGTCATTATTTATTAGGTGTAATAATGGTTGATACAGTAGTGTCCATTATTTTCATAGAGTAAAAAATCAATTTATATCTCATGAGCTAGGTAGTTAGTGGAAGTTATAAGCCACAATTGCTCTGCTTCCATCTGATTATCTGGCTATAGGAAATTCTAGCAAGAAATAATTAATTAATGTGTAAGTTAGAAAGCCAAAATTAACTTAGCACTCCAACTAACAGATCCAGTTTTCCTTATAACTGAAGAAACAAATATGCTAGTCAATAACAATCTGTACTTTTACGTAATAAAGAACTCACATTTGATCCTTACAAGAAATCAACAACTTCCGGTAGATACACATGACCACTTTCACAGAGTGGAAGTTCTCAGTTCTCAAATCCTTGTAACATCTTTGCTCCAGAGTAGATGTGATCTGAAATATATGAACTTCTATCAATGCAAGAGAAGAATACACGAATGAAAGGTAAAATAAGACCTATAACCTAGAACAGCAGACGATAAAGAAACACTGTTTTCAACAGGCTAGAAAATGATTTGCCAGCATATATAAGATCCAAGTACGGTAACCAAAATTATAATGATCAAAGCATCTTTTGCAATTCTGTGTCCTCTCTATGTAGCATTCAGTTCAAATTAATTCCCCTGCATAGCTCCGATGCAAAGAGATGTGAAACTCTGTTCTATGTACCTTTAGTTACACTCTTGATGATCTTAGTAAACTGAGCATCTTACAATTTAAGCTTCCTCATCTTCCGTCTGAATGATTTGTATTAATCTCTTTCACAAAAGTCCATTCCCATCCCCTTTACTATATATAGACTTAATCTAGAGCACTGCCTTAAACAATGTAGTTTTCTGACTCTATAACACATGATGATCATATCTTCCAAGTTCCACCTTAATAGTACTGTACCGAAAACTTTGAGATTAAGCTTTTAGTCATCTTTTTAATTAGTTTAAACTCATGTAATATTCTAAAGAGATCTGTCATCTCCCAAATTTGCTTATGCGAGTAGCTTCATTTATAAGATGTACCACAATCCAAACTCAGATGATCACTTTAGTTCACAAGCAGCAACATGAACCACATATAGATGGGTTTCAAGCATAAAAACGAGAGCTAGCACCTTTGGAATACGGAGAGGAGTTTTTGAGGCATATTCACATAGTTTACTGATCTTGCGGTCATTTGGTTCTTCATCCTGCCAAAATATTTTGGGATAGTTAAGTGACACGACAACTGAAGGAACAATCATAATTTTAAAATTTTAACACATGAGAACCAAAATCTAAACGATCGATGATGAAACCAAAATAAAAGAACAACGTAACCGGAAATCACAATTTTCCTTTGGTTTCGCCTCATTTTCTAACCTCATAATAAATTCATAGTAAGAGGGTTTCTAATTTCTTGGGACGCAAGTTACCGTTAAACATGAACATAATTTCCGATAATTTTATTCACAAAAATCCCTAAAACCTAAAAATCTGAAAAATTTCATAATTACCATTCCTTTCGCTTTAAACATTAATCTATCTACATAGAAATTTCCAGTACTGCCCACCCAAAATTAAACATGACAAAAAAATTAAAAAAAATAATAATAATAAGAAAAGGGAAATTACCGGAGAGCGAGGAAAAATCTCGGCGAGCAACTTCTTGTAACGCTTGACGGGATGGCGTGATCTGGCACGCAATGCAGGACAAAAGAAGCAGAGGCTTTCACAAACAGGGAAAACTTGCCTTGAGATCATCCCCATCTTTTTATTTTGATTTTTCCTAAATCCCTCTTAATGATTCTCATAAGCCAGCTCTCAAATATTTGCCTCAAAATGATCAGAAAACTAAATTTTTTTCAAGTTTTGGATTAAATTTTTGGGTTTTTGGTGTGAGAGAGAGATGGGAATTAGGGTGAAGGAGCCTCCGGGGATCGGATGGTGGAGGGAGAAGAACAAATGGGCGCGAGAGAGCGCCGGATCACCGAGGTTCCACCACCGGAGGAGGAATGTTTTAGAAGGGAAAACAAATATATCAAACTTAAAAATTTGTCAATCTCCCTCTCTCCTCTTTCACCGTTTCATATTTACTAGTTTTGGGGCTTTTATACCAAACTGTTATCGCTGCAACGGCTATATTTGGCACTCTTTCTTCACATCGTTCATACAGGTGGAGATTATTCTTTAAACAAATCCCCGGGCTACCTTGGACAATTGATATTGAGACTATCAAATCTACCAAGGAGGAGGTGATTTTTTTTTTTTTTTGGTTTAAAGCAAATGGGGTGTCAATCTATTAATAGCGGTGAAACAATATTACACAATGACCCATCTATAGTTGGCTATGTTAGAATCGAGTCACCATTTAGACAACCTAAATGAAGCTTAGATAGCTTTGCTTTGGATGCGTTAACTACATGTAACCAAGTAACTTTAACACTATTAAAGTTCAAACTAAGTAATTCAAGTTCAAATCCTAATGTATTCATATTTTCTCTTAGACCAAACTCCAAAGTCCGTGGTGTGCTTGTCCGGCCACAGCCTTCACACGCCAGCATGGTGGGACCAAGGTTTTAAATATCGGTATCGTTGTATATATCGGTACTTTGAAAAAGGGAGATGTCGGAAATATCGGGGATATATCGGGGATACAGGGTAAGAAAATGTCGTTTTTGAAAAAAGTAAATTTATTAGAAATTTAGAACTACATATAAATACATATGAATGTCAACTTCATCTACATCCAAAAAGAGACTCTAGGCGGTTGAAAAGCCGCTCGCTGGTCTACGAAAATGCAATAATCAGACCAAGACATATGACCCATATAGTGCGAATTGTAGTGATGAACATGATAGTTATAGATCTCTTTAGAGCTGCCGACTGTTTCTCCTATAAGGGGATAATAAGGATGAACCCAATTAGATGACTGATCATATACTTCTCCATATTGATTATATCCATAAGCATCATAACCAAATTGATTGTTGCCTTCATGAGATTCATTTGAGATCCCACTGCGCTCTGTGCTTAAACTGATTGAGTCAAAACTTAAGGCAATTGAAGAAACATCAGATGGGGTACTTTGATCATCAGTTGCACCTCTTGTCCTCCTCCCATATCGGGTCTTCTCTTGAGCACCATGGCCAGCTGTTCTCACTCCGTGGTCTTCATCTTGGGTGGTATGATCAAAATTATCTTCACATGTAAATTGGAATCCTCCATCCACAGAAGATTCTCCATAGTCATGTCTTTCACCTCCACCACCTGTTCCGCTTCCACCCTCTCCACCATCATCAGAACTATCTGTATTATCACCATAGCCTAGGACCAGACAACAAGAGTAGGGAACTAGGGATTGGGGAATTAGGTCACCATCCATTACTACTTTTAAATAATTGGAGCTTTTTTATCATCAGTATTATCACCAATAGAGATTGTCTAGGCAATTAGGCATGAACCAGCTTTCTAGGGCTTCACCATAATTTAAAATCAATAAAAAGAGACAAACATAAGCATCTATCTGCCCCTCTTGTCCGAATGAGTGTAAATAAACAATAGTCACTGCTCACTAGTCAGCAATCAAAGACTATAAGCCCCAAAGGGGCAAAAAAAAAAAAAAAAAAAAAAACAGCCATATTTTTACCTCAAATTTTACAAATATTTCTTCACTTTATCGGGGATATATCGTAAATATCTAATATATCGGGGATATTTGACGATGTCGGAGAAATTTCGCAGAAACGGTGAAAGATAAGATATTTACCCCCCTAAATATATCGGTCCGTCGAAAAAAGGAGACATCGGGGGAGATATCGGATATATCGCAGATATTTAAAACCTTGGGTGGGACACTACTACCGACGTGGAGGCGCAGCCGGACAAGCACACCACAGACAAGCCACCATAAAAATATTGGCCTTTTTTTACCCTCTTTCGTTTATTTTTAGGATTTGGATGTGGGTGGAATGTGACTAAAATTTAAGAACCATATAAATATTGGCCTTTTTTTACCCTCTTTTGTTTACGTTTAGGATTGTCAGTTGCTTCTTATGATTATATTAAGACATTGCCAAATATTCAAATGTTTCTAACAAGTTTGCTCCTGCCCTTTCCACAAAAAAAAAAAAATCATAAATAAATGTTATTCTATACATTGCTTTAGAACGTTGTTCGATGCATCTAAAGGTGATAGTGATGAAAAATGACTACATGTCTGAAAAAACCTTAATAAGAAAGAAATTTTGAAACTCTTGTAAAATCAAAATGCTGAAGACTTGTTTGCTTCTTATGATTCCAAAGAAAGAGGATGCAGAGGGGCTTACTGACTTTAGACCTCTGGCTCTCGCAAACTTTGTCTTTAAGGTGATCACTAAAATCCTTGCTGACTGTTTAAGCCCAGTGGCTATGAGAATTGTGTCACCAAGCCAGAGTGCATTTATCAAGGGAAGATCTATTGCTGATTCCATCATTTTGACATCGGAGTGTATGAACTTATTGGACAGGAAGTGTGCGGGGGGCAATGTTGCTAATAAACTGGATATCAGTAAGGCTTTTGATACCTTAGATTGGGAGTTTTTACTCAGGGTTCTGAGATCCTTCGGCTTTTGCTCTACCTTCGTGAATTGGATTCACAACATCCTTCTTTCAGCTAGACTTTCTGTGTCAGTGAATGGGACTCCTTGTGGATTCTTCAGTTGTTCTAGAGGAGTTCGGCAAGGAGACCCACTATCCCCTCTGCTTTTTTGCCTTGCAGAAGATGTTCTCAGCAGGGGCTTATCCAGACTAGTTAGCAGGGGTAAAATTAGGTGTATTGCTGCCCCTAAAAAGCTTCATCCTCCTTCTAATGTCCTGTATGCAGATGATGTGATGATATTCATGTAAGGGAATTCTAGAGGGTTACGGTCGCTGAACAAATTTCTTCAGGAATATGCAGCGAACTCAGGTCAGGTGGTTAATAAAGCCAAATCATCTGTTTATTTGGGAAGGCATGCCAGACCCAGGGCGTCAGTGATTAAACGTATTCTTGGCATCAGAGAAGGTAATGTGCCTTTCAACTACTTGGGGGTTCCGATATTTTTTGGGAGTCCCAGGGCATCATATTTCAGGGCCATCGCAGACCGGGCAAGATGCAAATTGAGTGCTTGGAAGGGCATGCAGCTTTCACAGGCAGCGCGTCTGCAACTTATTTCTTCGGTCATCCAAAGTCTATTTGTTTATAGCTTTAATGTTTACCATTGGCCACGTGCTTTGCTCAAAAAAGTTCAGTCTTGGATGCGCAACTTTTATTGGTCTGGGGACCCTCTTAGAAAGGGAGCTGCTTTGATTTCTTGGAAGAACTGTTGTCTGCCTAAGGATTGTGGAGGGCTTGGATTAAAAAATATTTTCACTTTGAACAGAGCTCTTCTTCTTCGGAGATGTTGGGATATGGTGACAGGTTCTTCCGATTCTTCGATATTTCTGCGGGATAGATTCTTAAAGAAGAATTTAGACATGTTCTCTTATTATCAAAGATCATCTATTTGGACCGGCTTGAAGAAGTTGTGGCCAACTCTGGTTTCTAACCTGAGATGGCAAGTAGGTGATGGCAGGAGCATCCATTTCTGGAAAGACAATTGGCTTGGAGGTTCATTGGTGGATAGCTTGAATATCAATCCTTCTTTCTGGCCTTATCTTCGTGACCGCGTTTGTGACTATATTGTGCAGAAACGTTGGGTTCTGCCAAATGAGTTCCTTCAGAATTTTCCAGAAGTTTCAGAAGACATTCTAAAGACTGAAATTCTAGCTATAGACGTGGATGACACTGTCCTTTGGCCTACTACCTCTGCCGGATCCTTGAATACGGCAGCAGCTTATTCTTTTCTCACTAGTCCTAGTACATCACTTGAGTGGGGTAAGGCTATTTGGCACAAAGCGGTGCAGCCCAGGAAAAGCATTGTATGTTGGAAGGTTTTCCATCTTAAGATCATGGTTGACGAGGTACTGCAGAGAAGAGGTAAGATCCTTTGCCCCCAATGCTCTTTTTGCTGCTATAATGTGGAATAAATCTCTCACCTATTTCTAAACTGTCCTTCGCTTAGGGAGTTGTGGACATGGTTGTTTGATATATTTCGACTGCAGCGCTCAGTTGGATTAACCTTAGAGGGAATTTTTGATTCGAATATGATGAACCAATTACCGGTGGCTTCTAAATTATTATGGAGGCTAGCAGTTTGCAATATATTTTGGTGCATTTGGACTGAACGGAACAAAATAAGGTTTGATGGCAGGGTTTTTGAATTCCGGAGATTTAAACAGTTCTTCATTAATTCTTTTAAGGAATCGGCGATGTGCTACCTTGCTCCTTGTGGTAGTATTGGTACTGCAGCCCCGGTTTATTCTTTGCTGGGAGTTTCTCCACTTAGAGCGCGGGCCCCAAAGTTTACCCCTGTGGTTTGGGAGTCTCCGCCTCCGGGTTGGATCAAGGCGAACACGGATGGGTCTTTTTCAGATCCTGCTAGAGCTGGCTTTGGCGGAGTATTTAGGGATTCAGATGGTCTCTTCCTGGGAGGAATTTCTTATAATGCTGCTGTCCCAAGTGCTATTGATGCTGAGGTTCTAGCAGTTATTGAAGCAGTTGAGGTGGCAATGGTTAGACGTTGGACTCATGTTTGGTTGGAAACTGATTCTGCTTTGGTGGTGCGTTACTTCAATAAACCTGATCTGATTCCTTGGAGATGGCGTATCCCTTGGATGAACTGTTTATACAAGATTAGCCATTTTACCTTTCGGATATCGCATATATTCAGAGAAGGAAATGCATTGGCAGATAAATTTGCTCGCTATGGTGCTTTGAATATGGGGGCAGTTTGGTGGAGGAAATTCCCTACATCCTTTCTCTTAGAGTATGCTAGAGACTTGGCTTCTAGAGTTACTTTTCGCTTCTCTTAGTGCAGGCTTGTTCTTATTTATTTGTATTGTTACACTATTAGGTCTTGGTTTCTTAATTGTTATGTTCTTATTTTGTACTGTGTGGGGTCTGTCTATCCATCCAGGGAGGTTTTGGTCTAGTCCCCCTCCCATGTTTGTATCTTTGTTCATTTTAATAAATTCCTGGCAAGGGACGGGCGGTGGGCTCCCGGTTGTTGCGGTCCCCTTCGGGGTTGTGTGGGTGCTAGTCTCCCCTTTCAGACTGCTTCAGATGAGCTAATATCGCCTAATCCTTGCTAGTTTAAAAAAAAAAATGATTATATTACGACATTGATAGATATTCAAATGTGTCTAACAAGATTGCCATTACCATTTCCACACACAAAAGAAAAAAAAAATTTATCTTGAATAAATGTTATTCTATATATTACTGTAGAACATTGTTCGATGCATCTAAAAATTTTCTAGTCATGAAAAATGACTGAACATCTAAAAAGATCTCAATAGGAAAGAAATTTTGAAACTCGTGTAACATGAAAATGCCGAAAACTTGTTTGGAGCATGTTGGATGTGGGCGAAGTATGACTAAAATTGTAAGAATCATATAAATATTGGAGTTTTTTTTTACCCTCTTTCGTTTATGTTTAGGATTTTCAATTTGCTTCTTATGATTGTATTAAGATATTGCTAGATATTTAAATGTTTCTAATAAGTTTGCCCCCGCCCTTTCCACACAAAAAGACAAAAGAAAAGAAAAGATTTCATCATGAATAAATTTTACTTTAGAACGTTGTTCGATGCATCTAAAGATTTGCTAGTAATGAAAAATGATTGCACGTCCAAAAAAACATCAATAGGAAAGAATTTTAAAATCTTGTAAAATGAAAATGGTGAAGACCTGTTTGAAGCATGTTGGATGTGGGTGGAATGTGACTAAAAATGTAAGAACCATATAAATATGGGGCCGTGACCACTTACCCAATTTTAGTCTAAAAATTGCCCACTTGCTCCACTAAGAGTTTTTTAACTTCATTTACCCAATTTAAACATAAGTGACATTTTTACCCCCAATCTAATTAATAAACTACAAACCTCTCTCTCTACAGCCGGCTGCCCAGATGTAGAGCGATCTTCAACACCTTCTCCAAGATCAGCGCCGGCAAATACGTCCCAAGCGCAATCTTCGTCGACAATTTGCTCCTAGTCCCAATCGGCGTTATTCTTCGCAAAAATCTCCGCCATCCTAGTCCGCTCCTCTTCCATCTCTTGAAGCTCCCTAATCTGCTTCTCTTTTCTTTCTTTAATCTCCCTCTCCAATTGCTCTATCTCAGGTGTCTGCATGTCGAAGAAAATTCCCAAAAATCTTGCATCGCAGGAATTCGGGTTTAACTAACAGAGAATCGAAGATGCGGATTTGGTAGGAATTGGGGCTGGGCGTTGGGTTTAGGGGTCAGGTTCTCTCTGATGTGGTCTTGCATCGCAGAAATTGGGGGTCGGGAATCGTAGATTGTGGACGACGTGGATTTGGTTTTGAAATTGGGGTTGGGCATCGGGTTCTTTCTCATGTGGCCTTGCGTAGTAGGAGGAATTAGTCATAGACTGTGCCCAAGACTGGTGCCCAGAGCAAATTCTGGGTGTCCACTTGTTTTTTTTGGGTAAAATATAAGGAAAGAAGAATGAAGAATGAAAAAAAAAAGGTTTCATTGAGTAGTTATACATGTCTACTGCGGGGCAATAATATGATTATTGGGAGGCAATAATATGAGTATTTGGGGGCAATAATATGAGTATTGGGGGGCAATAATATGCATATAAATTGATCAATTGTGCATGTAGTGTATTCATTTTGATTTTGGGAGTTTATGCAATTCACTGGAGGGCAATAATATGATTATTGGGAGACAATAATATGAGTATTGGGGGCAATAATATGATTACTGGGGGGCAATAATATGGTTACTGGGTAATATTATGATTACTGGGGGGCAATAATATGATTACTGGGTGTTTGGAGCATGTTGGATGTGGGTGGAATGTGACTAAAATTGTAAGAACCATACAAATAACAGCGTTTTTTTTTTAAACAACTTTTTGTTTACGTTTAGGATTTTCAGTTGCTTCTTATAATTATATTAGGACATTGATAGATATTCAAATGTCTATAACAAGATTGCCATTACCATTTCCACACACAAAAGAAAAAACAACATATTTTATCATGAATAAATGTTATTCTATACATTACTGTAGAACATTGTTTGATGCATCTAAAAATTTTCTAGTCATGAAAAATGATTGGACATCCAAAAAGATCTCAATAGGAAAGAAATTTTGAAACTCGTGTAACATGAAAATGCCAAAAACTTGTTTGGAGCATGTTGGATGTGGGTGGAGTATGACTAAAATTGTAAGAACCATATAAATATTGGAGTTTTTTTTTACCCTCTTTCGTTTATGTTTAGGATTTTCAATTTGCTTCTTATGATTGTATTAAGATATTGCTAGATATTTAAATGTTCCTAATAAGTTTGCCCTTGCCCTTTCCACACAAAAAGACAAAAAAAAATTCATCATGAATAAATGTTATTTTAGAACGTTGTTCGATGCATCTAAAGATTTGCTAGTAATGAAAAAGGACTGCACGTCCGAAAAAACCTCAATAGGAAAGAATTTTGAAATCTTGTAAAATGAAAATGGTGAAGACCTATTTGGAGCATGTTGGATGTGGGTGGAATGTGACTAAAATTGTAAGAACCATATAAATATCGGTTTTTTTTTTTTGCCCTGTTTTGTTTACGTTCATGATTTTCAGTTGTTTCTTATGATTATATTAGGACATTGCTACATATTCAAATGTTTCTAATAAGATTTGCCCTTGCCATTTCCATTATTTTATTATAAATAAATGTTATTCTTTACATTACTGTAGAACGTTGTTCGATGCATCTAAAAAATTTATAGTCATGAAAAATGATTGGACGTTCGAAATAACTCACATTCTTCATAAAAGTTACTGTTATTTGTAAGAAAAGTCACTACATTTTTTTCTAAAATTTATTGTCAAGGAAAAGAAAAGTTATTGTCACTATCCAAAAAAATTATTGTCATTCACGATAATCTTTTGAAAAAATTGTTGACATTTGTGGTCGATGAACCGAAAAGCTATTGTTGGCGACTCAGAATTTTCAATGAACCAAAAAGCTGCTGACCCGTTTTTAGGTCAAATTTAATCCAGTTGGATAATCATGTTTCGACTGTGAACTAGTGAGGATGTGTGTTCAAAGTTTAAGGTTTGAGATGCCCAGATGGTTTCGTTAGATTTAAAAACTTTGAATTGGGATTTTGTAGTTGGAATTTTCTAGTCACGTAAGCATAAAAGTGTGTAGATTTTGGATGATAAACTATGTTGGTGATGTTATTGTTATCTCAGTAACTTCCAACAAGGCCATGTTATTATCATCAGTTCAAAACTCTTCTTTGAGTCTGTATGCAGAAATGACATGGAAAGTGCACAGAAGTCGTTTGATGAAATGTCTGAAAGACATGTTATCTCTGGGAGTGAGATGATGGGATTCAAATTGGCAATAAGATCGATGTTCCAAAACATACCAACACGGTATGTAAGCTTGACATAGAAATATGGTACGTGTTCATAAAGCTTGAGCTAATTCAAAGGATGAAGAAGATATATATATATATATATATATATATATATTCATATATCAGTGTGTGACTTCCCATGTGACATTGCCAGTGAGATTTCAAAGAGTTTTGCTTCCAAGGCTTTGATTTATGAGGTCAGTGACAGGCCAGCTTTGGAGGCCGATCCTCATCTCTATGACCATAGAGTGTTGGGTCCAAAGCAAGAGCTTTTCTTTTGTCACCACCTCAGGTATTTGTTTTTTGCCAATTGTGCATACTTTGTTTCTTGCAATTAGGAGACTATGGTACTTTATTTTCCTTTCCTTTATTACATACTATAGTTTTTGGGAATTGATGCTTTAGTCATATATTTGGTTGTTAGCTTACTTCTAATTCTTCAGGAAAAAGGAATGACTGCTGCCTTGTCTCAATTGAATATATTGGTCAAGGAAAATAACATGTTTTTTTGGCGGTGGAAGTATATGTTTGAGGTTAGAAATATGTCTAACTTTTCAGTTCATCTCTTCACATCAATTGATGCTTCAATTTTGACCGACTGATATCAAATTTGTGTTTGTGTTACTGCAGATTAGATTTTGGATTGAACTTACATACAATATATCATATGTTCTATTTCAAAAGGTTGCTGCTATTTCCGCATCATAAGAGATATAGCATGGAAATAGAAAATAAGACCTGTGCAGTCACCTACAGATTACAAAATTGAAATGTTCATTGAACTTTGACTATTGTTGTACTATTATTACCAATTGGTAAGTGATCTCCAAAGAGACTTGATCACTACTATAGGAAGACAAAATCATTGTATTTTAACACAATGTTAATGTTAAAACCTGAGAAATATTCGTATCCCCTTTTCTAGAGAGCGAGAAAAACCCTAAGGTCAGCAGCTCGGCCGAATTCGACTGTGAAGTATCTTCTCGTCAGGTGGCGACCTGGGCTTCTAGGTTGGCCTTTGGCCTCACCGATGCTGTGCGGTATGCTGCCGGACGGGGATGAATGGCTAGCTTTCGGGGCACTTCTTTGAGGGGTATTGCTTGGGGCTTTGCAGGTTGGTCTTGGCTTCAGGTTTAGTGTGACATCTCGTAAGCTTTGCTGCTTCCTGGATTGACGACCTTCGGGGAACGTTATCTTTCTGCGGCGACGTGGATCACAGGTGCTGGACTGGGGCGAGATGTGGTGATGCTTGGTGTGCCGGCACTGCTCTAGGGGTGATTGGGTCGTGGCGGTTGAATCGTGGCGGCGGATCATGGCGGTGTAGGAGTGGCATGGTCGGCGAAGCAAAGCTGGAACTGGTGACGCTGGTCAGCGTGTTTGGAGAGAAGGCTGGGCCTGGAACCTGTCGGGCCTGTTGGGCTTTCGGTGGGCTTCTCTTTGGATTTTCCTTGCACTGATTATGGTGGGCTAGGGTTTTTACCCAGGCCCATCTCTATGTTCATTTTGTCTAAGTACAATAATTTTCTGTAGGCCTTTTCTGGGGCAGTCTAGTGGATTTTTTCCAATCTAGTTTAGTATTGGATCTTGGTCTTGTCGACTTAAGTCTCAGTGTCTCTAGTTGTACACTAATTGAGGTCTCTAGGCGACTAGATTAACTGATTCAGAGTTAGGTTGGGGAGGTCGGATCCTTTTAGTTTTCCTAGCGCCTCTGGCATAGTATCAAAGGGGGATCCCGCTATGTCTACGATGTATTCAATGTCAAATGAGTGACCTAGTTTCTATGTACCACTGTGGGTACTAACACATCTTCTTGTCTGTCTTAGATGACAGCGGAAGGGTATGTAAGGGTCACTCTGGCTTTTGATCAATATATTGGCTTTGCCTTCTTTAAAAAAAAAAACACAATGTTAATGTTATACCCCTTTCAAATTTATCGACTTATTTTTCAAGCAAGTTTTCAAATGGATGTGCATCTCTGATTCAAAAATTTCTTGTTTGTTACCCAGAATTGCTTCTGTCCAAGCAAAATTGACCAAATTATGTATTTTATTAGTATTTTTAGCATTTATGACCGTTTTAGTGATTATATCCAGTCACAACACTTTTATCTACTTAGCATTTAGTTGTAAATTTCAAGTGACTTTAATATATTTTGTGTAATGGTTCCCGTTGAACTATGTTTAGGAAATTAATCCAAATATTCTAGACGTACTTATTTTGTGTAATAGTAAAACATAATATGCATATTGAAGGATTTAAAGTAAATTTTTTCTTCAGTCCAAGCAAGGGGAGAAGGATAATATGTGTGAATTTTTTTATATTTGGTATGGTTACATAATCAAAAAACAAAATTATGCATTTTAGTAGCATATCTTAGCATGTACGACCATTTTGGTAATTATACTAAACCCAAGCATTTTTGCCTTGCAACTTACCAAATACCGAGAAATTGCTTTTCGTTATCACAACACTTTTAAAAATAGTTTACCAAACACCTCAGCTGCTTCTTTTCACAGCAAGTTTGGAAGTGCTTTCTCTCACAGTAAGTTCGGAAGTGCTTTTTCTCACAGCACATCAATCCCAAACTAAGCCTAATTCTCTCATTTTTAAAATTTTTAATGTGACCTCATAATATAATAATTTAATATCAATATAAAAAAAAAAAATTTATGACTATTTGTCAAGTTGGACCCTGCCACGTGTCCAAATGAGTTTCAGACTTTTGTAGTTTAGAATAGCAGACAATTTTCTTCTCTCTCACCTTCATTTGCCTGCATATATCATTTTGTAGTTTGAGGATTCATATACCATTTTGGAGGTTGAGGATTAACCCAAGATAATACGATGATTAGAGTTAAATCTCGGAAGATGATGGAATTCTCAGCCGCGCGCTTTGCCAAGTACAAGATGAAGAAGAAGCGGAGAAAAAGTTTTAAAACGCACCGCATCGGCCTGAAATCCAACCCGCCCCAATCCCAAATTCCCAATTCGAAAAACCCTAAACTCAGCGGCATTCCCAATTCCATAGACGCTAGACATGTTTCCCGTTGCAGAGGAGGCTGACGAAGAGGGATGGCTGGAGTTCCGGGTTGACGGTGGGCAGTTGGTTAGGGAGCGGGCTAGACTTGAGCAGCATGAAATTGAAGTTGAGGAGGAAGCGAGAGAGGAAGAGATTCAGACTGATGAGATTGAGCCGCTGCAGTTGAGGAATGTGCAATTGGCAGAGGAACTTGCAAGAATCAAAAGCAAAGCTGGCAACTGCCGAAGAAAAACTGGGTGTGGATTCCACAGCGGTTCCGGCTGGACCTCGTTCTCAGTAAGTACTACACTTTTAGTTTACGAAATTTTTCGATTATGTTTGTTTTTGTCTGGTGTGATTCTTGTTGTTGCTACTTGCTGCTAGGATATCAGTATTAGTTTGAGAGAGCAATAGCTGGTGGGTTGGGGAGTGTTGAGAGATTAAGAAAACAGAATGGTTTTAGAAGAAACAGAGGGTTCTTAGCTGTAGAAGGGATAAATACAACGAGAGAGGGAGGTTAGGGGAGAGAGGCCTAGCCACCAAGCCTTCAGATTTCATTCCAATCTGATTTGGGAAGAAGATGGAACTCAATAAAAATACAGAAACCAGTATGTGTAATGCACTTGGAAATTAGATGAGCCGACATGTCTAACATAACAGTAGAAGGGAAATATTCTGCCACCATTTCTACCCACCCTCTCCGTTGTTTCTTTCTGAATGAGAAAAGGAACAAACGGCACCGTTGCCCGACCAACTAGGCTTTCAAGAAAGCTTTGCGTTCAGTTCTGCTGCCACGGCATCAATGAACTCTTCCGTGTTCAAGTAGTGGTTCCTAGCAAGGTTAGGTCCGTTAAGAACTAGTGCAAGATCCTTGGTCATTTTCCCAGATTCCACAGTTTCAATACAAGCTTCTTCCAGCGTCTGAGTGAAATTGTCATCCAACTTTGCCTTGTGCTCAAGCTCTCTTGTCCAAGCAAAAATAGAAGCTATGCTGTTTGTGCTGGTTTCACCACTTTTCTGGTGAACTCTATAATGCCGAGTAACTGTACCATGGACAGGTTCAGCTTCTTAGGTCTTTCTATCTGGGCAAACCAGTACTGATGTCATCAATCCAAAACCTTGAGCTAAGAAATCACTTTGCACATCGCCATCATAATTCTTGGATGCCCAAACATAACCACCTTCACTTTTGAATGCGTAAGCCACCATATCATCAATGAGGTGATGTTCATACCATATGCCAGCAGCTTCATACTTTGATTTCCAAAGGGCATCATAAACTTCTTGAAATATGTCCTTGAACCTTCCATCATACTTATTAAGAAGAGTGTTTTTTGTGCTATATTATAAGAGGCCACCTTTTTCTCATAAGCTGTGTTCATAGAAGCTTCTACAAAAGCACGGATTGACTCATCGGTGTTGTACATGGCAATTGCTACTCCCCCTTCCCCTGTAAAGTTGTGTAATTCCAGTTCGGTCATCTCGTCCTTTCCTTCTGGAACAAACAACAATTTCAATTTTCCAGGTCCTTTGATAACTGTATCAGTTGCTCGATATTGATCACCGAAAGCATGTTTTCCAATGCATATTGGCTTCGTCCAATGAGGCAAGGAATGTTCTTGCAAAGAATCAGTTCTCTGAAAACAGTACCATTCAAAATATTCCTAATAGTCCCATTGGAACTCCTCCACATTTGCTTAAAGCTAAACTCCTCATGTGAGCTTCATCTGGTGAGATAGTCGCCCATTTGATTGCTGCATTGTACTTCAGAGTAGCCTCTGCACTTTCAACGGTAACTTTATCATCGTGGCATCACGGTGGGTAAGACCAAGGTCAAAGTACTTAATATCCCAATCCAAAAAGGGGAAAATAAGCTTATCCTTAATTGATTTCCAGAAAATTCGAGTCATCTCATCTCCATCCATCTCAACGATGGGATAGCGATCTTGATCTTCTCAAATGCCATTGTGGCTGATAGGATTTGATTGATTGGTAGATAGGTTTGGATCAGCGACTCTTTTCAAGGGAGAGAGTCGCTCAGTGGTTTTGACTCGTGAATCAGGCATTAATAATAAGATTCTTGAAAAATCACTATAAGATTTAAATAGACTCTTAAAAACACTAAGACTCATAATTACTCTTCATAAAACTGAAAAATGACATCAGCCAAAAACGTGTGTTTCCATACCTTCCTTGCTACAGTACACTCCCAAAGCAAATGAGTTATTGATTCATCTCTACCACCACAACCCAAACAATCTGAATGCATCACCACCCTTTGCTGCATAACCGCCGATGCACAATGTAGATATCTGTTACATGCTCGCCAAAGAAACAATTTAATTTTGTTTGGAATCTTCAAACCCCACAGTAGCTTCCAACCTTGTGAGGTCACTCCATTCTTCCCACTACACTGCTTGATACTGTTGTGTTTTTGGCTCATTGATACAATCTGAAAATTAGGGTTCAGAATTCAAATCCAAGTCTAGAAAGGAAAGAGGTTTGCGCGCAGCTTTTCTATAAGTTCTAGGAAAGTTAGTCTTTCAAGTTCTATTAGGATTTGTATTAAAAGCTTAGTCTATTAGGGTTAGGAATCCTAAACCCATGTTGTATCAGCAGCCTCTATGCCCTATAAATAGGGGCTGCAGTCAGTTTTCTGGAATAAGGAAGACAGAAAGTGCAGCAAACTGAGAGTCAAGGTGATAGAGAGATAAGAACTAGTCTGAGGGGTTTGAGGGATCTGCAATAAGTACTTGTAAACACCTAAATTCTTCATAGTGCTAGTGAATCTCTCAAGAGAGATCACGAAGTGGACGTAGGCTAAAGTTTGGCTGAACCACTATAAAATCTGCTGTGTTGTTTCTGTTTTCAGTTCATCTATTATTCTGATTTTGCTTAAGTAGTAAAACACAAAGATCCTAAAGGGGGCTTACACAATAAGTGGTATCAGAGCTTAGGCTCAAGGTGTTTTGCGATGGTGAACGGCAAAATCATTGTCGAAGCAGGAGATGTGAAACCGTCCATTAAGCCCTTTAATGGCAAGGACAACTTCACGCTTTGGCAAAGGAAGATGAAGAACGTTCTAGTTCAGCAAGAGGTTGATGAGGCAATCGGAAATAAGCCTGCAACAATGACTGAAGCAGATTATACGAAGAAGAATAAGAAAGCAAAGAGCTCCATCGAGCTGCATCTTGCTGATAATGTCTTGCTTCATATTGGTGAGAATATGACTGCAAAGGAAGCATGGGAGAAGCTTGAAAGCCTCTACAGGGGTAAAACTATCAGCAGCAAGTTACTCTTGAAGGAACAGCTCTTTGGCCTCAAGATGGAGGAAGGGGATGATCTTAATGATCACATATGCAATTTTCAGAATTGCATATCAAACTTGGAGAAGGTTGGAGCAAAGATGGATGACGAAGACACGGCTGTCATGTTACGTCATTCGCTTCCACCTTCATTCAAGCACTTCAAAACCACCATGATATTCAAAGATAGTATCACACTTTCTAAAGTGTGTGAGAACCTGGAATCATATGTCAAAATGGACAAAGAAGAAGAAAGTTCTCAAGCACGGGGACTTCATGTCAGAGGCAAGGAGAGAGGAAGGTCCAGGAATAGAGGTGGTGGATTTGAAGAAAGAGGCAGGTCAAAATCCAAGGGGAAAGGCAAAGAAAAGAAGAATGGTTGCTTCGAATGTGGTTCACTTGACCACTGGAAAAGGAATTGCAAACAATGGAAGGAGAAAAAGGCGCAGATGTTAGGAGAAAGCTCCAAGTCAGCCAATGTCGTTGCTGGAAATTATAGTGACGATGGAGAACTTCTCGCAGTAACAACCAGCTCCAGCGCACTTAAATATTGGACCTTGGATACAGCCTGCACATTTCATATGTGTGCACACAGAGATTGGTACGATACATATGAAGAGAGGAACACCGGGGAAGTGTTGATGGGAGATGATTCACCTTGTAGAATTATGGGAATCGGAACAGTAAAGATCAAGATGCATTATGGAATTGTCCGAACGCTGGGAAACGTCCGACATGTCCCAAAATTGAGCAGAAATCTGATTTCATTGAGCACTTTGGATAGGGCTGGATTTTGGTATAAATCTGAAAAAGGACAGCTCAAGGTAGGAAAGGGACAAATGGTCTACATGAGGAGTGTGATGCAACCAGATAACATGTATAAACTTACGGGTTCTACGGTGGTTGGTGGAGCTGCAGTTTGTACAGAGGAAGACAAGACTGAGCTTTGGCATAAACGGCTAGGGCACATGAGTCAGAGAGGGTTGCAGGAATTACACAAAAGGGATCAGCTGGAAGGTGTAATGAGCTGCAAACTTGAATTTTGCAAATATTGCACACTCGGAAAGCAGACCAAGGTGACGTTCAATGTGGGCAGCAGTGAGAACAAATCCAAAGGAGTATTGGACTATATTCACACAGATGTTTGGGGGCCTACACCAACAAAATCAAAGGGTGGAGCCAGATACTTTGTCTCTTTCATAGATGATTTTTCAAGGAAGGTTTGGGTATACTTTATGAAAACTAAAGACCAGGTTTTCACTAAGTTCAAGGAGTGGAAAGCTGAAGTTGAAAACCAAACAGGCAGAAAAATCAAGTGTTTGAGAAGCGACAATGGAGGTGAATATAGAGATAATCAGTTCTTACAGCTGTGCAAGGATGCAGGCATCACAAGACACTTTACTGTTAAGAAAACTCCTCAACAAAATGGTGTTGCAGAAAGGATGAACAGAACTCTCATGGAGAGAGAAAGAAGCATGAGACTTCATGCAGGGTTGCCTGAAACTTTTTGGGCAGAAGCGGTTAATCATGCATGTTATTTGATTAATCGATCACCTTCTAGGGCTATTAACTTCAAGTGTGCAGAGGAGGTATGGTCTGGAAAGCCCGTTGATTATTCCAACTTGAGAGTGTTTGGTTGCAGTGCTTATGCACATATTCCCAGCAATGAAAGAACCAAACTGAAACCAAAGTCCCACGAGTGCTTGTTCATCGGCTTTGAAAAAGGGGTGAAAGGTTATAAGTTGTGGGATATAGTCAACGACAAAAAGGTGATCAGCAGGGATGTAATCTTTGATGAGAAGACTATGCCATTGAATGAGGAGGTTAATAGCAAGAAGGAGAAGATGGCTGTTGTTGAAGAAGAAGCAATCAAGATTTCATTAGCTAGACCATCGGATGAAGATTCCCAAGTTCAGGTGGAGCAAATTGAGCGAGTAGGGAATGATCAAGGAGCTATTGAAGAAACAGAGCAGCAACAACAGTCACCAGTTAGGGCTCAGGTGGAGCAATCCCCACAGAGGGGTCGAAATTCCCCTATCCCACAAGCACCTGAGTCATTTAAAAGAAGCATAGCACTTGACAAACCTAAGAGGAATCCAAGAAAGATACAAAGGTTTGGGTTCGAACCGGAAGAAGATGTGAGTCATGCTCTGAGTATAAGTCAAGGAGATCCAACTACTTATCAAGATGCCATAGAAAGCGAAGAACGGGCAGGTTGGATTGGTGCTATGATAGAAGAGATGGAATCTTTGCATAAGAATTCCGTGTGGGAGTTGGTTCCTAAACCCAAAGAAAGAAAACTAGTTGGCTGCAAGTGGGTGTTTAGGAAGAAAGAAGGAATACATGATGCTGATGCCATAAAGTATAAAGCACGTTTGGTGGCAAAAGGGTATTCGCAGAAAGAGGGAGTGGATTATGACGAGATTTTCTCTCCGGTCGTCAAACACACTTCAATTCGGTTATTGTTGTCTATAGCAGCTCAGTATGATATGGAGATTGAGCAGATGGATGTGAAAACTGCGTTTCTTCATGGGGACCTCGAAGAAGACATTTATATGTCGCAGCCGGAGGGTTTTGTTGAAACAGGAAAAGAGGATCTGGTTTGTCGGTTAAGGAAGTCCCTATATGGACTTAAGCAATCACCAAGGCAGTGGTACAAGCGTTTCGACACATACATGCTGAAAATAGGCTACACAAGATGCCTATATGACTGCTGCGTTTACTACCATGTATTCGAAGATGGGGAGATTATTCTACTACTTTTGTATGTAGATGACATGCTAATTGCATGCAAGGATATGTCGAAAATTCAAGAGCTTAAGAAGAAATTGGGAGCTGAATTCGACATGAAGGATCTAGGAGCTGCACAAAAGATCCTTGGAATTGAAATAAGGCGGGATAGAAAAGCTGGGAAAATTTGGCTGTCACAAGAAAAGTACATTCTGAGGGTACTTGAACGCTTCAACATGGATGGAGCTAAGGTTGTTTCTATCCCATTAGCTGCACATTATCAGTTAAGTGCAAAGCAAAGGCCATCAAGTCAAAAAGAGATTGATGTGATGAAGGATGTTCCATATGCAAGTGCAGTAGGGTGTCTCATGTATGCAATGATCTGCACAAGACCAGATTTAGCTCAAGCATTGAGCGTTGTCTCTAAATACATGTCAAATCAGGGTAAGCCCCACTGGGAAGCAGTAAAGTGGATTTTAAGGTATTTAAAAGGGACTAGGCAGCTTGGAATCATGTTTGAGAGGAAACAAGAAGTAGCATGCGTAGCTGGTTTTGTGGATGCTGATTATGCAAGAGACTTAGATAAAAGGAGGTCCACAACAGGTTATGTTTTTACTTGTGGAGGAGGACCTGTGAGCTGGAAATCAACTCTTCAAGCAGTCACAGCTCTGTCTACTACTGAGGCAGAATATATGGCATTAACAGAAGCTTCAAAGGAAGCTATTTGGTTGAATGGGCTGGCAAGTGAATTTGGAATTCACCAAGAAAGCGTGGTAGTGAAGTGTGACAGTCAAAGTGCCATTCACTTGGCAAAGAATCAAGTGTTTCATGCAAGGACGAAACACATTGATGTTCGTTATCACAGGATCAGAGATTGGGTAGAATCTGGAAATATTATTGTGGAGAAGGTTCACACAAATGACAATGCTGCAGATTGTCTTACCAAGCCCGTTGCTGTAGAGAAGTTTAAGCATTGCTTGAACTTGCTCAGTGTCACAACATGCTGAGTTGTGGTGGAGCACCTCCTCACTTGAGGTGTGTTGAGGCAAGAAGAGCCTTGCCAAGGTGAAGGTTCTTGAAGGTTTGTTCGGGATTACTTCAAGAAGTTCAAGACATCCTGAAGGTTGCAGCAATTGTTTTGGTATCAACTCACCAAGGTGGAGATTGTTGTGTTTTTGGCTCATTGATACAATCTGAAAATTAGGGTTCAGAATTCAAATCCAAGTCTAGAAAGGAAAGAGGTTTGCGCGCAGCTTTTCTATAAGTTCTAGGAAAGTTAGTCTTTCAAGTTCTATTAGGATTTGTATTAAAAGCTTAGTCTATTAGGGTTAGGAATCCTAAACCCATGTTGTATCAGCAGCCTCTATGCCCTATAAATAGGGGCTGCAGTCAGTTTTCTGGAATAAGGAAGACAGAAAGTGCAGAAAACTGAGAGTCAAGGTGATAGAGAGATAAGAACTAGTCTGAGGGGTTTGAGGGATCTGCAATAAGTACTTGTAAACACCTAAATTCTTCATAGTGCTAGTGAATCTCTCAAGAGAGATCACGAAGTGGACGTAGGCTAAAGTTTGGCTGAACCACTATAAAATCTGCTGTGTTGTTTCTGTTTTCAGTTCATCTATTATTCTGATTTTGCTTAAGTAGTAAAACACAAAGATCCTAAAGGGGGCTTACACAATAGATACATCCAAACCCTTACTCCGTTGTCTATCTTGAGCTGCCACCCAATAGCCTGATTTCACCGTATACCTCCCATTGTTATTGTAATATACCAAATCAATTTGTCATGCCCCCCACAGTGTGAAAGCAGGATTGAAAGTATAGGCTTTGCTTCCGATTCAAAAAACTGATTAGCAAATAACATCCACATCCCACTCCCTTTGTGAGGTGATTAATGCTGCAACTCTTGTGTTACTAGGCAGTGTAATAGAAGATAAAACTTTAAAATGAGTAGGCTGAGGTACCCATTAGCTAACCTTATATCAGTTTGAGTTCCATCACCCACCCTCCATCTCATCCCCAACTCAAGCACTTAATTTCCCCACACTAAACTCCTCCATATTAAAGAAGCTCCACTACACCCCCAGGCATCCAACCAATCTGCATCTGGAAAGTACTTAACTCTAGTTAACCTGCTGTCGAGAGAATGCAGAGAAAGCATTAGCTGCCAAAACGTTTTGGCTAGCAGAGCTTTATTGAAAATCTCCAAATCTCTAAATCCCAAACCACCATCCCATTTACTGCCACACAATTTCTCCCATTTGCACCAATGCATCCTTTCTTATCACCACCCTTACCCCACCAGAACCTAGTTATCTTAGATTGAAACCTTCGCTGTACCCCTTTTGGCAATTTAAAAACACTCATCGTATAAGTTGGGATTGCCTGAGCCACTGCTTTCACTAATATCAGCTTCCCAGCTTTAGAGAGAAATTTGCTCTGCCAACCCTCCAGATGATGATCCAATCTTTTATCTAACTTTCTATACATCTTTTTATTCTTCCCCAACATAGTTGGCAGGCCTAAATGTCTTCCTCATGAAAAGGAGCAATCTGCACCCCTCCTGCAACTCAGATTTCACATTAGTTCTCACACCTGGTCCAAAAGCAACCAGACTTTAGAAGTTAATTTTTTGCCCCACCACACTTTCATACAATAGTAAGATTTTCTTTAGATTAGTAACCTCCTGCAAATCAGCTCTTGCAAACACTAGACTATCATCTGCGAAAAGCAAATGATATAGAAGAAGCAATTGGAGTAGTTTGTACACCATGAATCGTACCCATCATATCCTTAGAGCAAGTGCACCGGTGCTCTTTTGCCCGGGCACCACCTCAGCATTCCATGAATTTGACTGGGCAAGCTCTATTTCTCCCCTCCACCGGGTCTGTTTTGCCTGGGCAGCTTTTGCCTTTGTTTGACCAAGGGCAAGAAAAATGTCAAGCAGCTGCCTTTTTCTTTGCCCAGGCATGGCCTGCAGCCACCTCTGCCCACCACTGATCATGGCTGACGTCACATGGGCCAGCAAGAGAGAGACGCGCCAGAGCAAGGCCGTGAAGAGCACGGACCAATTAATGTGAGGAACTGGGCAAGCTCGATGAACAGTAAAATGAACAGTAAATTTTAAACAATGAATTTTGGGTGAACAGTAGAGTGAACAGTGAAAATGGTGAACAGCGTTGACCGGGCAAGAAAAACAACGGGTGCAAACCCATGTCCAGTGGCAGTGAATAGTAACTTAACCGGTCGAATTCTTGACTTCTCGACTTTGCCTTTTCTTGACTACGGGTGGACTTGCTCTTAGATGTGAATAAACTCTATAAATCTTCAGAACACAAAAGGAAAAGGTACAGGATAAGGGGTCCCCTTGCCGAAATCCTCTTCATCTATACATTTGGAAGCCCTTTTGCTTTTGCTTTTTTTTTTTTTTTTAACTTTTCATCTGTTGGCTTGTTATTTGCATATAATAAAGTACTTATTTGGACGTTAGTAACATTTTATGTTTCTTTCACTTTTCAGGGGTACTGCCTTAGGCCTGTTACCGTACATGGCTATGGTGTATGTGTCGTTATGCTGGGTATTTGGATGATGATATCAGTATTTCTTCTTGGATAGATACAATATTAGTAGTATTTCTAGATATATAGTGCCCCACATGCCATGGATGATGCATAACCTTTGAGAGGTTTATTACATATATTCAGACACAGAACTAGGGTGGGATTGAGTAGTCCTACAGCCGACCCGTTTATTTTTTTGTTATTTTTTTGAAAAGGAAAAAAAATTTCTAATCTAAAGAGCGTCTGGAATGCACCAAAATTAAAATTAATTGCCCAGTATAATTTGGTCTTGTGACATAAGTTTCTCCTTTTTAAGTGGGAGGTTGTGACTTCGGCTTACAATAGGGTAGTTGTTATATCTGAGTTGTTGATTTGATAAAAAAACAAAATAAATAAATAAATAAAAAATTACTCTTTCTTCTAAAGGAGGGTTTTTTCTTATGAGTAGTGATGTGCCGTTCTGCTCTCACCTTAGTGGGTCTACCCTCGCTTTATGTCATGGCACTGGATCTTTAGTTCGCGGAGGGCTGGGGGTGTCGTAACAGCGCGTCTTTTATCCGTGAACAATTAGGGGGGGGGGGGGGGGGGGGGGGGGGTGTTTTTGGTTTTGTTTAGTGGATACGGTCTTTGATATATTCTTTATTTGTTGGATGAATAGGACCCTGTCCTTTGTTCACAGGAGGAAAAGCTGATGCTGCATAGGCAAAAACCTGATATGGCTTCTGCCACCTCTGTAAGTGTCGCATCTGTTATGATCATTAATAGGTGACTTTTGGGCTTTCATTTTTGTCTTTAGAAAATTGTCCCGTGTGATGGTGAGTCTGTAAAGGTGGCTGATGCATACTGTCTTGCTGGATTGAGATTTTATATAAAAAGATGTTTTGAACTGCGGCTTCAGTTGTTGTAGTGCTATCACAATCTGCAGGGACGCTAATATCTCCTAACATAAACATACTTTTTAATTTCTAATTTGATGAACTCTTTCCAGAGTAAATGGTTGCCCCTTCACACTCTTGCCGTATCAGGAGAATATTACATTATGCACGCTTTATCAAAACATGAAGCTGATATTAATGCTGCGGATAAGGTATATAAATGACTAAATGAATGATTGTTAACCACTGAAGAGTTTCTTGCATTTTCATTTGTGATTTGAGCTTGGTTCACTGTTTTTCAGGATGATTGGACTGTTCTTGACAAGGCAATTATCGGTAAAAACCAGGCCATTACAGACTATCTTCTCAGAGATTCGGCTAATCCATTTGTTCGTGATAAAGGGGTTGGAAGTTTATATATGTATATATATTGATCCAGGTCGGTGTTGTGTTAGCTCTTTGCTCTAAAAGAAGTTTTATGTGGATACATGATGGCACTGCCTCAATGCAGTATGCTGTCCGGACAGCTTGAAGTCAAGTAACTGAGGTTCTTTTGTTATACAACGGTGATATAAACCTTCAGGACAATGTATGGATTAAACTTTTGCGAAAAGTGAAAGCACTCTCGAATGCAATATTAATGGGTCATAACTAAATAGAGCTCTTCTTTTTACTTTATATGATGGGTGGATGCCCTTGCATCTAGCTGTTCAAAAATTCGCCCACAATTCTTTTAAGCCTTTGTCACTTGATCCAGGCTAATGCACACATACTTGATTTTGCTCTTTGAACAACAGGTTTGATGGATTTGCTTCTTCACATTGTTACTTACTGTTCTTAAATTTCAGAGTCGGGTGCATCTCCTAAAGTGGAGAAAAGCTTTCTTCGTTTATGATAAAGCAAATATCAGTGACGGATATGCTTGTGCATTTGTTGACGTGGAATTGCAGGCCAGGAGTTTTAGCTTTGGCATGTCGACACCAGATATTGCAGGAATATTAGAGAATTGCAATTCCAAGAATTTTTAGCTTTGGAACGTGTGGGGTAGTGAAATTTTAGGCAGAAGCATGTCAGAGACCAGATATTGCAGGAATATTTTAGGTAGTGTGTGGGTAGGGGATTTAAAGGTTCCAAGGGATTTCAAGGTGATGGGATTATAAAGTGAAAGGATTACGAGGTGATGGGATCCTAAAATGAAGGGATATAAGTGGTGAATTATTTAAATGAAAGGGAAATTATGGAAAAGGTCATATTAGAGTATGAAATGATAAAAAGGTCACCTAGTTTCCCACTTGATAAAAAGGTCTGTAATGAATTATTAGTAATATTAATTTAGTTCTTATGAATAATAAGTAATGTTAAAAAAAGTCAATTTTTAATTTTTTTGATTCCCATTCTGCCCTTAAAGCCAACTCTCTCTCTCTATCGTCTTCTCCTCATCCACAAGAGACACAGACCTCGAGAGAGTGCAAATGGCGAAGAACGACGCGTCTTTGGGATCGCTGTACGAGTTCTTGAAGCGGTGCCGACTCGCTGGTAATCAAATCGCTCCAGATCATTCAGGTCGATTGGGCGTCGTACGAAGCCTCTTCGTCGATCTCTTGACATACTTGTCGAGATTGGAGAGCGCGATGGTGAAATCGAACGCCGCTTTGCGCTCGGCGAACCCGAGGCAGATGAAGGCATGCTTGCCGGTGCCATCCTCGATCCTGAGGATGAAGTAGCGCGACGATTCGAGCACTGTCTTGACGGAGGTCGCTGGAATTTGGATCCTCCAGTCAGATCTCGCACCGGTCCTTGCACGACCTTTTCCGCTCTCGGCGAGCTTCTCGTCGCTGCTGGCTGCATCACTGACTTTGATGAGTACTGCTCGATGAGTTTATCTTCCCCGGTTGTTTTGATTCGTGCTGCTTAGTTTCTCAGAATTGTTAGCTTAGTTTCTACAATAAGCTTATTGCATTGGAACTGTGGAGCTTAGTTTTGTTAAAGTTAAGAGTTTTTTGGTGAAATTTAGATAGGCAATTGTGAATTTCTAATGAACTGTACTTGATGAGTTATTGAATTGTAGGCTTTATGGTGTTAGATGTTTAGTACTTAGATGTTTAGTATATACCCGTGTATATACTACTTCTGAAATTAGTATTTTTGATTATGATGCTGATTCAATGAACCAAGTTATAAGAATCGAACATGTTAGTTGTGAAATTGATTAGGAAAATCAGTGGCCAAGAAATTGATTAGCAAATGGACTCAGTATTGTGATGAAATTGATTAGTTGTTGTGATGAACTGTTGGATTTGTTTTTCGGTCAAGAAACTTAAGGTGTTGAACTGAAAATTATGAATCAGATTCTGAACTGGAGCCAGCTGCTGCTGGATTACAGGTTACATCAGATGGAAACCCGAAAATTCTAGATGTTCTTGATTGGTTAGTAGATAATTGTCTACCTTAGTATGAAATTGGTGGTTTTTATCGTGCAAGATGATAAAAACCCACATATGAATAGTCTATTTCGTATAAAATCCCAAATTTCAATTCTGTCATGATTTTTTTTTATGTTAAGGATATTGTTTGTTTGCTATCACATCTTGCACCATGCAGTCATTGGTTAACACTAGGGATTTATGTTTTGTGTTTTTGGTTCGTAACTTGGTAAACTCTTTGGTGTCCTGTTATGGTGTGGATCTTTAGGAGATTCCTGTTCCCAAGTCCATATTAGACATTTGTGCCCTTTGGAAACTTAAAGATGATGAGAGAGGTAACATGATTTAAGCATGGTAATATATCCATTTCCATGATTTAAGCTGTGCATTTCGTTTTGTGTTGTTTAGGTTTCTTAGCAATTACACGTGCCTATGGTGCATGCATAATTGCATACATAGTAGCATAATTGCATACACTCATATCCATGCCTAGCTTACTTTGGATGATCGAAAGGCATCTCAGAGTTTCATGTCTTGAGGCAATATTACAAAATTGCAGCTAGTTTATAGTGTTTCTCTCTACTTATGATGCTAGATTCTGTTTCTCATTGTTTATTTTCATTGATCTGAGGTCAGTCACTCTCCCTCTCTCTATTGTCTATTGTGTATGATTGTGGTCTCTTTGTACTCTTGTTTATGGAACGCTTTATAGAAGAGGCCCTTAAAAGGCTGAAAAAGAAAGAGGTCTCTTTATACATTTCATACTGATTGGTGTTTGCCCTCTATATCTGCACTGGATGCAGTACAAATGGAAAGAACAACATTACTGGGAAATTCCTTCCAATTGATATTTTGATGTCATTTATTTGTTTGCTCTGTGCGAAAGAGTTGGCTAATATTTGAAATAGTTTCAGGATGTGGAGGCAAACAATCGAAAGGTGAAAGTGTATGGTAGGAATTATACATTCATTGAGACCAGATGGAAGAAGCTCAGAGTTGGTGATCTTGTCAAGGTGCACAAGGATGAGTACTTTCTTGTTGATCTGCTTTTGCTTTCATCAAGCTATGAGGATGGCATTTGCTATGTGGAAACTATGAACCTTGATGGAGAAACAAATTTAAAATTGAACCATGCACTGGAGGCGACATCCCATCTTCATGATGAGAATTTCTTGGAAAGATTTAGGGCAGTGATCAAGTGTGAGGACCCAAATAAAATTCTATATTCATTTGTTGGGACTTTGTTCTATAACGGCAGAGAACACCCACTTTCCTTGCAACAGATGCTGAAAAATACAGAATATATCCATGGATTTGTTATTTTCACTGGGCATGACACAGAAGTGCGGCAAAGTTAGACAGCTCTCTTTTCTTTCAGTGTTTTTTTTTTTTTTTTTGCCCTTCTTTAATTATTGAATTTCTAGTGTTGCATGTTGGTCTGTATGTTAGTTTGGTTCATGGTAGTTTTGGAGGTTTGGATTGGTTAATTGTGCCAACTTGGTCTCAGTTTTGTTTATATTCAAGAACTGATTGTTTGATTACAAATCAGAAGTTTATCCAGATTATGTGACTTGGCTACTGATAGTTACTTGGTTAGTGACATTATCAGTGACATGTAATGTGACATGGCCAGTTACTTAGTTAGTAACATGTGATTAACAGTGACTTGGCTATCAACTTGTGACTTGGCTACTGATAGTTACTTGGTTAGTGATATGGTCAGTTACTTAGTTAGTGACGTGATTAACAGTGACTTAGCTATCAACTTGTGACTTACCTATTGACAATTACTTGGTCAGTGACATGGTCAGTTACTTAGTTAGTGACATGTGATTAATAGTGACTTGGCTATTAACTTGTGACTTGGCTACTGACAGTTACTTGGTGGTGACATGGTCAGTTACTTAGTTAGTAACATGTGATTAACAGTGACTTGGCTATCAATTTGTGACTTGGCTACTGACAGTTACTTGGTTAGTGACATGGTCAATTACTTAGTTAGTGACATGTGATTAACAGTGACTTGGCTATTAACTTGTGACTTGGCTGCTGACGGTTACTTGGTTAGTGACGTTGTCAGTGACATGTAATGTGACATGGTCAGTTACTTAGTAACATGTGATTAACAGTGACTTGGTTATCAACTTGTGACTTGGCTACTGACAGTTATTTGGTTAGTGGCATGGTCAGTTACTTAGTTAGTGATGTGATTAACAGTGACTTAGCTATCAACTTGTGACTTGGCTACTGACAGTTACTTGGTTAGTGACATGGTCAGTTACTTAGTTAGTGACGTGATTAACAGTGATTTTTGGCAGTTACATGATTAGTTACTTAGTTAGTTACTTGAGGTTAATAGTTACCCAGACAGTGACTTGAAAATTCCAAAATATGTAAGTGACATGCAATGTGACTTGACAAGTGACATGTTATTGACAGTGACTTGGCCGATGATTGATAGTGACATGGTCAGTTACTTGAGATTAACAGTGACTTTTGGCAGTTACATGATCAGTGACTTTGTAACATCCCGGACCTAAATTTTACCGTTTACTAGTCATTTGGACAGGAAACGACAATTTCTTTCAACTTTTACTTGTTTAGATACTTTTAGTGGCCCTAAAAGTTGACTTTTCGTTCGGTTCAAAATTTGAGGAAACTTCCTTCATGAAAATTGTAGAGGACGTTAAACTGAGCGCGTGCATATGTGGTGCGTAAAAATTGGAGTTCGTATGTGAAAGTTATAAGCGAAAGATTAAAGTTACTGTTTACGGTTACTGTTCATGGTAAGTTTCTATAAATAGCCGAGTTACTGTGGTAAGTTTCCATTTTTGGAAACCTACCCGGCTCTTTCTCTCTCCTCCCCTGACATTTCCTTCCTTTTCGGCCCGATTCTTCCTCCTCCGATTTCTCCCTCCTCCGGCCCACCCACTGCGAAATCCGGCCATCCCCAAGCTCGTCTCCTCCCCCTTGACGCATCTGTGGTGGTATTTTGGGGAGATTTGGCCAGAGGAGCTCGATTTCTTGCTGGGAAGGTTACTGTAGCAACTTGCGGGTTTTGACGATTTCCGGCGATTCCGGCCGTCTCCGGCCACCAAACCGGCGTCGAAGGTTCGGTTTTTGACATAGATCATTTCCCCTAAGGTCTTTCATTTCAATTTGCAGTATAGAGATCGAATTAATGATTTGAAATTTCTAGGGTTCTTGGAGTTTTCTGGAAAAATTTCACCCGCCGGTTTCGACTGTTTAAAGGTAAAATTGGGTTGTGTTGTTGTTGAGAAAATTGATCAGTGTGTTGAGTAGGTGCTACTGTCAAAATATGGTGGCCATCGGAGGTAGTGGCCGCCGGCGCGTGGGGCCCATGCGCTGCCACTGTTGGCGGCGAGTGGAGGCGTGTGTGGGCTGTATTTTAATTTCAGTTTTTAGCCCTTTTAAATTGTATAAATGTTGTGGAGCTTGTATGTGAAGTTTGGTGAATTTTGGAAGAGTTTGGATATGTTTGTGAATTCCCGAAGTTTGGAAGTTTTGGTTGTCGAATTGTGGGAATCCGACCTTCGGGTTTCCTTTGTTCCGATATGGAATACTTTAATCGACGGAGATAGATTAATGGTGAAGTTTGGATTGAATCCTGAAAGAAATGGTGATGTGGGATTTCGTAGGGTTTTGGGATTCATTATAGAATCGTACTTGTTTATCGAATTATTGTTTACGGAATATAATTGTGTACAGGACGAGGTACCGACCCATCGCTTGATGAGGATCCTTACGCTTGGGTACCACGTTAGCCGCATACTGTGAGTGGACGTTTATTTTCAAAGAATGATGCATGCATTTATTTATTTGTTTCTGAGATAATAATTTGTTTATCGTATTACTTTCCCGAGCATATGGTTATTTTCAGAAATGGTTTTGGATATTTGTTTATTTGAAGATTTTATGGCGTGCGGGGTCACGTCATTGGTTTTGCTTATCTTACCTTATTTATTTATTTCCGATGTGATTTCTGGATTTATACTATTTATATTATATTTATACTCGGCGACTTGAGATTTTTATGAGATTTTTTTTGAAATGAGATTTCGATGGAGTAAATCTTTATACTTATTTATCTCCTATTTATTTTGAACTTGAGATTATCTTGGCGTGTGGGACACGTCGTTGGAAATTCATTTACGAGAGATGGGGAAGCTTTATGTACTTATGGATTTACTTGGTTTTCAGATTTTCTTTTGCCATACTTTGGGTGACTTATCATTGCTAGCTTTGATCTTCCGCCTTTGTGGAGAGGTGATGGGATCACCGAAGCCCTCCGCCTTTGTGGCGCTGGTTACTGTCTCTGTGACAGTAATTCTGAAGCCCAGTATCCTATCGCTACACATAGTGGCGTAAGGGTATATTACGGGAGTAATGGGAGTACTTTAGCCTGGGAGGCTATCACCCGAGCCTGGGAGGCTCACTCGTATGGCTATCGTCTTCCCCTACTCATTATACTATTTTCGACTAGCGGGGCTAGTCCGATTTATTTTAGCCATTTATTTCCTTGAGTATCTGAGTTTCAACCTTTTCCTTTATTCGTTTGTGACTAGTGGGGCTAGTCGGCTTTCATGAGCGGAACTCCTCTTATTTTATTTTTGTTAATCATTGCATGCATCGGGAATTTTAAAGAAATAAATGTGGGAAAGTATAAAATCCCTTTTGTTTGAAATTGTTTATTTTTGTCCACTCACGCTAACGTTTTTTATGTACTTTCCCCTGGGTCCTTCGGTTTCAAATGCCCAGTTCGCAGTGTAACTGTTCGGCTTTAGGAGTTGAGGCTTAGCACCACCGCTGTCATCTATCCCTCGTAGGTTACTTGCTAACCTACTATGTATATCGTTGTTCTTTTGGTTTTAGCCTGCTCTGATAACCTTGAGATTTTGTATTAATATTGTAACCTATGACTTGGTTGTAATTTGAGTTAATTGGATAATTTGATACTCTAAATTGTGGAGTTGTGCGGTTTTGGGAGCAGGGTCGCTCCAGAAGTTTTGGGAGGGTTGTTTAGAAGTGAAATTGAAATTCTACAGGTTTTGGGTTGCCCATTTTTAAGGGAGGTTATGCCGAAATTTTTGGTAAACCTTCTTTAAAGGTGGGTCCCGCGGGGCCACTTCGCCCTGGAATCCGGGGCGGATCCTGTCAGACTTAGTTAGTTACTTGAGGTTAATAGTTATCCAGACAATGACTTGATTAATGACTTGACTAGTGACTTGACCAGTGACTTAAGGAGTTTGGCTATATTCAATCATTTGTTGTGTATGAACATGCCAAGAGTATTCCGAAAAAGGAACAAGGCATGAGAACTCAAACGCTATACTGACTTAGAACTAATACATGGTCCGTTACATGGTCAGTTACATACATTGTAAGTGACATGGTCAGTTACATAAAAGGTAAAGAAAAAACCCTTTTTCATTGAAAGAGTAAACAAAATATTGACCTCACTGGTCAGTTACATATATTGTAAGTGACATGGTCAGTTACCCCTTTCATCAACAAACGATTTTAATCTTAGCTCTGCAAGCCACTCCACTTCTTCCAACCACACCAACTTCATTACTTGCATTGTTGTTCTCCAATTGCTCAATAAAGTTTGGCCCATCACTTATACATTACCGAAACATGAGGAATCTTGTCATCCCCACCAGATAAGAGAACATAATTTATCATTAATTGCTATAACAATCTTGTGATCAAATACACATTAAGCACACAGTATGCCTCAGATGGAAAACTACTAGCTAAACTTGTAGTTTCGTTTAGAAGGCCGTGCAACTCCAAGCAATAACCATATATAAGAATCACTTCATAAGAATAGGATTATGATACACTTACTCTTATTTTCTAGAAAGAATCTGCAAAACTAACAAAGCTCCATGAACTTGTTGGTCTTGCAAGTTGTGCTTCACCTAGTCTAAAAGTCGTGGCCACCGCTCAGGGTAATCGACATAAATAATTGTCTTTAGGAACTCACCCAGTTGTACCCTGTACAATGACATTAGATTACCAACAAATAAGCAGGAACATAATTTCTCAAGGTATTATATAGAACTAACAACTTAAAACAAAACATAAAGACAATCTGCGTGCAGTCACAAGCCCACTATGGCCACAGTAGCCGAAACAGCAAACGAAGTACCTTAACGTACAATGGGGGAACCTGTGTAACAAAGACAAGAACGTGCTCTCTAACCACGTCTTTGTCAGCTTGTGATATCTTATTATGCTCATCTACAAAAATCAACAGGTGAAGAATAAGCATAGCTAGACTCATCCATGGATTTCGGATACTAACCAAAATCCTATTCAATCAATCATTACATACCTGGCTTATGAGGTAACCAGTTCTTTCCAATGAAGTTCTTGAAATGGATGCTGGCAACCTGACGTACACCCATGTCGCAGTTACCGTCCATAATAATTTGCAACAGTCTCACCAAATGCTGCGGTATATACTGAATCTGCAAACCAAAACCCCCAACATCAACATCATCAGATAAAAACCCCCACATACATATGAAACCAATTTTTCTTCAACCACTTATCAATTCCCCATGAAACAAATCAAACAAAGAGCTAAAAATCAATCAAAAATCGTTCTCTCCTACTCAAAAGCCAATCTCGAATTACACAATTATGATCAACACGAGTCAAGATTACATATCCAATTAACCCAAAAAGATTATCAAAAGGTCTCTGATACAAGTAATCACAAGAACCTGATTGAGGTTGTGCTCGGTGGCTTTACGTTCAGGATGAGGATGAACAAGGAAAGGACATTATCGAAAGCATTCCTCAAGGTTGTACCGCTGGAGGTCTCGAAGGCCTCCATTGACAATCAGAACGAGCTTCCAAGCTCTTCACACCAAAGGCGGCGGAGTAGACGCAGTAGGCGTGCTCCTTAAAGGTGCGAATGGAGGCGGGGCGGTCGACTGTCCAGAGCTTCACAGTGTCTTCCCACGAGGCGGTGAACAACGAGTCGCAGCGCCTGGGGTTGTAGTTGGTGGAGCTGACCTCACGCGTGTGCTCATGGAGGGAGCGGAGTAGGTTGGAGGTACGTGGGAGGGCGAGGTCGTATAGCTTGACGAAGGCGATGAGGAGGGAGTCGTGAGATTCGGGCTAGGCGACGTTGTAGACGCCGTCAGCGGTGTCAAAGGGCAATGGTGGTGAAGTCAGTTAAGGGGGGGGGGGGTTAATTATAGTCTGAAATAGATCGGGGAAGAGAGAGACGATGCGACGATGGCATGAGTTGTAATTTTTGTTATTTTTAATGGCAGGTTGTAAAGTGGTGAACTTAATTATCATAGGGACATTTGTGTCCTTGATTATAATAAAATACTTCAAAATGACCTATTTTATCATTAGCCCAAAAAAGATTAATCTTGTAAAAAAAAAAAATATGCTTTACAAAATCTCATAATGAAATCCCTTCACCTACAAAAAAATTAAAATTATCCAAACAATTCATTTAAGGGCCAATGATAAAAAATGTCATTTTAAAGTGTCTTATTATAATTAAGGACACACAAATGTCCCCTACCCACACACTACCTAAAATATTCCTGCAATATCTGGTCTCTGACATGCTTCTGTCTAAAATTTCACTACCCCACACGTTCCAAAGCTAAAAATTCTTGGAATTGCAATTCTCTAATATTCCTAAAATTTTATGTCATGAGAAAGTTCAATGTTCTCAATGTCCTCCCTGCCTTGTCTTCCATCTAGAGTCAACATACTCCAAACAGGTCCTCATCTTTTTATGTTATGATAAAGTCCAAAAGCTTCCTTCCTATGGAGGCTTCGTCAGGATGTTCAGACTCGTCATCATCTCTTACAGAGTTACAGGATGTTTATGCTTCACTAGTAAAAAAGAAAAAGCACATCAGAAAGTCAGCTATGCCACTTTCAAAAACCAACTTCTCAGTTCTTAATAAAAACCAAAAACATGTACAATGAGAAAGAGAGAAACATATCACCTCAGCATCTTTGTTGGACTCCTTTGTTAGAAAGAAGTTGAAGAATTTAGACATTGCAGCGGAAATTGGAGATTTAAAGTCAAGCCTGACAAACGGTTGCAGAATAAAATGCACATACTTTCTTAACATTTCACAATCATCATCCTCAGTCTTGAGTGTGTCAACATATGCATCATAGTGGAGTCGGAGCACAGGTTTTACATCGTCAGTGATTTCTGAATTTTTCACACAAGTCTTAAGAAAAGCAAATAAATTGTCCCTTTTCTCCAATATCTCTGAATGTAGCTTGTCCACCTTATCTGTCTCTGCTTGTAAGCACATTTTTTTCTTTCGTATTTCAGCAATCAATCCATCAAACTTCTCCATGGTGGGTGTTCGTTTTCCCATATAATTCACCTCAGGACGAGCAAGAAACTCATCGATTGCCTTATTTAACTGCCCAAAAAAGCATCAAACCAGAAACTCAAAACTTGAGACGTTGAAGGTGGGAGTGACTAGCATGACAGTTAAATATACATTTATCAGCCTACAATTGAACTTAAAAGGCCAAATGGGTGACAGAAATCTTACCTGATGCACGCTCTTCTTCTTGGTCTCCAAGACCTCCTTGAGTGTCTTTCTTTTTTTTTCAAATTCAGATCTTGCACTCGCAGTCGCTTCTATAAAAGCTCTGAGCTTTTCTTCTGCTGCTTCTTTTTCCTGCGTGACAAGTCTCTCCTTGGCCATCCAGCTCTCTTTCTCTGTCAGGAGCAGCTCCCTTTGGAGTTCGCATTGAGAAAGCTGACAATTAAGCACCAGTTAGAATGCAACGCAGATCGAATATCTAGTAATATATAGAGAGAGAATACCATTAGTGCAAATAACCTGCTCTTTGAGCCTCAAAACCTCTTCGTCCATGGTGCCTGTCTCCTCCGCCGCCGACATCCTTCCCCTATTTTCAACAAAACCCGATCAAAATGCCTAATTGAATAGAAGAACGAAACCCTAGCCTGAACTTGATCTGAATTCCAATATTAATCCTCAATCAATTGTGAACGAAAACCGGGGCCGTGACGCAATCTGATTTCTATAACAGAAACCACTGCGCCGGACATGAATCGGAGTTTCAAAATTCTGGCTAATCGGACCTTCAAGTCCCGAGTTTCTCTCTGCTCTTGCTCTCTCCAGCCACTTCCGTTTCTATGCTAAGCGCCGATCAACTCGCGTCTTTTTTTTAACATTTATTTTGTAGGAGAATTCCCATTTACCTACAAATAGTTGCTAGGCCCATGAGAGGCAACTTAGACAGACATCAAGGTTGGGCCGAAAACTGGAAATCCAACTTGGCATTTGTACTTATTGAGTAATACCCACCCAATAATAATTTGCGGATAATACTCATTGGGTAATACCCATCAAATAATTTTCGAATACTAGTATTTATCCAACCCATTTCTAAATGGGTAAACCCATACCCCACCCATTTACCCATTTTCAATATTGCTCATTTTTATTTTATTTTTTATTATTAAATACTCGCTACTATTTTTTCTTGACAAATACTTATTATTATTTTATTATTTTTCTTTAATATGAATATTTCTACTTTAGTGTTAAGCATCCACCCATTTACCCGTTTTCAATATGGGCAGGGTTTTTTTTTTTTTTAAATTTTATTTTTTAAATTTAAGGCCTTCAACCTATTAAAGGCTGGGATCTTTTTTATAAAAAAAATTACAAAATGAGAATCATGTTCAAGTAAATCTCTATTTTGTGTTTAGTCTAAACTCTAGGTTACTTGACCTAGTGGTAATATGGTTTAATTAGAAGAATCTAGAGATTGCTATTCAATGTATGATTACCTTTCCTTGTATGATTCAGATTCTATGCATTGTAATCCTTTATATAGAGAGGCCCTTATTATCAATGAGAATACACATCAATTTTCTCTTGATTCCCATTTCTCTAAAACACGTTATCAGCACGAAGCCCTAACAAAACCCTAATTTCGTAGTCTTCAAATCCCAACATCCACCGCCTCACATATTGAAGCCCTAGCCTCAAGGAACCTAGAACCGGCAGCGGAACCACCGGAACCGGTTGTCTAAAAATTCGGACAGGCCCTTGCCTTGTGCCTACCTTCTGCAAGCACCTGCCGAGAGCAGCCGAGCCCCTGTCGATAGCCCTGCACACATCTAGCGAGACCTACACACCCCTGTACCTGCACCTGTCGACATCTGCCAAGAGCCCTACATAGCTCATGTCGACACTTGCCGAGACCCCTGCGCAGCCCTGCTGAGACCTGTCAACACCTGCCTAGCCCCTGCAAGTACCTGCCGACAGATTGCCTGCCAGCCCCCCACAGTCCAGCCTAGCTCCGGCTACCAGATTCCGGCCACTTTTCCAACGACCTCCGGCGACCTTTTTTCCTGCCATCTTTAACAACTTTTCCGGTCAAGATTTCCGGCGCTTTTCAAGGTAAATTTTTCTAAAAGTTCCCGTTTTTGAAGTTTTTCATTCTTTTCTTTTTTTTCTACCCCCTTTCTTCTTCATAGGGGAGACCAAAAGACGAACTGTGGGAGTTCGTACTCACTCCAAGCTTGGAGCTTGTAGAGTCCTCCAAACTTAGAGTTTGTTGAGAAGAAAACGATTGACCACATACATCGTTGTTTTGATCTAATCCAAACCCCTCTTGGAATCGGATTTTCTTGGAAGCGACTACGCTCGAAAATTCCTAATTTCTTGGAAGCGACTACGCTCAGAAATTTTATAGTTTTTCGCGGTAGCCTTTTTCACTTCAAAACTAACCCTAATCTTGTGTTGTTTTTCAGGATGAGTAACCTGAACAAGTTAAACTTTGTTCCACTGGAGACAACAGGCGCAGGATAGCATAGGTGGGTCCGAGATGTGCGCCAACGTCTTAAGGCTGATGGACTTCTGGAAACCATCCAAGAGCCTAGTCAGAACGTGCTCACTGTTGAGCAAGCTATCGCTTTTGAAGCAAATCAAGCTAAAGTCATAATTCTCATGACAAGGCACATGAATAACACGCTCCAAAGTGAATACCTCAATGAGGAAGACCCAAGAAAACTATGGGTGGAACTTGAGCAGTGATCTGGCAACGTTCGTGACTCCCTACTTCGGGATTTAGAAGTGAGATGACATAGCCTCCGCTTCTGTGATTTCAAATCTGTACTTAATTAAAACTCAGAAGCTTTTCGTATCAAGTCTTTGATGGAGTTTTGTGGAAAAACCATTACTGATACGATGTTGATCGAGAAGACTCTCTACCTTCCCCGTCTCTGCCCTGATGATTTCTAAGAATTGTCGGATTGATGTTAATGCAGGACGTATCACAAGCAATGTTCTAAAACTCGGCTGCCCAGGCCGCCTAGGCCCTGGGCGATGCCTCTCCGCCTCGACTAATGAAGAATCGGTGATTCTGGGAGTCTGGATTTTAGGCGGGCGCCCGGGCGGATTAGGCGGGCACCTAGGCAGCTAAGTGGTACGCACTGCGCTGGGGCGTTTTTTATTATTATTATTTGTTTTTTTTGTATATTTGTATGCTTATTACATAACATTCTCTCCCTATTTTGATGCTTGAGGACTCTTTTGAAATTTGAATATTCTAGATGCAATTTTATTACTCTTTAAGCCTTATATATTTTTAATTATATAAACAAAAGCTATAAAAATAAAATAAAAATAAAAAAAAACAAAACCTCCTAGGCGCTCGTCCCTTGGCCACCGCCGGACTAGTACCTAGCGATTTTTCGAACCTTGATCACAAGGTTTCATGAACTTATTGGTGCCATGAACGTAGTTGAGAAGCACGACAATATCCTTGTGAAGAACTGTAATGCTAGACCCGTGAGAACCAAGTCTATCCCGGAGTTTAACTATAGTCGCGCCCCCAAGGAAGGACGCAAGGAGCGAAACCCTAAGAGTAAGGATAATTCTGGATGTTCTGGTCCATATACTCTCCCTAAAGAGGAAGGAAATCACCAAGAGAGGCATGCACGGAACCGTGGAGGTCAACGTGTGAAGAGAGAGAGCAGTGGAGCCTCCGGCCATGGTGGTGATGCCACCAAGAGTACTGGTCGTCCAAATCGCACCCCAAAGGCTCCTCGATCAAGGGAGCCTGACCATAATGTTGTTTGTCTTCGATGTGGATCAACGGGACATTGGGCCAAAGCATGTAGAGTATCCCAGAATGTTGCAGACGCATACAAGGCGTATCGTGAAGCAAGGGAGGCACACTACATGGAGCAAGAGGATTAAGAGGACGATCTCGATCTTAGGGTGGACGACTTTCAAGGGACAAGAAACTGGCAATTTTGATTAAGTCCTTTCTATTTTCCAAGAGATGTAGGCAATTGCCATATTATTTTTTGGAGTAGATGTCAATGGTTTAGTGTTTCTTCAAAGTAGGCGTACTCAATGTAAATGTGCTGTCTAGGAAGGTTTTGAGATTAGTGGTATTTAAGTGAGTCTCGCTCCACCGACATCTCTCTACTCACATGGTCACATTTGCATTGGAATTACCGAAAGAAGTTAGACAACTGCCATTGTTTTACATTAGCTAGTTTATTGGATTAGATTTTCTTTGGTCAAAGAAATAATGATGTAATTCCGTTTGGCTTATTAATAAAAGTTGAGTTCCTTTCTTTATGACTCCTTTTTAATTATGAGCTTTTCTTTTAGGAATAAATTCTGGAGAACTACAATGTCTTGTGGATAGTGCGACTACGCACACCATTCTACGCCATAGGCAATTATTCTTAGAGATGTTGCCTACATATTCCTCTCTTACTACGATGGCTGGGCCATCAGGTTTAGTTCAAGGACATGGAATGACCCAATTCCTATTGCCAAATGGCACCTTGATTAAAGTCGCAGAAGCTCTCTACGCTCCTAAGACAAATCGAACCTTATTGAGTTTTGAAGATATAAGAGCCAACAGATTCTATGCGGAAATGCATACTGAGAATGGAAAAGAGTTCCTTTGCATTACCTCTAATAATTGCGGACAAAAGCGCATCTTAGAGAAGCTTATGTGTTAATCTAGTGGACTTTACGTCACTACAATTTGACCAATTGAATCCAATAATGTAATAAGAGAAGATCTCTTGGATTCTGACACATACTGGCTTTAGCATGACCAACTAGGACATCCTGGTCGTGATATGATGCTTCGTATACTAAAGACTTCACACGGACATCCATTCTTTAGAGTGAGACGAAGCATGAATTGAAAATTGATTCCCGGACTTAGTAAGGCCGGAGCCACTGCAGTTCCTGGCGCTGCAGCTGTCCTAGGCCGCCGTAGGGCCACCCAAGTCCCTTGTGACCAGTGGCCGATTCAGAAACTTTTAGCAGAATGGGCAAGACTAAAATTGAACGGTCATTCAATATCAAAAGAATATTACTCTTATAGGTGAACATGGGCGGATCCATGTGGCAGGCTCTATGGGCTGGAGCCTAGACAATATTTTGGGCCAAAAACCCTTAAGTATATGTATATATTTACCTTCAGCCCATACTAGCCAAAGAAAAAAAAATAAAATTTATCTACAGGTCGCATACTCCCACAGCCCACAGCAGCTCACTACTCAGACCTCAGTAGGTCAGTGGTGGTAGAAACTACTCCACCCACGCCAAAGAACTCGGCAACACCTTCCCCAAGGTCCCTTCTTTTCTTCTCTTTCCACTCTTTTCTGCATCTCATTTTCCGTCTCAATTTCCAATCTTGATTCGGATGATCCGTGAAGGAGCCTATGCTTTTTCTCAAACTGACGTCTTCTTACTTGGAAAACAGAGGCACCATCGAAATCCCTCACCCTCTAGAGTCGTTGGACCATGAGGTGGAGGCGTGGAGCTGCTGTCATCATATCCAAGAAAGCTAGCGATGTTCCTTAGGCCAAGGCCATGGATTACGTTGGTGGTAATTTATTTTATTGATTGTTGTATTTACTAATCGATTGATTCTTATGTTAATTTGATTTTAAAGAGATGATCTTGTTTAAGTTGGAATCTGATTAGTGACAATCACATTGTTTAAGGTTATGCACTTGCTCTTGATATGACTGACAGAGAGATTCAAGCTACTGCTAAGGTAATCATCATAATTTGTAGTGTGAATTGATGCTATACATATAAATCATAGTGTGACTATGTGAGGTTATACTTTAGATAGCTATTGAGTTATGAACAATTTGTCAATATACTGTGCACCGTTTTCCATATAAATATGTGGTTCCGCCGCTTCTCTTCAAATGTGTAATCAAAGAAGTGTATGCACTAGGATATGCTTGGTAGAGGCAATAAATATTGGATGAAAATCTTTAATAAACCGAGAGGTACCTTAATCTTTATATAAACTGTGTAAAACACCAGCAAGTTAACTTCTTTAGTGTGTTCCTATGAAGTATTCTAGCGCATCAGTTCAAATTTTAGACCAGCGATCTTGTTTAGGATGTGTGTGGTTTTAACATGCTTTGCTCTATATTCCAGTGCATCAGTTCAAATTTTAGACCTGCGATCATGTTTAGGATTTGCTTTTGGTAATTATGTTTTCATGTGGGTTCCAAACCTCAATAAAAAAAAAATAAAAAAATTAATGTACTTCTAATTAGCCTAGACAAGTCTCGGATCCTGGATCCGCCACTGTAGGTGAAGATCAATAAAAATTCATTGATCACAACATATATATATATATATATATATCAATAAAATGTACAAATAAATATTATTTACTATAATTAAAAAAATTCAGTAAGAAAGAAAAAATAATCAATGAATCTCGATGAGATGATGAACATCCATCAGCTTCTATTGATTCATTAATTAGGATAAGAAAATAAATTTGATAAATGAATTGATGGAGGGCCCCTGCGCACTTGGAAGGAAGAAAAATCAAAAATAAAAACCAATAGCAATGTTTATAATTAATTTTTCAAACGGTTGTTTTGTTTAATGAAACTATTTCTAAACGGCATCATTTCGAGGATCTCTTTTCTAAAAGCCATTTATTGGAATCTGATTGGTTCACGTACGTATAAACCCCTACAAAGTCGGTTCTTATCGATCAAGTTTTGAGTTTCTATAAATTCACCCTAATTCATAGTGGTTTCCAAAAGAATCAGAGCATCATCTTCTTCGCCATTTTTAACAGACCCAGAGGTCTTCTTCGCCTTAAGCTTCTTAACCAGTTCAAAAGATTGAGGTTGGGCAACTGCCAAACCTCACCACCCCCTGAATCCGCCCCTGCTTGTGACAACACCATCAATGGCGCCTCCCATAGCTATGACGCCATGGATGCCACTTTTCATGGTTCCAACACCATGATGGGTGATGTAGTCACACATTTTACTTCCAATAGCGCTATAAACGCTCAGGCCCCTCGCTCATTTTGTAAAGCTTGTTTCTTTGGGAAATTAAGACCGAGACCGTCCTACTCAAAAGATCCTAAAATACTCATTCCGTTCTTACAGAGAGTCCAAGGGGATATCTATGGTCTGTGGACCAATTCAACCATCATGCGGACCTTTTAAATACTTTATGGTATTGGTTGATGCGTCGACATGCTGGTCACATGTCACACTGTTGTCCACTCGAAATACTGCTTATGCTAAACTCCTTGCCCATATTATCCATCTACGGGCTTACTACCCTGACCATCTTATCAAGATTCGACTTGATAATGCTGGGGAGTTTACATCAAAAACGTTCGATGACTATTGCATGTCACTGGGGATTGATGTAGAGCATCTAGTTTCCCATGTTCATACCCACAATGATGTCGTGGAAACCGCTATCAAACGACTACAGATGATAGCACAGACATTGGTTATGCGCACCAGTATCCCTGTTTCTGTTAGCGATTTGCAATATTGCATGCAGAGACGCTAATTCGTCTATGACCTACTGCTACCCAATCTTATTATGCGTTACAGCTAGTGACTAGGTACGAGCCTGATATTTCGCACTTACGCTTTTTTGGGTGTGCCATTTATGTGCCTCTTACGCCGCCACAGCGTACTAAGATGGGTCTACAGCGACGAATATGCATCTATGTTGGCTATGAATTTCCAACGATTGTCCGCTATCTTGAACCCTTGACAGGCTATCTCTTTACCGCTAGATTTGCGGATTGTCACTTTGATGAGACAGTCTTCCCATCATTAGGGGGAGATAAGAACATATATATTCAACAGGAATGATAGGAATAGTCGTGGTCTGTTCCTACTATGTCTCATCTCGATCCTCGTACCGCACAATCCAAACTTGAAGTGCGACGAATAATTGAGCTCCAGAACGTAGCGAACACTCTGCCTGATGAGTTTTGTGATGTTGCCAAAGTGACGAGATCACACATACCTGCTGCAAACATGCCTGCAAGGATTGACGTTCTAAATACTGGACGTAACGCCACTTCTGTGACACCAGGAGATGGCGCCACTGCCCAGGATGACAGTGATGTAGCGTCTATGGTCGCATGTCCAACAAGGAAGCGCAGTAGACCAATTGGTTAGGCTACTCGCCCAAGAAAGAGAGCGAACGAGGCACAAACAAATCCTTTGATCATCAATACTCAAAATCCGTCTCATGAGAATGTTTTGGATTATGGTTATGTCCAAGAGACATCATTGGGGGACGCCTCAATGTCAGAACCTATTCCTGAGAACGTAAAGATCTCTATAAATTACACTAGTGTACATGAGACGTGGGAAAGAAGCTCCATCATCATTGATGATGTATTCCATATTCTGTAGCACGTGAGATTATTGAGACCAATGACATCGAACCATGCTCCGTTGATGAATGCCAATGTAGAGCTAATTGGCAAAAATGGAAAGATGCGATCCAGGCAGAACTTGATTCTCTAGCGAAAAGAAAAGTATTTGGATGGGTTGTACCAATACCGCCCAACACCAAACCAGTTGGTCATAAATGGGAATTCGTTAGAAAGCGTAATGAGAGAAACAAGATTGTAAGGTACAAAGCTCGCCTTGTGGGGCTTCTCACAATGTCCTGGAATTGACTACGAGGAGACTTATTCTCCTGTAATGGACGTTATTACGTTCCGCGACCTTGTGAGTTTGGTATTTTTTGAAAAACTGAACATGCAACTTATGGATGTGGTTATTGTGTATCTATATGGGGATCTAGATACAGAAATATACATGAAGGTTCCTGATGGACTTCATCTACCCAAATCAAGTGGCTCTAAACCACGGAGCGCGTTTGCTATAAGGTTGAAACGCTCACTATATGGATTGAAACAATCCGGACGGATGTGGTATAACCGTCTAAGTGACTACTTGATTGGTAAGGGATATATCAACAATGAACTATGCCAATGTGTGTTCATAAAAAGGACAAGTTCCATATTTGCAATCGTAGCTGTTTATGTTGATGACATGAACATAATTGGCACCCTTAAAGAGTTAAGAGAAATAACTGAACACTTGAAATTCAAGTTTGAGATGAAAGATCTTAAGAAAACACGGTTTTGCCTGGGTTTGGAACTTGAGCACCATGAAGATGGTATCCTGATTCATCAATCAGCTTATACCTATAAGATTCTTAGGCGTTTTAATACTTACAAGATTAAGCCTTCAAACACCCTAATGGTAGTCTGTAGTCTTGATCCAAAGAAAGATCCATTTCGTGCAAAAGATGATGATGAAGAGGTGCTAGAGGCAGAAGTGCCCTACCTAAGTGCAATAGACGCATTATTGTACTTAGCACAATACACAAGACCGGACATCTCTTTAGCTATAAATTTGTTAGCTAGATATAGCTCTGCACCAACACGATGTCATTGGACTAGTGTTAAAGATATCTTTCGATACCTAAGTGGTACGATTGATATGGACTTGTTCTATCCCTATAGAGAGACGATGGATTCGGACCTATCAAATGCCAGGGACGCCACACATGGCAGACTGTGTTCCTTCTCCCCATCCCAAAACAACATAAGAGTTTTGGAAGGTTTTGCAGATGTTGGGTACCTCTCTGACCCGCACAAAGGTCGTTCCCAAACTGGTTATGTGTTCACCATGGGAAAAACCGTGATATCTTGGAGGTCTACAAAGCAGACCTTAGTCGCTATCTCTTCGAATCATGCAGAGATTATTGCTCTTCACGAAGCAGTTCGTGAATGTATATGGCTTCGATCTATAGTTACGCATGTTCGAAGTAATTGTGGTCTGAAGTCTACCACAGATGAGCCAACGAGCATTTATGAGGATAATGGCTTGCATTGAACAAATGAAGCAAGGCTACATCAAAGGCGACAACACCAAGCATATATCGCCCAAATTCTTCTACAATCAGCAACAACAGAAGCTCCTCAAGATCAAAGTAAACCAAGTTCGATCTGAGGACAATGTGGCAGGCATGTTTACTAAGTCATTGTCCAAGTCCACATTCGAGAAACATGTGGCAAGAATTGGCTTGCGGAAATTATCCGAACTGCCATGATCGTAGTCATTAGGGGGAGGCGCAGATATCAAGGGGAGATGTCTACATGTTCATCTCGAAACTTGAAGGGTGTGTTGTACTCTTTTTCTCCTTCGACCGAGGTTATTTTTGTCCCACAGGGTTTTTGTTATTCAGCAAGGTTTTTGATCAGGCAACGAGATGAGCACCAAGTTTGGGCAACACAAGGGGGAGTGTTCAAGTAAATCTCTATTTTGTGTTTGGCTCAAACTCTAGGTTACTTGACTTAGTGGTAATAGGGTTTAATTAGAAGAATCTAGAGATTCCTATTCAATGTATGATTACCTTTCCTTGTATGATTCAGATTCTATGCATTTTAATCCTCTATATAAAGAGGCCCCAATTATCAATGATAATACACAGTAATTTTCTCTCGATTGCCGTTTCTCTAAAACAAATCCTATATACTAAAATAAAGGTGAAGAGTGTGCTCTTCCTCTGGGTGTATCAATGTCGCCCTGCATCCTCTGAAGTAGAGTAAGATCATCATCAATATTATGGCAAGACTCCTCATCAACATCAACATCATCCTCTAATGTGCTAGGAGCATCTCGTATCTCACTCCACATCCAATCACGAGCACACATCAGAGCCTCCACTGTGTTTGAGTGAAGTTGGTTCCTATGCGGGCTCACATCCGTCCACCAGTGCTAAATGCAGACTCTGAGGCAACAGTAGATACAAGAATAGCTAGAATGTCACGCGCAACCTTATACAAAGTAGGATATTTCATCCCACTTGTCCTCTACCAGTATAAAATATCGAACTCTTTATCACTTATCCTATGTAAAACTGCCTCCTCTAGATACCTATCCAAGTCAAACTTGTTATTATCCTTACTAGAGTCAGAAACATAAGCATCATAAGCATCCATGTTGTCATCCCCCAAATCATCATCGCCTGGCCTTGAACTTTCAAACATAGACGAGTTATCAGATACATGAGATGTTGCACATGAGCATACTCCTTGACCAAGTCATAAGCAAGCTTCTTGACTCTCTCAATTTCCAATGCAGCTCTCTATAAGGATAAATTTGCTTGAAGTAAAATTCAACCAACTTCAACTTATACCGGGGATCTAAAATGGTGGCAACAACAATTGTTCCAATCACACTCCAATACTTGACAAACTTTTCTTCCATCTTCTTTGCCATTTCTTCCACTTCATTTATGTCAGACTCAAACCACTTAGATATTGCCAACTTAATGTTGCAAATTTTTGGAAATAATAGGTTGGTTGTGGGATACTTGGTACCAGAGAGCAGTTCAGTCATCTTGTAAAACAATTGCGGCTTTTCAGCAATCACTGTCACGAGATTCCAGTCATTCTCAGTTGGCACATCATTATATCCCCTAGTCTTTAAAGTTGGAAACACTGTCTTATACTCCAATGTTGTCTGCAACATCAAATATGTGGAGTTCCATCTCGTTTTACAATCAAGTATCAACTTCCTATTGCATGCAACATCCAATTGGCAAGCTGCCTTAGCAAATGTTTCTTCTCTTTTTGGGCCACCCGTTCAATAAGCAACACTAGACCTAATGGTCTCAATACTCTCCTGAATAGGAAAATTCTACAATATGTTAACGTATGACATGCATACAATTGCCTTAAAAGTGGTAAAATGAGTCCTCAAAATAATAATATTAGTTCTCAAAGTAGTAACATGAGTCCTTAAAGTGGTAAATTTTCTTAGTTACCACATGAGTCCTCAAAATAGTAATATTAGTCTTCAAAGTGGTAACATGAGTCCTTAAAGTGGTAAATTTTCTTAGTTTACCATATGAGTCCTGAAAATAGTAATATTAGTCCTCAAAGTGATAACATGAGTCCTTAGAGGGGTAAAAATAGTTGATGTATGAGAAATGTTAACATACCATAGCTTTACCCCTCCTGAATAACATCCAAACCATCCCTAACTATCAAATTCAATATGTGTGCACAACAAAGCATATATATGCAATAACTTGCCATGCACCAACCAACAATGAATTTGATCTCAAAGTCACAAGAAGTAATTCAATCATGTCATCATTAGTGGTACAATTATCCACAGTCAACGTTGATAAGTTATGATGAATATTCCAACTATATAAACACTCCATCAATACCCTATGAAGCGTATCTGCATCATGTGGACATGGAACATATACAAACCTGTATAACAATAAGTTACATTAGATTTTATAATTAATAGATAGTGCAGCACAATAACTACGAACATATAAGAATGCAATCATAATATATCCCTCACCAAAAAGCTTAACTTGACAAGCTCAATTAAGAAAGTTACAAAGCCCAGCATATATATCCCTTTCACCAAAAAGCTTATAGACACTACAAGAGAAAATGTCATTGGCGACAACTCAAAGTTGTCGTAAAAAGTCTAAATTTCTCCCTTAATTGAAAATGCAACCACTTTGGGTTGTCGTAACCAGTTGTCGCCTAATGTGTTTTACTGATTGTCAAAAGCGACGAAATTACATGGTTGTCATTTTTTTAATATGCACCGCAATTGGTTCCTCGCATATTACAAATTTGTGAGACACACAAGTGTGTTTCCAAAAATTATATGTGAGCTTTATATTTGTTATCATTTTTAATATACGAGGCTTCATTTACGTTACATATTCCATCTGCGTGGCTTGTATGTTTGTCGCATTTGAAATATGTGACACAATTCATTCCTCGCATATGACATCTTGTGAGACACTTAAGTGTGTTACAGATTGCTATATGCGAGACTTTATGTTTGTTCCAATTTCTAATATACAAGGTTTCGTTTACGTTGCATATTTCATTTGCGAGACTTATATGGTTGATCATTTTTTTGGTTGCGAAAAATAATTGCAAAACTTTTCTTTTTTCTTAATTTCTTTTTATTTTATTTTACTTTTTTTTTTTTCAGTTTCTTTTTTCTTTTATTATTTATCTTATTTTATTTACTTTTCCTTTTTGTCATATCGTATTATTTTTATTATTCAGTATTTTGTACAAAGTACAGGTATTTCGTATAATACTGCAAAAGAGATTTCCATCGGAACCCAGATTTCATAGAGCCAAAATACTAGTTCCTTGGCTTCTCTCTTCTCTCTCGTGCAAGGCCAGATCCAGTAACCAGAAACGGATATTGAAAAAGATTCCAGAACCTCTGAAAAGCCTTTCAATTTTATCCCAAATTATCATGTTTGTTCCCAATCATATTAAACCATGGATTGAAATTAGGGTTTGAAGAAGGAAGCGGTGAGCGTCGATTTTGACATCGCCAATATTTCTTCATGCCAATCTGAAACTCGATTTGAATCCAAAATTATTTCAATACCTGATGATGAAGGCAATTGCAACCATCTTGATCTTCTGAGTTAAACGGAGTAAAGTCAGATCTGCTCTTCTGCAAAGAAAAGAAAGGTATTAAGAGAGGAAATAATAAAAGAAGGAAGAAGGGAAGTATGCAAATATGCAGACTATATGCATTGTATGCTTTGTCTTCGTCTGAGATATAAGATTAAACTTGCATATCTCTTTTGCTAAAAAGGAAGAAAAGATTAAATTTATATATTTCATTTGAGATAAAAGCGGAAAAAATTAAATATAAAATTTCCTTCTAATGTAAATGGTGGTGCTAAATATTAAAATATTAAATTTCGTTTGAGATAAAAGAGGAAATTATCAAATGATAAAGTTAAAGACACTGCTTTAACTTTCCGATGTGCCACCGTTATTGTAAAACAAATGAAGTAGTCAATATGACACTCTTTGCTATTTGGTGCATGTATGAATACATTGTAGTTGTAGAGACTCCTATTATTATTCAGGAGGTCCTCTTGAGGTGCATTGTTGATTGTATTAAGAGGTTTAGGCACTTTATCCCCCTTATGTATTCATCGGTTTCATTAATGATTTGCTTGAGGGTAGCCGCATAACTCTTATTCCAAAAAAAAAATCAAAAAATCAAAAGAACTTATTTTTTCCTCACTGAAATGGAAGGCATGCGGATATAAGTATCTAGTAAGTAATATAAACTTGAGGAAGGCATATAGATTACTCCTCACTCAGATTCGCTTTAAGAAGATTTCTCCTTACTCGGATTCTCCTCGAGGGGATTTTTCTTCACCCAGATTTTCCTTGAGAGGATTACTCCTCACCTATATTCGTCTTGAGAGGATTTCTCCTCACACAGATTCACCTTGAGTGAATTTCGCTTCATTCAAATCCGCCTTAAGAGGTTTCACCTCACCCAGATTCGTCTTGAGAGATTTTCGCCTCATTGAAATCTGTCTTGGGAGATTTCACCTCGAGGCATTTTTTCCAAACAGATTGCGCTGCCACTTTATTAGGTCATTTCCTGATTAGAAATCGTTCTTACATTTTATACCTCAATAAACCTCCATATTCTATAATGTATGTTTCTCTTCTCATATTTTACAGATATTTCTTCATTTTATCGGGATATATCCTAAATATCTATGATATTAGAGATATCTGATGATATTGGAGAAATTTCTCAGAAATAGTGGAAGATAAGATATCTTTCCTCTATGATATATCGATAGGTTGTGAGAAAGTACAAGTTGTCATATAATCATTAAGCGACAACTCATAGAAGTCGTCGGTTATTTGGTCTTTTGTAAGAAAATTAAAATTGTCACATAAACATTAACCGACAACTCGTACAAGTCGTCGTCTAATTGGTTTTCAGTGAGAGAGTTCAAGTTGTCATACAAGGATTAAGCGACAACCTGTAGAAGTCGTCACCTAACTAGTTTTTTGTAAGAAAATTAAAGTTGTCACATAAACATTAACCGGGAACTGTCAACTAATAGAAGTCGTCGCCTAATTGGTTTTTAGCGAGGAATTTCAAGGTGTCACGTAAACATTAAGCAACAACCCATTGAGGTTGTCACCAAATTGGTATTTTGCGAGAAAATTAAAGTTGTCACATAAACATTAACCAACAACTAGTAAAAGTCGTCGCCTAATTAGTTTTCAGTGAGGAATTTCAAGTTGTCACATAAACATTAAGCGACAACCTATTAAAGTTGTCGCTTAATTGATTTTCAGCGAGGAAACTAAGATTGTCACATAAACATTAACAGACAACTCACAGAATTTGTCGCTAATATAGTTTTAAGGGACAAAAATCTAGTTGTCACATAAACATTAAATGATAATTGGTAGAAATTGTCGCCTAATTAACATTTTGCGAGGAATTGGGTGTCGCATAATGTCATATGGGCGACAACTGTCAATTTCTTGCAAATATCTACTTTATGCAACAAATTGGTTGTTGCCGATGAGATCATGTGCGACAACTGAATTTCCTAGTATTTACCAAGCTTTTGCGACGAATTTTAGGTTGTCACAATGAAATTCCTTGCTTTTGCTATTTTCTCTTGTAGTGAAAGCCTAGCAGCATAATAGATCTCTTTCACCAAAAAGCTTAATAACTAACAAAGTTACAGAGCCTAGCAGCATATATATTTCAAATGGAACTAAATGATATAGAGTCGAAAGTACCTAATTTCCAGTCGATCTCTAGTCTAAATTATTAAGACATTACTTTTGTTACCAACTTCAACTTCCTAGAGTTTTCACCATCTGGGTATGAATTTCCAAAGCAAGATTTGCCCTCTTTCTATTTTAGGTCCCACAAAACAAGAATCACAATTATAACATGTGATAAGTTACTTTACTGCCTTGTGTAGTTCTAATGTTCTATTAAACTTTTCCTTTACTTCTGACACAGCAAAGCAGAGAACAAAAAGGTCACCTATTCTTTTTTATGAAAAATGTGACATCATTCATGCATCAATAATAACAAGTATCCAAAAAAAAAAAAAATAACATGTAGCAAAGAGAAAACATTCCAAACATTATGAGAAACATGCAGCAATAATAAATGATGAGGGAGGTGAGGATGAATATTTCGTACTCAATATTATGTAAAAGACACTAGCAGTAAACATGTAACCCTTCTTATTATGTAAAAGACACTAGCAGTAAACAGAGAAGGTTGTTATAATAGAGTAGGCATCATATATACCTCAAAAGTCGACTTTGCAAGTTCCAAGAATCATCGATAAAATGCTATGTCATGGCCATAAATCCTTTCTTTTGATTACTTGCAGTCCACATGTCTGTAGTACTTGCAATTTTACTCCTATTTATCTGCATAAGCTTCATTGTCTTTTCTTTCTCAAATTCATAAATCTTCATAATCTCCTTCTTGATTGTGTTTCTACATGGAACCCTAAAGGAAGGTTGTAATTCATTTAGAATACCTCCTGAACCCGAGATGCTCAACCATCGACAATTGGTACTCATGCAAGATGATCATATTGGCAAGCTCGGTTTTTGCATTACTCTAATCAAAATGACCAAATCTGACTGTCCCCTCGCTCCTTGTTGATTGGGGCTTTAGTCCTTTACACAGTTGAGAAAGTTATTGGAAATGTTGAGACGATGTTGTACATGAAATTTGGTAGCCATTGGAGATGGTGGCCGGTGGCGCGTGAACCCCACGCGCTGCCACTGTAGGTGGCGGGTGGAGGCGCGTAGAGGAAACTTTGGATAGACGGCAAGTTTAGCCGTATATATGTGAGTGGACTTTTAATTTTAAAGTAAGGCATGCAAATTAATTTCCAAATTATCGATTTTACTATTGAATATCAATTTATTTTATCGAGCCTTCAAATCGATTTTTTATTATAAATTGATATATGGATTGGAATTTCAGATTGAGATTTCTCATGAGTGAATTTAGACTTGTTATTTATGTTGTAAATATTGTTGAATTATATTCCGAGATAATTTCCGAAAATTATTATTATGACCAGAGAGAATTCCACAAATGATCACTTAACTATGACTCATTCGACACTCAATTTTCAAATATATCACTTTGGTCAATCAACTATTACTCTGTCAATCACTTTAGTCACCCAAGAGCCATTTTGTCTCACTTTAATCACTTCTCTCAATCATTCTAATACAGATTTATCAATTTTTCACAATTGGTTGGACGAATATATCATTAATTCTGTGGCAAATAATTTTTTTTTAATGAAAAAAATTAACGAAGCGACTAAAGTGAATAATAGAGTAAAAGTTGAATGACCAAAGTGATATATTTAAAAGGTGAGTGTCGAATAGGTAAAAGTTAAGTGATCATTTGTGATATTCTCCCCTTATGACTAACTATTTCGAGATTTTTGAGGGAATTTACGGAAAAGGAATTTCTGAATAGATTATATTTAAGTTTTATTTTCCGCTTATTTATTTAAGGATTTGAGAATATTTTGACGTGCGGGACCACGTCTTCGGAGAATAATACATTTATTTTCTCATGCGATTTTAATTGGGGATCGAAGTTTTACGGAATTTTGGTCTTATGAGTTTTTGAAATATTTTATTCACCATACCTGAGTCAGTTTTTTGCGTCTCCTCCTCACTTACTTTGTGTTTGTGAGTGGTAGTCGAGGTGATTTATTCTCCTCCTCACATGGGTAGTAGTCGAGATTATTAGTTCTCCTCCTCACATAATTTATATATGAGTGGCAGTCGAGGGTAGAGCCTAATGGGCTTCTATACTCGTATGGTGACAATTGTTCTTCCCCATATTTATTTTTATTAATAATTGACTAGCAAGGCTAGTCGGGATTCTTTTAACCAGCAAGGTCTACGAGATTTGACAAATATAAATTGATTTATATTTTATATTGTTGGATGCATTGGCCTTTTAACATAATAAACAAGGGAAAGTCTTAAATCCTTGTTATTTTCGATTATTTTTAATATTTATTTTTGTCCACTCACGCTAACGTTTTATATACTTCTCCCCTGGGCCTTTCATTTTTTTTTAAATTCCCAGTTCGCAGTGCTGCTATTCGGCTTAAGAGTTGAGGCTTAGCACCATCATTGTCATCTATCTTCTGTAGGTTATTCGTTAACCTGCCTTTTGTATTATATTTCATTTTCCGCAGATTACTCTGATGACCTCGGGAGGTTCTACAATTATGTTTGTATAATTATGGTCTGAGATTGAATTCGAATAAGCTTTGAGATTGTTATAAATGTGGAGGATTCGTATGTGATAATTTTGGTTGGATAATTAGATTATGATTCGGGGAGCAATGTGGCTCCAGGAGTTGAAATTGAATTTATATATAGAAGTGTGTTTTGTGTTCTTAATTCAAGTTAGAGTTGTCTACTTTTTAAGAAGGTTCTGTCGAATTTTCTTAGATAATAGAGATAACCCATTAGCCAAGAAACGAGAATGGAGGAACAAAGTAGCGAAGGAAGATTTGGTAGCTACATCCCACCCAGGCTTCAAAAGGAGAGAATTGTTGAGCGTGAAAATATTCTTAAGCCCCAAACCACCATTCTCTTTCCAGGTGGAACAGATGCTTCAAGAGATCAGAGCAAGCCCATCTTTTAAGGAATCCCCATTATAGAATGAAAAAATTCTTTATCCAGTGTTGGACCATGGATAAGAGAGACCTAGGCCAAGCATATACCTGAAAGTTGTAGACTAGGAGACTTTGAATCACTGAATCAATTAGTTGTATTCTACCTACTTGAGATGGTTGAAAACCATTCCATGAGCTCAGCGTACACCGAAGCTTGTCTACAATGGGAAGACAATACTCTAATTTGGGCATGCCGATAGAAATTGGAACACCAAGGTACATGAAAGGTAGTTGCCCACTTCAATTCCCAGAACTCTCCGTATACTTTCCTGCCTATGAGGAGTAGCCATGCCAATAAAAAGCAAAGATTTTTCCTTGTTCACTGTCTGACCTGAATTATACTCCTTCATGAAACGTATAAGCTCAATCAAGTGTTTTTTTTCTTCCTTGCAAGAAAATCATCACGTCATCAACAAAAAGAGCATGAGTAGGAGGACTTACACCCATCTACGCCACAATACGCATGAGAGATTTCAATTGCAGCTTTGTTGTCACAATACAGCTGCATAGCTGACTTAGGCTTAAAATTCTCAGAGAAGATTACGTAACCACAAGAGTTCACACACTCTATGTGTCATACCTCGATATTTAGCCTCAGAACTTGACCTTGCAACAACCTTCTGTTTTTTGCTCCTCCAGGTAACAAGATTTCCTCCCATAAAGGTAAAGTAGCCAGATGTAGACTTCCGGTCTGTGATACAACCAGCCCAATCAGCATCTGTATACCCACTAACATCAAGGTGTTGATGTTTTGAGAACATTAAGCAGACTTCAAATACCTCAAGATCCCTCACTACATCATCCATGTGTCGTTCACTTGGATTGTGCATAAACTGACTCACAACACTAACTGCATAGGCTACATCAGGTCTAGTATGTGATAAGTAAATCAGACATCCCACTAACCTTTGGTACCGAGGTCTGTCAGTTGGAACTTGATTAGGGTATCCTGCCAGTTTGTGGTTTTGCTCAATTGGAGTATCAATTGGGCAACAATCTAACATGCCTTGTTTCTGCCAAGAGATCCAGCACATACTTTCTCTGACATAAGAAGATACCATCTCTCCCCTTGGTGACCTCTATCCCCAAGAAATACTTTAAGTCACCTAGATTCTTCATCTCAAATTCGAATGATAACTTCTCCTCAAGGCTTTCAATTTCTGCTAGATCATTCCTTGTAATCACCATATCATCCACATATATGATGAGCACAGTCACCTTCCCCTTTTGGTGTTTCAGGAACAAGGTGTGATCAGAATTGCTTTGCTTATATCCAAAGTGTCTCATGGATTGAGTAAACCTGCCAAACCATGCATGGGGTGACTATTTCAGTCCATAAAGAGACTTCTTCAATCTACACACAATATCACTTGGTATATCAGGTATATAACCAGGAGGTAAGTTCATATAAACTTCTTCAGTTAGCTCTCCATGAAGGAAAGCATTCTTAACATCAAACTGATGGAGTCGCCAATTCAGGTTTGTTGCCAGTGACAATAACACTCGAACAATATTCATCTTGGTTACTGGAGCAAAAGTCTCATCATAGTCAATCCCGTACGTCTAAGTAAATCCTTTAGCCACCAACCTTCCCTTATACCTGCTTATTGTGCCATCTGCATTATGTTTCACAGTGAAGACTCACCTACATCCAACCAGCTTTTTCCCACGGGGTAGTGGTACAAGTTTCCAGGTGTGATTTTTCTCTAATGCCTCTATTTCTTCCTCCATTGCCTTGGCCCACTTTGGGTCTCCCATAGCCTCCTACACTTTGTTAGCTACAGATACAGAGGATATTTGATTCACAAATGATGCATAAGGTTTGGATAACCTATGGTGTGACACAAAGTTAGCTATTGGATATTTGGCTTTTGCAGTTATGGAAGGTTCATACCTTTTTGCTGGTTGACCGCGGGTGGTTCTATTAGGTAACACATATGTAAAAGAGACAGACTCTACTAGATTACCAAATGAAGATACTGGACATACCTGAGTTGGAGCTTCTTAACCAGAGATTTTAGCATTAGGGGGTGGAGTATCAGGTACGGGGAAAGCCTGTATATAATCTTCTTCAGCTTTAGAAGTCGGCTGGTCGACGTCGATATCTTCTCGTCTGGGGAGTGACATGTCAACTCCCCCTTCTTTTGATTTCTTTGATTGACAAGTCAACTCCCTCTGTCGACTGGTCATTAAAGACTTCAAGTCTAGGGATTGACATGTCAATTCCCCCTGTCGACTTTGGAATTTCAGCAGTGATTTCTGATTACACGCATTTTTATGCATGTAATCATGTCTAAAACGTTTGAATTAAGCTAATCTTCAAATCAATTATTATGTAATTAATATATTTTTATTTATTTTAAAGTAAATAAACAGAGTTGCTGAAACAAGATAGAATAACGCGAAAATGGTGAAGATAGAAGTTTTCGAGAAATGGACAAAATTGTCAATGACTTAATTAAGTATTGGTTAATTAGCCAATTAACTAAGCAATCATGCTTTGGTTAATTACCCAAGTAATTAAACATGCAGCACATGAAGAAATTTTGGGTCAATTAGCTAGCCATTGCATAATTGTCCACTTGACACGTGGCAAACTTTTCAGTCACTAACCAAACCCATCACCACGTGACCTTGTTTACCAGCCAAAACCCTTCTCTCTCCTCCAATATATATATTGGGAGTGAAATTTGCACTCCCCTTTTTGCATTATGCATTTTGCACTCCCACTTCAATCTTTATATTATTTTATTGTGTGAAATTCCACTTTTGACCCAACAACTGTGGAATGCTTCTGTTTTCTTCACTCTCCAGTTTTGGTCTTCTGCCATGGCTTCTTCTTCGTAAATTCCATTCTTTGAGATAGAAGAGTATCAGATGACAACGTTAGACTACCTTGTGCAAATTAAAGTGGGTTTTTGAGCATTTTGCAGACCTAAAGGGTTATTATCTCAAACCTCGATCGATTGACTTTTTGAAACCAAAGAAGTTAACCTTTCGATTCTACCGAACAAAGTAAACTTATCTAAAAGGGAAAGAGATGAGAGGGAAAAGAACAGAGGAAGGTTGAGAAACAAAGAGAACGAAGAAGAAAGATAGAGAAGGAAAGAAAAAAAGACAGAAAGAAAGAGAAGAGGAGACGGGAAAGATAGATGGCATAGATAAGATTAGAGAGAAAGAAAAGAAGAAGAAATCTAAAGAGGGAAGAAATCGTTTGTCTTCCAGAGGGGTTGCTTTCTAAGGGAGAGGAGATCAAGGAGAGAGGAGTTTGTTTGAAGTTAAAAGGTAAGAACTTGGTTTTGGGTTCAGTTTCTTTTTGGTATGAAACCCATTCCTTGATTATATTCCTTGATTCCCTTTCCCAGTTGGAAACTTGGTACGTAATATGACAGAAACACAGAAAACCCTAATTAATTTTTCAATTCACAACTCAATCTTTCTTACTTTAGCTAAATCCCAATCCAATCAATAGTTTCTCAAAGCTCCAACTCCTTGATGCAATAAAAGCTTGAATCTTGTAAACCCAATAGATCAAACTGAAATTTACAAAGCTGAAAATTAAGAGATGTTCTCTCTGCAAGAGATTCCTGTGTGAAACAACCCAGAAGAAGAGAGTCAAAAAATTAAAAAAGAAGAAGAAGAAAGACCTCTCTTTGTGCGAATCTTCAATTGCATATAATTTGTATTATAACCATTATTAGCCAAGATCTTGGTAGAAGATTTTGGCGACAAGTTTCGACGAGCGAGAAGAAGATTTTGGCGAAGGTTTGCGGTACTCTCTCCATTCTGGTGTTGAACATTATTGTTTTAAGGGCAAATTTGGAAACTCAAGTTTCAAAACATGAGTGGGAGTGCAGAATGCAAAAAGGGGAGTGCAAATTTCACTCCCCATATATATTCATTCATTCAATCCATTCTGGTGTTGAACATTATTGTTTTATTTCCAAATTTGGAAACTCAAGTTTCAAAACATGAGTGGGAGTGCAGAATGCAAAAAGGGGAGCCTATTCTCTCTTCTACAGATCCAACCTACAGTAGCCGCACCAACAAAAACAGAGGCAGCCCTTTGGGCTGCTCTCTTTCCCATCATTCTCCATCATTTTTGCTCATTTCTGTCTATTTTATTTTGAGATTTGAAGGACTACTCACACAAATTTTCAAGGATTTATCAAGGGGCTCAATCTCCACAAGATTCAAGATTTGGGTATTTTGTGGGGTTGTAATTCAAGGCTAGTCATACTAGCTTCATAGCTAATTTTCTCCTACACTTTTCTATTCTTTGCTATTTGAATTTTATAATTTTGATGTTCATGAATATGGGTTGTGAGTAGTTACTTTTGGGAGCTAGGGTCTCTAACTCTAGCTCAATACTGATGTAATTGACATAATTTTCAAGTGCTAATTAAATAACATATTTTCATATGGGTGCACTCTAATTACTATGCTAATTGATTCTTGATGCATGAATTTAGGGAATTACCCACTCTCTTGTTATGTGTTGAGATTTGTGATGTGTGATACAATTGGTGGTTCTTTTGCTCACTAGTTTCATGTAATTAGTGTTGTGTGTCAAGTAGTTACTTAATCGAGAATTAAGGATTGCATATGTTCCTATTTTCTTGTGCCCTTCGCCTTTAATCCTAGATTTGTGGCCCGAGTAAGGCATAATGATTAGTGTTAGAGAGTTCATTCTTGCCTTAACCAGAAGAATGGATACCAAATAAGAGAAATTGACTTAGTGGCCTTGACCTGCATTAGGAAGAGAACTACATAATCATTACATTTTAGGTTTGTAACTATTGCATGCTTAAATCCCTAATTTCTAGAGCTCTACTCCTTTAGTTCATGTTTTGGTAGCCCTAGTAAGGTACTAATTCATGAGTTAGAGAGTTTATATTTGTCCTAACCGAAAATGTGAATATCCTCAAGGAATTTCAGCTTAGTGGCCTTGACCAGCATTAAGTACGGGATTTGGTTCTCATGAAGATATGTTTGTTTACTTGAGATGTGTTCGTTGCATTAAAATTGCTAGAGAGTAATCCCTAGTACCCAATTCTATCTCTCTTTTATTTATTTTTCTTTGTTTTTAATTGTTGTAGCTAATTTAGTTTTTGACTTGGTCTTTTTAGAAAATTACAATCACAATGTTTAATGATAATTTCTACCTCATTGTAAATAGTCATCAGTAGGCTCTTAGTTTTGATTATGCTTTGGTGAAAACCAAAGCCGAACATTGCTAAGGCTTGGTGCCTTAGATTAGCCTTTTTATTTATTTTACTTTCCTTTATTTGCTTGTAACTTTAGTTTCGACTACCCAAGGATTGTGGGTTAACCACTAATCCCTGTGGTACCATAATTTTGGGCTTAATACTTCCCTATCTTGACAATGATACATATGCTTATATATATGTGCATTAAGTCAATGGCGCCGTTGCCGGGGATTAGGGTTTAATAGCCTTAATCCCTTGGTAAATCGGTTATTTGGGTCACTTTAGCATATTTTTATTTCTTTGTTATTACAAAATAATAATAATTTTTTAAAAAAAAAGTTGTTGATCTAAATAGTTTATTATATTTTGTGTGCTTATTATTCTATTTTCTTTGTAATTTTTTGGTTACTAATTAATCTCACTTGTGGAAACTCATAGGCATATATTGTTCTCACGTTGAGTTATGGATCGATGGAGCTATGGATGGGATGATCCGAGGGGATATGAATAAGAAAGTTTCTATGGTGGAGGTCATCAAGAGTGGAATTCACATGCGATGGGCTCTATGTCCTCTTACAATGAAACTTGTGCTTTGTGTAATTCTCTGTGGCATTCACCTTTTGAGTACGTGCTCTTTGAGATTTGAGTGCCCGAATTTTATGCAAGAGTGTGAGTATAAGATGGACATGTATTAAGAGACATTAATTTATACCCGATGCATATTCACAAGATGAAGCTTATGAACCTAGGAAGGAATTCGTTGAAGGAGTACTAGCTTAATTGCAAGTCTCTGAGATCTTTTACATGTCTCTCAAGCTAGGATTTCACAAGAGACCATGGTTCCCAAAGCATATCCTCCGGAGGGTACATTTTCTTCCCCTCCCGGCAACGGAACCATGAGGGCTAGGGTGCAATATTTGTCTTAAAAAAACAGAAGAAGATTTTTTTTGTTTTTAGATTAGCTTTTTATAATTATATTTTAGTGGTTAATGCTTTTTTTAATCCCAATGACGAGACATGGACTTAACTTGTTGTGATTGTGAATAGATTAAGCATGATCTAAGATTTTGAATTTGTTTTGTAATTAAGTGTATATGTGATATATGCTTGACTATATGTGTGCACATAGCCTATGGTTAGGTTGGTTCATCATAATTAGAGAAGCATAATGATGATTTGAATGACTTGCATGTCCTTATTTGTGTGCTTTTGTGCCTATATATATAGTGTATGCATCGTTCATTCATTTATTCTTTCATGTGTGTACAATTTCATGACTTGCGTATCTAGAACTTGCTTGAGACTTCTCGAGGCTATATGTTAGCTTACGATGAGATGGAAATGATTAAGGCATTAGGCATAATACCATCATGGCCAAAGAAGCATGTGCTCATAAATATTTACCACTAGATTGCCACTTTGAGCCTATGTATATATTTAGCCTTTTTGTTCATTACCACCACAAATTCCTACCTAGCCTATACACTTTTATCCTACCCTTCTATGGTAGTTGGTGAAGTGATTCGAGAGAATGACTTTATGTCTGAGTGCTTTTAAAAAAAAAAAAAATCAAAAGTGTGAGGTTACAAAAAAATAAGTGTGGGGGTGAGCGATTTTATTTAGAAAGGAAAGTTTCAAAAAAAAAAAAAAAGTTGTTTGAGAAGGAAAAAAAAAGGAAAAAAGAAGAAAAAGAAAGTCAAATAGAAGAAAATCCAAAAATAAAAAGAAAGTAAAGTATCATACATAGTTTAGCGTGGGTTGTATATTGAGTTTTAGAGTGAGTGACTTAGCATTCGAAAGCAAAAGTCTTATATCTCTACAAGGGAGAGTTGCTTCACCGATTTCTATGGATTTTGTCTTTCCATATCTTTCATTTTTATTAGCCACTTGCCCTTAGCCCCATTACAACCAAATAAAAGACCTTTTGATCTTGAATGTTGTGAGCTACCTGGCAGAGATAAGATCGAAGAGCAAGCATATGGCCGCGCATGCTGTGAAATTGCTTTTGAGTGAAACACATATAGCCCATAAACACTTGAGCGGTATTATTAGTGAACCTATGTGAGTTTAGTGGGTTATGTCGGGTCTTCTATATGCCTATTTGATTATGGTGGATTGATTTGACACATGGTCAACACATGCATATACTTGAGCATTTCTCACATATGCATCTTAATTACCTTACAAATTCAAAAATCTTATATTGTGCTTACATCTACTTCATGGTCATGTACATAATTAGTTTTCCGAGGGTTATGGTTGGAAAGGCTAATATCATACTATCTTTATGTTTGTGAGTTATTAGATTTTTGGATTAGATTTCATTTTGTTTGATTGAGGACAAGCTGTAACGTCCCGAACCTAAATTTACCAGTTTACAAGTCTTTTGATGGGTAAACAACATTAGCATTTACTTTTTGGCTCCGTTTTGATATTTAAGGGGGCCCTTAAAGTTGAGTTTTTGTTAAGGTCAAAATTTGAGAAAATGTTCTTCATGAAAGTTGTAGAGGACGTTAAACCAAGCTCGTGCATATGTGGTACGTAAAAATCGGAGTTCATACGCGAAAGTTATAAGCGAAAAGGTAAAGTTACTATTCATGGTAATTTCCTATATATGGGAAGTTACTGTGGTAGATCAGATTGGTAATTCTCTCTCTCTTCTCCATTTCTCTCTCCCCGACCCCGTCAGCTTCTGCTGGCAGTTTCTCCCTCGTCCGGCAACGGATTTGGACAAGGCCCGCTGCTATGGAACCCTCTCTTCCTCCTCTTGACGTCTGTGGTATTTTGGTGGTGCGATTTGGGCCGTAGGAGGTGCAGCAAGGTGGTGTTCTCGGTGGCCATTTCGGGTCTCCGGCGAGTTTTCGTTTTCCAACCATTTTCGACCGCACCACCACCCATTTCTTAGAGTTCCCTTCATACTAGGATGAACCATGGCAGTGGGTATCAACGATTTGGCCGGATTAAGGCGAATCGATGATGAGAAACCCTGTACGGATTTGAGGTAATTTTGACCCTTTAGACTTGAAATTGAACTTGGCCACAGTTATGAAAGATGCTTAGAATGTTGAATTGATGATGTTGGTATAATTTGGTAGCCAGATATGGTGGTTGATTGGCGGCGCGTGGGGCCTAGGCGCAGCCGCTTGTGGCTGCGCGTGAGGGCGAGTCTGGCCGTTCCTGGTGAGTTGTTTTGGTTTATTGAGTAGTATATATTGTTAAGAATTTATGGATAGGTGTTTGGTGGAAATTGGAGGAGGTTTGGATATTAATCGGAATTTCTGAAATTCAATAGTTTGGTTATTGATTTATGAGAATTCCACTATCGGATTTCTCTCAGTTTTGCCCTAGAAACCTTCAATTAAAGAATTGTTGCAAATGATGAAGTCTTGGTTTAATCAGAGAAGAAATAGAAATGTTAATTTATGAGGATTTGATGTGGGAATCATATTAAATTTCCGGATTGTTATTCACGAATTATAATTGTATACAGGGCGACGTGCCGAGCTACTGCTCGACATAGGAAACCGGTAGCGTGGTCGCCTAAATAGTACAATGAGTGGACATTTATTTTAAATTAAATGTGCATGTAGTGTATTATTATTTTCTAATTGAGGTTTAATTTATTATTTGAATCATTGAGTGTTATGATTTTATGAGCTTGATTTCTTGAGATTTAGTATGCTCTATGAGTTACGGGATTATTAGTGGATTCCCTTCTCGAGGGTTTTCAATAGATTTTCAAGCTATTTATTTATGAGTTTTTGAGTTGGGAAATGATTTTTGGAAAGTGATTGATTAAGAAAATATTGTGAGAATTATTGATTTCGAATAGCGGTTTATATGGTGATTTACGAGTATGAATGATTTAGCAAATATTTGAGCATGATCGAATTATCGAGATTTCTTGAGTTTTGAGCTCCGCACTTATCAGGTTTGATGTTTTATTGAGATTTCTTTCCGAAAGCATTTATTGATTTACCGAGGATTTATGCTTTCGAGGATTGATTGAGATATTGAGTTTTGGGTTATTGAGATATTCTTAAGTTATGTTTTCGGTGAATTATTGATGACTTATTGGATTAATAACTAGTTTCCTTCCGAAAACAATTATTTTAAGGAGGTTGATTCTAGTTTATTGAGGAGGCAACTAAGTCAGCGCATGCATGCTTTATCTAGTCGGCAGTCCCTTCTAGGTAATAGTTTGGTTGGCAGTCCCTTCCAGATTACATCCCGTTTGGCAGTCCCTTCCAGATGATATGAGGTAGACAGTTGGCAGTCCCTTCTAACTATCTGTGGCTAGTTAGCAGTCCCTTCTACCCACCTCCTCCTAAATCCGATTGGCAGTCTCTTCCGATGCGTCACCTGATTGGCAGTCCCTTCCAAATGACATGAGGTAGTCAGTTGGCAATCCCTTCTAACTACATGTGGCTAGTTGGCAGTCCCTTCTACCCACCGCCTCCTATTCTGGTTGGCATTCCCTTCCGATGCGTCATCTGGGTGGCAGTCCCTTTCAGATGGCATGAGATGATTAGACGGCAGTCCTTTCTAATCATCAAATGAGCTTTCTTGGAAAAGGATTGAGTTGGAAATATTGTGAAATCTCGCTGCATGTCGGTTTTGTTAACAAGATATTTGAAATATGATTACTTTTATGAGGGATTGGAGATTTTAAGAGATTGCAAGATGTTCTATTTTTTACGTGATTAAGATTGCAGTAAAGATGATGATTAAGAGTATTTTCAAGATTGTTACTGCATGCGAGTTTTTAGAGAATAACTTGGGAAAACATTAAGTTTTACTTATACATTCGAAATTACTTATTTTCGTCGACTCACTCTAACGGTTTTTAAATGTTTTCCCCTGAGCCCTTCGGTTTTAAATGTCCAATTTGCAGGCCAATTTAGCTTGATGTCGATCGGACATGGGGTTGAGGCATAGCTGTCATAGCTTTCGCATTATAAAAGTATCGGTTCTTTATCTTGTATTCTATTCTCTTGTACGCCTGTACATTAGATTGTTCTGATAACCTATGAGATTAATATTTTTTAAGTTCAGAATTGTTTTGTGATATGGAGATGTTGTATTTTAGGGAGCATGGTGGCTCCAAAAGATTAAGGGTGTATTATTTTAGAAGTGTAAGTGTCTTTCTACAGGTTTTGGGTAGTCCACTTTTAGAGGAAGTTCCGCCAAATTTTTGGTAGAATTTCTTCTAAGGTGGGCCCCGCAGAGCCACTTTGGATTTCAAGGTGAAATCTGGGGCGGGTCCTGTCACAAGCAAAGTTCAAGTGTGCGGGTGTGATTACACGCATTTTATGCATGTAATCGTATCTAAAACGCTTGAATTAAGCTAATCTTCAAATCAATTATTATGTAATTAATATATTTTTATTTATTTTGTAGTAAACCATGATTTTTTTTCATTTTAATGGAAGTTTTGGAATTAATTGGTGAAGCACAAATTTTTCTTGTTTTACATCTATTTCATTAAAAAAAAATTGAAATTAACTAGAAATAGCAAAATATAAAAAAAAGATTAATCTTGTCAAAAATAAATAAATATGTTTACAAAATCCCATAATTAAATCCATTCACTAAAAAAAATTAACTAAACTAGTCATTTAAATAATCCACCACTTATATCCCTTCATTTTAAGATCTTATCATCTTATGATCCCTTCACCTTATAATCACATCACCTTGAAATCCCTTGGAACATCCAAATCCCCTACCCAAACACTACCTAAGTGTAGGAACCAAGGAATTGGCATAACCGAACTAATAGAAAACAGTTCTGGACCTTGTCAGTTCCAACTAGACCTCATCATTTAGTCTGCGGATCAAGTGGGTCGATGGATTCCAGTAAGCCTGACGGGTAAAAGCCCGGCCTGGCCCGCATAAAAACACGCTTCGGTGGGTATAGGGTCGGGCTTGGTTTAAGGGTTTAAACCTGGCCTGTCCCATAGGCCCGGCCTGCATAAGGCCAGTAAATGCCCGCTCAGCCCTTAAATACCTGGCCCGTAAGCCCACTATACCATGTGTAGTCAATATATATTGTGTGTGTGTGTATATATGTATAAATTATATATTATACAATACATATATATATATATATATAATCTATTATATACGCACATATACACATACATATAAATATATGTGTATCTCTATATATGTAAACTAGACAACCAATACTGATAATCTGATATCATTGATACAAGGAGGAAGGAATCTGCTCGACTAGACAATTTGGCTTCACATTTGGGTGCAATATGAAGACTAGACAATGACAATCCAATACTGATATCACTGATACAGAAGAGGAAGGAATCTGCTAGAAAATCTAATTCATGACACTGAACATGTCAACAATTAATCAAAATTAAAAGAATATATATATATATATATATATATAGGCACACATATATACATACATACGTATGTTTTTATCCGAAATTAATTACTGTAAGAATTCTAATTAAATTATTTGAGTAAAAACTTAAATGTAGATTAAGTTATTTATTATTTGAAATTAGAGAATATAGGACCGGCCCGGGTAAATGAGGGCTACCCAGATCGACCCCAAAAAACCCGCAAGACTAAGTTTGTATGCATGGGCTTAAATCTTGAAGTTTATAATAAAACTCAGCTCAACCCCGCCCGTCATTTTGTAAAAATATTGTAAGGCCCGGCCCAAGCCCTCTACTGATGGCCCGGCCCGTTGACGACCCCTAGTTCCAACTTCACATAATGAAAAACCCGAACCAAAACGCATTAATGCACTTCGGTTTCGATTTTGGAATTTTTTTTTGAAAACCCTAACCATCTCAGCCCTAGATGAACATACTCGGAATCTAAGAATATGTTAAGAGTTAACCACTTTCGTAGATCCAATGACATCCTTAAGGCCTAGAGATTAACATCAATATATGTCTCTTCTCTCCTCTGTTAGTTGTATCTCATCATTTTTTTTCTTTTCTTTTTATGTTTGTGGGTCTTAACGGTTTTCACTGACTAATTTTTTGTTAACCGGTATTAATAAGTTAGAATAATTGATTAGAAAAAAATTTAAAAATAAAATGGGCCATAGCAGTCTTAACTCTTAACAAGTTTCAACGTGCAATCCGCAAATTCATTGAGCTCGACCCGTTATGACTCGTATAGCATGGGTTGAGCCCGGTAAACCCGCCCGTGACCGCCCGTGTATTATTTATCTTCTCTCATCTGTTTGTACTAGCCCAATTATATCTGTTAGCTTTACTTGCTCCCGACGGACACTTGGGACTCCTCTCCCCCCCTGACGACCACCCATCCATCCGAAACACTCCCTCACCGCGGCCACCACCTCCTAACCCGACCCGGTCCCAAATCCCAGTGATCTTAGTCCGGATTCAGCTGATAGACGCCAAGAACTGGGCTTCAATTCCCATCCGGGTGTGCGACCGACAACGAGGTATTCGTGTATATCTATTGAAATGCCGCCGTAGGAGCATTTCTTATTCAGTTTAGGTTTTTCAGTGAAAAACCCCCAAACTCATCGAGTCGCACAAAGCAAACTTACAATTTCAATCTCTCTTATCAGCTTCTAGTATTTTTCCCTTTAAATTTGCGGTTTCGATTGGAATTTTGATCGAGTTCGGCTATGGTTTCCTTTTTTGTTTTTATGCCTTTAATTGTTTTTTTGTGGTCAAATAGGTAGGGGCAGGATGTCAAGCAGGAACGAAGAAGTTTTGAAGCTTAAAAACAAGGTTTATCATTATATATGATTATATGTAATTAGTATCACTCTTGAGTACTTAGTAACTGATGCAATGTTTGCGGCAGATTATTGAATGCCAAGAGGAAACGCTGCGGCTATTGCAGGAGAAACAGGGGTGGCCTGCCAAATCTAATCTTATGGAACAGACAAAAGAAAGAGCTGTAGCTGACTTGACAAGACAATCGACCGAAACATCTGAATTTGAGAAGGAACTCATCGATCTGTACAAGGCCTTGAAGCGTAAGGAGAAGTCTGAAACCAATGTAAGACTTCCTTGTTGAAGATTCCTAGATCAATGTATGATATATGTTGATAATATAAAAATTATTTTTGTGTTCTACTTTAGTCACTCTATATATATATATATGTTTTGGTGTGTTTGAAACAAAAAGGAAAGCTTTGTTTGCAGCTAAAAGATATTTTTGACGCGATGCAAGCTTCGCATGAGAAATATAGGAAAGCTATGGAAAAGGAGCTGATAGAAGGAGAGTGTACGTTGGATACTGTAGATAAGAGATTGTCAGTGATGCTAGAAAATCGCGTAGAGATGGAGAAGAGACTAGAAAATCTTAATGTTTTCTATGAGGCTGTGTATTCTACTCTCAAATCGAAGAAGTCTAACGGTGTCTCTCTTGTCAAAGAAGCTCAGGTGATATATTGTGGCAATATCATTTGTTAGGATTAAGGTCAAGTTCATGAGTCTGTAAAATCTGTCTTTACTCTCCCTCTCATTGCACATTCTTCTTGATTTTTTTTTTTTTTTTTGAAGAATGGGAGGTTCCTAAATGTGGTACGGCTGACTTTCTCTTTTTTATTTATTGGTGAAGCTTGATCATCCTGATGGACAGAATGGACCCAAAATGCGAAAAAAGAGAGGGTCGAAGAAGTCTCAATAGGAACCTTTGCTTAACATAAAATAATGAAGACCTGTTTGGGCTGTTGGCTGTGAGTGGAACTTGTTTTACATTTAGGAGTTCAGTTGTTTCTTATGTTTCTAAGACATAGCTCGATGTTCAAACTATTCGTAAGACTTTTATCTCTGCCCTCTTGGCATTGTTTAAACTACACACTGGTTTCATATGTCTATTTTGGTTATTCTCTCTACCTTAGTTTGGTTAATTCTTCAAATGATTAAAATTGGTCCTGAATAGCTGCATTTTAAACCTCTCAGTTTATTTCAGTAAGCTAAGCAAAGCAGTTGAAACTCTTATGGAATAATCCAGAATTGCACAACGAACATGGGTGCCTTTGTAACACCATTCAAGAAGCTTAGATAGTCATCAGGTTGAAGATTAAGTGGGAAAAAAAAAACGGAGAAGACTAGGCCAAGGGTCTATTATTCGGGTCAGCAGAAACGGGCCTTTACTCTCTTGGGAGAGAGAGAAAGAAGCCCAATGATTCAAGCGTTGCGGGCATATTTCACAAGGAAAGATAAAAGTGAGGGAAACCAACGTTTACAGTGATTAGAAAACAAATATTATTCATTAGTCAACCATGTATCCAATACTAAAGCAAGTCAGAATCTCATTCAGCCTCAGCTATCAACCTGAATACTGTCTGCAGGGAGTGGCATACAAGCATGTATGTCATGGCATCTTCAGAAATAAAGTTTCCCCCAGTTCTACAAACCGGATTGCTGTACCCGTTACTTTTTGTAGTAGTGATAGAGGGATCGATAGCTCTCTCTCTCTCTCTCTCTCTCTCTCTCTCTCATCGTTCTCCTTGTCTCTCCACCCCCGAATCAGAGGAGGTGATTGAGGTTGCGAGTTCCGGCTGCGATCGGAGGCACCTGATCGATATCCTTCTCCCTCTCATCGTCATCTCGCTCATCGTTATCCTTGTCCCCCCAATTTGATTCACCTCCCCGGTTCAGAAATTAGAAGGTGTTGATACATTTGGGATTTTGAATAAGTCATTCGATTGGCGGCGGCGTCGGATTGGGTTTGGGTAAGCTGCTTTACTTTACTCTCTCAATTACTAGGTGTTCATATATTGGGGTTTCCAATTGGTTCTGTGATTCATCAAGCAGGATAGATTTTTGTAATTGCTGAATAGGTTTTGTGGTTCATCAACCAGAATAGATGAGCTTGAGCAGTGGTTTTGTAAATGCTGACTGGGTTTTGTGATTCTCTCTGAAAACCCCCGACTTCTTCAGGATCGGATTTTGCTTGTTTATGTTCTCGGGGTTTGATTCTGGAGATTGTTTATTCAATTTGTTGCTCTATTTGTTTGTTTGGTGCGACAATGTGAGATATTTACTGCTATCCACTGCCGAGGTTACTGGCTTTGTGGAAACAATTGTAGGTGTGAAATTTTCACTTGGCCAAATTCCTCAGGAACTAAGTGGAATGTTGAATTTCAGTTTACTATGATGGAATTTGTTCTACTGTGGCCGAGGGTCATGATGTGGTGTTTGTTAGGTATTTTTGAAATGTTCAGGGTCAGTAAAAACTGGGACTTTTGTGTTTTGGGGTTTTATTTTGGTCAGGGTCTGTAAAGTCAACCTTTTTTTACCGTACTCTTGCAAGCACTGAGATATAAAACACCAGTGGCATTTCCTAGTCAAATTATGTGTGATATGTCAGAAAGGCGGCCTGGGTCTGTTTGAGACCTATCTATCTATCAAGTTTTTAATTTCAGAGGAAGTAGGAAAAGAATGGGGCAAAAACCACTAAACCACTACATCTTTTCTTATGAATTTGAGAATACTTTTTCTGAGGGGTTACGTGGATGCATTGCGGTCCTGTTACCTCACAATGGAAACTGCTTTTGTCTTGCATGAGGGGTGAGAGTTAACCCCACTCTTTTCTTTTGCATTTAGTGTCATACCTACTACTGTGCAAAATGTCTTTACTCTAATGATTCATCTATAAAGAGATGATAATTCTTGAGCTTTTTCAATTTACTGCCTTTTGAACAGCTCTGATTTTTATGGAATGTACGATGTAATGGATTGCCGTATGATGGAACTGCAGAACTTTGTTCATCGAATTTGCCCATTTTCTCTTTCGAGATGTTAGTTGAGTTTGTTATTAGTTGATAACAGTAATTGGGGTTACAAATATTGTCATGATAATATTTGTAAGGTTGTGTTGAAGATGACTGGTAGCTAAAGCATTCATGAGATTGCTTGTCTTTATGCGGCCTCACAAGTATACATTCCTTTTTCTAGTTATGCATTCCATGAGGGGTGTCTCCAATTTATACTATTTTGTTTACTCAGACACAAAGCATCTTGAAGTTTCTGAATTTATAAATGCAAAAGAGCCAGATGTTTTACCTTTGAAGTGGATTTGCAGGATTTGTGAAAGCTTGTCTGTACCTGCATATAGCTTCTGGTCTTCTAGTACCAGGAGCCAAGCTGTTTCTGCATTTGGAGGATTTGCTTTATGTGGTTAAAGCCAAACCCCATGATCACAGGATGATGTGTGACTCACCGATTGTGCAAACTAAGTTGAGCGAGTAAGGCTGCATTCTTGTTCTTTGTAGTTACTCTTTCTTGTTTTAGTTATATATGCAGGGGATCTCTGAGCTTTTCCTTTTTAATGATTTCTTCTTTGTTCTTTGGTTGCATTTTGCAGAAGTGATTCTCTCTGTAAATATTCTCATTCTAGCATCTCATATAATTTTATGGATACCTATTCTACATGTTCTAATCTTTTTAGTGTATTTTTCTTGAGACATTGTCATTGACATTTATACTTTAAAGACTACATTCTTAATGTTTGTTTATATTTTTTTTAACTGTAGATAGTCATTTGCAGGTTAAAGATTTAACTGAGCAGTTTCCAGCCGCTACACCCCTTGCTTTGGTACTGAAACAGTTCTTGGCAGATCGTAGTCTGGATCAGTCTTATTCTGGTGGCTTGAGTTCCTACTGTTTGGTGAGTAATGCTGGAACACCTCTCGTCGGGCTTAATGTAATTAAATTATATCAATGCTTGATTTTTAAATTTAACCATTTTTCAGTGGGGATAAAAATGGTGTCAAAGGTGATATAGAGTTTTAAACATTGACTGAACATTATGCCTGATCAAAGTATACTTTTCTTCCTTCCATATATATATATATATATATATATATATATATATATATATACAGAAGGGTTCGAAAGAGGACGTCCGTGAAATTATAAAAATGCGGACGAACGTTCTCAGCCGTTGATCGGCTTAAATGAAAAGGAATGGCCCGCTTCCAATAACAATCGCGTCAAATAGTCTTGCACTTCAAACCCGACTACTCCCAACGATAAAACCAAAGTCTTCTCTGGTTCTCCAGCCAAAATCCATATCTTCCAATCCATGTCTTCTCACAATTGATGCTAAACTCATCTCAGGTTGCAACAATCGTGCAATCGAAGCTTTCTTTTTTTCCTCTTTCTCATGAAAATTGTAGTTCTCTTATGGTCCCGACCTCTCTTGGAGTTTTCGCGCCAAAAGTTGGAGACTTGGAAGCAGAGGAGCACATCTGGAGTATGGGTTCTCTCTTTTTTCTGATTTGTTTGATTTCCAATTACAAAATTTAGGGTTTTACCATATTTGGGGCGTTTCTTCTTTCTGTTTCTGGGTTTCTTCTTTCTTTCTTTTGTCGATGTTATGGTGTTTTCATTGATTGTCATATGTATCTTTTTTAGTTTTAGGCAGCAATGAAAAGCATTCATGGGTAACTCGCCTCAGGTTGCACGATTGTCATAACCCAAGCTTCGTTCTTTTTCTTTCTCTCACAAAAATTGCAATCCTCCGATGGTATCGACCTCCCTTGGAGTTTTCGCCCCAAAATTGGAGGCTTGGAAGCACATACAGTCATCTAGAGTTTTTCTCGAGTATGGGTTCTCTCTTTTCTGATACTTTTGATTTCCAATTACAAAATTTAGGGTTTTTTTTTTTTTTTTTTGAATCTTTTATGCGAGATGCCATAATTGAGATTTTTCCTTTCTATAACTAGTCAGCGAATCTGTTGATGTATCTGTTCTCCTTGGTTTTTGTTGCTGCTATGTGTATGAATCAAGATCGCTAGCTGAAGTTTAAAACTATTGAATGAATTCATAAATACATCTGATATCTAGCAGCTTTTTGTTATGTGGGAAATTGCAAGTCGATTGCTTATTCCTTTTGCTTATCTATATTTGGTGAGTGTTAATGACATGTCAATGATTTATGCTGAACTCTTATTACCACATTTGGGCCTTGCTTTCCCTTCATGTATAGATTTTCTTCTGGGTTGTTCTTCTGAGTATCTATGCAACCAGTATCTCATTAATTGGTTACCATAAACAACGCCAAATATCAAATCATTCATGTAATATCTATTTTATTCATATAAAAACATAAGGATATGAACATAGAAGGGCTAGTTGTAAGTTTGGTACAAACTTGTACTGAACCTATTTAAAGAAGCTTACCCCTGTTTATTCTCCAATTAACTACATGCATGCATATAAACAACGTTGAAGTTGTGTATGACTTTGATACATGGTTTTCTTTTAAAAATTGCTAGGCTCTTATTTGAAAGGTTTAAGATAAATTTTCTATTCTTCCCTCTTTTTCTTTAAGCTTTGCAGTAGTTTTTGATAGAGAATATTGTGTTTCAGATTGCAAGGGAGTTACGACTGAGAGATATTGGGGGCATAATTGTGGTAGATTTCATTTATATGGCCGATGAATGTAAGTCAAAGTTTCTTTCTTTTGTGTGTGCAAATGTGCATGCTTCACATATGGACATAGTTTTGCACATCCATGGGACTAATTGTGTACTTAGTTGCTTACTGGACTAGCCTATTATCTTTCAGCTTGATTTTGTTCCAGTTTATGGTTGATATCATAATTTTTCACATTCACTTGTAGAGATCCTACATATCATGAACTTGTTTAGGCAAAAACTATATTCTTTTCTGCCGCCCCCCCCCCCCCCCCTGCCTGGACAGAAAGTGAATTTGAAACTTTGACAACCTGTATGATGGTTCTTTCTCCTATTCAGATAAGAGATTATGCTGGAGATTATTCAGACGAGTCAGAGAATGATGATGCTGTAAAAAAGTACACCAAAATGTTTGACTGGTCGAAGTACCCTCCTGAAGGCTATGTTCCTATCTCTAAGAAACAAGTCATCGAGGACAATCCAAAAAAACCCAAGGATCTGGAACAAGACAAGTTATGGTGTGTTTGATTCTTCAGGTTTTGGATGCAAGACAGTTTCTATCTAGATTTGGTGGATTGGTCTTCACATAATGTATTGGCTGTGGATTGGGAATCTAGGTTTATTTGTGTAATACTTTTAGTAGTAAGGTGAGCTCTACTTTATAGACTTTGTCAATGTAATATGCATTCTCTGAGAACACAGATATGTGGTTGTTGTGGTTGTTTTGTGCATTGTCTCAGAACACAGAGCTTTGCTTTTGCTATTCTAGAGAAAAGTTCATTTTGTTTTGTATTTTATTGTATTATAGAATGAATGATATCTTTACATGAATGTTGTTTACTTTGGGTGTATGTTGGTTTCTTGGCTGTGGACTTGTGGTTGTTGTTTTCCTACAATTTGTTATTTCTGCTATCAGCAGGCACCACTGGCAGCAAACATTTATTGGAAACAAAATGAAAAGATCATGCACTGTAATTTGTTTTCCTTTTTTTAGTCATATATTCAAGTTATTGTCATATCCTAGCTTTTATTCCATCTTCATGTACATCAACTCACTTTCAGGTGCCAAAACTCTAAGAGTATCATTATAAGTTAAGCGAAAGTTGGTTATATAGTTCTCAACAACGAGTAATATACCAATGGCAATCAATAATATTTGAATATCAGTTCATACTGAAGCTTGGCATTCTTAAACAAAACAAGATTGCTCATGTACAAAATTTCAATGAGCCTATTTTTTAACCAATCTTCCAAGAATCTTCTAAGTATCCAACTAACCATTCACAATTGAAACCATTACATACAATAACGTCCATAGGAACCTGGAAATTGCATTTGTCTGACAAGTTAATTCCAATGTGAGAAAATCTCCTATAAACAATCATATATACTGGGAAAGATTGGGAATTAATCTTTGGCTCTCCTCATAAGTACATGACGACATTTTTTTCCGCTTACAGGCATCATTCTGAGCAACCTCATGATAATCATTTGTCCCAGATTTGGGACCAGCCAAACTCAAAATAGCCCCCATTCAATATCTGCAAAGTATCAATATCTGCAAAAAAATATTGGATATCTTTTGACCTCATGATATTTTACTACAAAAAGATACAAACTTCTTTCATTAGTGGAAAACTAAACTACACAAAAAGAAAGAAAACTGTGAGTCAACAGATCAATTCACAATAATTAACAGATGCAAGAAGAAACTTTTGAGAATATGGCTTCCAAAGCTACTCAGAGGCAACACTCCTGTTTTTGACCAACTTGAGCTAAATTATGCTACTTTTTTCATAGTAGTATGCAAATATGCAGATATATAAGTTCCAGAATCTTGAAATTGACTATCAACAAGACTCTACCACCATATAATCTTGAAATGAATTCTATGTCTTCCAAAACATTGATCAACCTATAATCCATACAAAAGCTAAATCATTAAAGTAGTAGTGGTAGTTGACTGATGCAAAATTAGAAAAATCCCAAATCAGATGCAAAATCCTAAAAATCCCAAATCTTCAAACTCAAAAAACTCAAAGCTTACCTTAGAGTTCACCTGTTGATGAACAACCATCCTCATCCATACTGCTGGAACTTGACTCCCCATCTTTGTTAATAGCAGGTCTACATAAAGTAAGCAAAAATAAAGTTGGGTATATATCAAGCTATAAAATAGTTGACATAAACAATAATCTCAAACACAGTTAACTATAAATTCTTACTTTCCATGCAGTGTTGGACAATTTCTTTTGTCATGTGACTGACCAAATAGTCCACATCCATGGCATTGCCTGCCTTGACTCTCCTTTACCTTAACTTAGGGCTGGGCATTTAAGCCCGAAAACCCGTAAACCCGGACCGAACCGTCAAAGCCCGACCCGAACGGGCCGGGCCTAATTTTTTTTTTAACCAAACGGTTCGGGCCCGGGCCTTGATCTTCAGACAAACGGTTCGGGCCGGGCCTTGTATTTCAAAGCTGTCAAAGCCCGTCAGGCCCGTCATATATTAAAGAGGACAGATGTTCATGTAGTATTGGTCCTCATATAAGCCTCAAAATTTTTATAATAGGATCATACACACAGGATTGCATTCTCACTCAAATACCTAATAACCTAAACCTCATCCTCATTCCTCATTCCTCATTCCTCACTCCTCAGCCTTCATTTCCTTCGTGTAGCCCGATCTGAACCAAAATACCAAATAGCAATAAGAGGCGGCCGCCTCCTTCTCCTCCGCTGAGACGCTCAGACCCCCGCCGCTGAGACGCCCGCTGCTGCTCTCTCTCTCTCTCTCTCTCTCTCTCTCTCTCTCTCTCTCTCTCTCTCTCTCTCTCTCTCTCTCTCTCTCTCTCTTCCTACTTCACCTGCGGAGCTGTAGGCCGGAGAGCCGGCCGCCTCCTTCACCGGATAGATCACATCGCACCAGAGGCCGCCTCCGTCTCTCTCTCTCTCTCTCTCTTCCTACTTCACCTGCGGAGCTGTAGGCCGGAGAGCTGGCCGCCTCTTTCACCGGATAGATCACATCGCACCAGAGGCCGCCTCCGTCTCTCATTTTCTCCCTCTCCTCCACCATAGCTGTGAGGCCGAGACACCAAAATAGGAGCTCGTTGTTCTTCAGGTCTGCCATCTCGTTTTAGCTTCATGGGTTCCTCAGTTTATTGATAAATTTAATCTCTTTATGTGCTTATATGCTTGTGAGTTGTGGTTCCTGAAAATGGGTTTTAATGTAGATTGTAGTATGTGATTGCAGGCTTGTACCACTGCTGAACACAATGATCTGTGAGTTTCTTTTTCTGGGTTTTTGCAACTATTTGTTCAGTTGTTGTGATATTCTGATAGAGTGATTGTTTTTGCGTCTGATTGAGTTATTATGTTTGTGTTTGTCAGTTTATGTTTGCTGATAAAATGAGGCTGAAATGTGATGGAATTGTTGCATCCTAAATTTAAATTTTTGATTTTTAGTGACTGCAAATATGCTTGTGAGTTGTGGTTCCTGGTATTTGATTTATTGCCTACTGCATTAATTTTTACTTGCTTGCTGCATGTTGCTATTTTATTTGCTACCTGCAGTTTCTGTAATGAATGAGTAAAGTTGATTATGTTGAGTTGCAGTTTTGGGTATTTGTTTATATATTAAGAGATTTGCAGTTTCTGGTATTTTTGTATATGGACTTGTTGATAATCTTGAATATTGGTATTGAAGTAGCTTCTGTGTGTACTCCTAGTTGAGTAAAGTTTTGGCTCTTAATGGTTCTTTGTTATTGAAGTAGGTTCTCTGTGTAGTGCTATTAATGGTAAAGTTGCAGCTTGAATGGTTCTTTGTTATCTAAATCTATTTATGATGGCTATTGTAGGGAAAACTATGGAAGCCAATTGATGGATGGCCGCATTGCTGCTGGATAGGAGGCTGGAAAAATGACTTGCTAAATTGCTGCATCTGAATTAGGACTTTATATTTCATTGGATATTTGTATTTGAATCTGGACACTTTGAATTTGAATTGTACCTTCAATTGTCTTGATGAGTATTTGAATTTGGACACTTTGAATTCGAATTTGCAGCTTGAACTTTGTATCTTGATATTGTGTTTTGATTCAAATCTTCAACAGCTTGAAATTTGCAGCTATATATGAATGAAATCTGGATATATATATATATATATATATATAAATGCATAAGCAAATGGTCAAATACAGGTTTTTGGGCCCGAAAGCCCGCAAGCCCGGCCCGAAATGAAACGGGCCGGTTCCGGGCCGGTCCCTGTTTTTGTCAACACGGGCCGGGTCCGGGCCCAGTGAAATTATAGTTGAGCCCGGCCCGTGCCCAGCCCTACCTTAACTTTCCTCTTCTCTTTTCCTTTTTTCAACCTTTTCCCACACCCTTTGGCCCTCACTTGATTTGGTTCATTAAAAATATGCTGAATAGCATCAACCTGAGGTGAGTTACCCATGAATGCTTTTCATTGCTGCCTAAAACTAAAAAAGATACATATGACAATCAATGAAAACACCATAACATCGACAAAAGAAAGAAAGAAGAAACCCAGAAACAGAAAGAAGAAACGCCCCAAATATGGTAAAACCCTAAATTTTGTAATTGGAAATCAAACAAATCAGAAAAAAGAGAGAACCCATACTCCAGATGTGCTCCTCTGCTTCCAAGTCTCCAACTTTTGGCGCGAAAACTCCAAGAGAGGTCGGGACCATAAGAGAACTACAATTTTCATGAGAAAGAGGAAAAAAAGAAAGCTTCGATTGCACGATTGTTGCAACCTGAGATGAGTTTAGCATCAATTGTGAGAAGACATGGATTGGAAGATATGGATTTTGGCTGGAGAACCAGAGAAGACTTTGGTTTTATCGTTGGGAGTAGTCGGGTTTGAAGTGCAAGACTATTTGACGCGATTGTTATTGGAAGCTTCTCATCTGGGCCATTCCTTTTCATTTAAGCCGATCAACGGCTGAGAACGTTCGTCCGCATTTTTATAATTTCACGGACGTCCTCTTTCGAACCCTTCTGTATATATATATATATATATATATATATATATATATATATATATATATATATGTACTTTGCTTTTATACTTATTCTTTTGCTGGTCAGTAGTGGACTTGATATATCAACTCATACAATTAGATATGTAGTGTTGCCACAAAAAGGTACCAAATCATTGAGGGTTTATCTCAGATTTTAGATACCGTGATGCTTCATCAATCACCAATTTTTGACAAAGTTGAGCAAGCTAGTCTATTAACAACTTTTGTGGTTGCAAAGAGGGAAATGATACTGCAGCTTGATTTCTATTGAAGTCTCTTGTATTGCTTTACAATTCTGACTGAGGATAGGTTTGCAAAGTTCTGTCCATCTTGAGTTGATTTCAAATACCAGGAACAAAGGGAACTAAGATTGCTGAAATTCCATTCTTTATGGAACTGATAACCTGTTTGACTAGGCTGTAAATATTATATCACGAGTTTCAGGCCACAACCTAAGCATTGTCTTTGTGATGCGTACTTATTCAGTTGGGGATAGGGCATATTCTAGTTGGAAAGGATGTTTAAGTTCACATATTCTAGTTGAAAAGCAAATGTAATTGGTAGCTGAAAAAATAAAAATGAAGTTGGGGAGCCAAGTACTATGTGTGAATTGGAGAGTTTTTCTTTGGTTTAGAAGGTTGAAGATAAATTAGATCCAGCCCTTGGCTATGCATGGACTGTCACTTGATTCCCTACTCATTTTTAGGAAGCATGAACATGTTATATTTTCTGGAGCAATTTAAGTAACTTGGAGCCTACAGTAATAATGGCTCTACTAACCTGTTGTTCTCTCTTGGTGGAGCATTGGATGATATAGTTTGGCATTTGAAAGTTTGTTGCTTATTCTTTTAGTCAGGTCTTTGATATTATTTTCAGACATATTTTCTGGTAAGAAAAATGCAAAAATTCAACAGGTACTCTATGTTTCTTTAACTTGCTGTTTCACTCTTATTGTAGGTACTACTAATTGTGCGTTTTCCCCAGCATGAGTGTTTTCTTGGCCGACCTATCAACCAAGTAATTTCATTTGCCACGTTATATATTTGTCTCGTTAGTATGCATGGTTTCTGTTGGATGACAATACATCATACTAGCATTTATAATCTTCTCTTTCGTAGACATAGTAGGATATTTTGTACATTTATAGTTTTTCCGTGGATCATAATACGATTGTACTGTGGTTTCTAACTCTGTTTTTGTTGTAAAGGGTGTGAAGCTATGTGTTAAAACATGTATTTAACTAAAGAAACAAGAATAAGTATTGCATATATAAAACCTTAATTAAAAATTAGGGAGTAATGGAATTTATATGCGTGGTGTCAACCAATTTCTCTCTGCTGCATATTTTAATTTGTTTCCCGTCTTGCATTGAGCCATGGGCTTTGCTGCCATAGCATAACTGTAGTTGCCTAGGTGAATGCTTGTTTGATTCAATAGTGGGGAATTTTTTCACTAAACAAAAGGGATATTTCAGAACTTTACGCTGTTTTGAACCGGCTTTTGCCACACCAATGTAAGTAAATACACCAAAATATAGAAATCCACAATTCTTGTAGTGATAGAGTTTTGATGGGCTGTAGACACCGGGACCAGACTGCTTTTATGGACCCTATCCACCCAAAAGAAATTTCCATGCTCTTGCGAAGCACTGAGTAAAGATTCCAGATATATTGTGCAATGCTGGAAATAGTATTCCATGTCCTGATAATTTTTCTCCTGTCTTGTTCTGGTGAATTTCATGTGGCTGGGTTTAGTTTGAAGTTCCATTTCAACTTCAGTACTTTCTGTCCTTTTCTGTTCCACATTTGTGCTAATGATTATTACTAGATTGCTTTTGCTTAACCGCTATACTAATGATCTTGCAGGACTTCGGAGACCTTCTGATGAATTTCTTTATTTTTTTGGGTAAGCCAATTGCTGATAACGATTTCTTCTGGTTTATTTATTTATTTTTCTATCATTCATAGTGCTTTGATTTAGCTTTACACTGATGATAGGCCTACTTTGTTTTTTATAATACAGGCATTAAATGGCTATTGTTTAACATTTGATCTTTTTCTTCCCTAGGAATGTTTTTGATCCTCGGCAAATGCGTATTTCTGTACAGGGAAAGGGAGTATATATAAAGAGGGAAAGAGGTTGCAGGTAATGATGGCATCTTTTGCTTTCTTGTCTGTGCATGACATATGGATTTCTTGACGTCCACTACTTATATCTTGTTCATTTACTCCATGTAGCATCGACCCCATACACATTCATGATCCCCTTTTTCTGACTATTAATGTGGGACGCAATTGCTTTTGGATACATCAATGTATCATGGTAAACTGTGTTATTTTTTGGTTGGGTTGTCATGATATTTGCTGATCAATTCCCAATTAGTTTGTGCGAAAACCAGATGTTTGTTGAGAGAAAACTGCTTAAATAAACAATTGCAGTTGTCTGTAGTCTTTACTGATGAATCAATATATTTCACACGAGTCCACATGTTGAACTGGGTATCATATGTTGAATGTTTTCAAAATAATGTGAGGATTCTGGAGGATTTTGGCTACTGTTTGCACATGCAAGTGCTAAAACCTTTATTAGTAGGTCTATAACTTAATATCATCTCTCTGGGCACTGTCCCTAATTGGGTGAATTCTTCCCCGACTCTTTCGAAGATGGGTGCAGTGGGTGCAATTTCCTTTGACTCCGTTTCAAGGATGGGGAGGTATACCCTGTCTGGAGACGAGCCCAATTCTTCACATATATGTACATACATTTTTATTTATTTTATTATGTAAAATTTACTAAATACTAATGAAACCCAAGTCTAACACTTTAATTAGCTGCCTTTTCATTTCTCTGTCAATATTTTGATTATCAGATTTATAGAATGATGTGTGTGTGTGTGTGTGGGAGTTTTCGGAAGCTTAATTCTATTTTGGAGAATGAGCTTGCTTCTATTTTACAGATTTCTTAAGGAAATGGATTTGAGCTGTTGGGTTCATGGATGCATTACTTGCTGGTGCTTGAGTGTAGTTGCCCTCATTCTCCCTTATTTGTTGACTGACATTATAGCTTGTCTTGTTGCTAATGTAGGTTTTGCACCGCTGGGCTTCCTAGTGATGTTGTTGAAGTTGGAGAAATGTCTTTCCATCTTCATAATGTAAGTTTTGTTCTTTTCATGTTTACATTTACATCATTTTGATATGTACAGTCCCTCGACTTTCAATTTCATCAAAAACTCATCTGTATTATCAAATCTCATCTAATAGATCATTTTGTCATTCTTCCGTTAACTGCAGCTGTTAACTCGCTAACATGGCATGCCACATCAGCTCCTGTGGGCCCCATCTCTAAGGCAAAATTCTCAAATTGCCCCTGTCTCTCTCCCATCTTCAGAAGAACTCAGCTCATCGTTGTTGAATATCCACAACATCGGCTCCAACCCTAGAAAGTTCATCAAGCCCACCCACCCACCCTCCCTCCCTCCCTCCCTCCCCACAACAACCCCTCCTCCCTTTGCCACAACAACCCCAACCTGCTGCCTCCCCCGAAAGCCCCAACCTTTCTCCTAAACCCGACCCGACCCAAGATCGACCCTGATTTTAGCTCCATGGATGAGAGCGGGAACCCGCTTTCGGTGATCCGGGCCATGATTACGGTTCGATTTTTGGAGAGAGTGTCGTTTATGCTGGTGGAGTCGTTGGAGCTTCTGAAGCAGCTTGAGACCGATGCGAAGGCCTCGCCGGAGGAATAGGCAGCGCTGCGTGAGGTGGGCAGAGAGAACCGGGGGATTCTGGCCTTGTCGATGGCGGAGGAGAACAGTGGTATTATCTTCCTCCACCACATCCTCTTCCCAGACTATATCTTCAAAGTGAGAGAAACCGAGAAAATTTCAGATCAAATAGATTTGATTTGGAGAGCTAATTCTCAAAGAAGGGTTGTTGTAGTAGATCTGGAAAGGGAGAAGAAATCAATGTTTTTGAAGTTGTGGAGTGTGTCCCGAAAGCCCCAACCTTTCTCCCACTTTTGCTTTTTTTTTTTCCTGGGTTATTTTACAAATGATTCATAAAGTACCTTTTTCTTTCTCACGAAGTTGAAACTTCTTCGAGCTAGGCTAATGGATCTAACAAGGAAATTATGGTACTAGTAGGGATTGATATTTATGAACCCATGTAGGAATTGATTGTGGGGCGCCGAGGTACCAATTGAGGTTTTCAATTGTTTTTGCTATTAGTTTCAATCTCTGTTTGCAATTGGGGATGTCGGTAGGTTGCAATACTAGGAATGGCTCTGAAATCGTACTCGGAGATGTTGTAAATGACCCAAGATTGCGTGTCACACGAAATTGAATTTCTTGCTTTCTGGGGATGAAGATCAGTTCTTGCTTATGGGGACGAAGACCAGTTCTAATGGAGGCATGGACAATTTGGAAATTTTGCCTTAAAGATGGGGCCCACAGGAGCTGATGTGGCATGCCATGTCAGTGAGTTAATGGCTGTAGTTAACGGAGAGATGACGGAAGAATCTATTAGATGAGATTTGATAATGCAGGGGTGTTTTTAATAAAATTGAAAGTCGAGGGACTGAATTGATGTTGGGCACAAACCACAGGGCACTAAACAATATTTAGCCCATTCTTAAATGCCTCACACTATTCTTTCTCATCCTTCCACATGACTAGTCTAATTTGAATTTGGCAAAACATGTAAACTAAAATCCAACAAAGCAAAGCAGACAAAACAAAAAAATAAAAGAACTCTTGAGAGAAAATCTACCGCAATGAGAAACTATCCAACCCAAAATTTGCATCCATCCTGCAAACTAGCATGAGGATACTTTTTATATCCTAACCTTGAAATCGAGTAGGAAAGTATGAGCAAATTCATTTGAAAACAAACCAATCACATGAAATTAAAAGAGCGAAGCATAGGTGTATTGTAAGAGATTGCAGATAAAGATATGAGAGGAGAAGAAGATGAAAAAAATATGGGCATGGCTTAGATATGAGAGGAGAAGAAGATGAATAAATCTGGGCATGGCTTAGAGAGCCGTGAGAGGCGACGAAGATGAACAGTGGGAGTTGGGATAAGAATTAGGATGAAACAGATCCGTAGGATTTATTCATTTAACATCCAATGGTTGTAGCTTATTTGTCCCTTAAAAAGTGTCCCGCAGGTGAGCGGCCTTTTGTGTGTGTGTGTGTGTGTGTGTGTATACATATACACACACACACATATATATATATATATATTCATATATCAGTGTGTGACTTCCCATGTGACATTGCCAGTGAGATTTCAAAGAGTTTTGCTTCCAAGGCTTTGATTTATGAGGTCAATGACAAGCCAGCTTTGGAGGCCAATCCTCATCTCTATGACCATAGAGTGTTGGGTCCAAAGCAAGAGCTTTTCTTTTGTCACCACCTCAGGTATTTGTTTTTTGCCAATTTTGCATACTTTGTTTCTTGCAATTAGGAGACTATGGTACTTTATTTTCCTTTCTTTATTACATACTATAGTTTTTGGGAATTGATGCTTTAGTCATATATTTGGTTGTTAGCTTACTTCTAATTCTTCAGGAAAAAGGAATGACTGCTGCCTTGTCTCAATTGAATGCATTGGTCAAGGAAAATAACATGTTTTTTTGGCAGTGGAAGTATATGTTTGAGGTTAGAAATATGTCTTAATTAACTTTTCAGTTCATCTCTTCACATCAATTGATGCTTCAATTTTGATCGACTAATATCAAATTTGTGTTTGTGTTACTGAAAATTAGATTTTGGATTGAACTTACATACAATATATCATATGTTCTATTTCAAAAGGTTGCTGCTATTTCCACATCATAAGAGGTATAGCATGGAAAGAGAAAATAAGACCTATGCAGTCACAGGCTTCATCTACAGATTACAAAATTGAAATGTTCATTGACCTTTGACTATTGTTGTACTATTATTACCAATTGGTAAGTAATCTCCAAAGAGACTTGATCACTACTGTTGTAAGACAAAATCATTGTATTTTAACACAATGTTAATGTTAAACCCCTTTTAAATTTATCGACTTATTTCTCAAGCAAGTTTTCAAATGCATGTGCATCTCTGATTCAAAATTTTCTTGTTTGTTACCCAGAATTGCTTCGGTCCAAGCAATATTGCCCAAATTATGTATTTTATTAGTATTTTTAGCATTTATGACCGTTTTAGTGATTATATCCAGTCACAGCACTTTTATCTACTTAGCATTTAGTTGTAAATTTCAAGTAACTTTAATATATTTTGTGTAATGGTTCCGTTGAACTATGTTCAGGAAATTAATCCAAATATTCTAGACTTTTTTTATTTTTATTTTTTATTATATTTTTTTTTATATAGAAGCGAGAGGAGGACTATATCATCGTCCTCCCTCGAAATTTTATTAATACTCAAAGAAAATAATACAAGCGGGATGGAGGACTTAGCCAAGGCCAATCCCAAACAAAGGTACATGAACAAATGAAAAGCCAAACAAAAAAAGAACTTTCTAGAAAACTCCATGCAAGTACATAAGGGACAAACAATCAAACTCAAAAACCTACAACAAAGACATGAGACGTCCATGATGAACGTGGGAACATAATTAAGAGAATCTATATACTGGCCTTGAAGAGAAATCCTGGCCAAAGTCAGCAACCAAGAACGAGGGCAGAGACAACCACAAATTCCCTCCGTCATGAGAGGCACCATAATTAGCCAAGGTGTCAGCAGGGGCATTTCCTTCTCTGAATATGTGTGAAACATGCAGATGCAAAACCTTTGCAAGAGCCAAACAATTGGACCACTGAACATGGAGCTGCCAAGGAACCAATTTTGGTGAAGCAAAATACCTTAAAACAGCTGTCGAATCCGTTTCGACCCATAAGTATTAATTGCCACTCTTGCAGCTTGGCCACCCTGATAGCCTCAATAAACTCCAATACCTTAGCATCAAGAGCACTAGAAACCCGCACACGTGAAGCAAAAGCCAGAACAAATGCACCATCATTGTTCCGGGCAATGCCACCGAAGCCTGCGTGATCCTGAGCTCTAAAAGACCCATCAATATTTATTTTTATCCATGGGGACGGCGGAAGCACCCATGTAACTCGAGTAAACTTAGGAGCACATGGACGTAGCGGCGACAAATGCAAGAAGCCAAACATAGGAACCCCAGATTGAGAATTTGACGATGCAAAGATCAACCCATGCCATCTGACTCCTTTAAAGCCAATAGTAGAAAGTGGATGAATTTGTGCCAATTAAACATACGTCCGTCGTGCCGCAAATGGTTCCTCTCTGACCACAGACACCATAAAAATTGCACACAGTAATACACCAAAGTAGCTTTGAAGAAGTAGAAAGATGTGACATAAACTCCAAAGTAAGCAGGTCGTGCAATGAGAACAATTGGGGGAAAACAATATTGAACATGTGAAAGCACCACTTCCAGACATCCATCACAATCACACAGCCCGAAAACAAATGAAGCCAATTATCATTCCCTGCACCACAGAAGCTACACTGAGAACAAAGTGAAATCCCCAACCTCTGAAGCCTCTCTCATCTGTCAGAATTCTCCTATGAAGAATCTTCCAAGCACAAATGCTCTTGCGTGGCTGAATTGCAGGATGCCATAGGAAAGAACCCCAAGCTAACGGAGGGGATGGTGGGGCCAAGGTCAGGTAAGCCTCCTTTGATGTCAAAGCGCCCGATGAAGAATCAGACCAAACCACCTAATCCTTTGTTGGCTCGAAAGGAAGCGTAGTGGAGGTAAGGTCCGCTGCAACCTCAGGAAATAACTGAACAAAGATATCAGGAAGTGCCCAATTACCATGAACTCACTAATTGTATTATCAAGGTTAGCCAGTGCTTGGGGACTCAAGTTGAACACCTCCCCCAAAATCTTGCCCATCCAATTGTCCTTCCAGAGCCTAACCGAATTGACATCACCAATAATCCAACGCAGCTTGGAAAGCAAGGTCCTCCAAACCTGTTTCAACCCAAGCCAAACTGATGATTTTTTACAATAAGTACTAGGTTGGAACCTAGCTGTGAGAAACCGATCATTCAAAAAAAAGTAGCAGTGGAAACCTTGGAGACCACATCCCATCCTTTCTTGAAAAGAAGAACCTGATTCAAGACCACTAGATTCTTAAGACCCAAACCACCGTTATCCTTGGGTTGACAAACCTGATCCCAAGAAATCAACGCAACACCTTTTTTCAAGGGATCCCCGGTCCAAAAGAAGTTACGAATCCATTTTTGCACCTCCGTCAAAAAAGAGTGAGGCCAGGAATAAATATGAAAGCTATAGATGAGCAAACTGTGAATAACAAAGTCAATTAATTGCAATCTTGCTGCTTGAGATAACATTTTCCCCTTCCAGGAAGAGAGCTTACACCGAACTTTGTCAGCAATTGGCCTTAAAAATTCAGTCTTCGGCCTACCCTGAAAGATGGGAACCCCTAGGTAGATAAAAGGAAGCTCACCAATTTTAATACCCAAGAGATTATGAATAGCAGTCTGCTGACTAAGAGCATGCTTGCCAAGGAAGAGAAGAGATTTATTGCGGTTTACCAATTGCCCTGAATTAGCTCCATACTCGTCCATAAACTGAATGAGAGCATTAAGACCTTCTGGCCTAGCCTACAAGAACACCATTATATCATCAGCAAAAAGAACATGTGATGGAGGATAGCACACACCAGGGGCAGCAATGCAATCAATCTTGTTGTCCGCAACTAATGCAGATAAACCCCGACTCAACACCTCCTCTGCCAGACAAAACAGAATTGGCGAAAGCGGGTCACCTTGTCTAACACCTTGCGAACAGGTAAAGAAACCACAAGGCTGGCCATTAACCAAGATAGAGAGATGTGCCGACTGAAGCACGCAATGAACCCAGTGCACAAAAGTTCTATCAAACCCAAAAGTCCGGAGAACCCGGAGAAGAAAATTCCAATCCATGGTATCAAAGGCCTTAGCGATATCAAACTTAGCAGCAATGTTCCCAAATTGACACCGGTGGTCCAAGAGATTCATGCATTTTGTGTAATAGTAAAACATAATATGCATATTGAAGAGTTTAAAGTAAGGGTTTTTGTCCATAAACCCAATTTTTAGAGATTTTTTTCCCATTTACCCCATTAAGTTTTTTAATTCTCTCTTACCCAAAACACTCTAAAGAGGTCTTCCCTAATACCCCATTAAGATTTTTTTTTTTTTAAAAATTTTTAATACCATTTTACCCTCACCACTTTGAAACTTAGAGAGAGAGAAAAAATGGAAGAGAGAGAAACCATAGGAGACTTCGCCGGAACCTGGTCATCGGCCGCCGGAATCCAGTCACCGGTCGCCGGATTCCGGTCACTGGCAGTCGGAATCTAGTCACCGACTGCCGCCCACGGGAATTTGCTGAAAATCTCATCGGAAAGTTTTTTTCCCTCCAATAGACATCTATTGCCCCCCAATAGACGCCTATTACCCCCCAATAGACGTCTATTGGAGGGCAATAGAGGTTCATGAAACCTCGCTGGAAGTCTCAAAAGAGGTTGTTGTAGATCTCATATGGGGTCGGAGAGGTTTATTGCCCCCTGAATAACCTGTGTTGCCCCCCAATAGACGCATATTGCCCCCCCAATAGATCGATGTCTATTGCCCCCTAATACCCATTTATTTTTAAAATTAGACAAATAAAAATTTGATTAAAGAAAAAAACAAGTAAATTACATCAATTCAAAACATGTTTTGCCCGTCAATAGACGTGTATTGCTCCCCAATAGACCTTTAACAAATCTCTATTGCCCCTCAATAGCCATTTATTGCCCCCCTCAAACTAAAGTAATTACCATTGGTGATCAGTAATCATAAGTAATAATTACCAACTCTTTTAAATTTTGAAAAAGATGACATAAACTATTTATTTATGAAAGAATGCTTATTAAGTTTTGCTGATAAAGGGTGAAAGGAGTATGTCTCTAATTCTCTATTAAGTAAGAATTGAAGTTCAGAGTAAATAATACCATCAGCCAGCAAATATATATATATATATATATATATATGCGAAGTTAAAAGAAGAAAATATAAAAATTTTGTCAATAACTAAAAATGGAATACAAAGAAACTATCCAAGTGAGAAACTATCTATAATTGCATGCATGTAGCCATTAAGATCAATGGATACAGAGAATTGAAGTGTGGGTCATTCATTCCTCAATGGCTTCTTTGACCATGCATAAAGAAAGCAAAGACAATGCCCAGAAAGAGTGGAGCCAAGTGTACCTAACAAGGTAATCCAAGTGCTTCCTGAGAATCTTCGAGTCAGACACAAGCTGCTTAGTGTTCTTCCCCAATGTATGCCAAATTGGATCTAATTGCCTCCTCACAATCTCCTCAAATGAGAACAGCCCATTTTCGACAGCCAAGTCCTCACACCAACCTTGTTCGTCTTCTCATTTCTTTCAAGCAAGACTTCAAATGTTTTCTGAATCCACCATGTACTTGGTCATCGGAACCTAATATCCACCACCTCCGGCACGTCCCTATCCAACTCATTTGAAACCTTCACATGAAACCTCGACCACAGATGCAATCTCCTCAAATATAAATACTTCATGGTCCTCTCCGTCTTCACAAACCCGAAGACCATGGCATGGGGCTTATCCGAAAACACGCGGACGAACGCCGTTTTGTTGAGGGACCGGAAGATCTTGATGATGAAGGCCTTGATGGAGGTCTCGGAGAGGAAATCGACGGCGAGGATGATGAGGCCGGCGATCTGGGAGGTGGGGATTTAGTGAGGGCGACTTGCTCAATGGAGGAATATTCCTTGCCGGAAAGAGATCGGAGAGTGGAGGGGAGGGGAGGGGAGGGGAGAGAGAGGACAGAGAGAGAACGTTTTCTGATTTTATGTATGATTTGTTATTTCACAGTTCTTTGAAGGGTAAAATTGTCATTTGACGTTTAAATGGGGTAAGTGAGAATAAAAATTTGTTGGTGGTGTAAGTGGGAATACCTTGGCCCAATTTTGTGCATTGAGTCAAGAACCCTTAAAGTAAATCTTTTCTTCGGTCCAAGCAAGGGTAGAAGGATAATACGTGTGAATTTTTTTTATTTGGTATGGTTACATAATAAAAAAACAAAGGGTTAATGCTCATACACCCTAATCCAAGGAAATACTTCTCATACACCCCAGTGTATTATTTTTATTCCTCTTTACACAACTCTTTCTTCTTTTTATTCCTACCTACCCGTCTTGTCAAAATCCCTACCTTTAGTACCCTTAGTTGTTTCCTTCTCGTCTGATGTCTATAGTTGCATATTTTAAAAAAAAGTTTTGTTGAAACGTGGTGGGCCCATCAGAATTTTGTTTGTTTAAAAATGCAGTGTTAACGGGCATCCTCTATTTCAAAGGTAAACAATATAAATTACTATTCATAATTTCGATCGTTGACAGACTTGAGTTGAATGCTATTTGCAAAAATACTAGCAAAGAATTACAAAAGGAAAGAGAAAAGTTGAGAAAATTGAAAGACTTTAGAGAAAGTCTTAATAGAGAAACTCTCAACTACTGGGATATCATCTATAGACTTCAAACCAGAATCTATAAATTAGAACAAGATATTGATAATCTCTTATATATTCTGGAAGAGGAACAAAAACCTGTTGATTATTTGAGCATTGGTTAGATCCGCAAATCACTGGTATCAGAGCTTGTAAAGAGTTCAGCAGGGGAATCCCCGATGGGGACAATGTCTGATTTGATAATAGAGAGACTGAATTCTCTATTACAATCTTCTGATGAAAAATATCAGAACCTGCAGCAAGAATTAACTAGATGTCAAAATCATCTAGAAAAAATACCTGCTATAATCCACCAATTAGAAAAATTGGAAAACAAACTGGATTATATCAAGGAACTTCCAAAAATGGAAGAAGAAAAGCTAACAAGTGTTAGTAGAAAAATCAATGAACAGCATAAAACGCTGGATTCTATAAAAAATATACTAAAGGACAAGAAAGTGCCTACAATAAAAAAGAAAGCTAATGGATTCAAACCATTAGAAAAACCAGATAAGAATCATGTTCCAAATATGATTTTTCTGGATCCATCTACTAGTTCTACTAGTATTCGGTATGAAAATCCAAAAGAAACTCGAGATGTCAATATGATGAGCATCTTCAGGAAAAAGAAAGGAGTACAACTCCTAAATGCTGAAGAATTCGAATACAACAAAATCGAGCATGAGGTAAAAAACGCCTAAATTCCAAAACTAGATTTCAAACAAATCTACAAAAGGGGAACATTTGACCTGATGGACAGCCATCACTTCAAATTACTGGAATTTACAACCCCTTCCACAACAGGAGAGACAGATCTCTTGATGATTACTCCTGCTGAAGTTGCCAGAGCAAGAGCAAAAAATTATCAATTTATGCATATTGGAGCAGTCCAAGTAGGCATAAAACTTCTTGCCTGGGAAGGCATAAACTGTTCAGTTCTATGTGTCTTACAAGACAGTAGAGTAACAGACTTTCAAGCTAGTCTGCTGGGAACTCTTGAAGCATCTTTATGCAATCAAGTAGCTTATTTCAATTGCTTCCCAAATTTCTCAACCAGCTTGAAGGATGCAGCCCACTGTCTCCGACTGAGAGTCAAGACAGATGGCATATCAATGAAAAATGATATGCAAGAATTGGCAATAGTATACAAGATATACTATAAACTGATGAGTACCACAGTAGAGCCAAAGACAAGGATATCAAACATCCCTGGTCTCACTACTAGATTCCTCACCAGTCAGAAGAACCATTCTCAACAGATTCACAAGGTTGCTTGGAATGAAGTAACTTTTCCTATTGAATGGAAATTATTTGGTTCGAAGCTACCAACAGAGAGTGCAAAAGCTAAAATTTATGAAAGCAGAAAGACTGGAGAAATCAGTCTGAATTTTGACAATCATAGAAAAAGTGATGTCTGTCCTGAAAATATCAGGATAAATAAAAATCTTCTCAGAAGAAGCTAGTATTAGTGGTACAAAAAACTCTGTAGAACAATCAGAGTCTATCACTGAAGAAGAATTAGAAGCTAATCTAAACAGACCAGTAAACATGCTTAGAGCACAAAAGCTCTATGATCTGTATGAAGAAGCTAAGAATTGTCAAAATTCGGAACAATTAGAAAAACTAATCGAAGAAATGAAAAAATTCAATCCGGGAAAGGAAAGAAAACTCCTTCCCTATCAAGATATTGAAATGGAAGAAGGAGAAAGCTCCAAAACTTCCATCATTAGAGAAAAGGGAAAGCTAAAACTCCTTGTACAGAAAGCCCCTATGGGCAAAAATGGAGAAAGAAATTCTCAAAGATTTGTCCTAGAGGACAAGATTCCCAGAGTACCAATTTCCAATTATGGAATATGGCTAGATCTGGATAAAGCTCTAGACAAGAGAAAAACTCTTGACCAATGGGTAGACAGCCTGATGATGGCATCTGCTCTTACCCTTGGAAAGTTTGAAGCTCCCGATCTTTAGATGTACTTTGAAACTACTCTCACAGGAGTAGCAAAAAAGTATTACTTCTCTTTCAAAGAGACAGCCAGAGGGAAAGAATGGCTGGAGGAGATCAAAACTTCGAAATCTCCGTATGATTTTGCAATACCCCTGTACGTTCAGTTCTGTGGAGATCTTTCAAATCTGAGTGAAAAGCCTAAAGAAACTACCAAATCAAATATCTGTGCTCTCAAAATCTGTGACATGAGATATTTTGAAGAATACTTGAATGAATTTCAAGAATATTACTGTACAATTGGTGAACTAGAAAATACTGATCTAGTTAATCTGTTGCACAGAAAACTCCCTGAACCATGGAGAACAGCTATGAGAGAAAGCATAGCTGAAAAACTAATTGAAAGATTTTCAGTTGGAGGAATTGCCGACAGAATCCGACAATTACTAAAAGAACAATGCAAAGCCAATCTTAGAGCTAAGATGGCCAAGAAACAACTTAAAGGAGTTGAAAATTTCTGTTACGGAATACTGGATATGCCGACCAACTGGGGATGTCATGAATCCAAATTCCACAGAAAAAAGAAAGAAAGATATTACTTTAAAAAATTCAAAAGGAGTAATAAGAAGAAAGATTGGAAATTCAAGAAAAGTTTCAATTACAAGAAACATCAGAATGAAGATCCTAAAAAGAAATTCTTCAAGAAAAAGAAGAATACTCATCAGCATAAACAACCAAGCAAGAAAGCTTGCCGATGTTGGTTATGTAAAGCTGAAGGGCACTATGCCAATGAATGCCCAAAAAAGGGTAAAAGATCTACGAAAGCTCTCTTTGAAGAATATGAGCAAATAGTAGAAACAGCAAATATGAAAGGCTATGAAATAGCTTATTCTGATGATGAAGAAGACGACAGGTCAGTTTACTCTGCCTGGTTTGAAGATGAAAATTCATCTGACTCTGAGTCAGATTCTGAAGTAGAGTACTTCAAATCATGACAGATGAATATTCTAAGAATCAAAAACTGGGAAGAAAGTAAGACAGAATCTTTAATGTCTTCTTATCAGGTAAACCCTGATACATTCGTTTGTGACTATTGCCTATGTCATGAAAAGAATGGTCTCCCTATGTTTTGTGAAGAGTCAAAAAAGACTTATCACAAAGAATGCTTCATAGCTGAAGCAAGAAGGAAAACCAAGAATGGCCTTGTCAGCCAATTAGTAGAACAAGAATATGAAGAATATTTCTCTGAACAAAAAGAGAAAAACGTAGAAGCCTTGTTCCAAGAAATTATGGAACCATCTTCCTCAAAAATAAAGGAAGAAATCATTGATAAAGAAAAAATCGATGAAAATGAAAATTTTGAATTGGTTGAACCACCAGAAATTGTTCCAGAAGAATGTAAACCATTCATCCAAAAGGAACAAGCTCAAGAAAATGAGCTTCAATAATCGAAAGTTGTCTCTACCAGTAGATACAACAACTACATAGAGATTAGACTAAAATTCCCTGATCACAAAAAATATCATCTATATGCCTTTGTAGACAATGGATCAGGATTTACTATTGCAAAAAGATTTGCAATTCCAGAAGAACTCTGGAAAGAAGATAAGAAAAGAACAGCTACTGGTGTCACATTTGATGGAAGTCACCTTACCATGAATAAAGTAGCAAAAAATGTTCATATCACCATTGGTGGAGGAACATTTATCCTCCATAATGTTTGGCAATCTGAAGGCCAAGGATCAGATTTCCTGTTGGGAAATGATTTTATTCTCCAACAGAGATTCATTCAGGATGACGAAGCAATAGGCTTCAGAAAAGGAGAACGGGTGTTCTGGGCAGACCGACTTACACAAGCAAAAAGTGTAGTAGGTCCTGGTTTTACTACTCAGTATCAGAGATCGCAACAGAATAGTGATGATCTTACCCCCTACAAACCCAAATTCGAACCTATACTCCAAATCAAGCAACAAGAAGAATTACTTGTTGAAGAATCTTCTTCTTCTGAAGAAGAAACTAGTGGAGATGAAGAAACTAGTTTCATCCATGAGCATAACGTCAAGCACTTCCAGAATAAGCTTGAGTCTCAGAAAATTCCCACTCTTGAAAAAATCAAGAAACTACTCGAACAGAATATCGATGTAGATCCTCAGAAGTTTTGGGAAAAAGACCCAGTGGTCTGTGAATTAAGATTGCATGACATGAATGCTGTATGTCATGTCAAAACCATTCCTCAGTATAAGGAGGAAGATCAAAAGGAATTCAGAAAAGATATTGAAGATCTCCTGAACAAGAGATTAATTCAACCTTCCATTAGCCCTCATCATGCTCCAGCATTCTACGTGAGAAATCATGCAGAAACTCTAAGAGGAAAAGCTAGAATGGTGATTGACTACCGAGATGTCAATAAAAAGACTGTCAAAGACAGTTATCAAATTGCTCAAGTACGAGTACTGATCAACCAGCTCAGAGGAGCTAAAGTCTTTTCGAAATTCAATGCAAAGTCGGGTTTCTGGCAAGTCAAGAAGCATCCTGAGAGTGTACCTCTCACTGCATTTGGAACACCTCAAGGACATTACGAATGGTTGGTAATGCCTTTTGGTCTAAAACAAGTTCCCTCAATCTTCTAGAGAAAGATGGCCAACATCTTCAAACATGTTGCGGAGTTCTGCATCGTCTACATAGATGACATCCTAGTCTTCTCCAAAAACAGAGAAGAACACATGAAACACCTCCATGAGGTAGTAAAGCTGATAGTTCAGCATGAAATTATCCTAGGAGAAAAGAAAATCTTCTTTATCCTCGATGAAGTTGATTTCCTAGGAATAAATATCAAAAACGGAGTGATAAAACTCCAGCCTCACATCCTTGAGAAGATCTGGAAGTTTCCAGATAGAATCCTTGATGCTAAGAGTCTAGAGAGATTCCTTGGTGTCATAAACTATGGGAGATATTTTATTCCCAAAATATCAGGATTAACAACGATGTTATCTCCTAAAACAAGTTCCAAAAGAAAATGAAACTTCACAAAAGATGATGAAAAAATTGTGAAGCAGATAAAAAATCTCTGCAAAAACCTTCCTCCTCTACAGCAATTAGAGGAAAATGATGAAATCATCCTCCAAACATATGCGAGTGATAACTATTGGTCCGGTGTTGTTCTGGCAAAAACACCTGGCGCTAATATTGAAAAAATCTGTAAATTTTGTAGCGGCAAGTTCAGCCCTGCAGAAATGAATTATCCCACAGGGGAAAAAGAAATTTGGCTGTCAAAAAAACAATTTTAAATTCTCCAGCTTTTCTTGGAAAACCCTTTACGGTCCGCACCGATTGTGCTAGAGTAAAGAATTTCAAAAATTTTAAACTTGATAAAGCTGCTGACAGAGGAAGATTAGCTAACTGGCAATTATTTCTTAACCAATATGATTATGTTGTTGAATTAATTGCAGGAAACAAGAACTATCTTCCAGACGCCTTAACCAGAGAATTGGCAATGTTCAGCCGAAAAGATGATGACGAAGGTCGTAATCCCAGAAGCAGAAGAACTGGGAAAGAACATGAACCTGAATAGGATCCCATGGAAACCAAAGAAAAAATCCTCAAAAGGTTTCTGCTAAGTCCTAAAGGACTAGCCACAACTAATCAATCCCAGGGTAAAGGATTGGCTAGCCCGTCTCAAACGGCAGAAGGTAAAGGCTCATCAAGACCGTTGAAGGCTGTTGCTTTGCCAAAAAGCAAAACTACTCCAACTGGAGTAATAAATGTTTTTAACTATGAACTTCAAACATTCGATACTTCTGTGTTCAGAACTGGCAGAAGACTAGCCTACCACCAGAAAGCAATTCTGGATAACCTCCTGTTTGCTTTTCAGGAAAAGAGCAGTGGTTTGATGTTTCTAGCACTCTTTGCACTTGCTGAGGAACTCTATGAAAATGGTAGACCACAGTTTGGAGAACTTCATACACATCAGAGTGCTGTAAGAAAAGAAAAAATTCACTTCCTTGAAAGTCCAGAAAGTGCTAGGGTCCCTATCATGGCACTTAATGAATCAGACTGGCATGAATTTCATAGTCTGATAGGAAGTCATAATTTTGAAGACCGAGTTCCTCCAACTCTCTTTATCATTGCAGGACCCTATGTTGGAAGATACTTAGTCAATGTTCAGAGTGAACATCCTCAATAACACAAGCTTTGGCTTGTTGAAAATGGTTTTGTCCATAATCTGTGGACTAAAACAAATGATGATCTAAAAGGTTTGCCTCCCATCATTGTCAATACAGTCAAGAACATTAGAAAAAATGACTGCATGTTTCGTCTGAAGTTCAGATCCACTCCTCCAGAATGGAGTCAAAAGGAAAACGGAGAGGTTGAGTATATTTCTCCATATCATTATGTGAGAATTATTCAAAGAAAATATCTTCAACCCGCCTGTGTTAGATACAATGGCCAGCCTAACTCAAGCATCTCGTGGATGAAAGCCATGGCCTTGGAATATATCAAAAAGATCATCTCTGAAGATATCAACAACACCTTCCTGGCAGTAGGAGAAAAAAACTATAATCACTGCTTACGATCACCCTGACGTAGTCAGCAGTGACCTATTCCTATCTCTCACCAGAAAGGAGATAGTCTCGACACTGACGTGCTTACAATAGATAGAAAAGCTTGAAAGAGACAACCATTACAAGATGTACGTAGACACAGATGTCGAAGACAATGCAACAACTGTTAGGATGGCCCAAGCAGACAAAAACTCCTTTGTCTTTGGCCACAACTCAGAAACAGATGAGAATATGTAAAGTCACAGGTGAAGCCATAAGTGAAAGCACCAAAGATGCAACTGTAGCACCTTTTGACTTAAAAGGCTACTTTTGCTTTTTCAGAAAGGCAAGTAAAAAACACTTCACCTCTCACCTAATAAAGCTTTTGCTTTTCCCCTAACGACCTCCATCATCAGGAGCACTCAGGAAAGCAGAAGGTCACAGAGTTGTTCTGTACATTTTTATGTTTTGAATTCAAGTTTGAGTTCCGCTCCCTTTATAAGGGGCCTTAAGTTCATTTGTAAGGTATCAGAAAATTGAGCAGAAGAATCTTCTCTCAAAGAGTAAGAAAGCTATAGTAGCAGTGTGTTTCCCTTCCTGTCTAGAAGTGTGCTTTCATTTCAAGTAAGTATCTGTTCTCATGGATAGCTAAACAGCTTTTGCTGTTACCTAAGAATGAGGCTCTGAATGTTTAACATATGTGTATTTTAAATAAATAAATTCAGGTTAATTACTCCCCCACTTCATCAAAACCTTATAATTGTCATTACGTTTTCAGTACTCATATTTGTCATTATGCTTGCATCCTGTAGAAATCCAAGGTTCTAATTTTACTATTCACTTGAAAAAATCAGTTTTAAACCAAAAATCTAGACAAGCAGCAGTGATTCCGCCTGTTAAAGTAACTGTTAGGCAAGAGGTCGTTAGGTGAAAAACTTAGGCATGTTGAAGGCTAGTCTTGTTTTTAATTTTGTCGTTTAGAGCAAGGTTCTTTTTGGTCGACTAGTATTGTTAAAACCAACGGTTAACATAGGATACAATAGACATATCATGAAAATACCTATCCCTATTAGTCTTTTCCTAAAAGTAATAGTGTAATACAAAAGTGTTGGGCAGTTGGGAAAAATACAGAGGCTTTTTGGGTATACGGGAAAAGACCCAAAAACAAAATTATGCATTATAGTAGCATATTTTAGCATGTATGACCATTTTAGTAATTATACCAAGTTAAAGCACTTTTGCCTTGCAACTTACCAAACACTTAGAAATTGCTTTTCGTTGTCACAACACTTTTAAAATCAATTTACCAAACACCTCAGCTGCTTCTTCTCACAGCAAGTTCGGAAGTACTTCATCTCACAGCAGGTTTGGAAGTGTTTTTTCTCACAGCACAGCAATCCCAAACTAAGCTTTTTATCCTCTCATTTTTTAATTTTTATTTTTTTAATGTGACCTCATAATATAATAATTTAATATCAATATAAAAAAAAATTATGACTATTTGTCAAGTTGGACCCTGCCACGTGTCCAAATGAGTTTCAGACTTTGGTAGTTTAGAATAGCAGACAATTTTCTTCTCTCTCACCTTCATTGCCTGCATATATCATTTCGTAGTTTGAGGATTCATATACCATTTTGGAGGTTGAGGATTAACCAAGATAGTACGATGATTAGAGTTAAATCTCGGAAGATGATGGAATTCTCAGCCGCGCGCCTTGCCAAGTACAAGAAGAAGCGGAGAAAACCTAGTTTTAAAACGCACCGCATCGGCCTGAAATCCAACCCGCCCCGATCCTAATTCCAAAAACCCTAAACTCAGCAACCCGCCCCAATCCTAATTCCAAAAACCCCCGCATTCCCAATTCCATTCCCTCTCTAAGCATGGAGGCTCTGAAAAAGCAATTGCAAGAGGAGTTTGAGGCACTGCAGGGCCAGATTGCCAAGATTGTTGGGGACAACGAGAAAGAATGGAAGACGATCAAAAAGCAAATGAGTGACTTGGAAGAGACGGCGAACCAGTTGCTAGACATGTTTCCCGTTGCAGAGGACAGGGATGATGAAGAGGAATGGCTGGACTTCCGGGTCGACTGTGAGCGGTTGATTAGGGAGCGGGCTGAACTTGTAGGAGAGCAGCATGAAATTGAAATTGAGGAGGAAATTGAAATTGAGGAGGAAGCGAGAGAAGAAGAGTTTCGGCAGCTGGAGTTGAGGAATCTGCGATTGGCACACGAACTTGCAATGGTCAAAGCAGACCTGGCATATGCCGAAGAAAAACTGGGTGTGGATTCCACAGCGGTTCCGGCTGGACCTCGTTCCCAGTAAGTACTACACTTTTAGTTTACAAAATTTTTTTGATTATGTTTGTTTTTGTCTAGTGTGATTCTTGTTGTTGCTACTTGCTGCTAGGATATCAGTATTAGTTTGAGAGAGCAACAGCTGGTGGGTTGGGGAGTGTTGAGAGATTAAGAAAACAGAATGGTTTTAGAAGAAACAGAGGGTTCTTAGCTGTAGAAGGGATAAATACAACGAGAGAGGGAGGTTAGGGGAGAGAGGCCTAGCCACCAAGCCTTCAAATTTCATTCCAATCTGATTTGGGAAGAACATGGAACTCAATAAAAGTACAGAAACCAGAGTACGTAAGAAACTAATGCACTTGGAAATTAGATGAGCCAACATGCCTAACATAACAGTAGAAGGGAAATATTCTGCCACCATTTCTACCCACCCTCTCCATTATTTCTTTTTGAATGCGAAAAGGAACAACCAGCACAGTTGCCCGACCAACTAGGCTTTCAAGAAAGCTTTGCATTCAATTCTGCTGCCACGACATCAATGAACTCTTCCGTGTTCAAGTAGTGGTTCCTAGCAAGGTTAGGTCCGTTAAGAACTAGTGCAAGATCCTTGGTCATTTTCCCAGATTCCACAGTTTCAATACAAGCTTCTTCCAGCGTCTGAGTGAAATTGTCATCCAACTTTGCCTTGTGCTCAAGCTCTCTTGTCCAAACAAAAATAGAAGCTATGCTGTTTGTGCTGGTTTCACCACTTTTCTGGTGAACTCTATAATGCCGAGTAACTGCACCATGGACAGGTTCAGCTTCTTAGGTCTTTCTATCTGGGCAAACCAGTACTGATGTCATCAATCCAAAACCTTGAGCTAAGAAATCACTTTGCACATCGCCATCATAATTCTTGGATGCCCAAACATAACCACCTTCACTTTTGAATGCATAAGCCACCATATCATCAATGAGGTGATGTTCATACCATATGCCAGCAGCTTCATACTTCGATTTCCAAAGGGCATCATAAACTTCTTGAAATATGTCCTTGAACCTTCCATCATACTTATTAAGAAGAGTGTTTTTTGTGCTATTATAAGAGGCCACCTTTTTCTCATAAGCTGTGTTCATAGAAGCTTCTACAAAAGCACAGATTGACTCATCGGTGTTGTGCATGGCAATTGCTACTCCCCCTTCCCCTGTAAAGTTGTGTAATTCCAGTTCGGTCATCTCGTCCTTTCCTTCTGGAACAAACAACAATTTCAATTTTCCAGGTCCTTTGATAACTGTATCAGTTGCTCGATATTGATCACCGAAAGCATGTTTTCCAATGCATATTGGCTTCGTCCAATGAGGTAAGGAATGTTCTTGCAAAGAATCAGTTCTCTGAAAACAGTACCATTCAAAATATTCCTAATAGTCCCATTGGAACTCCTCCACATTTGCTTAAAGCTAAACTCCTCATGTGAGCTTCATCTGGTGTGATAGTCGCCCATTTGATTGCTGCATTGTACTTCAGAGTAGCCTCTGCACTTTCAACGGTAACTTTATCATCGTGGCATCACGGTGGGTAAGACCAAGGTCAAAGTACTTAATATCCCAATCCAAAAAGGGGAAAATAAGCTTATCCTTAATTGATTTCCAGAAAATTCGAGTCATCTCATCTCCATCCATCTCAACGATGGGATATCGATCTTGATCTTCTCAAATGCCATTGTGGCTGATAGGATTTGATTGATTGGTAGAAAGGTTTGGATCAGCGACTCTTTTCAAGGGAGAGAGTCGCTCAGTGGTTTTGACTCGTGAATCAGGCATTAATAATAAGATTCTTGAAAAATCACTATAAGATTTAAATAGACTCTTAAAAACACTAAGACTCATAATTACTCTTCATAAAACTGAAAAATGACATCAGCCAAAAACGTGTGTTTCCATACCTTCCTTGCTACAGTACACTCCCAAAGCAAATGAGTTATTGATTCATCTCTACCACCACAACCCAAACAATCTGAATGCATCACCACCCTTTGCTGCATAACCGCCGATGCACAATGTAGATATCTGTTACATGCTCGCCAAAGAAACAATTTAATTTTGTTTGGAATCTTCAAACCCCACAGTAGCTTCCAACCTTGTGAGGTCACTCCATTCTTCCCACTACACTGCTTGATACATCCAAACCCTTACTCCGTTGTCTATCTTGAGCTGCCACCCAATAGCCTGATTTCACCGTATACCTCCCATTGTTATTGTAATATACCAAATCAATTTGTCATGCCCCCCACAGTGTGAAAGCAGGATTGAAAGTATAGGCTTTGCTTCCGATTCAAAAAACTGATTAGCAAATAACATCCACATCCCACTCCCTTTGTGAGGTGATTAATGCTGCAACTCTTGTGTTACTAGGCAGTGTAATAGAAGATAAAACTTTAAAATGAGTAGGCTGAGGTACCCATTATCTAACCTTATATCAGTTTGAGTTCCATCACCCACCCTCCATCTCATCCCCAACTCAAGCACTTAATTTCCCCACACTAAACTCCTCCATATTAAAGAAGCTCCACTACACCCCTAGGCATCCAACCAATCCGCATCTGGAAAGTACTTAACTCTAGTTAACCTGCTGTCGAGAGAATGCAGAGAAAGCATTAGCTGCCAAAACGTTTTGGCTAGCAGAGATTTATTGAAAATCTCCAAATCTCTAAATCCCAAACCACCATCCCATTTACTGCCACACAATTTCTCCCATTTGCACCAATGCATCCTTTCTTATCACCACCCTTACCCCACTAGAACCTAGTTATCTTAGATTGAAACCTTCGCTGTACCCCTTTTGGCAATTTAAAAACACTCATCGTATAAGTTGGGATTGCCTGAGCCACTGCTTTCACTAATATCAGCTTCCCAGCTTTAGAGAGAAATTTGCTCTGCCAACCCTCCAGATGATGATCCAATCTTTTATCTAACTTTCTATACATCTTTTTATTCTTCCCCAACATAGTTGGCAGGCCTAAATGTCTTCCTCATGAAAAGGAGCAATCTGCACCCCTCCTGCAACTCAGATTTCACATTAGTTCTCACACTGGTCCAAAAGCAACCAGACTTTAGAAGTTAATTTTTTGCCCCACCACACTTTCATACAATAGTAAGATTTTCTTTAGATTAGTAACCTCCTGCAAATCAGCTCTTGCAAACACTAGACTATCATCTGCGAAAAGCAAATGACATAGAAGAAGCAATTGGAGTAGTTTGTACACCATGAATCGTACCCATCATATCCTTAGATGTGAATAAACTCTATAAATCTTCAGAACACAAAAGAAAAAGGTACAGGATAAGGGGTCCCCTTGCCGAAATCCTCTTCATCTATACATTTGGAAGCCCTTTTGCTTTTGCTTTTTTTTTTTTTTTTTACTTTTCATCTGTTGGCTTGTTATTTGCATATAATAAAGTACTTATTTGGACGTTAGTAACATTTTACGTTTCTTTCACTTTTCAGGGGTGCTGCCTTAGGCCTGTTACCGTACATGGCTATGGTGTATGTGTCGTTATGCTGGGTATTTGGATGATGATATTAGTATTTCTTCTTGGATAGATACAATATTAGTAGTATTTCTAGATATATAGTGCCCCACATGCCATGGATGATGCATAACCTCCACATGCCATGGATGATGCATAACCTTTGAGAGGTTTATTACATATATTCAGGCACAGAACTAGGGTGGGATTGAGTAGTCCTACAGCCGACCCGTTTATTTTTTGTTATTTTTTTGAAAAGGAAAAAAAATTTCTAATCTAAAGAGCGTTTGGAATGCACCAAAATTAAAATTAATTGCCCAGTGTTGAAGGAAATCAGCTATTAGTGTGCCTTATCAAACTAGGAGTAGCAATAGGAGAGAAGGTTCTAGATTTCCCAATCCTACACGGATTGGTATTCCTTGTAACATTAGAACTAGCACTTTGTAATCCCTATATATAGGGCTCCTATTCTCAATAATAAGAATACATCTCTCTCATCAATCTCTCTCAAATACATTATACTTAAACACGTTATCAGCACGACTCTAACCACAAAACAGAAAACCAAAACTCATTCACAAAGCAGCCCCTAGCCCGAGCTAGCCGAGCCTTCGCTGCAGCCCGCGCACCCGTGCGCTTGCAACCTTGCACAGCAGCCCCTGCTGCCCCCTCCCTGCAGCCCTGCGTTCCTGCCTGCTGCCATCGAAGCATCACTGCTGCGCAAACAAGCCAACGCACACCCACTGCATCTTTTTCCCGTTCCTGTGCACATCCGTCTTCTTGCAAGCCTCGAAACGTCTAGTTCGGAAGCTCAGATCGAAAAACTTTATTCATCAAAGTTGTTCGTCTCTGTCTCTTCCATCTAACCTCCGAATTTCAGCCTTATCGGAGTTATATTGAGATCTGTACACCAATCGAAGTACAAGCTGCTCAGAACAGAATCTGCTCCGAATTTTCAACAAGTAAGTATTCAAAAGAGTAAGTTTTGAAGTTCCTATAATTCGAAATTTAAATATTTCTTCTTTTCTCGGGGACTTGAAAACCTCCCTTCTTCTACATCCCACCTTTCTTATAACGTGGGTTCGATTCTTGAAAAGCGGAATCGTGGGGATTCACGCAATTTAACGAACTAAGAGCGTTCGTAAGACTTCGGACTAAAAGCGTCCGTAAGCATTGATTTAACGAACTAAGAGCGTTCGTAAGCTACGAACTAAGAGCGTTCGTGAGCATAGATTTTGACCATTTAAACATCACTGTTTCGGTCTAATCCAATTTTCTTGGAAATCGATTTCTTGGTAGCATAGCTCGGAAATCTTAATATTTAGTCGTCGTGGAAGTTTTAACTCCGAGACTAATATATTTCTTCTTCTTATTTCAGGATGTCAAGACTTGACTTTCCTATCCTTGACTCAACTGGCTCTGAATATCATAGTTGGGTCACGGATGTTGAGAATCATCTTACTTCAAAAGGGGTCCTACCCGTAATTCAGGCACCAAATCCAGATCTCTTATTCGAGCGTACGGCTACGAATAATGCCACCGCCCTTATTTTGATAAGGCGCCACATGGATAAATCACTCCGATTGGAGTACATGGCAATCAAGGATGCTAGGGAATTATGGGTTGCGCTAGAAGAGCGATTTGGTAATATCAAGGATACCCTCCCCCCTGACTTGAAAGTTCAATGGGGCAATCTACGATTCGCCGACTTCAAGTCTGTAGCTGAATATAATTCAGAAGTTCTACGCCTCAAAACCATGTTGGGGTTCTGTGGACAACCCGTTACAGAGCAAGAACTAATTGAGAAAACTCTCTCCACCTTCCCCGTCTCAGCTATTTTGCTATCAAAGCAATACCGAACTGAATTCAATACTGGACGGCTCACGAGATTTCATCAGCTCATTACTGTGATGTCTGTAGCTGAAAAACATGATAATATCCTCGTGAGAAATTATAATTCAAGGCCTATTGGAACTAAGAGTGTTCATGAGGCGAATTATAATAATGCACCCAAAGGAGGGCGCAAGGAGCGGAACCCTAAGAATAAGGGACACAACGGACGTTCTGGTCCATATAACCGCCCTACAATGGAAGGTACTCGTCAGAATGAAGGACGATCACGTGGCAATACATGGCAACGTGGGAGAGGCGGCCATGGGGCTCCAGGACGTGGAGGAACCACCCAAGGCCGTGGGAATGGCACCAACTCCTATAGGGGACGCCACCCAAGTGCAAACAATGCACCTCAATTAAAGGGAGGAAATCACAATGACATGTGTCATCGATGTGGATCTAGTGAGCACTGGTTCAAACAATGCAAAGCAAGCAAACAATTGGCTGCGCATTACAAGGCATTTAGAGACTTCAGAGAGCCTGAAGCCAATTTTGCCGAAAATATAGAAGAAGATGGTGATGATGCCAACGTCAATCTCACCATAGCGGACTTCAAATCTGACAAAGAATTGCACAAGGATGCTGCAGATTTTGATTAGTATAGTCCTTTACTTTTCCAAGAATTATGTAATGGCAATTATGCCTTAAATCAATAAAATGACTTATTGTATTAACTCTTTCCCTCTAGGCGTACTCAAGAGTACTTGTGATGTCTAGGCAAGGTTTGATCTGAGAGAACGGTTTTAAAAGTGAGCAACGCTCCACCAAAATCTCGCCTTACCTGGTCACAACTAAATTGAAATTACCGAACGGATAGAGTGACTACGATTTGTCTACGATTTGATTTTTATATTGGATTAGATTATGGTCACGAAACTTTGGTGTCATCATTGGATATTATTAATAAAGTATCGATTTATTTTATCTCATGTAGTAGACATGTTTTTTCGAACTTTATTATTTCAAAGATATAAGAGCCAATGGTTTTCATGTGGAAACACATTGTGAGAATGGACAAGAGTTCCTTTGCATCACCTCTAATGACTACGGACATAAACGAGTATTAGAGAAACTTATGTGTCGCTCTAGTGGGTTGTATGCAACCACTATTCGAGTCATTGAATCCAACCATGTCATGAGAGATGATTTATGGGATTCCGACACATATAGGCTTTGGCACGACCGTTTGGGACACCCAGGTCGTGACATGATGATCCGTATATTAAAGACTTCACACGGACATCCCTTTTTCAGAACGAAAGGAAGTAAAAATCGAAATTTGGATCAAGGAGGAGCACCTGCGCCTCACGGCGCCTTCCCCCTTCAAGTCCGGCCACCACTAGCCGGCGCCGCCATCCCCCTGCGGCTCCAGGGTGGCTTTGACGCCACCCCTGCTCCCCTGACTCCAATTTCTGCTTCTAAAGTCAAAAGTGACTTCATGGCTCAACCAAAATCCTCATTGGTTATTTCGAAAGCCCATTATTCGTTCTGCAAAGCCTGCTCTTTAGCAAAGTTAGGATCGAGACCATCCTATGCAAAGGACACCAAAGAAAATATACCATTCTTGCAAAGAATCCAAGGTGATATTTGTGGACCTATTCAACCATCTTGCGGACCATTTCGATATTTTATGGTGTTGGTTGATGCATCGACACGCTGGTCACATGTCATGCTATTGTCCACAAGGAACGCTGCATTTGCTAAACTCCTAGCACAAATAATTAAGTTAAGGGCTCACCACCCTGATCATCCTATTAAGTCTATAAGATTAGACAATGCTGGAGAGTTTACATCAAAGACTTTTGATGATTATTGCATGTCCATTGGGATTGATGTTGAACATCCTGTTCCTCATGTTCACACCCAAAATGGTCTCGCAGAAGCCGCCATTAAACGACTACAAATGGTCGCTAGGGCATTGGTAATGCGCACCAATCTCCCTATTTCTGCTTGGGGCTATGCAATATTGCATGCAGCTGTGCTTATTCGTCTGAGGCCCACTGCCACTCAACCCTTTTCTGCGTCCCAGATGGTTACTGGGTATGAGCCTGATGTCTCACACTTACGCATATTTGGGTGTGCAGTCTATGTGCCTATTGCGCCGCCACAGCGTACCAAAATGGGTCCTCAAAGACGATTAGGCCTTTATGTTGGATATGATTCTCCAACGATTATCCGCTACATAGAACCCTTGACAGGCGATCTCTTTATCGCTAGATTTGCGGATTGTCACTTCGATGAGACAGTCTTCCCGTCGTTAGGGGGAGATAGGAACATAAATGTTCAACAGGAACGACAGGAATTGTCGTGGTCTGTCCCCACTATGTCTCATCTTGATCCCCGAACCGCACAGTCAGAAATTGAAGTGCGGAGAATTCTCGATCTTCAGAACGTAGCAGATTCGATGCCTGATGCGTTTTTTGATATCGCTAAAGTGACGAGATCACACATACCTGCTGCAAACGTGCCTGCAAGGATTGATGTCCCTAAAAGTAGAGGACATGACGCCAACTCAAGAATGCATGAGCATGGCGCCAACGTCCCATCTCTCAATGATGGTGACGTTGTGGCTAGGCCCACGGCTCCCGCCAAGAAGCGCGGGAGGCCCATAGGTTCAATGGATTCTCGCCCAAGAAAGAAAGCGAGTTCGGCACAAAATAATCCATTAATCATCGATGTAAATAATCCATCTCATGAGAATATTCCGGATTATGGTTATGTCCAAGAGACATCATTGGGGGACGCTCCAATGTCAGAACCAACTCCAGAGAATAGAGAGATCTCCATAAATTACACTAGTGTACATGAGATGATGGATAGAAATTCTATGGCAATTGATGATGCATTTGCATATCATATTGCGAAAGGGATTATAGAATATGATGATATCGAACCTCGCTCTGTTGAAGAATGTCAACGAAGAGCAGATTGGCCTAAATGGAAAGATGCGATCCAGGTTGAATTGGATTCACTAACAAAGAGACAGGTATTTGGGCCTGTAACGCAGACACCCCCAAGTGTAAAGCCTGTTGGCCATAAATGGGTCTTTGTTAGAAAGCGTAATGAGAAAAATGAGGTGGTAAGATATAAAGCCCGCCTTGTGGCGCAAGGTTTCTCACAACGCCCTGGAATCGACTACGAGGAGACATATTCTCCCGTAATGGACGTTATAACGTTCCGCTACCTTGTCAGTTTGGTAGTTTCCGAAAAACTTGACATGCAGCTTATGGATGTGGTTACAGCATATCTCTATGGGGATCTAGATTCAGAGATATATATGAAGGTTCCAGATGGACTTCAATTACCCAAATCAAGTGGCTCTAAACCACGGAGCGCGTTTTCAATAAGATTAAAACGCTCACTATATGGATTAAAACAATCCGGACGGATGTGGTATAACCGTCTAAGTGACTACTTGATTGGGAAGGGATATATTAACAATGAAATATGCCCATGCGTGTTCATTAAAAGAACAAGTTCCGGATTTGCAATCGTAGCAGTTTATGTCGATGACATGAACCTAATTGGAACTCTAGATGAGTTGAAGGAAACTGCTAATTACTTGAAATCCGAATTTGAGATGAAAGATCTTGGGAAAACACGGTTTTGTCTCGGTTTAGAGCTCGAGCACCGTAGTGATGGGATTTTGATCCATCAGTCTGCATATACTCAGAAAATTCTAAGGCGCTTTAATGAAGATAAAGCAAAGCCTGCAAGTACTCCCATGATCGGCCGTAGTCTTGAGCCCGGAAAAGATCCGTTTCGTCCAAGGGATGAGGACGAAGAACCCCTAGAGGCCGAAGTGCCCTATTTAAGTGCAATAGGCGCATTATTGTACTTAGCTCAATGCACAAGACCGGATATCTCATTCGCAGTGAACTTGTTAGCTCGACATAGCTCTGCGCCAACACGCCGCCATTGGATTGGTATAAAGACAATCTTTCGATACCTAAGAGGTACGATTGATATGGGCCTATTCTATCCCTACAGAGAGAAAAGGAATGACGGAAAATTGGGATTGGACCCCAAAAGGCAAAACGCCCCCGTCCATGGAATGGCCGCCGGCCATGTTGCCGCCGCCGGCGCCGCCACCGCTCATGGTGGCCGGCGTTCTCCTATCTCCCTCCATCAAAACGACAATGATGTCTTGATGGGTTTTGCTGATGCAGGGTACCTCTCTGACCCTCACAAAGGTCGCTCCCAAACTGGTTATGTCTTTACCATGGGAAGCACTGCGATATCTTGGAGGTCTACAAAACAGACCCTTGTTGCTACTTCCTCAAATCATGCAGAGATTATTGCTCTACATGAAGCTGTACGTGAATGTGTACGGCTAAAGTCTGTAATTCGACACATTCAAGGAAGTTGTGGTTTGAAGTCTACCACAAATGAACCTACATGCATTTATGAGGATAATGCAGCTTGTATTGAACAAATGAAGTTAGGTTTCATCAAGGGCGACAACACCAAGCATATATCGCCTAAGTTCTTTTATAATCAGCAACAACAATCACTTCTAAAGATTGAAGTGAATCAAATCCGATCAGAGGATAATGTAGCGGACTTATTCACCAAGTCGTTACCTAAATCCACCTTCGAGAAACATGTGAAGAGCATCGGATTGAGAAAGTTATCCGAACTCCCACGATTATAGCGATCAGGGGGAGATATCGACATCAGGGGGAGTTATGATGTCTACATGTTCGATCTCGAAGAGTGAAGGACGTGTTGTGCTCTTTTTGTCCTTCGACCAGGGTTATTTTTATCCCACAGGGTTTTTTGTTACCTGGCAAGGTTTTTAACGAGGCAACGGATGAAGCGTCACCACCAAGTTTGAGCGGCACAAGGGGGAGTGTTGAAGGAAATCAGCTATTAGTGTGCCTTATCAAACTAGGAGTAGCAATAGGAGAGAAGGTTCTAGATTTCCCAATCCTACACGGATTGGTATTCCTTGTAACATTAGAACTAGCACTTTGTAATCCCTATATATAGGGCTCCTATTCTCAATAATAAGAATACATCTCTCTCATCAATCTCTCTCAAATACATTATACTTAAACACCCAGTATAATTTGGTCTTGTGACATAAGTTTTTCCTTTTTAAGTGGGAGGTCATGAGTTCGGCTTACAATAGGGTAGTTGTTATATCTGAGTTGTTGATTTGATAAAAAAATAATAATAATAAAAAAAAAATTACTCTTTCTTCTAAAGGAGGGTTTTTTCTTATGAGTAGTGATGTGCCGTTCTGCTCTCACCTCAGTGGGTCTACCCTCGCTTTATGTCATGGCACTGGATCTTTAGTTCGCGGAGGGCTGGGGGTGTCGTAACAGCGCGTCTTTTATCCGTGAACAATTAGGGGGGGGGGGGGGGGGGGGGGGGGGGGGGGGGTGGGGGGGGGTGTGTTTTTGGTTTTGTTTAGTGGATACGGTCTTTGATATATTCTTTATTTGTTGGATGAATAGGACCCTGTCCTTTGTTCACAGGAGGAAAAGCTGATGCTGCATAGGCAAAAACCTGATATGGCTTCTGCCACCTCTGTAAGTGTCGCATCTGTTATGATCATTAATAGGTGACTTTTGGGCTTTCATTTTTGTCTTTAGAAAATTGTCCCGTGTGATGGTGAGTCTGTAAAGGTGGCTGATGCATACTGTCTTGCTGGATTGAGATTTTATATAAAAAGATGTTTTGAACTGCGGCTTCAGTTGTTGTAGTGCTATCACAATCTGCAGGGACGCTAATATCTCCTAACATAAACATACTTTTTAATTTCTAATTTGATGAACTCTTTCCAGAGTAAATGGTTGCCCCTTCACACTCTTGCCGTATCAGGAGAATATTACATTATGCACGCTTTATCAAAACATGAAGCTGATATTAATGCTGCGGATAAGGTATATAAATGACTAAATGAATGATTGTTAACCACTGAAGAGTTTCTTGCATTTTCATTTGTGATTTGAGCTTGGTTCACTGTTTTTCAGGATGATTGGACTGTTCTTGACAAGGCAATTATCGGTAAAAACCAGGCCATTACAGACTATCTTCTCAGAGATTCGGCTAATCCATTTGTTCGTGATAAAGGGGTTGGAAGTTTATGTATGTTTATATATTGATCCAGGTCGGTGTTGTGGTAGCTCTTTGCTCTAAAAGAAGTTTTATGTGGATACATGATGGCACTGCCTCAATGCAGTATGCTGTCCGGACAGCTTGAAGTCAAGTAACTGAGGTTCTTTTGTTATACAACGGTGATATAAACCTTCAGGACAATGTATGGATTAAACTTTTGCGAAAAGTGAAAGCACTCTCGAATGCAATATTAATGGGTCATAACTAAATAGAGCTCTTCTTTTCACTTTATATGATGGGTGGATGCCCTTGCATCTAGCTGTTCAAAAATTCGCCCACAATTCTTTTAAGCCTTTGTCACTTGATCCAGGCTAATGCACACATACTTGATTTTGCTCTTTGAACAACAGGTTTGATGGATTTGCTTCGTCACATTGTTACTTTCTGTTCTTAAATTTCAGAGTCGGGTGCATCTCCTAAAGTGGAGAAAAGCTTTCTTCGTTTATGATAAAGCAAATATCAGTGACGGATATGCTTGTGCATTTGTTGACGTGGAATTGCAGGCCAGGAGTTTTAGTTTTGGCATGTCGACACCAGATATTAGAGAATTGCAATTCCAAGAATTTTTAGCTTTGGAACGTGTGGGGTAGTGAAATTTTAGACAGAAGCATGTCAGAGACCAGATATTGCAGGAATATTTTAGGTAGTGTGTGGGTAGGGGATTTAAAGGTTCCAAGGGATTTCAAGGTGATGGGATTATAAGGTGAAAGGGTTTTTAGGTTTAGGAAAGGATTACGAGGTGATGGGATCCTAAAATGAAGGGATATAAGGGAAATTATGGAAAATGTCATATTAGAGTATGAAATGATAAAAATGTCACCTAGTTTCCCACTTGATAAAAAGGTCCATAATGAATTATTAGTAATATTAATTTAGTCCTTATGAATAATAAGTAAATGTTAAAAAAAGTCAGTTTTTAATTTTTTGATTCCCATTCTGCCCTTAAAGCCAACTCTCTCCTCATCCACAAGAGACACAGACCTCGAGAGAGTGCGAATGGCGAAGAACGACGCGTCTTTGGGATCGTTGTACGAGTTCTTGAAGCAGTGCCGACTCGCTGGTAATCAAATTGCTCCAGATCATTCAGGTCGATCGGGCGTCATACGAAGCCTCTTCGTCTCTTGACATACTTGTCGAGATTGGAGAGCGCGATGGTGAAATCGAACGTCGCTTTGCGCTCGACAAACCCAAGGCATATGAAGGCGTGCTTGCCGGTGCCATCCTCGATCCTGAGGATGAAGTAGCGCGACGATTCGAGCACTGTCTTGACGGAGGTCGCTAGAATTTGGATCCTCCAGTCAGATCTCGCACCGGTCCTTGCACGACCTTTTCCGCTCTCGGCGAGCTTCTCGTCGCTGCTGGCTGTATCATTGACTTTGATGAGTACCGCTCGGTGAGTTTATCTTCCCCGGTTGTTTTGATTCGTGCTGCTTAGTTTCTCAGAATTGTTAGCTTAGTTTCTACAATAAGCTTATTGCATTGGAACTGTGGAGCTTAGTTTTGTTAAAGTTAAGAGTTTTTTGGTGAAATTTAGATAGGCAATTGTGAATTTCTAATGAACTGTACTCGATGAGTTATTGAATTGTAGGCTTTATGGTGTTAGATGTTTAGTACTTACAATTAGGCATGGTTGAGATGACACTGCTTTTGAAATTAGTAGATGCTGATTCGATGAACCAAGTTATAAGAATCGAACATGTTAGTTGTGAAATTGATTAGGAAAATTAGTGGTCAAGAAATTGATTAGCAAATGGACTCAGTATTGTGATGAAATTGATTAGTTGTTGTGATGAACTGTTGGATTTGTTTTTCGATCAAGAAACTTAAGGTGTTGAACTGAAAATTGTGAATCAGATTCTGAACTGGAGCCAGCTGCTGCTGGATTACAAGTTACATCAGATGGAAACCCGAAAATTCTAGATGTTCTTGATTGGTTAGTAGATAATAGTCTACCTTAGTATGAAATTGGTGGTTCTTATCGTGCAAGATGATAAAAACCCACATATGAATAGTCTATTTCGTATAAAATCCCAAATTTCAATTCTGTCATGATTTTTTTTTTTATGTTAAGGATATTGTTTGTTTGCTATCACATCTTGCACCATGCAGTCATTGGTTAACACTAGGGATTTATGTTTTGTGTTTTTGGTTCGTAACTTGGTAAACTCTTTGGTGTCCTGTTATGGTGTGGATCTGTAGGAGATTCCTGTTCCCAAGTCCATATTAGACATTTGTGCCCTTTGGAAACTTAAAGATGATGAGAGAGGTAACATGATTTAAGCATGGTAATATATCCATTTCCGTGATTTAAGATGTGCATTTCGTTCTGTGTTGTTTAGATTTCTTAGCAATTACACGTGCCTATGGTGCATGCATAATTGCATACATAGCAGCATAATTGCATCCACTCATATCCATGCCTAGCTTACTTTGGATGGTCTAAAGGCATCTCAGAGTTTCATGTCTTGAGGCAATGATTACAAAATTGCAGCTAGTTTATAGTGTTTCCCTCTACTTATGATGCTAGATTCTGTTTAATATTGTTTATTTTCATTGATCTGAGGTCAGTCACTCTCCCTCTCTCTATTGTCTATTGTGTATGATTGTGGTCTCTTTGTACTCTTGTTTATGGAACGCTTTATAGAAGATGCCCTTAAAAGGATGAAAAAGAAAGAGGTCTCCTTATACATTTCATACTGATTGGTGTTTTCCCTCTATATCGGCACTGGATGCAGTACAAATGGAAAGAACAACATTACTGGGAAATTCCTTCCAATTGATATTTTGATGTCATTTATTTGTTTGCTCTGTGTGAAAGAGTTGGCTAATATTTTAAATGGTTTCAGGATGTGGAGGCAAACAATCGAAAGGTGAAAGTGTATGGTAGGAATTATACATTCATTGAGACCAGATGGAAGAAGCTCAGAGTTGGTGATCTTGTCAAGGTGCACAAGGATGAGTACTTTCTTGCTGATCTGCTTTTGCTTTCATCAAGCTATGAGGATGGCATTTGCTATGTGGAAACTATGAACCTTGTTGGAGAAACAAATTTAAAATTGAACCATGCACTGGAGGCGACATCCCATCTTCATGATGAAAATTCCTCAGAAAGATTTAGGGCAGTGATCAAGTGTGAGGACCAAAATAAAATTCTATATTCATTTGTTGGGACTTTGTTCTATAACGGCAGAGAACACCCACTTTCCTTGCAACAGATGCTGAAAAATACAGAATATGTCCATGGATTTGTTGTTTTCACTGGGCATGACACAGAAGTGCGGCAAAGTTAGACAACATCTCTTTTCTTTCAGTGTCTTTTTTTTTTTTTTTTCCTGGCCCTTCTTTAATTATTGAATTTCTAGTGTTGCATGTTGGTCTGTATGTTAGTTTGGTTCATGGTAGTTTTGGAGGTTTGGATTGGTTAATTGTGCCAACTTGGTCTCAGTTTTGTTTATATTCAAGAACTGATTGTTTGATTACAAATCAGAAGTTTATCCAGATTATGTGACTTGGCTACTGACAATTACTTGGTTAGTGACATTGTCAATGACATGTAATGTGACATGGCCAGTTACTTAGTAACATGTGATTAACAGTGACTTGGCTATCAACTTGTGACTTGTCTACTGATAGTTACTTGGTTAGTGATATGGTCAGTTACTTAGTTAGTGACGTGATTAACAGTGACTTGGCTATCAACTTGTGATTTAGCTACTGATAATTACTTGGTCAGTGACATGGTCAGTTACTTAGTTAGTGACATGTGATTAACAGTGACTTGGCTATTAACTTGTGACTTGGCTACTGACAGTTACTTGGTGGTGACATGGTCAGTTACTTAGTTAGTGACATGGTCAGTTACTTAGTTAGTAACATGTGATTAACAGTGACTTGGCTATCAACTTGTGACTTGGTTACTGACAGTTACTTGGTAGTGACATGGTCAGTTACTTAGTTAGTGACATGTGATTAACACTGTCTTGGCTATTAACTTGTGACTTGGCTACTGACAGTTACTTGGTTAGTGACATTGTCAGTGACATGTAATGTGACATGGTCAGTTACTTAGTAACATGTGATTAACAGTTACTTGGCTATCAACTTGTGACTTAGATACTGACAGTTACTTGGTTAGTGGCATGGTCAGTTACTTAGTTAGTGACGTGATTAACAGTAACTTGGCTATCAACTTGTGACTTGGCTACTGACCGTTACTTGGTTAGTGACATGGTCAGTTACTTAGTTAGTGACGTGATTAACATTGATTTTTGGCAGTTACATGATCAGTTACTTAGTTAGTTACTTGAGGTTAATAGTTACCCAGACAGTGACTTGAAAATTCCAAAATATGTAAGTGACATGCAATGTGACTTGACAAGTGACATGTTATTGACAGTGACTTGGCCGATGATTGACAGTGACATGGTCAGTTACTTGAGATTAACAGTGACTTTTGGCAGTTACATGATCAGTGACTTAGTTAGTTACTTGAGGTTAATAGTAACCCAGACAATGACTTGATTAATGACCTGACTAGTGACTTGACCAGTGACTTAAGGAGTTTGGCTATATTCAACCATTTGTTGTGTAGGAACATGCCAAGAGTATTCCGAAAAAAGAACAAGGCATGAGAACTCAAACACTATACTGACTTAGAACTATAGTAATACATGGTCCGTTACATGGTCAGTTACATACATTGTAAGTGAAATGGTCAGTTACATGATCAGTTACATAAGAGGTAAAGAAAAAACCCTTTTTTTATTGAAAGAGTAAACAAAATATTGACCTCACTGGTCAGTTATATATATTGTAAGTGACATGGTTAGTTACCTCTTTCATCAACAAACGATTTTAATCTCAGCTCTGCAAGCCACTCCACTTCTTCCAACCACACCAACTTCATTACTTGCATTGTTGTTCTCCAATTGCTCAGTAAATTAAGTTTGGCCCATCACTTATACATTACCGAAACATGAGGAATCTTGCCATCCCCACCAGATAAGAGAACATAATTTATCATTAATTGCTATAACAATCTTGTGATCAAATACACATTAAGCACACAGTATGCCTCAGATGGAAAACTACTAGCTAAACTTGTAGTTTCTTTTAGAAGGCCGTGCAACTCCAAGCAATAACCATATATAAGAATCACTTCATAAGAATAGGATTATGATACACTTACTCTTATTTTCTAGAAAGAATCTGCAAAACTAACAAAGCTCCATGAACTTGTTGGTCTTGCAAGTTGTGCTTCACCTAGTCTAAAAGTCGTGGCCACCGCTCAGGGTAATCGACATAAATAATTGTCTTTAGGAACTCACCCAGTTGTACCCTGTACAATGACATTAGATCACCAACAAATAAGCAGGAACATAATTTCTCAAGGTATTATATAGAACTAACAACTTAAAACAAAACATAAAGACAATCTGCGTGCAGTCACAAGCCCACTATTGCCACAGTAGCCGAAACAGCAAACGAAGTACCTTAACAATGGGGGAACCTGTGTAACAAAGACAAGAACGTGCTCTCTAACCACGTCTTTGTCAGCTTGTGATATCTTATTCTGCTCATCTACAACAATCAACAGGTGAAGAATAAGCATAGCTAGACTCATCCATGGATTTCGGATACTAACCAAAAACCTATTCAATCAATCATTACATACCTGGCTCATGAGGTAACCAGTTCTTTCCAATGAAGTTCTTGAAATGGATGCTGGCAACCTGACGTACACCCATGTCGCAGTTACCGTCCACAATAATTTGCAACAGTCTCACCAAATGCTGCGGTATATACTGAATCTGCAAACTAAAGCCCCCAACATCAACATCATCAGATAAAAACCCCCACATACATATGAAACCAATTTTTCTTCAAACACATATCAATTCCCCATGAAACAAATCAAACAAAGAACTAAAAATCAATCAAAAATCGTTCTCTCCTACTCAAAAGCCAGTCTCGAATTACACAATTATGATCAACACGAGTCAAGATTACATATCCAATTAACCCAAAAAGATTATCAAAAGGTCTCCGATACAAGTAATCACAAGAACCTGATTGAGGCTGTGCTCGGTGGCTTTATGTTCAGGATGAGGATGAACAAGGAAAGGACATTATCGAAAGCATTCCTCAAGGTTGTACCGCTGGAGGTCTCGAAGGCCTCCATTGACAATCAGAACGAGCTTCCGAGCTCTTCACACCAAAGGCGGCGGAGTAGACGCAGTAGGCGTGCTCCTTGAAGGTGCGAATGGAGGCGGGGCGTTCGACGGTCTAGAGCTTCACGGTGTCGTCCCACGAGGCGGTGAACAATGAGTCGCGGCGCGTGGGTTTGTAGTCGGCGGAGCTGACCTCACGCGTGTGCTCGTGGTGGGAGCGGAGTAGGTTGGAGGTCTGCGAGAGGGCGAGGTTGTAGAGCTTGACGAAGGCGATGAGGAGGGAGTCGTGAGATTCGGACTAGGCGACGTCGTAGGCGCCGTCGGCAGTGTCAAAGGGCGATGGCGGTGAAGTTAGTTGAGAGAGAGGGGGGGGGGGGGTTAATTATAGTCTGAAATAGATGGGGGAAGAGAGAGACGATGCGACGATGGCATGAGTTGTAATTTTTGTTATTTTTAATGGCAGGTTGTAAAGCGGTGACCTTAAATATCATAGGGACATTTGTGTGTCATTGATTATAATAAGACACTTCAAAATGACATCTTTTATCATGAAATCCCTTCACTTACAAAAAATTAAAATTATCCAAACAATTCATTTAAGGACCAATGATAAAAGTGATCATTTTGAAGTGTCTTATTATAATCAAGGACACACAAATGTTCCCTACCCACACACTACCTAAAATATTCCTGCAATATCTGGTCTCTGACATGCTTCTGTCTAAAATTTCACTACCCCACACGTTCCAAAGCTAAAAAATTCTTGGAATTGCAATTCTCTAATATTCCTAAAATTTTATGTCATGAGAAAGTTCAATGTTCTCAATGTCCTCCCTGCCTTGTCTTCCATCTAGAGTCAACATACTCCAAACAGGTCCTCATCTTTTTATGTTATGATAAAGTCCAAAAGCTTCCTTCCTATTGAGGCTTCGTCAGGATGTTCAGACTCGTCATCATCTCTTACAGGATGTTTATGCTTCACTAGTAAAAAAGAAAAAGCACATCAGAAAGTCAGCTATGCCACTTTCAAAAACCAACTTCTCAGTTCTTAATAAAAACCAAAAACATGTACAATGAGAAAGAGAGAAACATATCACCTCAGCATCTTTGTTGGACTCCTTTGTTAGAAAGAAGTTGAAGAATTTAGACATTGCAGCGGAAATTGGAGATTTAAAGTCAAGCCTGACAAACGGTTGCAGAATAAAATGCACATACTTTCTTAACATTTCACAATCATCATCCTCAGTCTTGAGTGTGTCAACATATGCATCATAGTGGAGTCGGAGCACAGGTTTTACATAGTCAGTGATTTCTGAATTTTTCACACAAGTCTTAAGAAAAGCAAATAAATTGTCCCGTTTCTCCAATATCTCTGAATGTAGCTTGTCCACCTTATCTGTCTCTGCTTGTAAGCACATTTTTTTCTTTCGTATTTCAGCAATCAATCCATCAAACTTCGCCATGACGGGTGTTTGTTTTCCCATATAACTCACATCAGGACGAGCAAGAAACTCTTTGATAGCCTTACGCAGCTGCAAAAAAAAAGCAAACCAGAAACTTGAAACTTTTAAACGTTGAAGCATATTTAGCATCAGAAATTGGAGGTGGCAGTGACTAAACTAGCATGACAATTAAATATACATTTATCTGCCTACAATTGAACTTAAAAGGCCAAATGGGTGACAGAAATCTTACCTGATGCACGCTCTTCTTCTTGGTCTCCAAGGCCTCCTTGAGTGTCTTTCTTTTTTTTTCAAATTCAGATCTTGCACTCGAAGTCGCTTCTATAAAAGCTCTGAGCTTTTCTTCTGCTGCTTCTTTTTCCTGCGTGACAAGTCTCTCCTTGGCCATCCAGCTCTCTTTCTCTGTCTGGAGCAGCTCCCTTTGGAGCTCGCATTGAGAAAGCTGACAATTAAGCACCAGTTAGAATACAACGCAGATCGAATATCTAGTAATATATAGAGAGAGAATACCATTAGTGCAAATAACCTGCTCTTTGAGCCTCAAAACCTCTTCGTCCATGGTGCCTGTCTCCTCCGCCGCCGACATCCTTCCCCTATTTTCAACAAAACCCGATCAAAATGCCTAATTGAATAGAAGAACGAAACCCTAGCCTGAACTTGATCCGAATTCCAATATTAATCCCCAATAAATTGTGAACGAAAACCGGGGCCGTGACGCAATCTGATTTCTATAACAGAAACCACTGCGCCGGACGTGAATCGGAGTTTCAAAATTCCGGCTAATCGGACCTTCAAGTCCCGAGTTTCTCTCTGCTCTCGCTCTCTCCAGCCACTTCCGTTTCTGTGCTAAGCGCCGATCAACTCGAGTCTTTTTTTTAACATTTATTTTGTGGGAGAATTCCCATTACTTGGCATTTGTACATATTGAGTAAGAGCAACTCCAACAGATTCTATATAATAGAGAAAAATGAGCCTCTTTTACTCCAACAGATTTCCTATAACTATCTCTATTTTAGGAAAAGTGAAGAGAGAGAAAACCAAATTCCCTATATTTACAGCAAACTCCAAAATTTTAAAGAAGAATAGGGAGATTTTATAGATTACTGTAAACTAGGGAATTTGTTGGAGTTGGAGAAGAAAAATAGGCTAAAGGTTTGACTTTTGCTTATCTATAATACAAAAATTATAGGGAAGCTGTTGGAGTTGCTCTAATACCCATTCAATAATAGTTTGCAGATAATACTCATTGAGTCATTGGGTAATACCCATCAAATAATTTCCGGATACTGGTATTTACCCAACCCATTTCTAAATGGGTAAACCCATACCCTACCCATTTACCCATTTTCAATATGAGCTATTTTTATTTTATTTTTTATTATTAAATACTTGCTACTATTTTTTCTTGACAAATACTTATTACTATTTTATTATTTTTCTTTAATATGAATATTTCTACTTTAGTGTTAAGCATCCACCCATTTACCGTTTTCAATATGGGCAGTTTTTTTTTTCATTTTTTTTTTAAATTTAAGGCCTTCAACCTATTAAAGGCTGGGATCTCTTTTATAAAAAAAATTACAAAATGAGAATCATTTTCAAGTAAATCTCTATTTTGTGTTTAGCCCAAACTCTAGGTTACTTGACCTAGTGGTAATAAGGTTTAATTAGAAGAATCTAGAGATTGCTATTCAATGTATGATTACCTTTCCTTGTATGATTCAGATTCTATGCATTGTAATCATTTATATAGAGAGGCCCCTATTATCAATGAGAATACACAACAATTTTCTCTCGATTCCCATTACTCTAAAACACGTTATCAGCACGAAGCCCTAACCCTGAAACCCTAATTTCGTAGTCTTCAAATCCCAACATCCACCGCCTCACATATTGAAGCCCTAGCCTCAAGGAACCTAGAACCAGCAGCGGAACCACCGGAACCACCGGAACCGGCTGTCTGAAAATTCGGATCGGCCCTTGCCTTGTGCCTACCCCCTGCAAGCACCTGCCGAGAGCAGCCGAGACCCTGCCGACAGCCCTGCACGCATCTAGCGAGACCTACACACCCCTGTTCTTGCACCTGTCGACATCTGCCAAGAGCCCTACATAGCTCCTGCCGACACTTGCCGAGACCCTGCGCAGCCCTGCTGAGACCTGTCAACACCTGCCTAGCCCCTGCGAGCACCTGCCGACAGATTGCCTGCCAGCCCCGCACAGCCCAGCCTAGCTCCGGCCACTTTTTCAACGACCTCCGACGACCTTTTTTCCTGCCATCTTTAAGAACTTTTCATGTCAAGATTTCCAGCGCTTTTCAAGGTAAATTTTTCTAAAAGTTCCCGTTTTTGAAGTTTTTCATTCTTTTCTTCTTTTTCTCGGGGACTTGTAACCTCCATTCTTCTACCCCCTTTCTTCTTCATAGGGGAGACCAAAAGCCGAACTGTGGGAGTTCGTGCTCACTCAAAGCTTGGAGCTTGTAGAGTGCTCCAAACTTAGAGTTTGTTGAGAAGAAAACGATTGACCACATACATTGTTGGTTTGATCTAATCCAAACCCCTCTTGGAATCGGATATTTTTGGAAGCGACTACGCTCGGAAATTCCTAATTTCTTGGAAGCGACGCTCAGAAATTTTATAGTTTTTTGTGGTAGCCTTTTTCACTTCAAAACTAACCCTAATTTTGTGTTGTTTTTCAGGATGAGCAACCTGAACAAGTTAAACTTCCACTGGAGATAATAGGCGCAGGATAGCATAGGTGGGTCCAAGATGTGCGCCAACATCTTAAGGCTGATGGACTTCTGGAAACCATCCAAGAGCCTAGTCAGAACGTGCTCACTGTTGAGCAAGCTATCGTTTTTGAAGCAAATCAAGCTAAAGCCATAATTCTCATGACAAGACACATGAATAATGCGCTCCAAACTGAATATCTTAACGAGGAAGACCCAAGAAAACTATGGGTGGAACTTGAGCAGTGATTTGGCAACATTCGTGACTCCTTACTTCCGGATTTAGAAGTGAGATGACACAGCCTCTGCTTCTGTGATTTCAAATCTGTACTTGATTAAAACTCAGAAGCTCTTCATATCAAGTCTTTGATGGAGTTTTGTGGAAAAACCATTACTGATACGATGTTGATCGAGAAGACTCTCTCTACCTTCCCCTTCTCTGCCCTGATGATTTCTAAGAATTATCGGATTGATGTGAATGCAGGACGTATCACAAGCAATGTTCTAAAACTTGGCTGCCCAGGCAGCCTAGGCGCTGGGCGGTGTCTCTCCTCCTCGACTAATGAAGAATCAGTTATTCTGGGAGTCTGGATTTTTATTATTATTATTATTATTATTATTATTATTATTATTATTATTATTATTATTATTATTATTATTATTATTATTATGCTTATTACATAACATTCTCTCCCTATTTTGATTCTTGAGGACTCTTTTGAAATTTGAATATTCTAGATGCAATTTTATTACTCTTTAAGCCTTATATATTTTTAATTATATAAACAAAAGCTATAAAAATAAAATAGAAATTAAAAAAATACAAAGCCTCCTAGGCGCCGCCTAGGCGCTAGTCCCTTGGCCACCGCCCGACTAACGCCTAGCGATTTTTCGAACCTTGATCACGAGGTTTCATGAGCTTATTGGTGCCATGAACATAGCTGAGAAGCGCGATAATATCCTTGTGAAGAACTATAATGCAAGACCCGTGGGAACCAAGTCTATCCCGGAGTTTAACTATAGTCGCGCCCCCAAGGAAGGACGCAAGGAGCGAAACCCTAAGAGTAGGGATAATTTTGGACGTCCTGGTCCATATACTCTCCCTAAAGAGGAAGGAAACCATCAAGAGAGGTGTGCACGGAACCGTGGAGGTCAACGTGTGAAGAGAGAGAGTGGTGGAGCCTCCGGCCATGGTGGTGACGCCACCAAGAGTAGTGGTCGGCGCCTCGATCAAAGGAGCCTAACCATAATGTTGTTTGTCTTCGATGTGGATCAACGGGACATTGGGCCAAAGCATGTAGAGTATCCCAGAATGTTGCAGACGCATACAAGGCGTATCGTGAAGCAAGGGAGGCGCACTACATGGAACAAGAGGATCAAGAGGACGACCTCGATCTTAGGGTGGACGACTTTCAAGGGCCAAGAAACTGGCAATTTTGATTAAATCATTTTTATTTTCCAAGAGATGTAGGCAATTGCCATATTATTTTTTGTAGTAGATGCCAATGGTTTAGTGTTTCTTCAAAGTAGGTGTACTCAATGTAAGTGTGCTGTCTAGGAAGGTTTTGAGATTAGTGGTATTTAAGTGAGCCTCGCTCCACCGACATCTCTCTACTCACCTGGTCACATTTGCATTGGAATTACCGAAAGAAGTTAGACGACTGCCATTGTTTTGCATTAGCTAGTTTATTGGATTAGATTTTCTTTGGTCAAAGAAATAATGATGTAATTCTGTTTGGCTTATTAATAAAAGTTGAATTCTTTTCTTTATGACTCCTTTTTAATTATGAGCTTTTTTTTTTAGGAATGGATTCTGGAGAACTACAATGTCTTGTGGATAGTGTGACTACGCACACCATTCTACGCCATAGGCAATTATTCTTAGAGATGTTGCCTACATATTCCTCTTTGACTACGATGGCTGGGCCATCAGGTTTAGTTCAAGGACATGGAATGACCCAATTCCTATTGCCAAATGGCACCTTGATTAAAGTTGCAGAAGCTCTCTACGCTCCTAAGGCAAATCAAACCTTATTGAGTTTTAAAGATATAAGAGCCAACAGATTCTATGCGGAAATGCATATTGAGAATGGAAAAAAGTTCCTTTGCTTTACCTCTAATGATTGCGGACGGAAGCGCATCTTAGAGAAGCTTATGTGTTAATCTAGTAGACTTTACGTCACTACAATTCGACCAATTGAATCCAATAATGTAATAAGAGAAGATCTCTTGGATTCTGACACATACTGGCTTTGGCATGACCGACTAGGACATCCTGATCGTGATATGATGCTTTATATACTAAAGACTTCACACGGACATCCATTCTTTAGAGTGAGACGAAGCATGAATCGAAAATTGATTCCCTGACTTAGTAAGACCGCAGCCACTGCAGTTCCTAGCGCTGTAGCTATCCTGGGTCGCCGTAGGGCCACCCAAGTCCCTTGTGACAACACCATCAATGGCGCCACCCATGGCTATGACGCCATGGATGCTTCTCCCCATGGCCATGACGCCATGAATGCCACTTTTCATGGTTCGAACGCCATGATGAGTGATGTAGTCACACATTTTGCTTCTAATAGCGCTACAAATGCTCAGGCCCAACTAAAATCCTCATTGGTTGCTTCTAAGGCCCCTCGCTCATTTTGCAAAGACTGTTCCTTCGGGAAATTAGGACCGAGACCGTCCTACTCAAAGGATCCTAAAATACTCATTCCGTTCTTACAGAGAGTCCAAGGGGATATCTGTGGACTAATTCAACCATCATGCAGACCTTTTAAATACTTTATGGTATTGGTTGATGTGTCGACATACTGGTCACATGTCGCACTGTTGTCCACTCGAAATGCTGCTTATCTAAACTCCGTGCCCAGATTATCCGTCTACGGGCTTACTACCCTGACCATCTTATCAAGATTCGACTTGATAATGCTGGGGAGTTTACATCGAAAACATTCGATGACTATTGCATGTCACTGGGGATTGATGTAGAGCATCTAGTTCCCCATGTTCATACCCACAATGATGTCGCGGAAGCTGCTATCAAACGACTACAGATGATAGCACGGACATTGGTTATGCGCACCAGTATCCCTGTTTCTATTGGGGATTTGCAATATTGCATGCAGCGACGCTAATTCGTCTACGACCCAATGCCACCCAATCTTATTCTGCGTTACAGCTAGTGACTGGGTATGAGCCTGATATTTTGCACTTACGCTTTTTTGGGTGTGCCATTTATGTGCCTATTACGCTGCCACAGCGTACTAAGATGGGTCTACAAGTACGAATAGGCATCTATGTTGGCTATGAATCTCCAACGATTGTCCGCTATCTTGAACCCTTGATAGGCAATCTCTTTACCGCTAGATTTGTGGATTATCACTTTGATGAGATAGTTTTCCCATCGTTAGGGGGAGATAAGAACACAGATATTCAACAGGAATGATAGGAATAGTCGTGGTCTGTCCCCACTATGTCTCATCTCGATCCCCGTACCGCACAATCCAAACATGAAGTGCGACAAATAATCGAGCTCCAGAACGTAGCAGACACTCTGCCTGATGCGTTTTCTGATGTTGCCAAAGTGACGAGATCACACATACCTGCTGCAAACATGCATGCAAGGATTAACGTTCTAAATACTGGTTGTAACACCACTTCTGTGACACCAGTAGATGGCGCCACTGCCCAGGATGACAGTGATGTGGCGTCTATGGTCGCATGTCCAACAAGGAAGCGCAGTAGACCAATTGGTTAGGATACTCGCTCAAGAAAGAGAGTGAACGAGGCACAAACAAATCCTTTGATCATCGATACTTAAAATCCGTCTCATGATAATGTTTTAGATTATGGTTATGTCCAAGAGACATCATTGGGGGACGCCTCAATGTCAGAACATATTCCTGAGAACGTAGAGATCTCTGTAAATTACACTAGTGTACATAGGACGTGGGAAAGAAGCTCCATCATCATTGATGATGTATTCGGTATTCTGTAGCACGTGAGATTATTGAGACCAATGACATCGAACCACGTTCTGTTGATGAATGCCAATGTAGAGCTGATTGGCCAAAATGGAAATATGCGATCCAGGTAGAACTTGATTCTCTAGTGAAAAGAAAGGTATTTGGAAAGGTTGTACCAATACCGCCCAATACCAAACCAGTTGGTCATAAATGGGAAATTGTTAGAAAGCGTAATGAGAGAAACGAGATTGTAAGGTACAAAGCTCGCCTTGTGGGGCAAGACTTTTCACAATGTCCTGGAATCGACTACGAGGAGACTTATTCTCCTGTAATGGACGTTATTACGTTTCACGACCTTGTGAGTTTGGCATTTTCTGAAAAACAGAACATGCAGCTTATGGATGTGGTTACTGCGTATCTATATGGGGATCTAGATACATAAATATACATGAAGGTTCCTAATGGACTTCATCTACCCAAATCAATTGGCTCTAAACCACGGAGCGCGTTTGCTATAAGGTTGAAACGCTCACCATATGGATTGAAACAATCCGGATGGATGTGGTATAACTGTCTAAGTGGCTACTTGATTGGTAAGGGATATATTAACAATGAACTATGCCAATGTGTGTTCATAAAAAGGACAAGTTCCAGATTTGCAATAGTAACTGTTTATGTTGATGACATGAACATAATTGGCACCCTTAAAGAGTTAAGAGAAACCGTTGAACACTTGAAATTCGAGTTTGAGATGAAAGATCTTAGGAAAACACGGTTTTGCCTCGGTTTGAAACTTGAGCACAGTGAAGATGGTATCCTGATTCATCAATCAGCTTATACCTATAAGATGCTTAGGTGTTTTAATACTCACAAGATTAAGCCTTCAAACACCCCAATGTAGTCTGTAGTCTTGATCCAAAGAAAGATCCATTTTGTTCAAAAGATGATGATGAAGAGGTGCTAGAGGTAGAAGTGCCCTACCTAAGTGCGATAGACGCATTATTGTACTTAGCACAATGCACATGACCGAACATCTCTTTCGCTGTAAATTTGTTAGCTAGATATAGCTCTGCGCCAACACGATGTCATTGGACTAGTGTTAAAGATATCTTTCGATACCTAAGTGGTATGATTGATATGGGCTTGTTCTATCCCTACAGAGAGACAATGGATTCGGACCCATCAAATGCCAGGGACGCCACACATGGTGGACTGCGTTCCCTCTCCCCATCCCAAAACAACATAAGTGTTTTGGAAGGTTTTGCTGATGCTGGGTACCTCTCTGACCCGCACAAAGGTCGTACCCAAACTGATTATGCGTTCACTATGGGAAAAACCACGATATCTTGGAGGTCTACAAAGCAGACCTTAGTCGCTACCTCTTTGAATCATGCAGAGATTATTGCTCTTCACGAAGCAGTTCGTGAATGTATATGGCTTCAATCTATAGTTACGCATGTTCAAAGTAATTGTGGTCTGAAGTCTACCACAGATTAGCCAAAGAGCATTTATGAGGATAATGCTGCTTGCATTGAACAAATGAAGTAAGGCTACATCAAAGGCGACAACACCAAGCATATATCGCCCAAATTCTTCTACAATCAGCAACAACAGAAGCTCCTCAAGATCAAAGTAAACCAAGTTCGATCTAAGGACAATGTGGCAGACATGTTTACTAAGTCATTGGCCAAGTCCACGTTCAAGAAACATGTGGCAAGAATTGGCTTGAGGAAATTATCCAAACTGCCATGATTGTAGTCATTAGGGGGAGGCGCAGATATCAGGGGGAGATGTCTACATGTTCATCTCGAAACTTGAATGGTGTGTTGTACTATTTTTCTCCTTCGATCGAGATTATTTTTGTTCCACAGGGTTTTTGTTACTCGGCAAGATTTTTGATAAGACAACGAGGTGAGCACCAAGTTTGGGCAACACAAGGGGGAGTGTTCAAGTAAATCTCTATTTTGTGTTTAGCTCAAACTCTAGGTTACTTGACTTAGTGGTAATAGGGTTTAATTAGAAGAATCTAGAGATTCCTATTCAATGTATGATTACCTTTCCTTATATGATTCAGATTCTATGCATTTTAATTCTCTATATAAAGAGGCCCCAATTATCAATGATAATACACAGCAATTTTCTCTCGATTCCCGTTTCTCTAAAACAAATCATATATACTAAAATAAAGGTGAAGAGTGTGCTCTTCCTCTGGGTGTATCAATGTCGCCCTGCATCCTCTGAAGTAGAGTAAGATCATCATCAAAATCATGGCAAGACTCCTCATCAACATCAACATCAACATCATCCTCTAATGTGCTAGGAGCATCTCGTATCTCACTCCACATCCAATCACGAGCACAAATCAGAGCCTCCACTGTGTTTGAGTGAAGTTGGTTCTTATGCGAGCTCACATCCGTCCACTAGTGCTAAATGCCGACTCTGAGGCAACAGTAGATACAAGAATAGCTAGAATGTCACGAGCAACCTTATACAAAGTAGGATATTTCATCCCACGTACTTGTCCTCCACCAGTATAAAATATCGAACTCCTTATCACTTATCCTATGTAAAACTGCCTCCTCTAGATACCTATCCAAGTCAAACTTGTCATTATCCTTACTAGAGTCAGAAACATAATCATCATAAGCATCCATGTTGTCATCCCCCAAATCATCATCGCCTGGCCTTGAACTTTCAAACATAGACGAGTTATCAGATACATGAGATGTTGCACATGAAGCATACTCCTTGACCAAGTCATAAGCAAGCTTCTTGACTCTCTCAATTTCCAATGCAGCTCTATAAGGATAAATTTGCTTGAAGTAAAATTCCACCAACTTCAACTTATGCCGAGGATCTAAAATGGTGGTAACAACAATTGTTCCAATCATACTCCAATACTTGACAAACTTTTCTTCCATCTTCTTTGCCATTTCTTCCACTTCATTTCTGTTAGACTCAAGCCACTTAGATATTGCCAACTTAATCTTGCAAATTTTTGGAAATAATAGGTTGGTTGTGGGATACTTGGTACCAGATAGCAGTTCAGTCGTCTTGTAAAACAATTGCAGCTTTTCAACAATCACTGTCACGAGATTCCAGTCATTCTCAATTGGCACATCGTTATATCCCCTAGTCTTTAAAGCTGGAAACACTGTCTTATACTCCAATGTTGTCTGCAACATCAAATATGTGGAGTTCCATGTCGTTTTACAATCAAGTATCAATTTCCTATTGCATGCAACATCCAATTGGCGAGCTGCCTTAGCAAATGTTTCTTCTCTTTTTGGGCCACCCGTCCAATAAGCAACACTAGACCTAATGGTCTCAATACTCTCCTGAATAATATCCAAACCATCCCTAACTATCAAATTCAATATGTGTGCACAAAACGCATATATATGCAATAACTTGCCATGCACCAACCAACAATGAATTTGATCTTAAAGTCACAAGAAGTAATTCAATCATGGCATCATTAGTGGTACAATTATCCATAGTCAACGTTGATAAGTTACGATGAATATTCCAACTATATAAACACTCCATCAATACCCTATGAAGCGTATCTGCATCATGTGGACATGGAACATATACAAACCTGTATAACAATAAGTTACATTATATTTTATAATTAATAGATAGTGCAGCACAATAACTACAAACATATAAGAACGCAATCATAATATATCCCTCACCAAAAAGCTTAACTTGACAAGCTCAATTAAGAAAGTTACAAAGCCCAGCATATATATCCCTTTCACCAAAAAGCTTAATAACTATCAAAGTTACAGAGCCTAGCAGCATATATATATATATATATATATATATATATATTTCAAATGGAACTAAATGATATAGAGTCGAAAGTACTTAATTTCCAGTCGATCTCTATTCTAAATTATTAAGACATTACTTTTGTTACCAACTTCAACTTCCTAGAGTTTTCACCATCTGGATATGAATTTCCAAAGCAAGATTTGCCCTCTTTCTATTTTATGTCCCACAAAACAAGAATCACAATTATAACATGCGATAAGTTACTTTACCGCCTTGTGTAGTTCAGTTAAACTTTTCCTTTACTTCTGACACAGCAAATCAGAGAACAAAAAGGTCACCTATTCTTTTTTATGAAAAATGTGACATCATTCATGCATCAATAATAACATGTAGCAAACAGAAAACATTCCAAACATTATGAGAAACATGCAGCAATAATAAATGATGAGGGAGGTGAGGTGATGAATATATCGTACTCAATATTATGTAAAAGACACTAGCAGTAAACATGTAACCCTTCTTATTATGTAAAAGACACTAACAGTAAACAGAGAAGGTTGTTATTGAAAATACTAGATGGAACAAGTATTGATGAAAGTGTTTTACTTCAATGAATTTATCCAAGGAAAATATAATTCACAACACGGAAAGTTGCTGACGCAGTGTAAATCTCTCCACTGAGGAAACTTCACTGCATGGCTTTTAACATAGCCAACACGAAGGAACAATCTAATATGAAACACCAGAGTTTACAGAATACGAGTAGTGTTGTTCATAACAAACACTTTCATTTAGCAACAAATGCTAACTTGTTTTACAACTGTTCTAACTCCTAATACAACATTCTAGACAATCTATCTTCAACCTTCCTTGCCCTCAAATGAATCACTGATATTGAGAATGAATGTGAGAGATTATGCAATAGAAAACATGAAACAAGTAGATAGAGTTTTTTCACGTAGGAACAATTTTATGCATAAAAACCCTACATCTAACTTCAGTTTCGAAACCTTTTATAGGGGAGGAAAACTCCCCCTCAATCAAATCTTTTCTTAATTAACAAATAAGATAAATATTGAAAGATGTAAAAACTGAAATCAACACTTCCCATTTATCTACCATGCATGTCAAAAATCTTTAATGCAAATGTATACCAAATCAATTTAATCGACATGCATATCAATTTAAATCATCTAGCATGATATGAAATGAATACCACTTATACTCAAGATCAGTGAGAGTGATTCCTCCTTGATTTCCTCTTGAAGATCCGATCTTGCAGACTTCTTTAATTTCCTTTAAACCACGAACAAGTAGGAGAGATACTCTCCTAGTGCTTTGTAATTTCTGATTTCCTTTTGGCTTTGGGAAAGTCATGTGTTGAATAGGGATAGTCCAATATACTTACAATCTCTCCCTTTAGGCATTCCCATTCAACACATGACTTTTTCATGTTTGAACCCCTGCATGTTAGACCTTACAGAAAACAAAGATTTGCTTATTGGATCAAGAATCAGTTTCCATCCTTTTCATGATCCAAGTTGCCAAAAAAAAATCTTACATAATATAGTAAAAATAAGCATCCCAAATAGTTTGTGCTTATGCACTTACAACCCAAAAAAAAAATATTGTTCAACAGAAATTAAAATGCAGAAACATAAAAAAAACATTAAAAGGTTGTTTACTTCTCCCCCTTTGAATGGGAAGGCCCAACGAACTCCTCCATAAGCTTCGTTATAGTGTCCCCAAACTCCTCGCTGTCCATTGAATCCGAGCTCTCTTGTGGTGAAACTTCCTCCGGGACTGCAATGGATGGGCCGGGAGCGTCAAACCCGGGAGGGTGGTGCTGCATGTTCCAGATCTCCTTGGTGAGGTTGGTCAGGGCATGATGAGTATGAACCAGAAGAGAGTGCATGTCGTCCATGTCGGTAGTGAGACATGCAATCCGCCAGTCAGCCACCAGGATGGTGTCGCGAAAGCTATCCAGAGAAACAGGAGGAGGAGGAACAACAGAAGGTGCACCAGAAGGAGAGGAGAGAAGAGGAGGACTCTGGCTGCGTTCACGGTGCATGCCTGGATGAAGGATGCAGGCTCTGGCAGCGGCCTGACGGCCCTCCTCTGGAGGAGGAAGACGCCGATGTCCACCAAGTCGAGTTGTGATCTTTGTGCGAACCATGGTGAGAGAACCTGCACACTGAGACAAACAAGAGTAAAATCCGAGAGAGACAGGAGAGGCTATATATATATGGAACCAGTAGGGTTAGAGAAAACCAAAGGACACACTGGTTGGGATAGCGTCTCAAAGGGGAGAGAAATTATGACAATTTAGTTCTCTGAGATACACGCATGCAAATTACTTCTCCCCCTCAACTTAGGCTTAATCAATAAGGAAATTAAGTGCAACCAGATGGCAATCAAGTGAGAACTCGAATAGACAACCAGAAGCACAAAAACAGCAATTTTATCACACAATCTTTTCTTGTGCTAAGTATCAAGGCAATGAATGCAGTTGTCATATTGAACAGAGAAAATATAACATAGTAGAAACACAAAGAGCACTAATCAATTAATGAAAGGAACATATTTCCATGTATCAACCACGATGTATTCCATCAACAAATAGAGTTTGTACTCATTATTAGACATGACCTAGTAAACCGGTGAAGAATGTGAGCATGAGCAGTACATGGGGCTTAGAGACATGTTCAGTGAAAGAGAGAAGAAGTGAAGAGGAAAACTGCACACATAGACTGAGCTCAGGAGCTCTCCTAGAAGGAGGAGGAAACATTGTTCCCAGATACTTATTTGATTTGAGTCATAGACCTTTTTATTTTGTAAACAAGAACTCATGTAACAAGACTCGTCTTAGTAACTCCCAGACCAGACGATCTTAGGGTACTAAGCATAACAAGGATGCTCCAAGAAGAGAGTCTCGAGTTATTGTTTGAATTTTCACAATTTACATACACATTTCACCTACCAACTCATTTCTTGCAAACCTTGGAAAGTTCACCACAACCAAGGCCTGATTACTTTGAGTGATAGGATACATATATCCATTCTAATTTCTTACAAATACTTGAAAGTTCACCACAACAAGGACCTGATTACTTTGAGAAGAGGGAATTAGCCATCTGAGCAGATTAAGCATTTTGCCTACTTCACCTATTCTCCCATGACAAGGAACACGAAACATGCCACCACATAAAGCTATAAGTGAAGTACATAGTAAAGTGACGTACATAATTATTTGTCCAGAATAAGGCATGGCCATAAGATAAACATAGCCGAAAATATATGCATTTCACTAGTTACAGTGGTCAGAGTATACTACGATCACAATTTTCTCAATCAATAGTGGACAAATGTCTTTGTGCCTTACTGCTTAGAACATATCCCTAGAGCATATCTCAACATCTCAAACCTAGCAGTGTCAAGTGGTTTAGTGAACAAGTCAGCAAGTTGACTATCTGTGGGCACAAAACTTAGTTCAAGTATATTCTGTTCAACCAGTTCTCGAATAAAGTGATATCTAAGATCAATGTGCTTTGTTCTAGAGTGTTGTACATGATTTTTTGTGATGTTGATAGCACTTGTGTTATCACAGAAGATGGACAACTTACTTTGAGAGATGCCATAGTCATGAAGCATTTGCTTCATCCAAAGCATTTGCGTGCAGCAACTCAAAGCTGCAACATACTCAGCTTCGACAATAGATAGAGAGATGCAGTTTTGTTTCTTGCTATGCCATGCAACCAGATTGTTGCCAATGAAAAAGCATCCCCCAGATGTGCTTTTTTTGTCCTTCAGATTTCCTCCCCAATCAGCATCAGAGTATCCTGCAATTTCTACATTAGTGTCGAAGGTATAGAAAAGACCACAATGAATTGTACCAGCAACATATCAGATGATCCTTTTTACAGCTTCTAAGTGACTCTTTGGGTTGAAATCGAGCACACACTCGCACACTGTAGGAGATATCAGGATGACTAGCAGTAAGGTATAACAAACTACCAATCATGCTTCTATAGATAGAGGAATCAACTGATTTGCCTTCCTTATCTTCACTCAACTTTGTGGTGGTGCTCATGGGATTGTTGACTATTTTCTTGGATTGAAGACCAAACTTCTTGACCAGGTTTTCCGCATATTTGGTTTGAGAAATAAACAAACCTGTTTTAAGCTGTTTGACTTATAATCCAAGGAAAAATGTTAGCTCACCACACATACTCATTTCAAATTCACTTTCCATGATTAATTGAAATTCTCTGGCAAGATTCCTAGATGTGGAACTAAAAACAATGTCATCAACATACACCTGAGCAATAATAACATCATTGTTTTCATGTTTCACAAATAAAGACTTATCAATGGAACCCCTGGAATACTCCTTTTTCACCAGATAATTTGAAAGCCTTTCATACCAAGCACGAGGAGCCTGTTTCAGTCCATACAAAGCCTTCTTTAGTCTGTACACATGGTCCAAGTGATGTGGATCTTGAAAACCTTGAGGTTGTTCCACATAAACTTCCTCGTGTAACACGCCATTGAGAAATGCAGTTTTGACATCCATTTGATATAGTTTGAATCTGAGATGACATGATATAGACAAAAGTAATCTCACAGACTCTAATCGTGCAACAAGAGCAAAAGTTTCATCAAAATCAAGTCCCTCGACTTGTGAGTATCCTTGAGCCACTAACCTAGCTTTATTTCTAATCACATTTCCTTTTTCATCGCTTTTGTTTCGGAAGATCCATTTGGTCCCGATAATGTTGCAGTTACTAGGTCGAGGTACCAAGTACCACACATCATTCCTAGTAAATTGATTAAGCTCTTCCTGCATAACACTAATCCAGTGATCATCTAACAAGGCTTCCTTAACATTTTTTGGTTCAATTAAGGACACGAAACAGAAATGGGATATCACATTCATACTTATCAGATTTTCAGTGATAAAGCATAGTAGAGCATTTCCTTTACTTACCTCGTCCTGACTTACCTGAGCTGCAGCTTGCCTTCTTGTTATCAGTCCATCTGATAGATTACCAATGATGTCCTGACTAGAGTGATCTTTTTGTACCTGCTTGTAGCCTCTTCTCAAGGTGGGGGCAGGTTCAAAGATGCCATCAGTTGTATCCTCTTCCTCAGCTTGAATATCCTTGCTTGTTGTTGTTGTGATTGAAGAGGATGATGTATCTGCACACGCTTCTTCCTGTTTCATACATTCATCATTAATAGAGACATTAACAGACTCCATAACAACACGAGTTCGTTTGTTATAGAGTCTGTAGGCCCTACTATTTAAAGAATAGCCCAAAAATACACAATCATCACTTCTAGCATCAAACTTCCCGAGATGCTCTCTGTCTCGTAGAATATAGCAGGGACTTCCGAAAACATGAAAATGTCCTACATTTGGCTTCTTTCCTTTCCATATCTCATATGCTGTCTGATCAGTACGTGCTCTCAAGAACACTTAATTAATTGTATAGCATGCAGTACTTATAGCTTCAGCCCAAAAAGTTGTACTTAATCCTGCTGCATGTAGCATAACACGAGCCATGTCCAGCAGAACCCTATTTTTCCTTTTCCACAATGTCGTTTTGCTATGGCGTAATTGGAGCTGAGAATCTCATGAGACACACCAAGCTCACAAAAATAGTTAGCAAAGGAAGTGTTTTTAAATTCTGTGCCATTATCTGACCTTACCCTGACTATGCTAGTATCAAAAGATTTCTTTTCAATTATCAATTTTTGACTCAGATTCTTAAATGATTCAAACGTTTCAGCCTTGTCTTTTAAAAAAATTTACCCAAGTATATCGTGAGAAATCATCCATAACAACTAGTATATAGCTCTTACCTCCAATGATCTCAGATTGAGCAGGTCCCATCAGATCCAAATGTAATAGTTCCAGTACCTTTGTGGTCGTTGCTGAGTTTACCACCTTGTGAGGTGCCTTGGTTTGCTTTCCAATTTTACAATCACCACAAATCTTGTCTGTTTTACCATTTAGATTAGGTAGACCCCTAACATATTGCTTGGAGGATAGCTTCAGCAAATCTTGATAGTTCACGTGTCCCATTCTTCTGTGCCAAAGCTCAAATGTTTCCTCTGTGGATCTTACAGATAAACAAGACTGCAGGTTGAAATTTTCATTAGCTTGAATATGGTAGCAGTTATCAAAAGATCTCTTACCTCCTATGATACTTTCTCATTTCTGATTCATCACCAAACACCTGTGTTTGTTGAACCAAACATCTTCATAGTCATCAGCCAAATGGCTGACACTAATTAGATTTACAGTTAAGCCTTCAACATACAACACATTTTCAAGATTTGGTATACCTGGAGTGTTTACTGTACCCTGAGCTAGGATACTTGCTTTTCGTCCATCTCCAAAGGTGACTGAACAGTCGTGCTTTCATCCTCAAATGAGGTAAACCAGGCTTTGTCTCTAGTCATGTGTCTGGAACAACCACTGTCTACATACCAGAAATCTCGTTGCTTGTCAGCCAAGGCGGTTAAAGCTACCAGGCAAGTGGCCTCTGTATGAGTAGTTTGCTGATCTGAACTAGCACTTGCCAAAGAAGATGGATCATCAGTTTCTTTAGTAAGGGCTAGAAGACACTTACTTGTAATTTTCTTGGTCCAGACAGGCTTTGCTCTTCTAGTTTGAAAGTCTTTTTGAGAGAACAAATCAGTTAGTTTATTAAGGAGTTCCTACTGTGCTCTAAGTTCACATTGTAAACATTCAACAGTACATTTTTCTTGAGAAACTTGAGAGATTAACAATCTCTCATTACATCTAGGTCTGATATGGCCTATCTTACCACAGTGATGACAAGCTGGAATAAAAGTTCTAGAGTTAGGATACCTGTTTTGACCAGTGGAAGATTCTTGGTCAACTTTTACCTGAGAAGTGTGTGCTGGCTGACCTTCCTTCATGCTTCTCAGTATTGAGACTTGATCATCATATGCAACTTCCTCCTTTTTGACAGGTGATCCAGATGCTCTTACAAACTTTGTACTTTTGGAATTCTCTCCTGTGTATCCTAGCCCAAAGGTGTCATGTGGTACTCTTCCTGCCCCAAGTAATTTGGTCATAGTGTTAGAGCTGACCTCAAATCTGGTGAATTTATCTTGAGTCGATTTTAGCTCATCTTGTAGGGACTCATTGTTAGCCAATAACTCCAGATTTAGAACTTGTTGTCCCCTCACGTCCAGTTCCAGCATTTTGATTTTGTTGAGATATTCAGCCTTTTCAGCCTTCCAACTTGATGAGCCCTGATCACTTGACGAGATAGTCATCTCAGTTACAAAGTTGCTTCTTTCCTGTTCCCATGTGGATTGTGAAGTCTCTAACATGTGCTCCACTTTTTCTTTTTCTGTTCTTAGAAATTCAACTTCCTTTTCCAAGCTTAAGTTTCTTAGTAATGTGGCCTTTGAAGCTTTGAAGAGTTGTATGCAGCGGATATTTGTTTCATCATCAGAAAATGCTTCGTCACTGTCAGAATCAGGTAGAAGTGACGATACAAGAGCCAAATTTTCCACTTCTTGAGACTCATCATCACTCCAAGTTGAAAGAAGAGACTTGTTGTTGTTGTTTCCATGCTTCCTATTTCCACAGTCAGTAGAGATATGGCCATAGCCACCACACTCATAGCATTTAGGTTTTCCAGAGTGAGTTCCCTTAAAGCTTCCCTTTCCACTCTTGCCATTGTAGCCACTTCTGCTACTGTTTCCGCCATAGGTGTTTTCCCCAGAAGCATTGGGATTTCTAGAGGAGTTCTTGCTTTTGAGAAATCTTTTGAATTCCTTTGTCAGTAGCGCAAGATCTAGTGTTTCTTCATCCTCTTCAAGTCCTTTTACTGCCTTGAAGTCTACACCCTTATTCTTCTTCTCAGGTTTTAACCTCATCTCATAAGTTTTGAGATTGCCAATGAGCTCATCAAGTGGGTACTCATCAATATCAAATGAGTCTTCTATACTAGTGACTTTTGAATGGAATTTTTCTGGCAAGGCCCTGAGAATCTTTTTGACAATCTTATCTTCATCAAAAGGTGCTCCCAGACTACGACACTTACCGAAAATTTTAAGAATTCTACCATGGAGATCATCAATAGTTTCATCATCTCCCATAGTCATAGTTTCGAACTCAAAGATCAGTGCTTGTAATTTCTGGGCACGTACCTTTTTATTTCCTTCATATGTAGTCTGTAGAAGATCCCATGCCTGCTTAGCAGTATCACAGTGACTGATCCTCAGTTTTTCTCGTTCAAATAGGGCTGTGAAAATGCTGTTCTTAGCCTTGAAATCTGCTTGCAGATCATGAACTTCTTCTTCAGTCCAGTCCTTCCTTCGTTTGGGAGTGGCAGTGGAAGAGCTTTCTCCTTTTGCTTTTACCATAGGTATAGTCCAACCATTTTCTACAATATTCCACACATGTTCATCTTGAGCATAGAGATATGATTTCATGTATATTTTCCACTGAGTATATTTTTCACATCCACCTTCGAACCATGGAGGACTATTTATAGATCCACCAGCAGCCCTATCACGTGAATGTTCCATCTTTCTTGGGATCACTAGAAAGGTCTAGAACCCGCTCTGATGCCAAATGAAAATATTAGATGGAACAAGTATTGATGAAAGTGTTTTACTTCAACGAATTTATCCAAGGAAAATATAATTCACAACACGGAAAGTTGCTGACGCAGTGTAAACCTCTCCACTGAGGAAACTTCACTGCGTGGCTTTTAACGTAGCCAACACGAAGGAACAATCTAATATGAAACACCAGTGTTTACAGAATACAAGTAGTGTTGTTCATAACAAACACTTTATTTAGCAACAAATACTAACTTGTTTTACAACTGTTCTAACTCCTAATACAACATTCTAGACAATCTATCTTCAACCTTCCTTGCTCTCAAACAAATCACTGATCTTGAGAATGAATGTGAGAGATTATGCAATAGAAAACATGAAACAAGTAGATAGAGTTTTTTCAAGTAGGAACAATTTTATGCATAAAAACCCTACATCTAACTTCAGTTTCGAAACCTTTTATAGGGGAGCAAAACTCCCCCTCAATCAAATCTTTTCTTAATTAACAAATAAGATAAATATGGAAAGATGTAAAAACTGAAATCAACACTTCCCATTTATCTACCATGCATGTCAAAAATCTTTAATGCAAATGTATACCAAATCAATTTAATCAACATGCATATCAATTTAAATCATCTAGCATGATATGAAATGAATACCACCTATACTCAAGATCAGTGAGAGTGATTCCTCCTTGATTTCCTCTTGAAGATCTGATCTTGCAGACTTCTTTAATTTCCTTTAAACCACGAACAAGTAGGAGAGATACTCTCCTAGTGCTTTGTAATTTCTGATTTCATTTTGGCTTTGGGAAAGTCATGTGTCGAATAGGGATAGTCCAATATACTTACAGTTATAATAGAGTAGGCATCATATATACCTCAAAAGTCGACTCTGCAAGTTCCAAGAATCATTGATAAAATGCGATGTCATGGCCATAAATCCTTTCTTTTGATTACTTACAGTCCACATGTCTGTAGTACTTGCAATTTTACTCTTATTTATCTGCATAAGCTTCATTGTCTTTTCTTTCTCAAATTCATAAATCTTCATAATCTCCTTCTTGATTGTGTTTCTACATGGAACCCTAAAGGAAGGTTGTAATGCATTAGAATACCTCCTGAACCCGAGGTGCTCAACCATCGACAATTGGTACTCATGCAAGATGATCATATTGGCAAAGCTCAGTCTTTGCATTACTCTCATCAAAATGACCAAATCTGACTGTCCCCTAGCTCCTGGTTGATCGCTTTAGTCCTTTACACAGTTGAGAAAGTTGTTGGAAATGTTGAGACGATGTTGTACATGAAATTTGGTAGCCGGTGGGGTTCACGCTCTGCCACTGTAGGTGGTGGGTGGAGGCGCGTAGGGCTGTTTTCTGACTTCGATTTTTAGCCTATTAAATCCTATAATTGTTGTAGAGCTTGAATATATGAAGTTTGGTGAAGATTGGAGGAGTTTTGAATCGATTATGAATTTTCAAAATTTAGAATTTCGATTATCGATTATCGATTTACTAGAATTTGACCGTCGGATTTCTTTCGAATTTGTTTTAGAAATTGTAAATTGATGAATATAAATTATTGGTGAAGTTTGGATGGATATTGAGGAGGATTGAGGGAGTTGAGATTAAAGAAGACATTTATAAATTCGATTTTAATTATCGTAAATTTAAATTTCCTTCCTATAATTATTTACTTACGAGCGTTATATTGTACAGGACGTGAGGAGGACTCACACGAGGAAACTTCAGATCGACGACAAGTTTAGCAGTATATATGTGAGTGGACTTTTAATTTTAAAGTAATGCATGCAAATTAATTTCCAAATTATCAATTTTACTATTGAATATCAATTTATTTTATCGAGCCTTCTAATCGATTTTTTTTATTATAAATTGATATATGGATTGGAATTTCGGATTGAGATTTCTCATGAGTGAATTTAGACTTGCTATTTATGTTGTAAATATTGTTGAATTATATTCCCAAATAATTTCCGAAAATTATTATTATGACCAGGGATAATTCCACAAATGATCACTTAACTATGACTCATTTGACACTTTGGACACTCAATTTTCAAATATATCACTTTGGTCACTCAACTATTACTTTGTCAATCACTTTAGTCACCCAAGAGCCATTTTATCTCACTTTAATCACTTCTCTCAATCATTCTAATACAGATTTATCAATTTTTCACAATTGGTTGGACGAATATATCATTAATTTTGTGGCAAATAATTTTTTTTTAATGAAAAAAATTAACTAAGTGACTAAAGTGAATAACAGAGTAAAAATTGAATGACCAAAGTGATATATTTAAAAGGTGAGTGACCAAAGTGTCGAATAGGTAAAAGTTGAGTGATCATTTGTGATATTCTCCCCTTATGACTAATTATTTCGAGATTTTTGAGGGAATTTACGGAAAAGGAATTTCTGAATATATAGATTATATATAAGTTTTATTTTCCGCTGTTAAAGGAAAAACACATTGTGTGCCTTCGTCAAAGCTACTGACGGAGAGGGAATCAAGGAATCAGTGATTATCATCAATCAGCGCAATTACGGATCAATCAGCATTTAGTATCATTAATGTAATCGATATTTCTGTTGTAATTCTATCCCTATATAAAGGGACTATGAAATGAAATGAGTAGATCAATTCCATCTCATTTTTACTTTAACACGTTATCAGCACGCTCAGAGCCAATAGCCAAGAAAAAAAAAAACCTTAATTTTCTAGTTTATTTGTTCTTCCCATTGGAAAAATCAAAACCCTAGGAGAAAAAAAACTTTTTCTTCTTTTGTGCTGCCACCACAATAAAAAATAAAAAATAAAATCCTTTTTCCCCGACCAGACCGGCCCCTTCCGGCCTCCATCTCCCTTGCAGCACACTAGGCCCCGCCTCTAGCCTCCGGTAGTGCAGCTCATCCGCCCAGCGTGCCCTCCACCGGTCGCTGCACCGAGAAATCCGGCCTCTCACTTGCCGCCTGCAGCAGATCCCAACCTGTCAAAAAGAAAAAAAAATTCTAGTCCAGACCGGCTCTGTCCAGATCGGGGACCACCAGCCCACACCGGAGCCTCACCTTCTTCCCTTCACCGGAGCCTCCTGCCTAGCACGCCCAGCCCACCAGGCCGTGCCCTCCAGCTTGCCCACCCGCGCGAACCCAGCCGGCCTCAACCTATGCGCATCAACAACACCGGCAGACCCACCTCGCTGTTGCCCCCGCCCAGTCCCCCGCTGCCTCCAGCCCAGCCCAGCCCATCGCTGCCTAGCCGCACCAACCTCACCTGCGCACAACCCAGCGCTCTAGCAACCTCCACCCTCGGCCCTCCCCATTCCTGCGCAACCTCGGCCCTGTCGATCCCGTTGTTGCAGCAGATCCCCACAGCGCCTGCAGATCCCAGCAGCCTAGCACCTGCAGCGGCCCTTCACTAAGCGCAGATCCCCGGCGTCTGCTCAGCCCCCAGCGCCTGCCCAGCCCCAGCGTGCCTTCGCTCACCTGCTGCGCTGCAGAGATCGATAGCCACCAGAAGGAAGAACACGTGCATAAGAGATAAAAAAAAAAAAAAAAAAAAAAAAGCCTTGTGGTCTATTGCTGAAAAAAAGAGAAAGCAGCCCAGTTTTTCTCAAGCCCAAAAAACATCGCTACGCACGCCTACGTCAACATGTGCGTGCGTTAGGATCGTTTTTTTTCCTCGTAATCAAGTATGTTTTCTTTATTTTATTTTATGATTTTAACCAAGCATTGAATTCTATTTATGTTTTCTATTTTTAAGCATGCTTTATACTTTATTGTTTATGCTTTTATTTTGTTATTAAGCATGTTTAGTTAAGATAATTTTGATCATTTTAAGCATGCCTTATTATTTATATAATTATGTTTAAGCATGCTTTATATTTTATTGATGATGTTTTTATTATGAAATTTTGAGCATGTTTTTATTTTATTTATGCTTATATAAAGTATGTCTACACATGCGTTGTATTATGCTATTGTTTACATTTTATTTTATGCATGATATATTCTTGCTATTATTATGTGTAGTATATAATTTGTTGTATATTTATGAAATTTGAGCATGCCATGTAGTTTATTTCTTATATATGCTATGTTTAAATGTGTTATGCTTATTTTTAGAATGCAACATATATAATCCGCTTTGCCATGATAATGAAAATTCATGAGCATTATACATACATACTTACTGTGATAATGCATTTTCACGTAGCATCGAAAAAAATGTGACCATTACGAATCTTGGTCTTGAAATCTAATTCATATTTATGAAAAATAATTTACGTGGATGTCTTTATGACTGCGTAATTTATATCTTCTCTCTTGTTTTATGTAGATGGCTGATCCAACTCGACCTGAGTTTGACATTTTGGACTCAGAAGGACTTGAGTACCATCGTTGGGTTTCCGATATGGAAACTGTCTTTGTGGCAAAATACTACACTACCACCATTATTGACCCCAAAGATGATGAACTATCTAATAAGGTGAAAGCAGATGCCTTAATGTTTCTGAGGCGACATATTGATCCTAGCTTACGCTGGGAATACCTTCAGTTGAAGACAACCAAAGAATTGTGGGATGCTCTTAAGGGACGTTTTGGGAACATTCATGACACTTTACTCCCAGAACTGGCTATTCAATGGAATGGAATCCGCTTGCTTGACTATAAAAAGGTCAATGACTTCAACAAGGACATGGTGCACTTAAAGGCATGTCTCAATTTCTGTGGAAGGGAAATCACAGAAGATGATATGATCTACAAGACTCTTACCACCTTTCCTAGTTCAGCATTTATACTAGCGAACTAGTATAAGTTGGAGTATGACAACAAAAGAATCACAACCTTCAATAAGTTGATAAGCCTATTGCAAGTGGCTGAGAGACATAATGAGATTCTCTTGAATAACAATGCCAGACCCACTAGGACAAAGAAAATTCACGAGGCTAATTATGGAAAAATGAAAGGTGAAAAGAACTCCAATGCAAAGGGGTTTAGACGTGCTGATCCCTGCCCATGTGCAACCATGCACCACGTGGAAAAGGACATGGGGATCATGGAAACAAGATGCAAAAGGAAAGAGTTGATAATAAACCATGCTATAGGTGTGGATTCATTGGGCATTGGTACAAGAACTGCCAAGCAAACAACAGAGTAGCAGCAATTACAAGAGGTATAGAGAGTCTAAAGAACAAGAAGCTCACTATATGGAAGAAGGAGGTCATGACCTAGACGTCAACCTTACAATTGCAGACTTCAATGGCAAAGAGGAACTTGCTAAGTCAATGGATGCTCTCAATCTTGACTGATCTGCTTTATTTATTTTCCAAAGACAGATGTGAAGGCATAATGCCTCATTTTTAATTAGACTATTACTTGCTTGGTCTTAAAGTTTATTACATTAATGGTTTGATGAATTAGAACACGACCTTGATTTGATTATCGTTGGCTTATTAATAAATTTTGAATTTTATTCTGAAGCACTGAATTTATTCAAATTTATTTCCTATACACATATTTACATGGTTTGAAATAACATTATATAGATGTAAAGCAATACATCTAGAAAAAGAAAAATTATTAGAATGCGAAGATTATCATTCTACTAAAATAGAAATACTCTAAAGAATATGAGATATGCTCTATATGCACCAAGAGCTAATTGAACCTTGTTAAGTTTCAAAAATATTCGTGCCAACGATTATCATGTAAAAATACACCGTGAGAATGGAACTGAATACCTTTATATTACCTGCAATGAATGCGGAAGGAAACACATCTTACAGAAACTTATGAGTCAATCTAGTGGAATGCACCTCACTACGATTTGGATCATTGAATCCTATACTGTCACCAACAATGAAATGTGGGACACTGACTCATACAGGATTTGGCATGACCGCCTAGGGCACCGAGGTCGTTACATGATGATCCGTATTTTAAAGAACTCATATGGACATCCCTTCTTTAGAGTGAAAAAAAAAGTAGGAGAAACATCTGTCACACTGCAAGGTGTCGGTCCTAGTACTGCTCAAATGCAGTCATTGCTTTTTGAAGTACCAGAAGCACTATCTCCCATTATGCCTTGTACCTACATGTGCCAGAACGAGCATAATTAGCTATGATGAGCCACGCTCATTGTACCGCCAGAGGTACCGACTCCCACCAAAGGGGTGACCTGCGAAGGCACGGCCAGGCAGGCTACCGCTTGAGCCCTGGACCGCCCCCAGAACACCGCTGACGCTCCGCCACGCGCCGCGTCAAGATAGCATCAGAAGCTCCAGACGCTGGGAATCGAAGCACATCAGTCCCACATCGGAAACAAGAAGAAGATCAACCTCTTCCTCAATTATAAAAGGTTCTCTCCTCTCTCCTCATTAATTACGCAATTACTACTCATTTATTGTTATGCTGCGCATATACAGTGACTGACTTAGGCATCGGAGAAGTGAAGACCGCCCAACGTGGTCTCCCTCTGACGCCCTGTCTCTCGTGTTGCCGTAAACGAAGATCATCTAATCCTCAGAGTAACGGTCCGCCCACCGGACCCGGGTTAAACAAGGATTCGGCTACCGCCGGACTTGAGCATTAACATTGGCGCCGTCTGTGGGAATCCTTGAACAAAAGGTCATCCCGCCACAATCACCATGACTAACGATAGCGGGGGGAACGCTGAAGAGCAGGCAGATCAATCCGCCATTCCCCAACCCACCAACCCAGCGGTAGGCATCAACCGCGCGTTATTCACCACCCCGGTCAACCCCGGCGGTGAGACAAACCCGAGTAGCAGCCGCCTTCCAGGCCAAGACCTCGCCTCTCTATATGAGCTGGCACTGGCGGATCTTCACAAAGTGAACAGAGAGCGTGAACAAGAGCGCAAGGAAAAGGCCGAGGCCCAAAGGCAAGTGGCCACACTTGTGTCCCGCTTTGATGAGCTAAAGAAAACGCTGGAAGCAACCGCCAACCCGACGCGAAGTGAGCAGTCACGAAGCACCAGGCACAGCCGACCTGGTACCGGAGCATTGGTACCAGCACCAGTCGTGCATATGCAGGTCCCGCTGCACCCACCAGAGCTAGCATGAATGGGACCACCCCCTGTACCCCAGCTAATGCTGGAATAGGAGGCAGAGTCATCACTGCACACCCACCGCTCGAGACCTCGGGCAAGAACAGAGGGAAACCCACCCGCTCCCAGGCGAGGATCAGTTCAGTGGAGTACCCGGCTAGACCCCGCCGGCGATGCAACCGTTCAAATACTGGAAAGGATGTAGCAGTTGGAACAAAGGTTAATCCGGGCGGAATCAGGCACCCCGGCACCAACTTCAAATCCACTTTTCGCGTCCAGGCCAGGACCATTTACCGCTGCAATTTTGTTGGCCATCAGACCGGCGTATGCAAAGACTCTGAAAATGTCACATTACAGCGGTAAGACTGATCCCTTCCTCCATATGGACACCTTCAAGAAAGTCACCAACAACAAGGGATTCGATGACGCCACCCGTGCCACTTGTTCAGCGAAACGCTGGACAATGAGGCCATGAATTGGTTCTTCGAATGCCCGCCGGGATCCATTGACTCATTCCAGGCATTATCGCACGCTTTCCTTTCTCGGTTCATCCTACTGTCCGCCGGGCACCACAACACAAGCCAACTGTTCAACGTCAAGCAGGGTACGGAGGAGACACTGAAGGCGTTCGTCACAAGGTGGCGAGCGGCGGCATCTCAATGCCGTGATCTTGATAAAACAATGGCTTCGGCGGTTTTTAAGCAGGGACTCCTCAAAGGGCCATTTCTCTATCACCTCAACTATAATCATCCAAATGCGGTGTACGACCACCTCATGAGTGAGGCGGTCATTCATGCCCAAGCAAAATTCATCACATATGGAGAGACCCCACCGCCACCAGCAGCATTAGCAAAGCCGGTACAACCCTCCTCCAGTCAGCAGGGGACCGCTAACAAAACCTCCACACCGCCAACTGACAAAAAGAGGGAGTGGCAGCAGGGCCAGTACCAAAACAAGCGACAGAAGGACCAACACTACAAGGGGAACCGCCCATCCCATGGGGACAACCGCAACAAACATACGGAGTCTTCTCAGCGGTACGCAGTGTTTATAGTCCTCACAGCCTCGTATGAAGAAATATACAATCAATGCAAGGATCAGATCCCACCACCGCCCCAGGGAAAATACCCAAAAACGGAAAGCCAAGAAACACTGGCAGGTGGTGCAAATACCACGAAGACAGCGGTCATAATACCAACAGCTGCACGCCCTCAAAACAGCCATTGAGACCTTGTACCGTGATGGCAAGCTGGAGCAATTCAAGGTGCGCCAACCGCCACCTGTGATCGCTGACATTGAGCCCATGGGCCGCATCAACACAATCGACGGAGGTGCTCCAATCACCAACATGTCTCACAGAGCTAATCACCTAAAGGAAGTTTGCAACATCCGCTACGAAAGATCCGCTAAACTCCCAAGGTCTGGTTGGGAACCTATTACCTTCTCAGAGGAGGAGGAACGCGGAGTACATCTGCCCCATGACGATCCCTTCTTGATCGACGCTATTCTAGGCAAAATGTCAGTAGGAAGAATCCTGGTTGATAGCGGGTCCGCTGTCAACGTTATATTCAGTGGTTGTTACAACGACCTTAAGCGGAACAGAAAATTGTTCCAAGATCATGAACCACTGCTCAGCTTCTCCGGTGACGTCACGCAACCGCTGGGCTCTGACTATATGCGGCTAGTTATCGGTACTAGTCCATGTATGGCTGAAATACATACGGAGTTCATAGTTGTCGATTGTTTCAGCTCATACAACGCCATCATTGGTCGTCCAGCGCTCAACAAACTCAAGTGCATCATCGCCGGGTACATGCTACTCATGAAGTTCCCCACACCCAACGGCACAAGCTGTGTTAGGGGAAGTCAACAGTTGGCACGCGAGTGTTATTCCACTACTATAGCACAATCAACCCGTTGCCATGAGATCCTAGCGGTAGGCAGTCAAGCACCGCCACCAAACATTTTTGAGGACCCTAGGGAGGACGAAAAAAAGTACGTAAGGAAGGAGCCGGTCAACCCAGAAACATCACTGAGGGTTGTCAGCATCTCGGACGAGCACCCTGAGCGGACAGTCCGCATAGGCGCTCAATTAGACCCAGAGCTGGTGGCGGAGCTCACTCAGTTCCTACGTGACAACGCTACGGTCTTTGCCTGGTCATATGCAGACATGCCAGGTATCTCCCCTGAAATCATCTCAGACAAGTTGAGCATCAAACCATCCTTCTACCCTATCAAACAGAAACGCAGAGCCTTCGACGAAGAGAAGTACCGTGCTATAAGAGAGGAGGTTGCCAAGCTCCAGGGCATTGGGTTCATCTGCCAAGTCATCTATCCCCAGTGGATTTCCAACCTGGTTATGGTCAAAAAGGCTAGCGGCAGGTGGAAGATATGCGTCAACTTCAAAAACCTTAACAAAGCATGCCCGAAGGACAGCTTCCCCCTACCTCGCATCGATCAACTCGTCGATGCAACCGCTGGACACGAGCTCCTCAACATGATGGATGCGTTCTCCGGCTATAACCAGATCAGGATGCATCCTGACGACCAGGAGTGCACCACTTTCACTACTGACAAAGGCCTGTACTGTTACAATGTGATGCCTTTCGGTTTGAAGAACGCAGGGGCAACCTATCAGCGATTGATAAACGCCATGTTCGCGGAACATCTGGGCAAGATAATCGAGGTCTACGTAGATGACATGTTGGTCAAAAGTATAAAAGCCAGCGGACATATGGCAAACCTAAAAATCATAGTAGCCATCCTCCTGACCTATGGTATGCGCCTCAACCCAGAAAAATGTTTCTGTGGCGTCACCGCCAGCAAATTTCTGGGGTATATTGTCAGTGAGCGGGGCATCGAGGCCAACCCTGACAAGGTGCAAGCCATCCTCAACATGAAGGACCCGGAATGGAAGGTGCACGTCCAATGCCTCCAGGGCAAGCTAACCGCCTTGTCTCGATTCATCTCCAAACTGACCGACAGGTGTGCCCCATTTTTCAAAGTCCTTAAAACAACCCACAAGAAGGTCATCGATTGGAACCCAGAGTGTCGGGCGGCATTCCAAGGCCTGAAGGAATACCTGGCGGCAGTTCCATTCCTGTCCAAGGAGAAACTCTGTACATTTATCTAGCGGTATCTCAGTCAGCGGTGAGTTGAACCATCGTCCGGCGGGAAGGCCAGGACGAGCTCCCAGTTTTCTATGCCGGTAGGGGCATGAACGGAGCAGAAACACGGTATCCTCCATTGGAGCAGCTTGCTCTCGTACTCATCGTTGCCGCCAGACGCCTCCGCCAGTACTTCCAAGCCCATACAATCCATGTGTTAACCAATCAACCGCTGAGACAAGTAATACAGAACCCTGAACATTCGGGGCGCCTCAGCAAGTGGGCCATTGAGCTCAGCGAGTTTGACATAGACTACAAACCACGAACCGCCATAAAGGGCCAGGCGGTGGCAGATTTCATTGCTGAGCTCACCGAGCGTCAGCCCGAAACCAAGATCGATGTACCGCCCAGAACGGAAATAGTTACGGCCGTGGAGCCGGCTCCCCAACAATCAGACTGGAACCTACACGTGGACGGTTCCGCTTCCGCCAAGGCCAGCGGCGCCGGACTCATCTTAATAGGACCAGGGGGGCTTAGCGTCGAATACTCGTTGAAATTCAACTTTAAGGCTTCTAACAACATGGTGAAATATGAGGCACTCATTGCCGGCCTACTCCTCGCCATTGATTCAGGGGCCGACAGTGTCAACATCTTCAGCGACTCTCAGTTGGTCGTTAACGAGGTCAATGACAGCTTTCAAGCCAAGGACCAGCAGTTAGTGGCATACTTAGGGTACGCCAAGACGCTGCTCAAAAAATTCAAGTTCCATACCATCACACAAATCCCCAGAGAAAAGAACGCCAAGGCTGATTCACTGGCAAGACTGGCAACCGCCCAGCCACACCAGAGCCCAGCAGACACAAGAGTAGAGTCTCTTGACAGGCCAAGTATCACAAAAACCCTGGCGGAGATCTTTAACATTGAGGTCAATCCTAGTTGGATGGACGAAATTATTCAGCACAAGCGCAACGGGACATTGCCAGAGGACAAGATCAAGGCGCGACAGCTCCAGCGGAGAGCAACCCGTTACAACATGCAGAGCGGCAAACTTTACCGCCAAGGATTCACTCACCCCAACCTCCGCTGTCTAACCCCAGAGGAGGGAAAGGTCGTGCTGGCAACAATACATGGCGGGGAATGCGGAAATCATTCAGGCGCCAAATCCTTGGCTAATCGCACAATGCGACAAGGCTACTTTTGGCCTACGCTTGGTGATGACGCCCAGCGGATATCAAAATCTTGTCACAAATGCCAACAATATGCTGATCTTCCACATGCCCCGGCGGAACCTCTGTCGATTATCGTCAGTCCCTGGATTCACTCAACGTGGGGCCTGGACTTGATGGGAAAATTCCAAACCGCCAAAGGTCAGTTCAAATACATCATTGTCGCCATCGACTACAACAGCAAATGGATAGAGGCGGAGCCTTTGATAGCAATAACTACCACCAAGGTAGTTCACTTCCTCTAGAAGAACATCTACTGCTGATACGGTGTCCCGCATGCAATCATCACATACAACGGCACACAGTTCAACAACAAGGAACTCATCTCTTTCACCGCCAACTTGGGCACCAAGATGCGTTTTGCATTTGTCGCCCACCCCCAAACCAACGGCCAGGTTGAAGCGGCAAACCAGATAATCAAGAAACTGTTATAGAAGAAGCTCGTTGAGGCCAAGGGTTTGTGGGCGGAGAAGCTCCCGGAGGTTCTATGGGCCATCAGAACAACCCCAACCTCCGCCACAGGTGAAACCCCCTTTTGTATGATGTTCAGAACTGAGGCTATGCTGCCTATCGAGGTAACCCAACTAACCGCTAGGGTCAAAGGCTACTGCCCCGAGACCAACAGCGACGGCGTTAACCTCGACAGGGATCTACTAGAGGAAAAGCGAGACGCAGCCCATTTGCGCAATCTCCAGAACAAGCGGCGGGTATCACGTTTCTACAACGCCAGGGTCAAAGCCCGCAACCTCCAACTAGGGGACTGGGTAATGAAGTCATACCACCGCCAACAAAACTCCGCCCAACTTGTGAAGGTCCATACAAAATTATAGAGGTCGTTAGCCCAGGCACATTCTACTTAATGGACAGGGATGGCGTCACAACGACCTACCCTTGGAATACCGAACACCTTCGGTATTACTACAAATAGTCATACCGCTACCCAAGAGCATCTTGACTTAGCTAAATTTTTGTTCAATATTTAGCTAAGGGAAGCTACCCAACGGGTACGACCCCGCTTTTGTAAACCCTGTTCAGACAGCTATCAATGAAACGAGGAATTATTCAAACCATTGTTACCAAGTCTAGCATTGGGGGCAACTGGCAACGCCAGTCAGCGGACTATGTCGGCTACATTGTGCACTTGGACCAATTTTAATTCCTTTAATGTTTCATTCATGGCCAAAAACGAAATTGTCAAGAACCCTAGCGGTACACACATCATCACAAACAAAAGAAAAAACAGAGTATAGGAGCTCAGGTTCCAAAAATTTCATTTATATCCCAAAGAGAATTACATAAAATATTTATGCCTCAGCGGCTACAAAAACTTTCCTACTCCTATTTTCAGGGGTTGGCAGGGTTGGCGAGGTCGGCTCCGCTACCTTCAGCATTTCCACTGGAGGCCTGCGGAGGATGGGAACGGCTCGTCTGGTCGGACCCTCGGGCTGTGGGACTGGGGGTCTTTATTGTGCCATCCGCCCGGGTGTGGGCCGCCAAGAACCCAGCGCGGGACACCTCAGACTGCGTAGGCGTCCGCTGAGAGTCACCCTCTAGAAGCCCGCCACTCTCCCCTCTACCCGAGCAGGCTCCTTCAACATGACCAGGGGCGGCAGGGGGAGCGGTACTTGTTGTTGGCGGAGCTTCCTTAGTTGGCTGCACGACCGGCATCGACGCTTTCGCCCAGTCAATGGCGCCCTTTTGCTGCAGCATCTCCACATTAGCCAGGGCACCAGCCTTCGCTGCTTCGGTCAGCGCCTTCTTGTACTTCGCTGACTGCTTGTATGACTCAACAGCAGCGGCTGCAGCACGGCTCCCCTCAGCCTCCAAGCGAGCGACTTCACCCTCTAGCCGCTTAACCTCGGCCTGTTTGGAGGCGGACTCCCGCTGAAGGATCTCAACCTTCTTATCCTTGGCGGCCACCCGATCCCGCAGCAGGGACATGTCTTGCTCCAACTTGGCGAACTGTTCGTTTCGCTCCAAGTGCCGCTCAATGCCAACGTTCAGCTTGCCACGGGGGTCTGCCGCATCACAGTCGGCCTTTGTCAAGCGTCGCTCAACATCAGCCAACTTTTCCTGGGCCTTCCCCAATTCCCTTTGTAGACCCGCCACCTCCTCCCTGAGCTCCCACTTAACCAGGGGCTGTTTTGATGCCACCTGGAACATCTCATGGAGCCCAACGGCGACGTGCCCAAAGGTTGTGCTGAAGGGCAATTCGCTGACGGCGGTCGACCTAACAATCCCCTCCAGGCCGCCGAACCCCAGCCGCTCGCAAAGGTGATACAGGAAATCCCGTTCACCATCATTCAGAAACTTGGCGTAAGCGGCAAATGAGTCCAGGCCGCTTATACTCGCCGCTTTCGCCAAATCAGCGGGAGCCTCTGGCGGAGCCTGCCTTGACTTCTTCGGCTGCTCGCGGGCCTCGGTTATCTCCACTTCCTCCTCTTCTCAGCCCGAGTCGGGTTGACGGCGTTTTCGCTGAAGCGCCCACGTGCTCCCAGCAGGCCTCGAAACCCCGTTGGCGGCCCCAACCCCGCTATGGTCACACCCTCAGTTGGGCGCACCGCCTTCTTCGGAACCCCGCGCCGTATTTCCGGCGCTCTCTCTTTCCGCGGCGCCGCCTCACTTGCCACGCCGATCCCCACCTGAACAGCAGGAAACCCGTCACCACCAAGGTGAGATTGGTGCGACATTGGCAGCACCACCGGAACCTCGGACGGGCTCAGCGCAAGCGTCTCCGGGTTCACCACCGTCTTCTGAGCCACCAGCCCAGACGCGTACATGGCTTCCAGGAAATTGTCGATCTCAGCGCGGTCCATAGCTTTTGCAAAAGCGTCACGGCTCGCCTTGTTTCCCGGTGGAGTCTTTACAAAAAATATATAATGGCAGGCCGGTTAGCATGAAGCAACCTCACAAAGGGTGCGATACAGCGGAGAGTAATTACCAACGGCACGTGTCAGCTGTTGAGCTACCAACAACTCCCACCCGGTAAGGAGACGGAAGTCCAGCAAGTTGCGATTCCGCCAGCAACCCCTGATGCGTGCTACGCGGCACTCTTCCTCACAAGTTAGGTTGTACCGCAACCCCGCTGCACAAAAAAGGCCATTATCAGTACAGAGTACAAAAAAAAAAAAAAAAAAAAAAAAACAGAAACCCCGCCAGTCGTGTTCAGCAGAAACGGCAAACAACCTCGGATGGGCTGAAACTCCGACTTAATTATAAATGTCGGCTCCCCCTCGTTAGACCCCGCTTGGTACTCCCACCCCGCCTTGGCAATGCAGAAGGAACCCCGCCAGTACGACATTGAGTCCCTCAGGTTCTCGATCAGATTGGGTGCTCCTTGGCGACGACTGAGGTTTACTTGCCCTCTACAACCCTGGCGCTTCACGTACACCAGTTCGTAGAAGTGCAATACCTTTACCACGGTCGGTCCTTCGCAACCAGACAACCACCACAACGAGTTCAGCGCCAGCAGTAACCGCCACATGTTGGGGCACACTTGCCCAAAGGCGATGCCGAACTCGCACACCAGGATCTGTAGGTTGGGCACCAGTGGGAAGGTCACTCCCTCTCAGAATATAGCCTCATGCACCGCGGCGTGGCTCACTGGCAGGATCGAAGCCTTCTCCTCTACCGTCGGCGGACGTAGTTTCACCACTCCCGGCAACCGGATCACCCGCTTCAGCCGGTTGACGGCAACAGCGGTCATCCTACCGCCCGCCTCATCAACAGGGGTGCCGTCCTCAACCACCCAGACCGACTCCATATCCTCCCCCGCTACACCTCCCCCCCCCCCCAGCGGAACCGCTGGCGGTACTATTGCTTTCTAGGCACTCGTCGTGCATAGTATGTATGAGCAGCGGCAGCCTCCCCCGCCCTAGAACTCTCCGGACGCGATGCACGACCCATAACTACGTCCCACGGTATGGTCTGTAGCGGCTTGACCTCTAGAGGTTCTGGCAGTGAGGTTCCTGCACATGAAGACGGATGCAACGAGTCAATAAAATTTCTATCTGCCGCGCTGAACGACACTTCAGATCCGGAATCCTCACTTCTCAAAATCTCTATGACGTCGGCCATCCCAAAACCCTAAAACCCAAATCAGTTAGCTCACACAAGATCTAACCTATCCCTATATCAGTCAGTGCCCAAGAACATCAACAACACTCAACCCAGAAAATACCAAAACAAGAACAAACGCCCTTAAACCCAGATTCGACCATCTAGAAAATCCCTAAAAACCCCAATTCTGTCAAACACAGCAACCCAACCCCAAACCCACTCACGCCCTCACAGGACATCAAAGAACATACCACAGGAACATCCAAAACCCAAAAAATCACCATGGCAGACATCCAATGAAACAGGAGTATAAGTCAGAATACCAACCTCAACGATGGAATCTCTGACAGCAGTGTGAGCACTTGTCTTCGGAGCTGCAGGTCGTCGGTTCTTCCATGTACGAAAACTCGGCAATATCGCCTCAACCTTCTTCTCTGATCTCAGACGCAGAAAGCTTGAAGACGACGAAGCACAGTTCAAAGTTTAGAGCAGTGTCAAATATGCCAACTTCCCCTCCTTTTATGTCAACGTCAAACAGTCCTACGCCGTCCATTGAAAAACGACATCAATTGTCAGCTGTACACGTGTCCCACAACTACAGTTACTCTCCGGATTAACCGAGGCGTTGCCTCGGTTACGAAATCCATCATTACTCGACATTAATGGTGAGGAGACGGTTAGGCGGAGGAGACACACCTCCGCATGCTAACCCTTTAGGGGTTCGCCACGTGTCAACCACCATCAGACGAAGCGTCTGGTAGAAGCCACTACTTTTGGAAGAAAGGCGCCAATCGTCGGCGAAGTCCGCTGAACGAAACCCCGCTAGTGGAACTTCTCACTTGTCACTTTCCAAGTGTCGAAGTCACCGCTGAGCGAAACCCTGCTAGTGGAACTTCTCACTTGTCACTTTCCAAGTGTCGAAGTCACCGTCGAGTGAAACCCCGCTAGCGGAACTTCTCACTTGTCACTTTCCAAGTACCGAAGTCCGCTGAGCGGAACCCCGCTAGCGGAACTTCTCACTTGTCACTTTCCAAGTACCAAACTCCGCTGAGTGGAACCCCGCTAGCGGAACTTCTCACTTGTCGCTTTCCAAGTGTCGAAGTCACTGCTGAGCGGAACCCCACTAGTGGAACTTCTCACTTGTCCCTTTCCAAGTGATAAAGTCACCGCTGAGCGGAACCCCACTAGCGGAACTTCTCACTTGTCGCTTTCCAAGTGTCGAAGTCACCAACCCCGCTAGCGGAACTTCTCACTTGTCACTTTCCAAGTGACGAAGTCACTGCTGAGCGGAACCCCTCTAGCAGAACTTCTCACTTGTCACTTTCCAAGTGTCAAAGTCACTGCTGAGCGAAACCCCGCTAGCGGAACTTCTCACTTGTCACTTTCCAAGTGTCGAAGTCACCGCTGAGTGAAACCCCGCTAGCGGAACTTTTCACTTGTCATCTTCCAAGTGTCGAAGTCCGCTGAGCGAATCCCCGCTAGCAAAACTTCCACTTGTCAATTTGCAAGGGACAGCCTCAGCTATATGTGACACTGCCGGCATAACCCCCTCCATCTTGCAAACCCCGTGCGTTGCTGAGCGCAACTCCGCTCAGTAACCACCGCCGAACACGTCTACGCGACGCTATTTCCTGCTACATCCTACGGGACACAGGGACTTGTCAACAGTCTACGACGACCCTGATCAGGTACGTTGACCCCCGTCACTTGGGTACTAAGATTGGGCTCGCTACCCAACACCCTATGCTCCACGCAGCTTCCCCTCAACAAACAATTTACCGACCATCCGGAGGTCTGTCTTGGCTAGGGAGTGGGGAACTCCCTGGCGGGCCCAGCAGGGGCCCACCCGGAAGGGTATAAAGCGTTCGCTCAGTAAATCCATGGTTGACAACGCACTGACGCTAATTATGCTGTTGCAAGTCTAGCGGAAGTAACGCTTCACACAGCCGATCAACTCCCCAACCAAGATTGCCCTCCTTGACTAGGGACTTGGGGGACTTGTACCTACATGTGCCAGAACGAGCATAATTAGCTATAATAAGCCACGCTCATTGTACCGCCAGAGGTACCGACTCCCACCAAAGGGGTGACCTGCGAAGGCATGGCGAGGCATGCTACCGCTTGAGCCCTGGACCGCCCCCAGATCATCGCTGATGCGCCTCCACCCGCCGCGTCAAGATAGCATCAGAAGCTCCAGACGCTGGGAATCGAAGCACATCAGTCCCACATCGGAAACAAGAAGAAGATCAACCTCTTCCTCAACTATAAAAGGTTATCTCCTCTCTCCTCATTAATTACGCAATTACTACTCATTTATTGTTTTGTTGCGCATATACAGTGACTGACTTAGGCATCGGAGAAGTGAAGACCGCCCAACGCGGTCTCCCTCTGACGCCCTGTCTCTCGTGTTGCAGTAAACGGAGATCATCTAATCCTAGGTGTAACGGTCCGCCCACCGGACCCGCGTTAAACAAGGATTCGGCTACTGCCGGACTTGAGAATTAACATGCCTCATTAACTATTTCAAATGCACATCACTCATTTTGCAAAGCCTGCTCTTTAGCAAAAACAGGATTGAGACCTTTCTATGCTAAAGATATAAAATAAAACATTCCATTCATACAAAGGATACAAGGAGATATATGTGGACCTATCCATCCAGAATGCGGACCATTTTAAGTACTTTTTATGGTTCTGGTGGATACTTCGACACACTGGTCACATGTCGTTTTATTTTCCACAAGAAAGGCTGCATTTGCAAAACTCCTAGCACAGATTATACTTTTAAGGGCTCACCACCCTGATCACCCTATCAAGTTTATAAGGCTTGATAACGCTGGAGCATTTACATCAAAAGCATTTGATGATTGTTGCATGTCAATAGGGATCGAAATAGAGCATCCTGTACCCCATGTGCATACACAAAATGGTCTCACAGAAGCCACCATCAAAAGGCTACAAATGGTGGCTAGGGCATTGGTTATGCGCACCAACCTGTCTATATCTGCATGGGGTTATGCAATATTGCACGCAGCTTTACTTATTCGTTTTAGACCCACTGCTAGCTAAACATTTTTCTGCGTACCAGTTGGTAACTGGATATGAGCTTGACATTTCACACTTACGCATCTTTGGTTGCGCAGTATATGTGCCTATTGCGCCCCCACAATGCATCAAAATGGGTCCTCAGAGACGATTAAGTATTTATGTTGGATACGAATCCCCAACAAACTATTCGCTATTTGGAACCCTTGACAGACGATCTCTTTCCTGCTAGATTTGCGGATTGTCACTTTTATGAGGTAATCTTCCTGTCGTTAGGGGGAGATAGGAAAAAGGATTTTCCAAGGGAACGACAGGAATTGTAGTGGTTTGTCCCTACTCTGTCTCATTTTGATCCCCGCACTTCACAAAGTAAAAGTGAAGTGAAAAGAATAATCGATCTTCAGAAGGTAGCAGATTCGATGTCTTATGCGTTTACTGATATCGCAAAAGTGACGAGATCACATATACCAGCTGCAAATGTGCCTGCAAGGTTAGAAGTCCCCAATAAGGGGCACGGTGCTGCAGATAAAGGCACTGCAACCACACTTAGTGGAGGTGTGGTTGAGGCTGTGGCTCCCCAAAGGAAGAGGGGGAGGTCACTTGGTTCGATTGACACTCACCCAAGGAAGAAGAAGGCGAGTAAGGCACAAACCAACCATCAATGTATAGAATCCCTTTCATGATATTGTCTCTGATTATAATTATGTCCATGAATCAATATTGGAGGACGCTCCGATGTTTAAAATGATTCCAGAGAACAAAGAAATCTCAAAGGATTATGAGAGTGCGTATGAGTTGATAGAAAGATCTTCCATACACATTGATGATATATATTGTTGCTCAACAAAGAGCATATTGGCCCAGATGGCAAGAAACAATCCAGGCAGAATTAGATTCTCTGACAAAGAGATAGGTATTTGGTCCGGTAGTGCTAACCCCACCATGTGTAAAGCCTGTAGGACATAAATGAGTCTTTGTCAGAAACTGTATTGAGAAGAATGAAGTCCTGAGGTACAAGGCTCACCTTGTGGCGCAAGGTTTCTCATAACGCCCTAGAATTGACTACGAGGAGACATACTCTCCCGTAATGGACGTTATAACATTCCGCTACTTAGTTAGCTTGGTAGTTTCAGAAGGACTGGAAATGCAGCTCATGGATGTGGTTACTGCATATCTCTATGGGGATCTAGGTTCAGAGATATATATGAAAGTTCCTGATGGCCTTACATTACCCAAGTCAAGTGACTCTAAACCACGGAGTGCGTTTGCAACTAGGTTGAAACACTCACTTTACGGATTAAAACAATCCAGGCGGATGTGGTATACCCGTCTAAGTGACTACTTGATTGGGAAGGGATATAAGAACGATGAATTATGCCCCTGCATATTCATAAAGAAAACAAGTTCCGGATTTACAATTGTAGCAGTATATGTCGATGATATGAACATAACAGGTACTCTTGATGAAATAAGAGAAACCGCGAGCTACTTGAAATCTGAATTTGAGATGAAGGATCTTGGGAAAACTCGATTCTATCTAGGCCTTGAACTAGAACACCGAGTTTGTGGAATATTAATCCACCAGTCTGCATATGTCCAAAAGTCAGGCGATATAACATGGACAAAGCACATCCTGCTAGCACTCCCATGATCGGTCGAAGTTTGGATGCAAGGAAAGATCCATTTCATCCAAAGGAAGATGACGAAAAGGTGTTGGGAGCTGAAATTCCCTATCTAAGTGCAATAGGCGCATTATTGTATTTAGCCCAATTTACTCGACCAGACATTGCATCCTCAGTGAAGTTGTTAGCTAGATTTAGCTCAGCGCCAACGCAGCGTCACCGGAATGGTATCAAGAACATTATTTGATACCTAAAAGGAACCATTGACTTGGGACTGTTCTTTCCCTATAGAGAGACAATAAGGACCGCAGATGGAACTGCAATCCCTAAAGGATATGTTGATGGCGAAAGCGCCACTCACTACACCGAAATGCCAAATGACGTTTTGGTTGGTTTTGCTAATACTGGGTATCTCTCTGACCCACATAAAGCTCGTTTCCAAATTGGTTATGTATTTACCAGTGGGAACACGACGATATCTTGGAGATCAACTTAGCAAACCCTTGTGGCTACCTCCTCGAACCACTCAGAGATCATTACTCTACATGAGGCGATTCATGAGTGTGTATGGTCAAGAGCTATCATCACACATATTCTAGGGACTAGTGGTTTGAGTTCTACCACTGAAGAGCCTACTTGCATTAATAAAGATAATGCAGCTTGCATCGAACATATGAAGCTAAGGCATATCAAGGGTGATAATACAAAACACATATCACCAAAGTTTTCCTACAATCAGCAACAACAAGCCCCTCCTCAAGATTCAAGTGAATCAAGAAAGGTCTGAGGAGAATGTGGCAGATTTATTCACCAAATCACTGCCTAAGGCCACACTTGAGAAACATGTGAAAAACATGGGAATGCGAAGACTTTCCAAGCTCCCTTGATTAATGTAAAGATCAGGGGGAGGTGTAGACGTCAAGGGGAGTCTAACACACACATATGTAGAAGGTGCATTGTGCTCTTTTCCTTCGACCAAGGTTTATTTTTGTCCCACAGGGTTTTTATTATTACTTGGCAAGGTTTTTAGTGAGGCAACAACTCATGCACCATTTCGTCTTTGACTTGGCACAAGGGGGAGTGTTAAAGGAAAAACACATTGTGTGCCTTCGTCAAAGCGACTGACGGAGAGGGAATCAAGGAATCAGTGATTACCATCAATCAGCGCAATTACGGATCAATCAGCATTTAGTATTATTAATGTAATCGATATTTCCGTTGTAATTCTATCCCTATATAAAGGGACTATGAAATGAAATGAGTAGATCAATTCCATCTCATTTTTACTTTAACATCCGCTTATTTATTTAAGGATTTGAGAATATTTTGACGTGTGGGGCCACGTCTTAGGAGAATAATAAATTTATTTTCTCGTGTGATTTTAATTGGGGATCGAAGTTTTACGGAATTTTGGTCTTATGAGTTTTTGAAATATTTTATTCACCATATCTGAGTCAGTTTTTTGCATCTCCTCCTCACTTACTTTGTGTTTGTGAGTGGTAGTCGAGGTGATTTATTCTCCTCCTCACATGGGTAGTAGTCGAGGTTATTAGTTCTCCTCCTCACATAATCTATATGTGAGTGGCAGTCGAGGGTAGAGCTTAATGGGCTCTATACTCGTATGGTGACAATTGTTCTTCCCCATATTTATTTTTATTAATAATTGACTAGCGAGGCTAATCGAGATTCTTTTAACCAGCCAGGCCAACGAGATTTGACAAATATAAGTTGATTTATATTTTATATTGTTGGATGCATTGGACTTTTAACGGATTAAACAAGGGAAAGTCTTAAATCCTTGTTATTTTCGATTATTTTTAATATTTATTTTTGTCCACTCACGCTAACGTTTTATATACTTCTCCCCTGGGCCTTTCATTTTTTTTAAATTCCCTGTTCACAGTGCTGCTATTCGGCTTAGGAGTTGAGGCTTAGCACCATCATTGTCATCTATCTTCTGTAGGTTATTCGTTAACCTGCCTTTTGTATTATATTTCAATTTCCGTAGATTACTCTGATGACGTCGGGAGATTCTACAATTATGTTTGTATAATTATGGTTTGAGATTGAATTCTAATCAGCTTTGAGATTGTTATAAATGTGGAGGATTCAGATGTGATAATTTTGGTTGGATAATTAGATTATGATTCGGGGAGCAAGGTGGCTCCAGGAGTTGAAATTGAATTTATATATAGAAGTGTGTTTTGTGTTCTTAATTCAGGTTAGAGTTGTCTACTTTTTAAGGAGGTTCTATCGAATTTTCTTAGATAACAGAGATAACCCATTAGCCAGGAAACGAGAATGGAGGAACATAGTAGCGAAGGAAGATTTGGTAGCTACATCCCACCTAGGCTTCAAAAGGAGAGAATTGTTGAGCGTGAAAATATTCTTAAGCCCCAAACCACCATTCTCTTTCCGGGTGGAACAGATGCTTCAAGAGATCAGAGCAGGCCCATCTTTTAAGGAATCCTTATTATAGAAAAAAAAAATTTATCCAATGTTGGACCATGGATAAGAGAGACCTAGGCCAAGCATATACCTGAAACTTGTAGACTAGGAGGCTTTGAATCACTAAATTAATTAGTTGCATTCTACCTACTTGAGATGGTTGAAAACCCTTCCATGAGCTTAGCGTACATCTAAGCTTGTCTACAATGGGAAGAAAATACTCTAATTTGGGCATGCCGATAGAAATTGGAACACCAAGGTACGTGAAAGGTAGTTGCCCACTTCAATTCCCAGAACTTTCCTTATACTTTCCTGCCTATGAGGAGTAGCCATGCCAATAAAAAGCAAAGATTTTTCCTTGTTCACTGTCTGACTTGAATTAAGAGTATACTCCTTCATGAAACGTGTAAGCTCAATCAAGTGTTTTTTTCTTCCTTGCAAGAAAATCATCACGTCATCAGCAAAAAGAGCATGAGTAGGAGCACTTACACCCATCTACGCCACAAAACGCATGAGAGATTTCAATTGCAGCTCTGTTGTCACAATACAGCTACATAGCTGATTTAGGCTTAAAACCCAAATCTCAGAGAAGATTACGTAACCACAAGAGTTCACACACTCTATCTGTCATACCTCGATATTCAGCCTCAACACTTGACCTTGCAACAACCTTCTGTTTTTTGCTCCTCCAGGTAACAAGATTTCCTCCCACAAAGGTAAAGTAGCCAGATGTAGACTTCCGGTCTGTGATACAACCAGCCCAATCAGCATCTGTATACCCACTAACATCTAGGTGTTGATGTTTTGAGAACATTAAGAAGACTTCAAATACCTCAAGATCCTCACTACATCATCCATGTGTCTTTCACTTGGATTGTGCATAAACTGACTCATGCACAACACTAACTGCATAGGCTACATCAGGTCTAGTATGTGATAAGTAAATCAGACATCCCACTAACCTTTGGTACCGAGGTCTGTCAGTTGGAACTTGATTAGGGTATCCTGCCAGTTTGTGGTTTTGCTCAATTGGAGTATCAATTGGGCAACAATCTAACATGCCTGTTTTTGCCAAGAGATCCAGCACATACTTTCTCTAACATAAGAAGATACCATCTCTCCCCCTGGTGACCTCTATCCCCAAGAAATACTTTAAGTCACCTAGATTCTTCATCTCAAATTCGAATGATAACTTCTCCTCATGGCTTTCAATTTCTGCTAGATCATTCCTTGTAATCACCATATCATCCACATATATGATGAGCACAGTCACCTTCCCCTTTTGGTGTTTCAGGAACAAGGTGTGATCAGAATTGCTTTGCTTATATCCAAAGCGTCTCATGGATTGAGTAAACTTGCCAAACCATGCACGGGGTGACTATTTCAGTCCATAAAGAGACTTCTTCAATCTACACACAATATCACTTGGTATATCAGGTATATAACCAGGAGGTAAGTTCATGTAAACTTCTTCAGTTAGCTCTCCATGAAGGAAAGCATTCTTAACATCAAACTGATGGAGTCGCCAATTCAGGTTTGCTGCCAGTGACAATAACACTCGAACAGTATTCATCTTGGCTACTGGAGCAAAAGTCTCATCATAGTCAATCCCATACGTCTGAGTAAATCCTTTAGCCACCAACCTTGCCTTATACCTGCTTATTGTGCCATCTGCATCATGTTTCACAGTGAAGACTCACCTACATCCAACCGACTTTTTCCCACGGGGTAGTGGTACAAGTTCCCAGGTGTAATTTTTCTCTAATGCCTCTATTTCTTCCTCCATTGCCTTGGCCCACTTTGGGTCTCCCATAGCCTCCTGCACTTTGTTAGGTACAGATACAGAGGATATTTGATTCACAAATGATACATAAGGTTTGGATAACCTATGGTGTGATACAAAGTTAGCTATTGGATATTTGGCTTTTGCAGTTATGGAAGGTTCATACCTTTTTGCTGGTTGACCGCGAGTGGTTCTATTAGGTAACACATATGTAAAAGAGACAGACTCTACTAGATTACCAAATGAAGATACTGGACATACCTGAGTTGGAGCTTCTTGACCAGAGATTTTAGCATTAGGGGGTGGAGTATCAGGTACGGGGAAAGCCTGTATATAATCTTCTTCAGCTTTAGAAGTCGACTGGTCGACGTCGATGTCTTCTCGTCTGGGGAGTGACATGTCAACTCCCCCTTCTTTTGATAGGTCGACTGCTTGACTGGTCGACTGTAAGATTTCTTTGATTGACAGGTCAACTCCCTCTATCGACTGGTCATTAAAGACTTCAAGTCTAGGGATTGACATGTCAATTTCCCCTGTCGACTCTGGAATTTCAGCAGTGCTTTCTGATTACACGCATTTTTATGCATGTAATCGTATCTAAAATGCTAGAATTAAGCTAATCTTCAAATCAATTATTATGTAATTAATATATTTTTATTTATTTTGAAGTAAATAAACAGAGTTGCTGAAACGAAATAGAATAACGCGAAAATGGTGAAGATAGAAGTTTTCGAGAAATGAACAAAGTTGTCAATGCCTTAATTAAGTATTGGTTAATTAGCCAATTAACTAAGCAATCATGCTTTGGTTAATTACCCAAGTAATTAAACGTGCAGCACATGAAGAAATTTTGGGTCAATTAGCTAGCCATCGCATAATTGTCTACTTGACACATGGCAAACTTTTCAGTCACTAACCAAACCCATCACCACGTGACCTTGTTTACCAACCAAAACCCTTCTCTCTCCTCCAATATATATATTGGGAGTGAAATTTGCACTCCCCTTTCTGCATTCTGCATTCTGCATTCTGCATTCTGCATTCTGCACTCTCACTTCAATCTTTATATTATTTTATTGTGTGAAATTCCACTTTTGACCCAACAACTGTGCAATGCTTCTGTTTTCTTCACTATCCAGTTTTGGTCTTTTGCCATGGCTTCTTCTTCGTAAATTCCATTCTTTGAGATAGAAGAGTATCAGATGACAACGTTAGACTACCTTGTGCAGATTAAAGTGGGTTTTTGAGCATTTTGCAGACCTAAAGAGTTATTATCTCAAACCTCGATCGATTGACTTTTTGAAACCAAAGAAGTTAAGCTTTCGATTCTACCAAACAAAGTAAACTTATCTAAAAGGGAAAGAGATGAGAGGGAAAAGAATAGAGGAAGGTTGAGAAACAAAGAGAACAAAGAAGAAAGATAGAGAAGGAAAGAAAAAAAGACAGAAAGAAAGAGAAGAGGAGATGGGAAAGATGGATGGCAGAGAGAAGATTAGAGAGAAAGAAAAGAAGAAGAAATCGGAAGAGGGAAGAAATCGTTTGTCTTCCAGAGGGGTTGCTTTCTAAGGGAGAGGAGATCAAGGAGAGAGGAGTTTGTTTGAAGTTAAAAGGTAAGAACTTGGTTTTGGGTTCAGTTTCTTTATGGTATGAAACCCATTCCTTGATTATATTCCTTGATTCCCTTTCCCAGTTCGTAACTTGGTACGTAATATGACAGAAACACAGAAAACCCCAATTAATTTTTCAATTCACAACTCAATCTTTCTTACTTTCAGCTAAATCCCAGTCCAATCAATAATTTCTCAAAGCTCCAACTCCTTGATGCAATAAAAACTTGAATCTTGTAAACCCAATAGATCAAACTGAAATTTACAAAGCTGGAAATTAAGAGATGTTCTCTCTGCAAGAGATTCCTGTGTTAAACAACCCAGAAGAAGAGAGTCAAAAAATTAAAAAAGAAGAAGAAGAAAGACCTCTCTTTGTGCGAATCTTCAATTGCATATAATTTGTATTAGGATTAAATTCTGCTTACTACCTTGTACTTTTAAGGGTTCATCAGTTCAGTCCCTGCATTTCTAATTTAATTAGAAAAGTCCTTGCACTCTCCAATTTCATCAAATTAATCCAATCCATCACTATTCCGTCAATTTTAGCTCTTAAAATGCTGACGTGGGACCTTCTCACAAAGAAAATTCCCAAACTACCCATCGCTAGGCAGTCCGTCGATCATTAGCCTTGTGAATGCAGATGGGTAGTTTGGAAATTTTCTCTGAAAATTGACCAAGTGGTGACGGATTGGATCGATTTGATGAAATTGGAGAGTGCAAATTTGGAAACTCAAGTTTCAAAACATGAGTGGGAGTTCAGAATGCAAAAAGGGGAGTGCAAATTTCACTCCCCATATATATTCATTCAATCACACACAGTCACACACCCTATTCTCTCTTCTACAGATCCCACCTACAGTAGCCGCACCACCAAAAACAGAGGCAGCCCTTTGGGCTGCTCTCTTTCCCATCATTTTTGCTCTTTTCTTTCTATTTTATTTTGAGATTTGAAGGACTAATCATACAAATTTTCAAGGATCCATCAAGGGGCTCAATCTCCACAAGATTCAAGATTTGAGTATTTTGTGGGGTTGTAATTCAAGGCTAGTCATGCTAGCTTCATAGCTAATTTTCTCCTACAATTTTCTACTCTTTGGTATTTGAATTTAATAATTTTGATGTTCATGAATATGGGTTGTGAGTAGTTACTTTTGGGAGCTAGGGTCTCTAACTCTAGCTCAATACTGATGTAATTGACATATTTTTCAAGTGATAAATAACATATTTTCATATGGGTGCACTCTAATTACTATGCTAATTGATTCTTGATGCATGAATTTAGGGAATTACCCACTCTCTTGTTATGTGTTGAGATTTGTGATGTGTGATACAATTGGTGGTTCTTTTGTTCACTAGTTTCATGTAATTAGTGTGGTGTGTTAAGCAGTTGCTTAATCGAGAATTAAGGATTGCATATGTTCCTATTTTCTTGTGCCCTTCGCCTTTAATCCTAGATTTGTGGCCCGAGCAAGGCATAATGATTAGGGTTAGAGAGTTCATTCTTGCCTTAACCACAAGAATGGATACCAAATAAGAGAAATTGACTTAGTGGCCTTGAACGGCATTAGGAAGAGAACTACATAATCATTACATTTTAGGTTTGTAACTATTGCATGCTTAAATCCCTAATTTCTAGAGCTCTACGCCTTTAGTTCATGTTTTGGTAGCCCTAGTAAGGTACTAATTTATGAGTTAAGTTCATATTTGTCCTAACCGAAAATGTGAATATCCTCAAGGAATTTAGGCTTAGTGGCCTTGACCAGCATTAAGTACGGGATTTGGTTCTCATGAAGATATGTTTGTTTGCTTGAGATGTGTTCGTTGCATTAAAATTGCTAGAGAGTAATCCCTAGTACCCAATTCTATCTCTCTTTTATTTTTTTTTCTTTGTTTTTAATTGTTGTAGCTAATTTAGTTTTTGACTTGGTCTTTTAGAAAATTACAATCACAATGTTTAATGATAATTTCTACCTCATTGTAAATAGTCATCAGTAGGCTCTTAGTTTTGATTATGCTTTGGTGAAAACCAAAGCCGAACATTGCTAAGGCTTGGTGCCTTAGATTAGCCTTTTTATTTATTTTACTTTCCTTTATTTGCTTGTGACTTTAGTTCCGACTACCCAAGGATTGTGGGTTAGCCACTAATCCCTGTGGCACCATAATTTTGGGCTTAATACTTCCCTATCTTCACAATGATACATACGCTTGTGTATATGTCCATTAAGTCAATAGCGCCGTTGCCGGGGATTAGGGTTTAATAGCCTTAATCCCTTGGTAAATCGGTTATTTGGGTCACTTTAGCATATTTTTATTTCTTTTGTTATTAAAAAATAATAATAATAATAAAATAGAATAAAAGTTGTTGATCTAAATAGTTTATTATATTTTGTGTGCTTATTCTTCTATTTTCTTTGTAATTTTTTGGTTACTAATCTCACTTGTGGAAACTCATAGGCATATATTTTTCTCACGTACATTGAGCTATGGATCGATGGAGCTATGGATGGGATGATCCGATGGGATATGAATAAGAAAGTTTCTATGGTGGAGGTCATCAAGAGTGGAATTCACATGTGGTGGGTTCTATGTCCTCTTACAATGAAACTTGTGCTTTGTGTAATTCTTTGTGGCATTCACCTTTTGAGTACGTACTCTTTGAGATTTGAGTGCCCGGATTTTATGCGAGTGTGAGTACAAGATGGACATGTATCAAGAGACATTAATTTATACCTGATGCATATTCACAAGATGAAGCTTATGAACCTAGGAAGGAATTCGTTGAAGGACTACTAGCTTAATTGCAAGCCTCCCAAGATCTTTTACATGTCTCTCAAGCTAGGATTTCACAAGAGACCATGGTTCCCAAAGCATATCCTCCGGAGGGTACATTTTCTTCCCCTCCCGGCAACGGGACCATGAGGGCTAGGGTGCAATATTTATCTTTAAAAAAAGAAGAAGATTTTTTTGTTTTTAGATTAGCTTTTTGTAATTATATTTTAGTGGTTAATGATTTTTTCAATCCCAATGATGAGACATGGACTTAACTTCTTGTGATTGTGAATAGATTAAGCATGATCTAAGATTTTGAATTTGTTTTGTAATTAAGTGTATATGTGATATATGCTTGACTATATGTGTGCACATAGCCTATGGTTAGGTTGGTTCATCATAATTAGAGAAGCATATAGATGATTTGAATAACTTGCATGTCCTTATTTGTGTGCTTTTGTGCCTATATTTATAGTGTATGCATCGTTCATTCACTTATTCTTTCATGTGTATACAATTTCATGACTTGCGTATCTAGAACTTGCTTGAGACCTCTCGAGGCTATATGTTAGCTTACGATGGGAAGGAAATGGTTAAGGCATTAGGCATAATACCACCATGGCCAAAGAAGCATGTGCCCATAAATATTTACCACTAGATTGCCACTTTGACCCTATGTATATATTTAGCCTTTTTGTTCATTACTACCACAAATTCCTACCTAGCCTATACACTTTTATCCTACCCTTCCATGGTAGTTGGTGAAGTGATTCGAGAGAATGACTTTATGTTTGAGTGCTTTTAAAAAAAAAAAGTCAAAAGTGTGAGGTTACAAAAAAATAAGTGTGGGGGTGAGTGATTTTGTTTAGAAAGGAAAGTTTTTCAAAAAAAAAGTTGTTTGAGAAGGAAAAAAGAAGAAAGAGAAAGTCAAATAGAAGAAAATCCAAAAATAAAAAGAAAGTAAAGTATCATACATAGTTTAGCGTGGGTTGTATATTGAGTTTTAGAGTGAGTGACTTGGCATTCGAAAGCAAAAGTCTTATATCTCTACAAGGGAGAGTTGCTTCACCGATTTCTATAGACTTTGTCTTTCCATATCTTTCATTTCTATTAGCCACTTGCCCTTAGCCCCATTACAACCAAATAAAAGACCTTTTGATTTTGAATGTTGTGACCTACCTAGCAGAGATAAGATTGAAGAGCAAGCATATGGCGACGCATGCTGTGAAATTACTTTTGAGTAAAACACATATACCCCATAAACACTTGAGCGGTAATATTTAGTGAACCTATGTCAGTTTAGTGGGTTATGTTGGGTCTTCTATGTGCCTATTTGATTATGGTGGATTGATTTGACACATGGTCAACACATGCATTTACTTGAGCATTTCTCATATATGCATCTTAATTGCCTTACAAATTCAAAAATCTTATATTGTGCTTACATCTACTTCATGATCATGTACATAATTAGTTCTCCGAGGGTTATGGTTGGAAAGGCTAATATCACGCTATCTTTATGTTTGTGATTTATTAAATTTTCGGATTAGATTTCATTTTGTTTGCTTGAGGACAAGTTGTAACGTCCCGAATCTAAATTTACCAGTTTACGAGTCTTTCGATGGGTAAATGACATTAACATTTACTTTTTGGCTCCGTTTCGATATTTTAGGGGGCCCTTAAAGTTGGCTTTTTGTTTGGGTCAAAATTTGAGAAAATGTTCTTCATGAAAGTTGTACAGGACGTTAAACCGAGCGTGTGCATATGTGGTACGTAAAAATCGGAGTTCATACGCGAAAAGGTAAAGTTACTATTCATGGTAATTTCCTATATATATGGAAAGTTACTGTGGTAGATCAGATTGGTGATTCTCTCTCTCTTCTCCGCTTCTCTCTCCCCGACCCTGTCAGCTTCGGCCGGCGGTTTCTCCCTCGTCTGGCAACGGATTTGGACAAGGCCCACATCTATGGAACCCTCTCTTCCTCCTCTTGACGTCTGTGGTATTTTGGTGGTGCGATTTGGGCCGTAGGAGGCGCAGCAAGGTGGTGTTCGAGGTGGCCATTTCGGATCTTCGGCGAGTTTTTGCTTTCCAACCATTTTCGGCCCCACCACCACCCATTTCTTGGAGTTCCCTACATACTAGGATGAACCATGGCAGTGGGTATCAACGATTTGGCCGGATTAAGGCGGATCGACGATGAGAAACCCAATACGGATTTGAGGTAATTTCGACCCTTTAGACTTGAAATTGAACTTGGCCACAGTTATGAAAAGATGCTTAGAATGTTGAATTGATGATGTTGGTAAAATTTGGTAGCCAGATATGGTGGTTGACCGGCGGCTCGTGGGGCCTAGGCGCAGCCACCTATGGCGGCGCGTGAGGGTGCGTTCGGCCATTCCTGGTGAGTTGTTTTGGTCTATTGAGTAGTATATATTATTACGAATTTATGGATAGGTGTTTGGTGGAAATTGGAGGAGGTTTGGATATTAATTGGAATTTCCAAAATTCAATAGTTTGGCTATTGATTTATGAGAATTCCACTATCGAATTTCTCTCAGTTTTGCCCTAGAAACCTTCAATTAAAGAATTGTTGCAAATGATGAAGTCTTGGTTTAATAAGAGAAGAAATAGAAATGTTAATTTATGAGGATTTGATGTGGGAATCGTATTTAATTTCCGGATTGTTATTCACGAATTATAATTGTATACAGGGCGACGTGCCGAGCTACTGCTCGACGTAGGAAACTGGTAGCGTGGCGTGGTCACCTAAATAGTACAGTGAGTGGACATTTATTTTAAATTAAATGTGCATGCAGTATATTATTATTTTCTAATTGAGGTTTAATTTATTATTTGAATCATTGAGTGTTATGATTTAATAAGCTTGATTTCTTGAGATTTAGTATGCTCTGTGAATTACGGGATTATTAGTGGAGTCCTTTCCTGAGGGCTTTCAATAGATTTTCAAGCTATTTATTTATGAGTTTTTGAGTTGGGAAATGATTTTCGGAAATTGATTGATTAAGAAAATATTGTGAGAATTATTGATTTCGAATAGCGGTTTATATGGTGATTTACGAGTATGAATGATTTAGCAAATATTTGAGCATGATCGAATTATCGAGATTTCTTGAGTTTTGAGCTCCGCACTTATTAGGTTTGAAGTTTTATTGAGATTTCTTTCCGAAAGCATTTATTGATTCACCGAGGATTTATGCTTTCGAGGATTGATTGAAATATTGAGTTTTGAGTTATTGAGATATTCTTAAGTTATGCTTTCGATGAATTATTGATGACTTATTAGATTAATAACGGGTTTCCTTCCGAAAGCAATTATTTTAAGGAGGTTGATTTCAGTTTATTGAGGAGGCAACTAAGTCAGCACATGCATGCATTACCTAGTCGGCAGTCCCTTCTAGGTAATAGTTTAGTTGGCAGTCCCTTCCAGATTACATCCCGGTTGGCAGTCCCTTCCAGATGACATGAGGTAGTCAGTTGGCAGTCCCTTCTAACTACCTGTGGCTAGTTGGCAGTCCCTTCTACCCACCGCCTCCTAAATCCCGTTGGCAGTCCTTTCCGATGCGTCACCTGATTGGCAGTCCCTTCCAGATGACATGAGGTAGTTAGTTGGCAGTCCCTTCTAACTACCTGTGGCTAGTTAGCAGTCCCTTCTACCCACCACCTCCTATTCCGGTTGGCAGTCCCTTCCGATGCGTCATCTGGGTGGCAGTCCCTTTCAGATGGCATGAGATGATTAGACGGCAGTCCTTTCTAATCATCAAATGAGCTTTCTTGGAAAAGGATTGAGTTGGAAATATTGTGAAATCTCGCTGCATGTCGGTTTTGTTAGCAAGATATTTGAAAAATATAATTACTTTTATGAAGGATTGGAGATTTTAAGAGATTGCAAAATGTTCTATTTTTTACGTGATTAAGATTGCAGTAAAGATGATGATTAAGAGTATTTCCAAGATTGTTACTGCATGCGAGTTTTTAGAGAATAACTTGGGAAAGCATTAAGTTTTACTTATACATTCGAAATTACATATTTTCGTCCACTCACTCTAACGGTTTTTAAATGTTTTCCCCTGGCCCTTCGGTTTTAAATGCCCAATTTGCAGACCAATTTAGCTTGAGGTCGAGCGGACATGGGGTTGAGGCATAGCTGTCATAGCTTCCGCATTATAAAAGTATCGGTTCTTTATCTTGTATTCTATTCTCTTGTACGCCTGTACATTAGATTGCTCTGATAACCTATGAGATTAATATTTTTGAAGTTCAGAATTGTTTTGTGATATGGAGATGTTGTATTTTAGGGAGCATGGTGGCTCCAAAAGATTAAGGGTGTATTATTTTAGAAGTATAAGTGTCTTTCTACAGGTTTTGGGTAGTCCACTTTTAGAGGAAGTTCCGTCAAATTTTTGGTAGAATTTCTTCTAAGGTGTGCCCCGTAGAGCCACTTTAGATTTCAAGGTGAAATCCGGGGCGGGTCTTGTCACAAGCAAAGTTCAAGTGTGGGGGTGTGATTACACGCATTTTTATGCATGTAATCGTATCTAAAACGCTTGAATTAAGCTAATTTTCAAATCAATTATTATGTAATTAATATATTTTTATTTATTTTGTAGTAAATAAACGGAGTTGCTGAAACGAGATAGAATGACGCGAAAATAGTGAAGATAGAAGTTTTCGACAAATGGACGAAATTGTCATTGCCTTAATTAAGTATTGGTTAATTAGCCAATTAACTAAGCAATCATGCTTTGGTTAATTACCCAAGTAATTAAACGTGCAGCACATGAAGAAATTTTAGGTCAATTAGCTAGGCATTGCATAATTGTCCACTTGGCACGTGGCAAACTTTTCATTCACTAACCAAACCCATCACCACGTGACCTTGTTTACCAGCCAAAACCCTTCTCTCTCCTCCCATATATATATTCATGCAATCACACACATCCCCTCTACCTTCTACGGTGCCGCACTCAATGCAAACAGGGCAGCCCTTTGGGCTGCTCTCATTCTCTCATTCATCCTTAATTTTCTATATTTTCTTTAGTTTTAGTTTAGGAATTTGAAGGATTTACTCACCACCCAAAGCTTCAAGGATTCATCAAAGGCTTCTCCTCTTCCAAATTCAAAACTTGGGTAATTGTGGGAGTTGTAATTTAAGACTAGTCATGCTAACTTTTTACCTATTTGTGATCACTACAAAAAAGAATTCAAATTGCCACGGCGCAATGCCGTCGCGGAAAGCCAATTTGCCGTCGCAAAAGACCAATGGCGACGGCTAGGCGACGGCAATTTTGCCGATGTCGTTGGTGGCGTCGCCATTGATATTTGCGACGGCAAATTGCCATCGCAAAATGTGAATTATTAATTTTAAAAAAAAATCTAGCATACAAAATTTGCATGCTAGAATTTTTTTAAATTTTTATTTTAGGGAAGAAAGTGATACAAAGGAAAAGTTCCATCAAATTACTTTTTAACATCAATTTTATATATCTTCACCAATGTTCAAATACATAAATTTACAAAATTAAATTACATATAGTTAATGTACTGGAAAACTGGTAATCAGAACACTTCATTTCCTCCATCTTCACTAGATTCTGAAGATGAAATCAAACCCTGCGTTGGATATAATCACATTAAATTCAAACCAACTAACTTTCGCATTCTATAAACATTATCACTGTCAAAATTAACCAGCAAAATAGTTACTGCTTGTAAAGAGAGCTAAAAGAAATTGAGAAAGAACAAGCATGACATGAAGTTCATAGATAAATTTGCTTTTGATATGGTAAAATTTTTGGAACCTGAACATTTAATACAAACCAAACACATATCAACTAACTTGCTTATGAGATAATGCATTTATCTAGAAAGCCTATCTTGTTTTTGGCATGAATATATCTAAACCTAACATATTTCACTAGAAAAATCCTATAGCTTTTCTTTCAACAGATCTCCAGTCCCACTTCTGTAGAATAACAACACTTGATGAATTACAAAAGACAACTTTTAAGATGAACAACCTGACAATTTGAAAACCATATCAAATTTTATTATATAAGATTCTGAGTGCTTGCCAATATCCACCAAAACGTTTCCACATGCTTATAATATCAAACTCATAAAAATATGTGTCTGCCATTACATAAATTCGATTAGTTAAATTCATATGCTGCATACTTTTCTTCTAACAAGACAGAGGACCCCTTCTTGATAAGATATATGCAACGAAACTGAAAAATTAGGGGCACCCAAATCAAAAAGACCACAAACCACATTGTGATTTATCATATCCAATAACTAGCACTCACATTGTGATTTCTATCAGAGGAAGCTCCGATATGGACTCCGTCGAATCAAATGAGTTCTCCACAAGTTCCCTCACAGTAGTATAAAGACATTTCCCTGGCTAAAACATCCAAAGTCAGACACTCCAAATCCCTCTACATTTTACAGAAAGCTTCAAATTTGATCCTGGAAATAAATAATCAAAGAAAAAAGGCATACATTACCAAATCCAGCAATGTTCTTGTTCTCAGCAAAGAACTCAGCTGGAGATTATGCAGCAAAATTGAAGATAAAAACCAAATCAATATGAAACCCAATACAAAAAAAAAAAATCAAAGATAGACCCAATCAATACATAAAGACACAGTCTTTTTATAGAGAGAATAATAGAGAGACTGACTTTGCTCAAGAACACTGTCTTTGGGCTTCTTTGCCGGAGTCTTTGATTTGGGTTTCTTACTGCTCTTCAAACCGAAACCATTAATATTCAGAAAGCTGACCTGCAATTCAACACCACAAACCACTAAATCTGCCCCTGAAACTCACCAAATCCCACAAATCAAACTCATTTCCACACGAAAATCCACTCCAAAACCAGAAATCCACCAAAACATAAAATAATCGATGAGAAGAGAAGAAGCAGTAGTACCTTTCTTGGCCAAAAGTGTCCTAAATCTGGGCCTTGATGACCGATTGGCCAGCTACGTCGACGTTGAGGGTTCTGGAGAGGAGATTGGATTTGCTGACGCCGAGGGTCAAGAGTGAGAGCTGAGAGGAAGAGCCGCAGAGGTGAGGAACACCGATTGTGAGGGAGAGAGCCAGAGAGGCGGAGTTGCAGTCTTGCAGAGACCCGCGAGAACAGAGGGAGGGAGCCAGAGAGGCGGAGTCGCACCTGTAGATGAATCAATTCCCGAGCTTGACCTAGTTTTGAAGGCAGCCTCAAGCTTCGGCGCATAGAGAGAGTAAACCACCGGACCAATAGCGACTTCGATTTGAGCCTTGCCGTCGGAGAAGGCTGAGGAATCGAGTGAGATTGAGAGTGAGAGTGAGATGGTGAGATGAAGGCGGCTCTTGGTCTTAATCAATCAATCAAAACATTCAAATAATCAAATCTATTAACTGGAGATCGATGGGTCGGAGACCAACATCCCAACAATGAAGTATAGAGAGAAGGTTTACTTACAGTGGGTCGAAGCAAAGCCGTGGGTCGGCGGTTCAGCGGTTCAGCGGTTCGAGATTACGAATAAGAAGACTGAGACTGAGAGGCTGAGGGAGTGAGATGACTGACTGAGAGGTTAGAGCTAGCTTAGAGATAAGGCCGAACTGTCGAACTTTGCGGTGGGTCGGCGGCGACTGAAACTGAGGGACAGAGGGAGTGAGTCGAAGAGAGGCTGAGGGTCAGGGTCAGTCGAAATCTCGAATAGAGGCTGAGGGAATGAGGGATTACGGTTAGCGACTTAGATTTAGGTGGGATCGTAATCCCCTGCAACAAACATATCGTAAGCATATTAGTTTATTACGGCTAACTCTTTCCGAAGTAAACCATTGGGTTTGCCACGCCCAATGGCGACGGCAGTTGTTACCGTCGCAAATATTTTGCACAATCGCGACCCCTCAGTTTTTGCCGTCGCAAAAAGAGGAGGCATTGGCGACGGCAATTGAAGGCCGATGCAAATTGGTGAAGCTAATACAATTCTTTTTTGTAGTGGATTATTCTTGTTTTCTCCTACAATTCTCTTCTCTTTTGTATTTGAATTTTGTAATTTAGATGTCTATGATTATGGGTTGTGAATAATTTCCTTGTTGGGGGCTAGAGTTGTGTGCCCTAACCCAAATTTTGTATAAAATATGTTTAATTTAATGCAATTATGCAATTTTCATATGAGGGATGCTTATATAAATTATTGTTGGGTTGAAATGCATGCCTAGGAGCGTATTCAACTCTAGGGTGCTTATTTTGAGCATGTCTAGGACGGAGTTAGAGGCTTGACCCCCTCTAATTCCTAAGCTAGAAACCTTCAATTTTGTATTTGAGGGGTTATAAGCATGGTGATTTACATCCGTTGCATAATTGCGTGGGCGGGTCACTTAGTAATTTAATTCCTCGTTCTCTACGCCTCTTGATGTGAATTAAGGACCATTGAACCGGCTCTAATTCATGTCAAGTGAGTTCTTACGACCCTTGAACCGGAGTAGGAATACCATGAAAAAGAATTTCGGTCCTTAAGCCTTGAATCACCTTAGATATGACTACCGCCAAAGTAGGAGATTTGCATCTATATTATATTAGCTTCCGACACATAGAATTTGGGTGAAGGAACCTTCCTAACACCCGGCATTCCCATTTATTTGGTTATACTTTTATAGGTTAAATACTGCTTACTCCCTATGCTTATAGAGTTTCATCGTTTCAGTCCCTGACCTTTGAACTTCACCTAAAAAGTCCTTGAACTCCCAATTTCCTCCTAATTAGTCCCTGCCGTCAAAAACTCTGTTATCTTCCCCTAAAAAAGTCTATTATACCCTCAATTACTTCAAAAAAAAAATTTATCTTCCTCTATTTTTTTATTTTCTTTATTTTTTTCTCTTTTTACCTCTTCTTCTTCCGGCTTTCTCGCATCCTTTTGTTCATCTCCTCATCAGGATGGTTCCAATCCACACACCTTCAAGAGGTGAAATGAAAAAAAGAAATAAAAGAGAGAGAAAAATAAATTTAAAAATAAATAAATAAAAGTGAGGGCATAATAGACATTTTTGGCAAATTTAATAGAAAATTTTGACGGCAAGGACCAATTGAGAGAAAATTGAGAGTTCAGAGACTTTTTAGGTGAAATTCGAAAGTCAGGGACTGAAACGATGAAACCCTTTAAGTATAGGGAGTAAACAATATTTAATCCTACTTTTATTAATTTCTTTGCATTTTTATTAGTTGCTTTATATTTCATCACATTTTGTTAATCTAAAATTCTCCCTCAAAATATTGACACTCTGACTGATTGTAAATAACCACCAAAGCCGAGTATTGCTAAGGCTTGGTGCCTTAGAGTAGAATTTTTGTTTATTTTGTTCTTCTTTTGCATGCTAAGTATCTTTAGTTCCGACTATCCAAGGATTGTGAGTTAGCCACTAATCCCCGTGGTACGATAATTTTGGGCTTAATACTTCCCCTATCTTGACACGATTTGTATGCTTACGAGAGTATATGTATCAAGTCACTTTCTTCTTCTGCTTCTTCTTTAGCGTCTTGATTCTTCTTCAATGCTCCACCAGCATACATCTCTTCAAAAAATTCATTCTCCCCCAGAAGAGAGGTGTTGGTGGGGTAGAAATAGCACATGTCTTCATAGAAGGATATGTCCATGGTGATGTAGAACTTCCATGTAGGTGGGTGATAACACTTATATCCCTTCTTATGAGAACCATAGCCTACAAAGACACACTTTAGAGCCCGAGCATCCAACTTTGACCGCTGGTTTTTTGGTATGTGGACAAAGGAAACACATCCAAAGACTCGGGTAGGTAGGTTATGGAATGAAGGAATAGAGACATCGGTTGACAAGACTTCGAAGGGAATACCTCTGAAGGACACTGGAAGGAAGACAATTAATGAGGTGGGATGCAGTTTGGCTCCACCCCATAGATACTTGGGCATATGGGCACCAAATAATAATGCTTGGGCTATGTGTAAGAGATAACGGTTTTTAAGCTCTGACACACCATTTTTTTCTAGTGTGTGGGGACAAGTAGTTTGATGAATTATGCCTTGTTCTTGGAAGTGCTCCTGGAAAACACTATTGACAAACCCTTCCCCCCCCCCCCCCCCCACCAAATATCAAAACGAAAAACTTTGATAAGGCCATTAAATTGTGTTTGAATCAGTTTTTGAAATGCAGGAAATACAGCATCCTTAGACCTAAGCAATGCAACCCATGACAATCGAGTACAATCATCAATAAATATAACAAAATAACGCATTCCAGAAACAGTGGATTCTTTGGAAGGTCCCCACACGTCAGAGTGAATAATTTCAAAAGGAATGGAACTTTTATTAGAAAGACTCAATGGGTAACTAACTCGATGTCTTTTTGCCAAAACACAAGTTTCACAATGTAAGGAAGACTCATTAATGCCAACAAATAAAGAGGGCATAGTTTTACGCATTACACTGAAAGAAGGATGCCCTAAGCGTCTATGCCATAACCACACTTCATTTAATTCTCTAGAATTCAAAGTCAAAGCGACTGATGCAGTCTTCCTTGGCTTCTCCCCGATATATGCTTGGTCCAAATGAAACAATCTTCCCCTCAGCTATCCCCTACCGATTACCTCCCTGGTCAGAAGATCCTGAAAAAAGAACATACATAGGAGCACATGGATTGAGTATTGAGCTGGGGAACAGAGATTAGATGATGAGACAAGTCAAGCACATATAAGACATCTTGTAAAACTAAGGTGGGTGTGACTCTTATGGACCCAACGCCTAGGACAGGGAAGGACTCACCATTGGCATCTATAACATGTGACACACTAGGAGTGGATAAACTAATGAAGTATTTCCTATCATATGTCATATGATCAGAAGCACCAGAATCAATAATCCAAGTATCTGAACCTACAAAGTTTGAAACTTTTAAAACCATACCAATCTTACCAGTACCTCTACCAACCATTGATACTGAAGGATTGTCAACTCTGCCTGTGGTATGATCTTGCCCTGCAATACCAAGGTACTCCGAATTTTGAACTAGATGGACAACTGCCTTTCCTTTCCCTCGAGTTCCTGTTGGCTTAGGCTTGCTGAAATATCTAGCTAGATACCCAACCAGCTTATAGCAAGTCTCCTTGGCATGTCTAGGTAGATTGCAATGCTAACATACCAACCCAGAATTGGCTCCTTATGAAGGAGTCTAAGTTATGGGACGAAGTCCTGAATGTGGTGCTGCGAAGCCAGGAGGTGGACCTTGAGTCCATGAGGGCTTAGCTTGGACTGTCAGGCTAGAGATTTCAGAAAGGACTCCCTTTCCTTTATCCTACTGAGACTCATCCTTACGGATATAGTTAAACGCCTCAATAAGGGAAGGAGACTCTTGCTGACGCAGCAGCTCTCCCTTGCCATTGTCATGTCTAGCATATAATCTACTGAGAAACTGGTGCACACACTCCAACTCCTTCTCCTTGACATACCATGATACAACCCACCCCGGATTTCACCCCGAAATCCAAAGTGGCCCTGCGGGGCCCACTTTAGAAGAAATTCTACCAAAAATTTGGCAGAACTTCCCCTAAAATGGACTACCCAAAACCTAGAGAAATGAAATTTACACTTCTAAAATACCCATCCTTATTCTCCTGGAGCCACCCTGCTCCCCAATCACAACATCTTCCAATTCACATTACACAAATCTCAACTTAATAACATTAATCCCATAGGTAAGCAGAGCAATTCTAATAAAAATGGTAAACCAGGAAAACCTAATTCAAAGGAAACCGCGGAAGCCATGCTGTTGACTATGCCTCAACTCCATGTACGCCCGACCTCAACTAATTTCGCCTGCAAACTGGGCATTTAAAACCGAAGGGCCCAGGGGAAAAGTATTGAAAACACGTCAGTGTGAGTGGACAAAATAAATAAATAAGATGATTTAAATGAAGCAAACTTAAATACTTTTCCCACTTATTTAAATTTATAAAACTTCGATGCATGCAACGTTTATAAAACTTTATTCCTCAAAACCAGGCGACTGGAAACTGGAAACTGTAAATCAAACCTGCTGTGTATCGTATCATCGGACTAGACCCCGCTAGCCCAAAAATAATATAAAAGTAGGGGAAGAAGATAGCCATACGAATGAGCCTCCCAGGCTCGGGTGATAGCCTCCCAGGCTAAAGTACTCCCATATACTCCCGTTATATACCCACACGCCACTAAGTGTAGCGATTAGGATACTGGGCTTCAGCATTACTGTCACAAAGACAGTAACCAGCGCCACAAAGGCGGACGGGCTTCGGTGATCCCATCACCTCGCCACAAAGGCGGAAGATCAATGCTAGCAATGATAATAGTCACCCAAAGTATGGCAAAAGAAAATCTGAAAACCACATAAATCCATAAAGCTTCCCCAACTCTCGCAAATGAATTTCCAACGATGTGTCCCACACGCCAAGATAATCCCAAGTTCAAAAATAAATAGGAGAGAGATAATAATAAAACATAATCTCCATAAATCGAAACAAAACCAATTCCAAGATCATCATCAAGGCATTCCCAATGCCAAAACCGAAAGTCGATAAATAAATATGAAGACTAACTCCATCGAAATCTCATTTCGAAAATCTCTTAAAAATCTCAAATCGACGAATATAAATATAATATAAATAGTATAATTCCGGAAATCACATCGGAAATAAATAATTCGTCAAATAGGATTATAAATCACAACCAACTTCGGAAACAAATCACTATTGAAAGCAATTATATGACATAAAGCGAAATCAATCTCTGAAATTAAATCATATGCTCAAAATGTAATATGATAATTAAATAGAGCATACATTAATAAATAAATGCATGCATCATTTACTTAAAATCAAAAGTCCACTCACAGTATACAGCTAACGTGGTATCTTAAGGATCCTCGTCGAGCGATGAATCGGTACCTCATCCTCAACAATTAAGGGGAAGGTTGAACCCGAATCGTGAATGGTAACCTCCAACTTCAAACCGTCGATTCTTCCTCCACGCTTCAAATCTCGGAAAAAGCTTCGGGGAGCATCATCTACATCCCAAGGCGCTTCCAATGGACTAAGGTTTATCACTGGAGGTGGCCGGAATCGGAAGATATCAGCCGGTGAAGGGAGGTCATTTCCAGCTCGAGCTGTGCAGCTTCTCGGCCTTACAGCGCCCTCCACAGTTCGATTTTCACCCCGATGTCTTGAAAAATTGCTTTTGGAATCAAGTCGATTGGAGGCCTGTGGAGGAAGATATGGCCGGACAAAGGAGACCCCAGAAAAAAAAACGCGATGGGGAGTGGAGAGGAGTCGGTAAGTTTCTAGAAAAATATGGAAACTTACCACAGTACTTTCTCTATATATAGCAAGTTAGTATGAACAGTAATTTTAGTATTTTGGCCATAACTTTCGCATACGAACTCCGATTTAAGTGTACCACATATGCACGCTCTCGGTTTAATGTCCTCTACAACTTTTGTGAAGAAAATTTTCTCAAATTTTGACCGGAACAAAAAGTCAACTTTTAGGGCCACTAAAAGTATTCAACAAAGTAAAAAGTGGAAGTAATCGTCATTTACCGTCCAAATGACTAGTAAACTAGTAAATTGAGGTACGGGGCGTTACATTCTCCACTCCTTATAAAAATTTCGCCCTCGAAATTTCATGCCGGTTAGAAAAGAAAAGGCACACCAATTGATTCAAAATACCACAATCTCAAAACTTATTAACTCTTCCTTAGATTAAGCTTTCCTTTTCGCAACCTCAAATCAACAACAAACAGAAACTCTTATGATCCCCACTACAAAAGCAATGAAAACATGCTTATAATCCAAAATTATCAACGTCCAAAGTCGAATCACTTGTCTTGTTGAACCATGTAGCACCATAACTCGCAAGTACATGAATTCTAGTGTAAAAGAAAATTCATTTCAATGGTTAGCTCAATTAACACATGGTATTGACGTCACAAACCACCCTGTTAAAATTATAGCATTCATAACTTTCTCATAAAAGTCGCTTAGTGAAGATCCAACCCATTCACCATCAATATTGTGATAACCACAAGATGGTCATTGCTAATCGACAATTCCAAAACGAATAAAATCCTTAGCTACCACAAGACAACACTTCCTTCCTTGTTTGTTTGTGCTTAAATTCCTAATCGAAGGTCGTTTACGTAAAGGTCCCAGAGTTGTCAAACATACAAAGGTCAACCTCTAACGAACCTATATGTTCTTAATCAAGTAGGTTATGGGGGCATTACACTTCCGCTGCGCTACTCTGATACCTGACTAAAATCATTGGTCCAACCTTGAAATGACGTTCCAAGTCGACTAGGAAAAACTAATTTGATAACTATCTTGCTAGCCACACATATAACACCTCCCTCAAAAACTTTTTATAAGTATGATAAAGTGGAAAACTTTTCTAAATCAAATGTGTCTCAAGAGATCTACTGATTACCAATGCCTTCAATCAAAACTGTTTATATTTCTCACAAGTTAGTACTCACTTAACTGCCATGTCATGTACCACGACTTCAGAAATCCGGTGCAAGCAAAAATTATAACTTCAAACTCTACTCCAGCTCATCGACTCAAATCTGGAAGAAGATGCATCACACTCAAGTTGTTCTCAGCCGAGGCTACACTTCTTTAATAGTCATAGATCTGAAATCTGGTTGAATCCCTGTCGTTCTCGTTGATCTCTATTGCCCCAAATGATATTCTTAACCCATACACGCAGGTAATTCTCACTACTGAGAGCACCACATACTGTCTTACTAGAGGTTAGACTCAAATTTTGATCAAACCTAAATAAAATAGCTTCCTTAGTCAGTTAGTAAAACTCTCTCTTATAACTACTCCACCAGCCCCAAATAGAAACATCTCTAACCAATTGTCTGACAAAACCTTATGACAATTTCATTACAGATACGACATTGCGGAAATTTCCCAAACCCTGTATGTACCAAATCTTTTAATGGACTACGATGTCTCCAACAACACTAGTAGATGCTCCAAATCTGATCCAAGAGTTGACCAACTAGGTTAGAAACTCAATACTTGAAATGAACAATTCTCAAACTGAAATCTTGCCAGTCATAATAATTTGATTGATTCCATAGCAACCCCGCCGAACTCAAACATTCCAAAAGAAAGGTTTACCTCCGTTCGTGACTGAAAAACCCTATGCTCGAAGCAACTTGTAAATGGTTTGATAAGTAAGCAAAAGCGCATCGTGTTACGTGAGTGTAAAGCACCCCAAAAACTGCAGGGAAGAAAATCAACTTGTGCATTAAGAAAAAAAGATATTGAAGCAAGGACGTAATCCACCAAAAGGAAAGAAAATATTCTTTCATAGTCCCTGAAGGACTTATCGAGAAATCCATCATTGAAAGCTACCAGAATCCCGAAACTTGTTGACTAACGTCGCCGCGCAAGGAAACTACTACCAAACCTTCGCCATAACTCAAAGATTTTAAACTAAGATCAAAACCACATCACCTAGCACTACCACTTGAATTACCATGGACACCCTATGGCATCACTACGACTATTTTTTGATCCCAAGTTCAACAGTTTCACCCAAATGGATATCAAATGATACCAATAGTACCTTCATGCGCGATAAAAGTGATCGAAATCGTCAGAAGACGATCCGAATGTCCTTGATTTCTGAAACCTTTCAATACCTCAATACTCCCTTTTCGTGCTTTTAATCGGTTCCAACTTCCAAATTTTGCTACACGGTTCATCCTCCCCTGAAAAACAAGACCAGTTTTAGGATGAAGGACACCCGTCCAACATCTCGTATCACCTCCTGCGATACCAAGATATGAAAGTGGTCCCACCACCTAACAATCAAATTCCAAGTTCAACCCATAAGGGGTTTGACTCAAAATATAACTTAGAACTCTGGTCAAACTATGACCTGAAATACTTCCTGAATCAGTTGGGAAAATCCACGTCCTTACTACTCTTACAAAATCTCAATCATTCAATCTATCAATTGTTCCATCAAGAACTTACTACATTTCAATTCCTATGACTCCATGAATCAAAATTCAAATCAAACTCCATATCACATAGTAATTCACTTGAACCACTATGGATACCCAACAATGTCACTACAATTAATCCCCGAAATTGCGTTAAACCATTTCACCTAAAATCAAACCAAAGACATACACTCACGTACAATATCATTTACAAAGAGTCGACTCTAATCCTCCCAATTTTACAGATCAAAACCAAACTCCATTGAAAAACTTTAAGCGTCCCGCCTTCTTAAACATAAAACACAAAACGACCTCAAAACTCACTTCTGTCCATCTCCATACTCACTACGATCCAAAACTTAAGAAAACCAATTCATAACACAAAAAGCCACAAAAATCAATTTCCTTCACTTGAACAAAACTACGTCCACAAGTAATGGTCAGGTCAACAGCCCATGGTGTCCAAATGGAGGAATTTCAATCTGGTTTCCTTTGTGAATTTACAAAGTATCGTTCCAAAATGATGTTTGCAACATCCACCACGTCTACGTGACACATTCCCAGAAACTCGATTCAAAGTCAGAACCACTATTACTATTAGTCCCACTTCAAATAACCATTATGATTCTAGGTATTTGGAGACAACCCAAATCTATAGTCTCTCATCTCAGTCACTCAAACACGAAATAGAAATCCATTCTTGCACCTTAAACCCTGCCCAACAAACTTACTGGCACCGAGGAAGAAATAACCACAGCATTTCCTCGAATCAGACTTCGTAGCACAACACGAAATTGTAGATTAGTCTTACTCTACCATCAGTAGGGAAAATGTGCAAAACATTCGAACAATCCGCCATGCAACGAAAACTCTAGGAGGTCAGCGTACAAGAGGCATAGCACCTAAAGGAACACCATCTAGACATGTACCTTACACACTTAATGAGTACATCATTACCGAGGAGCAAACGATGGGGAACCGCTGCAGTCGGGCCATCACTCGGGAGGCACTGTGTAACATCAAGCGTATAAGGTGACAGGATAGAAACAAGTCTACAGAATCTGACAACCTAATGCTCTGATACCAATTGACAGGACCCACCCCGGATTTCACCCTGAAATCCAAAGTGGCCCTGCGGGGCCCACTTTAGAAGAAATTCTACCAAAAATTTGGCAGAACTTCCCCTAAAATGGACTACCCAAAACCTGGAGAAATGAAATTTACACCTCTAAAATACCAATCCTTATTCTCCTGGAGCCACCCTGCTCCCCAATCACAACATCTTCCAATTCACATTACACAAATCTCAACTTAATAACATTAATCCCATAGGTAATCAGAGCAATTCTAATAAAAATGGTAAACCAGGAAAACCTAATTCAAAGGAAACCGCGGAAGCCATGCTGTTGACTATGCCTCAACTCCATGTACGCCCGACCTCAACTAATTTCGCCTGCAAACTGGGCATTTGAAACCGAAGGGCCCAGGGGAAAAGTATTGAAAACACGTCAGTGTGAGTGGACAAAAATAAATAAATAAGATGATTTAAATGAAGCAAACTTAAATACTTTTCCCACTTATCTAAATTTATAAAACTTCGATGCATGCAACGTTTATAAAACTTTATTTCTTAAAATCAAGCGACTGGAAACTGGAAACTGTAAATCAAACCTGCTGTGTATCGTATCATCGGACTAGACCGCGCTAGCCCAAAAATAATATAAAAGTAGGGGAAGAAGATAGCCATACGAATGAGCCTCCCAGGCTCGGGTGATAGCCTCCCAGGCTAAAGTACTCCCATATACTCCCGTTATATACCCACACGCCACTAAGTGTAGCGATTAGGATACTGGGCTTCAGCATTACTGTCACAAAGATAGTAACCAGCGCCACAAAGGCGGACGGGCTTCGGTGATCCCATCACCTCGCCACAAAGGCGGAAGATCAATGCTAGCAATGATAATAGTCACCCAAAGTATGGCAAAAGAAAATCTGAAAACCACATAAATCCATAAAGCTTCCCAACTCTCGCAAATGAATTTCCAACGACGTGTCCCACACGCCAAGATAATCTCAAGTTCAAAAATAAATAGCAGAGAGATAATAATATAACATAATCTCCATAAATCGAAACAAAACCAATTCCAAGATCATCATCAAGGCATTCCCAATGCCAAAACCGAAAGTCGATAAATAAATATGAAGACTAACTCCATCGAAATCTCATTTCGAAAATCTCTTAAAAATCTCAAATCGACGAATATAAATATAATATAAATAGTATAATTCCGGAAATCACATCGGAAATAAATAATTCGTCAAATAGGATTATAAATCACAACCAACTTCGGAAACAAATCACTATCGAAAGCAATTATATGACATAAAGCGAAATCAATTTCTGAAATTAAATCATATGCTCGAAATGTAATATGATAATTAAATAGAGAATACATTAATAAATAAATGCATGCATCATTTACTTAAAAACAAAAGTCCACTCACAGTATATAGCTAACGTGGTATCTTAAGGATCCTCGTCGAGCGATGAGTCAGTACCTCGTCCTCAACAATTAAGGGGAAGGTTGAACCCGAATCATGAATAGTAACCTCCAACTTCAAACCGTTGATTCTTCCTCCACGCTTCAAATCTCGGCAAAAGCTTCGGGGAGCATCATCTACGTCCCAAGGCGCTTCCAATGGACTACGGTTTATCACTGGAGGTGGCCGGAATCGGAAGATATCAGCCGGTGAAGGGAGGTGATTTCCAGCTCGAGCTGTGCAGCTTCTCGGCCTTACAGCGCCCTCCACAGTTCGATGTCTTCTGAGAAGTTATAGACGACGTCAAGGTGAGAAAAATTGCTTTTGGAATCAAGTCTATTGGAGGCCTGTGGAGGAAGATATGGCCGGACAAAGAAGACCCCAGAAAAAAAAAAAAAAAACGCGATGGGGAGTGGAGAGGAGTCGGTAAGTTTCTAGAAAAATATGGAAACTTACCACAGTACTTTCTCTATATATAGCAAGTTACTATGAACAGTAATTTTAGTATTTTGGCCATAACTTTCGCATACGAACTCCGATTTAAGTGTACCACATATGCACACTCTTGGTTTAACGTCCTCTACAACTTTTGTGAAGAAAATTTTCTCAAATTTTGACCCGAACAAAAAGTCAACTTTTAGGGCCACTAAAATTATTCAACAAAGTAAAAAGTGGAAGTAATCGTCATTTACCGTCCAAATGACTAGTAAACTAGTAAATTGAGGTACGGGGCGTTACATACCTGGTGATATCCTCAGCATCCTTCAATTTGTTTGGTCACTGCTGATCCATCTCAGCCCAAACATTCTTCAGATGGGTGTAGAACATTGAAACCGCTTGTCCATCCTGCTTCATCCTTGTTGCCTTGCACAACAACTCATAGATCTAAGAGAAGTCAGATTCATTTAGATAGAGATCATTAAGCGTCTTCCAAACTTCTACGGCCGTATCACACCCAATCATCAATTGGACCACCTCATCAGTCATGGCTTTGTTCAGAATTGACAGTACAAGTCCATCAACATCTTCCCACTTGACATATTCTTCACTCTTCTCATTCGTTGGCTCCTTAATGGTACTAGTGACATGACCCATCTTGTGGATTCCATGAAGGTGGGCTGAAATCATCTTCTTCCATGTTCTATAATTCCTAGGTCCATTCAATTTTGCTCATCCGAATGAACCTGAGGAGGAATCTGGATTTTGAATGGAAACTTCAACTTTTTGAATACTGGAATTGCTGGTATTCCCTCCTTCTAGAAGTGGAGTATCAGGGCCAGCCATTAAAATACCAACAGAAACAATCGTGCAGCGGAATTGAGATACAAGGTAAGTTGACAAGTTGAGAGGGATTAATGGACTAGTCAAGAAGCAGCAATATACCTTCTAAAAAACAGAAAACAATCCTAATCCTCGAATTAGAGGAAGGAACAATCTTACCCCAGAGGGTGAGGAAAGAAGAATGAAGGAAAAAAAAAACAAAACAAAACAAAGAGACAAAGTCCTCTCGGATCTTTGCTCTGATACCAAGTCAAATATTGAGATGGAAAAAGAGAAAATATTTGTGAGTGAGAATTCTTCTATATTATTCACAATTATGTAAGGGATATATATACAACCCTATAGTACTACACTTGTACTACACATTAGTATGATCTAGTATAGGAAACTAATTCTTATAAGGAAACTACTGAATACACATATTCTCTAAATGACTCACGCGTCAACTAATAATGACTGATGTGTCAATATAATGACTTACACGTCAACAGAAAATGGGTCACCTTGATGCACCCCGCGAAAGCATGTAAAATAGCCACATATTTTGCCATTTACACTAATAGAAAGATGAGCAGATCTTAGAACATTTGAAAAAAAAAAATAATAATGAAAGCATCACAGAAACCGAAAGCCTAAAGAACCCTGACCAAGAAACCCTAATCAAGAGTATCAAAAGTTTTTTGGATATCAAACTTGGTAGCAACATTATCATACTCACAGTCTATGTCAAGGAGATTAATGCATTCGCTGGGTCTCCTAATTTTTAAAGCAAGTTAGCCTCTCTGATTCTACTTACAACGGCACGGCTTCATTTTAAAGGATAAGTTCATCGTGGTGGTCTCTTCTGATGCATGAATGATTCTCATTAATTAGTCCCATCACTAAGAGAATGCTAAAGGTGAAATCAAGATAAGACTAAGATGGAAAACTCAAGTTCTTCAAGTAAGTATGTTCTGTCTGTTTTCTGGTATTTATGTATTCTGCAGATACAAGATTGATATAGCAACTTCAATCCCAAGCCTAAATGCATAATCTGATGATGCAAGGTGATTTCATTTAAATTGCTTTACACATCATACAGTTCATACAATATGCATACATAGGATAAACACGATATTTCAACCCTATATGCTAATTACGGTCACTGCTGCACTCCTACATAAATTTTCATAGAAATGTTTATTTACATGTATTCAAGCTAAGATAGTTTTACAGTAAAAGAATTGAGAGTAAGTTCTAAAAATTGGTATCAGAGCAATCTATACTTAGATGAGTACATGTTATTGATGTTCAAACAAATTTCTTTTGAAATGATTTCTGGGAATTTTTGTTCATGTAATCCGCATACAGTTATCTGCATGTATATTGCATATTCGATGCATTCATCCACACATGCACGCTCTCACCTTTGTAAATTCAATTTGATTTGGATTGATGTAAGTGAAATTGGGTTCTCCCAAATTTATTATCCATTACCCTCATTCGTTAAGAGGAGGAGAAAACAACCAGAGAGCAATTAAGGCAATCACCAACCTCTATCACTCTTGTTGATCACCAAATAGTACCTTCTACCAAGTTGGTGTCGATCCAGGCTTTACTTTATGAGTAGATGAGTTATATATCCAAATATCAGTCCTCAATTTGTTTAATTGATGAGTGGATCTTGGAGAAGCATCAATGGATTATGGAATTTCATCGTGTTGGTATCACATACTCTTATTAGTTTTGGCTTTGATATTTAATTTGCTACAGATTATATTTTAGCCTTGATTCATGTTGCTGTTGATTTGCAGTCTTCTATTTGGCATAGTCATCTTAATTATCTAGCATGTGTTGATCTGCATAATGGCATACTCAGAATTAACCAAAATTCATAGTCAATTATATCTGCATGATTTGCATGACAGATCTTGACAAATGCTGTTGCTATTTTAATTGTCTTAGTTGCTATATATGTCCAAGTGTTTACATGGTTAGAGATAATTGTTGATTTAATGATCAGCAACAAGACCAAATTTGGCTTTGTCATTCATACATTATATATTGAGCATTGTATCATGTTTAATTGATGTGCTTTCAATCTGAGCAATAGCTTTAGAACATTGCTTAGAAATCACTAGGGGTGGGCATTTTGTATCGAAAATCCAGTTACCGACCCAAACCGCATAAAAAAAAACAGTTTGACAACCGCGCGGAATCAAAACCTTGTCGTTTTTTTATCACACCGCACCGAATCGTATAAAAGCGGTTCGGTTGCGATTTTGGGTCATAAACCGCCCGATTTAAACTGACCCACACCGAATTTATGTTAATTACATTTTATTTATTTATTATTTCTCTATTGATGGAAATGTTGGTTTTCAATATATAAGAAATCCATTTTTGATTAGGTTTTCAAGTTGTAATAAGTTGTTGTGTTTGCTTGATCATTGATATATATATATATATATGTGTGTGTGTGTGTGTGTGTGTGTGTGTGTGTAATAAGTTGCTGTGGTCTTTCTGCAAGTTGCTTGATATTTGGGTGACATTTGCCGATTTATGTGGACTCTAAATGCATTCAAAATTTATTTATGCCTTATTGAAATTGTTAGGTAAAAATAAGCCTGATTTTAGCCATTTTTTTCTAGTTGAAATTAATAAATCGCTCCAAACTGAAACCGATCCTCACCGCACCGAAAAATGGTGTAACCAAAATAATCGGTTCAGCCCTTTTGTAATGCCGTTGCGGTTTGATATATAAGTTAACCGAAAAAAAGCGGTTTGGACCTCAAACCGAACTGCACCGCGCCCACCCCTAGAAATCACAATAATTTTCTTGGTTGGTAAATTGGGTGATAAAAACGTTTTTTTGGCCAAAGAAAGAGATTTTAGCCATTTTCAGATTTTCTGGAATTTCAACCCAGTCACTTGCTTTTTCGAAATTGTACTGATCTACTGGGAATTTGAGGTCAGTTTATTCTATAGATTTTTAGTAGACATCTTAAAAAGTCATTTGGAACTAGAATCACCTAAAACGGAATTTTCTGGGATTATTTATGAATTTCCAAAGTCAGGAGTCAGTTACAATTTTTTTTTTTTTTTTTTTCTGATATCAGCTTATTAAGTTTAGCCAAAGGTAGACTCTTATAGCACTTTTGATATAATATTCATATGAAGATTACATTGTAGTCATCTCAGTGCATATTTATGTTTTCCATATTATTTTGAAATGCTAAATGATGGATATTCATGTTTAAAGTTTCTGATATTGATTTTGAAAACTTCATATGTGGTGTGCTGCCAAAGTGTTCTCATATATGAAGATTCTAAATAATCAAATACACTGATGAAATGTGTAGAACGAATTCAGTTGCATTGTGCATATGAAAAATGCTATCAAAATAGTCTCACATAGATAGTAATGAAAATGTCTTCGATCAATTTCATCAGAAAAGAGATTATGAAACTTAAAATTAAATTTGATCCTAATTTCCAAAGAAATTCTGCATCAAACTTTTGGTTTCATAATCTTGTATATATTAGGTGAATGAACATTCGAACTATTAGAGAATAGTACTCCACAAAGGACGTCAAATCTCAAAAAGAGAAGAGTTCATTTTCAGCATATATATATACATACATATTTCAGTAAATGGCTTTCATATTGGTCATGATCACACTGTTGATAAAATGTAGACCCCATGAATTTCCGAACGTCACTTTTGGACAGGATAATTTTTCGTGACCTTTGTTTGGCCAAAGACTTTTGGAAATAGTTTGGGCTTGGGCCTTGGGCCCAAGAATAGCATAAGGTTAGAGTCTAAAATTTACTCTAGACACCCAACAGACGGGTATGCTAGTGAACCTAGCCCAATAAGTTAGTCGACCTTTGACACGAACATCTCCCTTGATCCAATATGGTCCTTGTAGCTCATAATGACATCTTTGCATAATTTTGAAATATACTTGTGCGTGCGTTTACGATTTCTCGATTTACCTTATTCTTTACCCATTGGTTGAATTCCTACTTGCCTTAGCCAACGCTTACTCGTCAACCATCTCACCGACTTTCAAAAGCATAATTTATTTACTCCTTATATTTTTCAAACTCAAACAAAATTCTGACCAAATTTACCTTGCCATTTCTCTATCTACATACAAGTTTGGTAAGGCCCAATTCTTATTTAGTCTTGCCAACATTTTTAATTTTTGAGTTTTCTTTTATTTATTTGTTCAACTTTTATTTCCCCATCATATTAGTTTTTAGGATTAATTTCAGTTTACCCCCCTAAGGTTTGGGGGTGTCATCATTTCACCCCCTCTACTTTCAATTTTGAATTTTTACCCCCTAAACTTTTCAATTTCAATCAGCCGTGTCCAATTTTTACTGTTCCGTCCAAATTGGACGTTAAGTTTGACTTTTGAGGGTTAAAATGGTCATTTCAACATAAAAAAATATAACAAATAAAAAAATAAATTTTTTTTTCTGCTTTTTAGTTTTTTTTTTTTTTTTTTTTTTTTTTCTGTTTCTTCTTTTTTTTCGTTCTCTGTTTTTTTCTTTCTGTTTCTTCGTTTTTTTTTAAAATTTTGTCTCCAACCTATACACCACAAGTTATAATAGGTTTATAAAAACAAAAAAAATACTCTAGGTAGTTGAAAGCCGCTCGCTGGTCTACGATATTTGTGACATATCTCCGATAAAGTGAAGAATTTAGGATATATCCCAAATAAAGTGAAGAAATATTTGTAAAAAATAATTTTACACTTTATCTGTAAATAAATATCTGTATATCCCCAATAAAGTGAAGAAATATCTGTGTAAAATCATTTTTGGTCTACGATATTTGTGATATATATCCAATAAATTGAAGAATTTTAGGATATATCCCCAATAAAGTGAAGAAATATCTGTAAAAAATGATTTTACACTTTATCCAGTAAATATCTGTATATCCCCAATAAAGTGAAGAAATATCTGTGTAAAATCATTTTTATAGATATTTATTTACAGATAAATATTGGATATATATCACAAATATCGCAGACCAAAAATGATTTTACACAGATATTTCTTCACTTTATTGGGGATATACGGATATTTATTTACAGATAAAGTGTAAAATTATTTTTTACAGATATTTCTTCACTTTATTGGGGATATATTCTAAAATTCTTCACTTTATCGGAGATATATTACAAATATCGTAGGCCAGTTAGCGGCTTTCAACCACCTAGAATATTTTTTTGTTTTTATAAACCTATTATAATTTGTGGTGTATAGGTTGAAGACAAAAGACAAAAAAAAAAAAAAAACAGGAAAAAAAAAATTATTTTTTAATTTTTTATGTTGAAATGACCATTTTAGCCTTCAAAAGTCAAACTTAACGTCCAATTTGGACGAAACAGTAAAAATTGGACAAGACTGATTGAAATTGAAAAGTTTAGGGGGTAAAAATTCAAAATTGAAAGTAGAGGGGGTGAAATGATGACACCCCCAAACCTCAAGGGGGTAAACTGAAATTAATCCTAGTTTTTACACCCTATTTTTCCTATCACATGCCTTAGCTGATCCAAACCCTTTTCTGCCCACACATTGAGCTTGCTTCTACCTATACAAAGCCCAAGTCTTTCCTTCTTTCCTTGTTCGCGTCAGAGTTGGGCAGAGAGAAAAGTAACGTCATTCAGCTCTTTCCTTCCACGTTATCACCATGCATATGGCAACACCTCCAAGAACATCACTCCAGATATTCAAAAGGGAGAGTCCCAAACCAGAGACTGTCGTCCACCCTCCTCTTCTCGCCTTTTCTCTCTTTACTAGGCACATCAGTGTGTTTGCACGCCTCGAAACTCCTAGTTAGGGATCTCCGATCAAAAAACACTATTCATCAAAGTTGTTCGTCTATGTCTCCTTTATCCACTCTCCAAATTTCAGCTCCATCGGAGACGTTTTGAGACCTGTATATCCCTCGAAGCGGAAGCTGTTTGGAAGCGAGCCTGTTCCTGATTTCTGCTTGAATTCCCTCTCTTGCTCTCCCCGAATCCCTCACATCTTACTTGAGACTGATACAAACACTTGGTAAGATTCTGGAACCATCAAGTTTCCCTTTCTTTCCTCGATTTTAGGCTCAATACATTCAAAACAACTCTTCCACATATTCAAAAGTTCTTTCTTGACCTGCAACTGGGCTCAATCCAATCAGCTCCCTCAGCTCTCTTTCCTGTTGAAATCCTCAAGAGAAACTCACATTTTGATTTGTCTTTGGTGAGTATCATCTTTTCCATAAAACTCTATATATTTTTTGTTGTTATTACGAATCCCTGAAGATTATGAACTTGTCACTGCTGTTGTTGGTATCTTGCTGCCTTAATTTTGATTTCTCATGCATTCTAATGTCTAGGGACTCTGCTAGGTCATGGCTACACCTTGAGTATTAGAATCGTATTTGGTTCAAAGGTTATTTGTTGTTTGTAGCTGTCCAAATATCATGTTTCAATGCATTATGTCATCGAGCTACAGCACCTGCCAATATGGTATTAGAAAGTAACCTGAGCTATAGATCATTAGGAGCATTAGACATGCCTCTTAAGTGTGTTGGGTTAGCTTTGACTGGCCATATTGGGTACCAAAAGAACTTTGAGCAAAAGAGCAACTTTCTGCAGTTTTTCACTTTTCGGTACATTCTGACCCAGTTACATTTATTCCAAAATTGGTGCTAAACCGCTTGGAATTTGGGATCAGTTTCTTCTAGAGAAATATAGTAGACACATAGATGAACATTTCAGATTTTTGTATCACCTCAAAAAAAAAAATTTAGAATTAGTTATGAATTTTTGAAAAAGGTGTACAGAATCTGGTATTTCTGGAAAGAATCTGCACATTGTTTGACTTTAGCCTTTAAAACCTTTACTCTTTGTTTGGTTTCACTTGAAATTCAATAAACATTTCAATCTTACAGAGTTGGTTGTCAAGCCATCCTTCTTTCAAAATTTCTCAAGAATTTACCTCAAGTATTTTGAACAATTCCGTGACCCTTGACAACTCCTTTAAAACTATGTTTTCAGTTTTCAGCAACTTGTCTTTTAAAAAGTGTTCTTACCCTCTTCCTAACAACAAACTCCTTATTGGAACCCAAATGGTCTGGTTATTAGTTAGTAATGAGGTTAAGGGAAATGTTTTCTTCGGAGAGTATTGAGAGTGAATAGCTAGCCTAGTTTATTGTTATTAACGTCGCTTATTGATCTAGGCTCGATACTGTGGTGGAATCTTGTGAAGTTGGTGGTTGCTACAAGGTTACATTGAGGCCAAATGCTGCAAGAGAAAGCTCGAGTTCCAGGTAGGGGACGCCTTTAAGTCTATCTATGCTTTTCTTGCATATACTATATTTTATATGAGGCCTCTTGCATGGTTTTTGGAAATTATCTGTTTTACAATTGAAATGGTTTGTGTGGATTGGATTGATATGGTGGCAATTGATGGGGATGTAAGAAGAGGTCAGTTCCTCCTTGAGCCACCGGTGGTGGGCAGTGTGCACCATGCCCTTGATTGCTGAATACTTCCCTTTGTCTCTAGCCTTGTGATTATTGAATTCCAGAAAGTGATTGGCTAGTTGGACGGTTATGATGGAAGTGTGAAAGATGATCAATTGCCGTGGGATTGTAATTACGTGGTGGCGATCACGTGGAAAAACAAACCAGTTTTTATCTATTACTTATTCTCAAAACGATAAATTTTTAAACTTAGATATGGGGGCGGGCATGGGCAATGACTGGATGTAGGAGCCTAACCCCTACTTTAGTTTGTTTTGTAGGCTGTTGTTGTCGAAGTTTGGGTACAGAGGATAATCCTTGGAGGCCAAAATTTATTTTGTTTCAAGTTTATTTTATTTGGCTTGTTCGATCTCGTAAAATTTTTGTAACGTTATGTATGGTTGATGATGCGTGTGATTGTTTACCACCAAAGTGGAACCCTAGAGTTCGAACCTCCATTTGAGTTTAGGTCCTAGTGGGGTAGACCTAGAAGACTCACGTAAATTACATTCAATGAACTTAATGCAAACTTGGGCTAAGAACTAAAAATTGACATAGGTCCTAAAACTCAACACAACACCACCTTCATTTCCTCTTCCTCGCGTAGTTCGTAATCTTGTGGTTACGAGCCAAGCCCACTATACGAGCCTAAAAATTTAGGGCTTATAGATATCTTGTTTTCCAACCTAAAGGCCTTGTCTCTTTGAGGAATTCTAGGCCCAAAACACTTACTCCAAGTGTTGCGGGTATAGGGTTCCTTAGGGAGGCGGTGCTGTGGTAATCCGGTCTCCGGGTCGCCACATATAAAGTCAATTAAATCTTCTTGGATGCTAAATGCTGTTAAAATGGCTTAGTGTAAAGGAGATTAATTGTCTTGTTTTGTTTTCAACAATAAAATCAAGCAACTTAAAATCTAATTTGATCCTTATTTCCAAAGAAGGCTTGTATCAAACATTTGGTTCTTGATTTTGTATATGATGAAAATTGAACATTCAGATATCATTAGAGATTAGTACACCCCAAAGGATGTCAAAATCTTGAAAATGGTTGAGTTTTTTTTTGAACATATGCATTTGGTGTGAAATGAAGGTTCAAATTATGAATTTTCATTTTATTTGGGACATACAGATAATTCTAGTATTATGATAAACTAGAATGATTTTACTGATTAATCTCATATACATCTAGGCATTTTCTTTTGAGCATCAATCAGGTTGAACTACAAGATGACTCAAATTTCCGAAAATGGTAAAGTGACATTGATGAACTTGGGAGTTCAGGATTATGATTATGTGTTGAAGGAAATCCATCTGAGAATTAGCAGCAAACAAAAGCAAGGAGAAGCATTAAATGAACGGATACAGCTCTTCAAATAAGTTTGTTGTTCTTCAAGATTTGTTTTCTGGAATTCTGGGATTGCAAGTGCTGTATCTATCCTAGTTATATTTGTACAAAAATGTTAATGTTCATTTATAACTTTAATGGACAAGGGAATATTAGTGGAGTTCATCATGAAAAGGGAAAGGTATATTATTGGATTGGTCCAAAGTTTGAGTAAGACGAGCACTAAAAGTCTAGAGTAACTGAAAGGATGATGGAGGATTTGTGGACCGGATTTTATGGGAATCTAGAGATTGAGAGTTCCAGTTTTCAGTTTCTGACTCTTCCTTCTTCATGCATTAATCATGCGTTGATAATTTCCTAGATATAAATCTTCTTGTGGTGCTCTTGTTCAGTATGTTTATGAAATCATCAAAATGAGTTCATGTTCCAGCAAGTTATCTAGGCTTTTCAAGTTAGCAAATAGTCTCGACAATTTTAATGGTGGTATTGGTTTTCTATACTTGTTCTTGGGAACTTGGATTTTAGAATAGAAGTTGAGGAATACACATACTACTTTAGCTTTGAATTGGTGGCTACTTGGTCTTTTCAAGGTTACACAGTTATTTTGAACTTAACTCTAAGCATTAGAATGAAGCAATTTTCAAGACAACCTTCAAGACTGCTGTGTATCCTTGTTTCTGTTCTCTAGAGTTGTCTTTGCTTTATCACTCTTTGGTGTTGTTTTCATAAATGAAATGTCAATTAAGATAGTACTAGATATTTTGACTTTTGCAAGAGCATCATTGTTGTTGTTATGTACTTATGTGTTTTTAATAAGTAAGAAGATGGTGATGAGATTATCAGTGGCATTGGCCTTTATGCTCCTCTCAATGGTGATTCCATTGGAGTTAGTAAAGGTAATGGTCATACAGTCCCATTTAGCGAAGCTGGATTGTTAAGTTAAAAGTCATTTTGGTGGTTAAATTCATTAATGAAAAGAGGGAGGAAGAAAGCTCTGAAGCATCAATAGATACTGAAGTTGCGAGAGGTAATGGTACTAGCATGATTTCTCTCATTATTTCTCCCCGTGATCAAATTGCTCGTGTTACGAAGATATTGGATAATGAGTATGGAACTACTTCAAGTATCAAAAGCAGGATGAATCGACAGTATGTTTTATGTGCAATTAAATCTACTTTGCAGCGGCTCAAGGATTACAACAAGGTTCCTCATAAGGCAGTGTCCACAATTATTGCTGACAAGGAGATCTCAAGGGTGAAAGGATATCACATGGAGGAGTTGAAGGCTAGCTACCGAATTTTCGATGATTTTTGAATGATGTTTTGGTTGAGTATCTTGATGTCAACAAGCAGAACAATATTTTGATTGCTCTACATGAGAATCAGACAACAACATAAACAACCCATATAAAAATAGAGCCTTTAGGCGTATTGGGTGTTATTGCTGGGCTTATTCCGTATCCTCATCACAACCAGTCACTTAGAAATACTTATCAGTGTGCTATGTGAAGACAAGAAATGGGGAATATTACTTATAACTAGCCATATCAGATGATTATTATATGTATCCAATCACTATAGTGATTGATTTAGAAGAAGAGAATAATCCTATTTCAGTTATAGAAGCAATGCAGTCTATGAATAATGAAAAATGCATAAATTTAAGTGCTGCAACTTGAAGTTTTTGTGGAAGATGATCACTAAGTTTGGTTCTCTGAAAAACAAGTTGGATAAGTGTATATCTCAAGACCAGTGGGAGAAACCTCATTTTACTGATCCTGAATGTTGATGATATGTTGCTTTCTAGCAGAAACATTTGATTGTTGAAGGAAACAATAGGAGAGTTAACAATGTCTAAAGCAGATGAGTTTCATGAAGACTAGTGCCCTAAGAATGTATTTATGAAGAAAAGCATGGAAAATATAACTTATACAAGGTCCGTTGGATGTTTATCATTCTTACTTATCATTGTATAGAGTTGTTTTCATTATTTTAGACTAAATTGGTCAGTAAAGTTCATTTATGGAATTTCACCTTATTATCCTTCTGCATACTCAAGTTGTACAAATTCAGCAAGCTATCAATGAATAGCAAATCTTACAGATTGACAATATTAAGTAGTGTGAAATATATGGTTGCCAATTCTCTGTTATTAGAAATTTTGGTAGGACAACATATGCTTATATTATGAACAATCGTTATGGATTACGGATTAGGCATATGTTATGTTACTGTATTTTGAGGTAAATCATATGATTACGTATGCTGCATTGTGATCTTGGAATGCTGATGCTTTTCTAATTCATCATGACATTCTTTGATTCCTTGTAGTTGACCATAATTGATAGAATTTTGAAACAGATTTATTGATGTGAGTTGAATTCAAAGTGCGCACACTTCAATATCTAAATCATATATACTTTAGTTTCTAAACAATGTCAAGTTTAGTGGGAGATTGTAAGCAAATTTGATGAACCTGACATTGTATAGAACCTAAGTATATATTCATGTATGGTTTAGTTTTGAATTCAAATGTCAAGTATAAGTTAAGGATTTAAGAAAATCATTTTGGTCTAACTTATCACATCTGTTAGAATTTGAAATTTGTAAATACAGTTATGAGTTTATCTAGTTTTTTGAAAAAGCAGTTAGGAGGAATTGCCAGTTTCTTGATGGAAGAAACTGACAATACAATACTTTATATATCAAACATTTTGGTCCCTTCTGATGCACGAATCATTTTCATCAATTAGTCCCATCACCAAGAGAATGCTAAAGGTGAAATCAAGATAAGACTAAGATGGAACTCAAGTTCTTCAAGTAAGTATGTTCTGTCTGTTTTCTGGTTGTTTCAGTGGTAGAAACGGGGTGGTGGAGAGAGCTTCCATCTCCGAGATCCGATACCTGTCAACCATGAACAGAGGTCAGAGGGAAGACCGGGCTGGCAGGCCTTCAACCCTCCAATGCCTAAGTCAGATACATGTAAGAATGTAGACTAGGTAGGAGTAAATGGAGAGTGGTGGCTTACCTTGAATGAGTGGGGAGACATGTATTTATAGTGTGGGGATGAGCTTGTCTCCCCTTTGTTTCCAATATGGGACTACTTGTGGCCTACCCGATACCACAAGTGTATGGTATCAACATCGTCTTTGGGCGTTATCAGCATCATTTCAAGTAGCTAACAAGCCTTGTGCTTCCGATATTTGTGCCTAGGCGGTATATATATCAACAAGTCCACCAAGTCCCCAGTCAAGAGTTCTCTTGGGTGGGGAGTTTGTCATGGTAGAAATATCGAAAGTGCAAGGCGAGCATTCTCGGCAAGTGACTTCCGTACAATCATTACCCCTAGTCCCCCAAGTCCCCAGCTAAGAGGAGTCTTGATTGGGGTGCTGATTTTGTTTTCCAAGTAGAAACTACGCAAGCTTTCGTTGGACATGTGGCGAGAGTTTCTTCCTTAAGGTGACCAGTCCCCCGAGACCGAGGTTAGAGGGTTTAGACTAGGGTCTGCTAGTATATGGCATCAGGTATGCTCGATATAAGGTGTACTTGATACACTCGGTATCTGCAAGGATAGCCTTGGATGTTTCAACCCATTTTGGCATATGGCAATAGTAACAACTTTGGCATGAAGCCGATATTGGCTGTAATGGATGTAGCCGATAGTGGCTGAAATGTATGTGGTGATATTGTTATTGTTAGGCTTGGCATAGCCTTTCATTTTGCATGTAGTGGCAAGCAATCATTTAATGGAGAAAGATGAGACATGGCGATATTGTATAATGGAGAGAAGCCATGGCGATATAGTATCATGTAATGGAGAAATAAAACATGGTGATATCATATAATGGATATAAAGCACGGAAATGTCATATAATAGAGAGAAAGCATGGCGATACCTCGTGTTGGAGGAAGATAACTCATGCCGATATCATATAATAGAGAGATGACATATGGCAATATCGCGTGTTGGAGAGACAACTCATGGCCATATCGTGTAATGGAGAGGTAGAACATAGTGATATTATATTGTAGAGTAAAGCATGGCGATATCATGTAATAGAGAATAAACACGGCGATACTACGTGAGAAAGATAACTCATGCCGATATCATATAATGGAAAGATAAACATGGTGATATCACGTATAGAGGAGAGCGTGTCGTGATCATGGTTGTGGCGATATTGGGTGTTGTCGATGATAGTACTAGGCTATGTCACCATAACCATGGTTGTAGCTATTTCATCTCGATCATGTGTTTAGCTTGATCGCATTGAGGCATTTCACCTTGATCGTATTTCATCTAGGCATTTTGCCTTGCTTACAGTTCATTGATCGCCTTTCATTTAAGCATTTTGCTTTGATCGTATTTCATTTAGGCATTTTGTCTTGATATAATTTCACTTAGGCATTTTGCCTTGCTCGCATTTCATTTAGGCATTTCGCCTTGATCACATTTCGTTTAGGCATTTCGCCTTGTTCGCCTTTTATTTAGGTATTTCGCCTTGAACGTATTTCATTTAGGCATTTTGCCTTGATCGCATTTCATTTAGGCATTTCACCTTGCTCGCATTTCATTTAGGCACTTCACCTTGCTCGCATTTCTTTTAGGCACTTCGCCTTGCTTGCATTTCATTTAGGCTTTTCGCCTTGCTTGCATTTTGTTTAGGCCTTTCGCATTTTGTTATAAGTGTAATGTGGGGACATATGTATGAATGCCCAGGGGCATATATGTGTGATCTTCTCAGGTATGAATGCCTAGAAGTATGTGCATGTAATAACTTCCACTTGAATGATTTGTTATATGCATGTAGCAGCATGTATTTGTTTCGGAGGCATGTGCGTGTAAGCATGTCATGACTCCATGAGTAGAATAAAGAGGCAACAATTATGCCAACTAATGAAAACGAATCAAGAAACAAAACTTATCTCTTTTCTCGTGATGGTCAGTTAAACAAGGTCTTGGCTAGTAGTGTGAACGTGCAGCTGAGATATCGCAGAGCTAGTATGAGGTGCTGACAGCATTGTGACTCGCCCTCACCAATTAACCATGATGGGAAATTGCGGTTTAATGGATGCTGGAAGCTCCTCAGGTGTCCAATTCAAGTCGGCAAGGATGAGGGTAATAACTGGAGATCGAGCGAGACTGATCTCTAAAGTAGCTGGAGCAGAGATGTTTTGGTGCTTGGGCTGAGTGTCCAAAGTAAATACTCGGGTGCCCAAGCTTCCTCCTTTTATTTTTAATTTTTTTTTTTAATATTTATAACATTGAGTATGAGGTATTAGCGAGACATCGAGAGATAGCACTACTAGAATTTTTGCCTTAGACATCAACCAAAAACCGATGTTAAAAAAAAACCATCCGATGTCTTAGTGGGTGATGTTAAAGATCACGAACAACCAGACATCGGTCAAAAACCGATGTCCAGTTCAAAAATAGACATCGAATAAGCTTATGAAACCGATGTAAAACCGTTATTATGATGACATATTAGTGAGTTTAGATATTGTTAAACCTTCATATTTTGACATTTAATGCTTAATGAAGTATAGGTCCAATAGCAGAAGTATTCATTTTAACATCGTTACTCATATTAGAAACGATGTTTATATGGCATCAGACATCGGATTCTTTTCATTTTGCCTACGGTTTGTGAGGTTCACACATATTTTCCATATATCCCACTATTTAATAATCAATATACATTCATTAGTATTGTATGAACGATGTGCAATATTATAATAAACATCATTTCCTTTTATGAAGTGATGTCCATTTTACTATATTACATCAGGTTTTAGGTTAACGACGATGTCCATATTAATAGTAGACATCATTTCCCAAATTGTAAATTGATGTCCATTTTGATTCTAGACATCGTTTCCCAAATTGTAAATCGATGTCCATATTGATACTATACATCCTTTTCCAACTTGTAAATCGATGTCCATATTGATACTAGACATCGTTCCCTGTAGTTTACATCGACGTACATGAGTTTTTTTAACATCACTTCTTACTCAATACGTCGTTATCCATGAAAAACGAGACATCGATTTTTGTTTCGAATCTGATGTATCATCTCTTTAATGACATCGTTTTTCTAGTTCAATACTGATTTGAAATAAGTGTGTATACATCATATCCTTTATAAGAGCATGATGTCCACTAACTTTTTAATTGCTGCTACAAAATCAACCAAATCCACATTTGACAACATGAAATTCTAAATTAATTTGAATATGGGGCATTGCATTAATTTTTATCAACATCAAAGATATTAATAGTTCAAAAATAGGCAAAAAGACCCCAACCTACTTCAAGGCTAGCCTAAAACATACAATTGCAATAACTACATGGAGTTTAATTTGTTCGCAGCTACTGCAACAATACAGCTACTCCAAAATGGTTCAAAAAAATCTAACTAGCCTTACTCAAAATCACTTTGCTAGTCTCCATCTATAGCAAAGTCTGCAAATAGTCAGCCACTTCAATGTTCACCTCGTCAAGTTGTTCTTGGGTGTATCTTTTCCGAGTCTTTGCTGCCCGCTAAAAACATATAGAATAACATAAGTCATAATCATCGGGTAAAAGGGTTCGTGATTATAGACAAGCAATCGTCTCTAAGCTGGCCTCATAGTACAAAATAAATTGCACGTAGTCCATCACAATTTTTGTTACTTTCAATTGCAAATTCCTAAGAAGTACGAGGAGTGCAAGTAAGATTGACCTATTTTGTTGACCATAATTCTAACTGTTAGTTAATGTATAAACTAGTCTACCCTGCGACTACAAGGATTTGCATTGTCATTCTTAATTGTTCCCGTTTGTCATATTGGGATTGATTTTTGTTAACCAAACGAGACATTCAATCCTGAAATCATTGATGACAGATTGAGATGGGTGCCTAGTTGAGCAGAAAATGACTAATTTGCTTTTCATTAGGAACACATGCGCAACTACTAACCTTTAAGCTGGAGTCCAGTTTTCCTGCAAGAGTCGTGAGCAAAGTACGTAGATTTGCCAGAACTTGGGTGTCCTAAAAGCAAGTCATCCTACGAAAGGAAAAGAAGAAACATTAATATAAAAGTACACCTCTATGTTGATATTATGGTTACATTATATGTGAAAGCGATGAATTTCTTTAACACAACACCATCTCATCTAGGAATATACATTACATGTCAGCTATCAATAAGTTATACCTATGCAGTTGAAGAGTAAAAGTAATACGGCTAATTACTTTTGCACCAAATACAGTCCATATTTGGTAACTATATCTATCAATGCATGATCTCAATAAATACAATAGGCCTCTGCTTTTTTAATTTCTAGTGTCTCCATTTCCTTTCATATATGCAGGTCAAGTAACTATTATGGAAGACCAGCATTTCAATAGAAATTAATTTCATTTCCAAATTAATGGAAGCACTTCCAGTGAGCTGATCAAATAAAAACTCATGACTATACATGTACCTCTATACCATCATGAGTATAGTCGATGAAAGTAGGCAAAGCTCTTGATCCTGTTTGAACGTCTGCCATGATATTCAGGTTCTCGTCTCGCACTTCCACCTTTCGAACCTCCAATCCCACTCTTTAAGCCAAAAAAAAAAAAAACACAGAACAATTTGCGGTGAGTAGTGTAATTTAGAATCATAAGTCAACATTTGCTGAACTGATCTAAACTCAACAAATAATATAAGAAAGTTATCCACACTTTGAACAAAACAGTACCTGCTTGCATAGGTCTTTCAAGAAACTCAGAGTATGAAAAGGGCTTTATGTCATTGAACTTAGCAATGAACAAGTGCTTTATGATATCGATAATCATTTACAGACGAATACCACACCAGCGTTCTGCAGTACCCAAATGTTAAAACAGTTTCCCATCAAATGTTTCCACCAGAATGTTTTGAGCTAGGATGAATATGATAAATGCATAAATGTGGAACCTCTCCACAGAATCTGATCTGGTCACAAACAAAAAATAAAATAAAATCAAAGAGGATTTAGGACCATCTGAAAAGAATATAAGACTAATCTAATTTAATTCTTCGGACACAGAACCACATCTAGTTTAATTAACATAGGGGCTATAAGCCAATAAAAGGAAGCAAACTCACCAAAGTATACCAGGCTATGAATGTTTTCCTTACTATATCACTTGAACACATTGCTTTTTATCTTGGCAAAGTTATAGGACACCAGCAAAGCGAACAAGGCATTATTGTGAGCAACAATGCAGTTTGACAAAGTAATTGCCTGAACTAAGAGGATAAATGAATGAATAAGTATGTAGAGTCAAGGATCCAATGACATTGAAGGGAAAATAACAGAACAAAAATCATAAATTTCCAAAGTAAGGATATTTGAGGCAGTCACGGCTAAAGCTTGGTCGCAAGTAAATCTCCAAATCCAGAATCTCATGTTTTCTGTTGGACAACTACCAAGTCCATCTGCTGAGTTAAATAGAGTTTGCAATACATTTCCATTAAAACTCTGACATAGTTTGTCAAATATCTGTATAGAGGGGCAAGAATTAGTAACATGAGTGTTAGCTAAAACACTGTAACAGAGTAGTGCAATCAATAAATATCAAACTGATGGACTGATATTAGACCATCCACCCATTGTCTGTTCATCATATATAAGTGAACCATTCTAACATGAATGAGTGAGATAGGGCCAGACTTTTGACCCTTGATTATGGTAATAACCTTTCACTAGTTGGTGTAAAAATTGTTTTTGATAAATTTTTGTTTCTTCATCTATTTTCCTTTTTGTAAGTCTGAATCGCAAAGTACAGAAACAAAAAGTAACTGTTTATAGACACTGCTGCCAACAGCAATGCTTCAAAATGAATATTTGAATTCTATTTTACTTCTGCCTTCTAAAAGGGTCAAGTATACATATTTATATATTTCTGAAGAGGAAAAAGAATTCAACAAGGGTATAACATAAATTAGATTATAGGTTCAAAATCTCAATTACCTCCAACACATTGTACACTACATACAATTTGAGTGTTCCTTAACCATGAATCATGTGATATATTAAGCTGATATCTGAAACAACTCAATGAATAGATAAAAAGACCAGTGAGTACAGTGATCTGACTCTTGTTCTAATTGATGGGAATTGGGATCACATTCTAATAATCCCGGCAAACTGGCTTTAGTTAGATGCTCCATGAATATTTAACACTACTATTTTTGAAAAAAGCACATAGAAGGCTTTCCTAACCTGTTTGCTCCAAAAGAATGACACCACAAGCCATTATCGTAAAACACCCAAAATCAGACAGCTCTGCTACAGATGCCCTCCAGCACCTTATTCCTCCAATGCAATACCTGGTAATTGAATCGAAAATCATAAAAAAAATAAAATTAAAAAAAATAAAATTCATAAAAGGCTTTGTAAATCAAAAGAGCTAGTACAAAGATTTATCTGACTATGAAAAAACCCAAGTCGTCCAAACCAAAAAAAACCTCAAAACCAGAAGAACCTTAACCCCAAAACCAGATGCTGGAGCTGTGGGAGACAATTCTTCCGGGGACTGGATCTGAAGTAAGGGTTGAGGGGGAAGACGAAGAGAGCGAAGGCTTCTATCTTCTGAGCTTACCCATTTTATCATGTGATTGTATTGGGCTCCCAGTCTTCTTCAGGGAACGCAGGTATCCCCAAATCTCCACCTATCAATAATTAAAACCCTAAAATTGAAAACCCCCAAAATTCTCAGGACCCAAATAGAAAACAAAGAATTCAGTCGCAGTGACTCACCATTAACGCGATTAATTCATATCAAAACATGTTGTAGAGGGTGCTTTGCCAGATTGAAATCTTCTGAGATCTTAGAGAGAGAGAGAGAGAGAGAGAGAGAGAGAGCTTGCGGGTGGAGGCGATAGCGCCGGCGAGGGGGTGGAGGTGGTTAATGAGAACGAGATAGTAGCCGGAGTGAGCGCAGAGGAAGGCGATGGTGGCTATGGAAAGAGGGCGGGAGAGGAAGGAGGAGAGAGCTACGGTTTCAAGGAAGAGGGAGTGTGTGACAATTGGGCGAAGTGAGTGAGATAGAAATGGGAAAATTGACGAAGTGTGGGTGGAGTGGAAATTTTGTTCCCCGCATGTCCAAATTTTTAACTTAATCTTTTCCGCGTTGTTTTTCAATTTCAGAATCAAATTCTAGACATCGGTCAACAGTAATAAACGATGTCAATTATATGAATATAAATCGGAATTTGAGGAATCGATGTTAATGACATTTTTTTACATCGCGTGAATTCCTCACCGATGTAATTGTCGTGATGTCTAAGGCCAAAATTCTAGTAGTGTAGATTGAGCCAAGTCTGCCATACTTGTGTTGGGGAGAGTACAAGCTGTCGATACTGAGAGGAGGACTACTTTGGAGGAGATGTCGATACCTAGAGTCGAAGATTACATTACCGAGTTGGAGTTGTGAGATCGAGCTGATGAAGCTTCTTTTCCTTTGAGATAGACTGGGTGTATGGTTCGTGAACACCAGATGAGGGATATATTATGGAGCATAATCATCTAAGAGTGACTTCATTCCTTGAATTATTGGTTGCCTCTAGAACCCATGCGCATATTGACATGGCTACTGCAAACGAGCCTTTATGGGCTCCGTGAGTGGACTCTTGGTATGAGAGGAGTTGGACTTGAAAGGAATCGATACTAGGGGGCGAAGAGTTTGGATCAGTGAGACCGAGATGGTGAGCTTGTTCAATACCGAGACCGAGAGTTGGAGACTCAGTGACCAAGGCGGAGAGCTTGTTTGTTGGAGATCGAGAGTGAGATCATTCATAAGGTACCGAGCAAATCCTTGGACAGATATTGAGAGCGAAATCAACTTGTAGGAGACTGAGAGCGATAGCAGAGGACCAAAAGCGATAGCGAAGAAGGTCGAGAGCTATAGTGGAGAAGCCGAGTTCGACTTCACACTGCTGACTTGCCTTGAAGATTGCAGAGTTTGTTGGAGAGCCTGAGTCGGGGATTTTAATTTGATGGCGGTGGTGGCACGTGGGCTTGTGAACTCACTCCAGTGGAGCTGAGATGTCGGATTTTGAGTGAGTATATTGAAGTCTCCTAATTTCGATCATAGTAGTGATTTAGTGGAATGGTACTTGACGATTCATGAGGCAAATCGTGAACCAAATGGTCCAGATCCAAACTGCGAACCAGAGTTTAGGGACAACAACGGCGTAAGTGTCCATTTGGGTGAGTACGACTGCGTAGATGTTGCTGGTGAAGCCCGAGTTGACCGAGAATAGAGAAGGCAGTTCTCTTCCTCTGTTGAATTTTCTCATTCTCTCGAGATAGAACCCAGAAGCAATGGTATGCTATAAATGTGTATGGGGTAGATGTGAGGGAAGGCGAATGTCGAGCTGTGGAGATGGGAGTCGCTGCTGCAGCAATGGCAGAGTTATGCTGCTGGTATGCGGTTCACTTGTGCTGGAGAAGATGCGCAAAATGAGAGAGGAGGCTTTAGGTGCCCAGAGAAGATCTGGGTATCCATGGCATTGGCGCGTGAAGTAAGTTCCAGCATCGCCGATGTGAGTGTTGGGTTCAACTCGTCTGAGGTTGTTGACTACTATGATGGTGGAGGTGAGTTGTGGTGGTGACTGGAAGTAGGCGGTGGAAGAGAGAGGGAAACTCAGATCTACTTTCTCTCTCCTCAAATTCTGTAAATATGAACCCATAAGCTTGATTTTGATGTGAGGGAGATGTAGATCTAGAAAGAGATGTGAAGATATGGGCTCTCAATGTGTGCAGATAAAGATGTATGAGGAGAGAGAACATTGGATGTCGAGAAAGGAAAAATTTTCTGGAAAAATTTTCCGGCAAGATTATTGAATTGCTCCGTGGTGAGCTCGTGGCACCACCAGAGAGCTCCTTTAGCGCCAAATGTTTCAGTGGTAGAAACGGGGTGGTGGTGAGAGTTTCCATCTCCGAGATCCGATACATGTCAACCATGCACAGAGGTTAGAGAGAAGACCGGGTTAGCCGGCCTTCAACCCTCCGATGCCTAAGTCAGATACATGTTCTTTGTAGACTAGGTAGGAGTAAATGGAGAGTGGTGGCTTACCTTGAATGAGTGGAGAGACTTGTATTTATAGTGTGGGGATGGGCTTGTCTCCCCTTTGTTTCCAATGTGGGACTACCGACCTACCCGATACCACAAGTGTATGGTATCGGCATCGTCTTTGGGCGTTATCGGCATCATTTCAAGTAGCTAACGAGCCTTGTGCTTCCGATATTTGTGCCTAGGCGGTATATATACCAACACTGGTATTTATGTATTTTGCAGATACATGATTGATATAGCAACTTCAATCCCAAGCTTAAATGCAGAATCTGATGATGTAAGGTGATTTCATTTAAATTGCTTTACACATCATACAGTTTATACAATATGCATACATAGGATAAACACAATATTTCAATCATATATGCTAATTACGGTCACTGCTGCACTCCTACATAAATTTTCATAGAAATGTTTATTTACATGTATTCATGCTAAGATAGTTTTACAGCAATAGAATTGAGAGTAAGTTCTAACAATCGATGGCGCCACCTCGATTGGGTCTGCACATTTACAGAGTATCACCTCCGTCGACATCATCGTCGGCCTCGTCTTGATGCTGGCCATCTAGGCCAGAGATCGGAGCTGAAGCCTGTGCGCTGGCTAAGAGAGAGAGAGAGAGAGAGAGAGAGTGGCATGGCAGAGGTTGTAATTCTTTAGTTAGATTAAGGGTAAAATTGTTATTTCAATTCAAATTTTGTCCAATTTTAGTGCTTTGGGTATATGACCATTTATAAAAATTTATAGCATTTTTCATGATTTTTTCATTTTAATGGAAGTTTTGGAATTAATTGGTGAAGCACAAATTTTTCTTGTTTTACATCTATTTCATTAAAAAAAAATTGCAATTAACTAGAAATAGCAAAATATAAAAAAAAGATTAATCTTGTCAAAAATAAATAAATATGTTTACAAAATCCCATAATTAAATCCATTCACTCAAAAAAATTAATTAAACAAGTCATTTAAATCCACCACTTATATCCCTTCATTTTAAGATCTCATCACCTTATGATCCCTTCACCTTATAATCACATCACCCTGAAATCCCTTGGAACATCCAAATCCCCTACCCAAACACTACCTAAGTGTAGGAACCAAGGAATTGGCATAACCAAACTGATAGAAAACAGTTCTGGACCTTGTCAGTTCCAACTTCCAACTAGGCCTCATCATTTATTCTCCGGATCAAGTGGGTCGATGGATGTCAGTAAGCCTGACTGGTAAAAGCCCCGCCTGGCCCGCATAAAAACCCGCTTTGGTGGGTATAGGGTCGGGCTTGGTTTAAGGGTTTAAACCTGGCATGTCCCATAGGCCCGACCCGCATAAGGCCAGTAAATGCCCGCTCAGCCAGTAAATACCTGGCCCATAAGCCCACTGTACCATGTGTAGTCAATATATATTGTGTGTGTGTATAAATGTATAAATTATATATTATACAATATATATATATATATAATCTATTATATACGCACATATACACATACATATAAATATATGTGTATATATCTCTATATGTATTTGGGTCCAATATGTAGACTAGACAACCAATACTGATAATCCGATATCATTGATACAAGGAGGAAGGAATCTGCTCGACTAGACAATTTGGCTTCACATTTGGGTGCAATATGAAGACTAGACAATGACAATCCAATACTGATATCACTGATACACAAGAGGAAGGAATCTGCTAGAAAATCTAATTCATGACACTGAACATGTCAACAATTAATCAAAATTAAAAGAATATATATTTATATATATATAGGAACACATATGTACATACATACGTATGTTTTTCTCTGAAATTAATTACTGTAAGAATTCTAATTAAATTACTTAAGTAAAAACTTAAATGTAGATTAAGTTATTTATTATTTGAAATTAGAGAATATAGGCCCGGCCCGAGTAAATGAGGGCAACCCAGATCGACCCCAAAAAACCCGCAAGACTAAGTTTGTATGCATGGGCTTAAATCTTGAAATTTATAATAAAACTCAGCCCGACCCGACCCGACCCGTCATTTTGTAAAAATATTCTAAGCCCCGGCCCAAGCCCGCTACTGATGGCCCGGCCCGTTGATGACCCCTAGTTCCAACTTCACATAATGAAAAACCCGAACCAAAAAGGATTAATGCACTTCGGTTTCGATTCTGGAATTTTTTTTTGAAAACCCTAACCATCCCAGCTCTAGGTGAACATACTCGGAATCTAAGAATATATTAAGAGTTAACCACTTTCCTAGATCCAATGACATCCTTAAGGCCTAGAGATTAACATCAATATATGTCTCTTCTCTCCTCTGTTAGTTGTATCTCATCTTTTTTTTTCTTTTCTTTTTATGTTTGTGGGTCTTAACGGCTTTCACTGACCAATTTTTTGTTAACCGGTATTAATAGGTTTCAATGAATAATTGATTAGAAAAGAATTTAAAAATAAAATGGGTCGTAGCAGTCTTAACAAGTTCCAACATACAATCCGCAAATCCATTGAGCTTGACCCGCTATGACTTGTAAACTTAACAGGCTATAATGGGTTTGAGCCCGTTAAATCCGCCCATGACCGCCCATGTATTATTTATCTTCTCTAATCTGTTTGTAGTAGCCCAATTATATCTGTTAGCTTTACTTGGGACTGCTCACGACGGACACTTGGGATAGATTTTCTTCTCACGACGGACGCTTGGGACTGCTCCCTCCCTCCCTCTGACAACCACCCATCGATCCCAAACACTCACCGCGGCCACCACCTCTAACCCGACACGGTCCCGAATCCCAGTAATCTTGTTCCGGATTCAGCTGATAGACGCCAAGAACTGGGCTTCAAGTCCCAGCCGGGTGTGCGACCGACAACGAGGTATTCGTGTATAAACGCCGCCGTAGGAGCGTTCTTATTCAATTTAGGTTTTTCAGTGAAACCAAAACGAACCCCCAAGCTCATCGAGTCGCACAAAGCAAACTTCCAATTTCAATTTCTCTTATCAGCTTCTAGTCTTTTTCGCTTTAAATTTGCGGTTTCGATTGGAATTTTGATCGAGTTCGGCTATGGTTTCCTTTTTTGTTTTTATGCCTTTAATTGTTTTTTTGTGGTCAAATAGGTAGGGGCAGGATGTCAAGCAGGAACGAAGAAGTTTTGAAGCTTAAAAACAAGGTTAAAAACAAGGTTTATCATTATATATGATTATATGTAATTAGTATCACTACTTAGTAACTGATGCAATGTTTGCGGCAGATTATTGAATGCCAACAGGAAGCGCTGCGGCTATTGCAGGAGAAACAGGGGTGGCCTGCCAAATCTAATCTTATGCAACAGACAAAAGAAAGAGCTGTAGCTGACTTGACAAGACAATCGACCGAAACATCTGAATTTGACAAGGAACTCATCGATCTGTACAAAGCCTTGAAGCGTGAGGAGAAGTCTGAAACCAATGTAAGACTTCTTTGTTGAAGATTCCTAGATCAATGTATGAAATATGTTGATATATAAAAATTATTTTTGTGTTCTACTTTAGTCACTCTATCAGCAATCTCTCATGCTAAATTTGCTTTGGGATTCTTTAAACACACACACACATATATGTTTGTTTTGGTGTGTTTGAAACAAAAAGGAAAGCTTTGTTTGCAGCTAAAAGATATTTTTGACGAGACGCAAGCTTCGCATGAGGAACATAGGAAAGCTATGGAAAAAAAGGTGATAGAAGTAGAGTGTACGTTGGATACTGTAGATAAGAGATTGTCAGCGATGCTTGAAAATCGCGTAGAGATGGGGAAGAGACTAGAAAATCTTAATGTTTTCTATGAGGCTGTGTATTCTACTCTCAAATCGAAGAAGTCTAACAGTGTCTCTCTTGTCAAAGAAGCTCAGGTGATATATTGTGGCAATATCATTTGTTAGGATTAAGTTCAAGTTCATGAGTCTGTAAAATCTGTCTTTACTCTCCCTCTCATTGCACATTCTTCTTGATTTTATTTATTTTTTTTTTTTTAAGAATGGGAGGTTCCTAAATGTGGTACGGCTGACTTTCTCTTTTTTATTTATTGGTGAAGCGTGATCATCCTGATGGACAGAATGGACCCAAAATGCGAAAAAGGAGAGGGTCGAAGAAGTCTCAATAGGAACCTTGAAGACCTGTTTGGGCTGTTGGCTGTGAGTGGAACTTGTTTTACATTTAGGAGTTCAGTTGTTTCTTATGTTTCTAAGACATGGCTCGATGTTCAAACTATTCGTAAGACTTTTATATCTGCCCTCTTGACATTGTTTAAACTACACTCTGGTTTCATATGTCTATTTTGGTTATTCTCTCTACCTTAGTTTGGTTAATTCTTCAAATGATTAAAATTGGTCTTGAATAGCTGCATTTTAAACCTCTCAGTTTATTTCAGTAAGCTAAGCAAAGTAGTTGAAACTCTTATGGAATAATCCAGAATTGCACGACGAACAACAACGTGGGTTCTTTTGTAACACCATTCAAGAAGCTTAGATAGTCATCAGGTTGAAGATAAAGAGGGGAAAAAAAAACAGAGAAGACTAGGCCAAGGATCTATTATTCGGGTCAGCAGAAACGGGCCTTTACTCTCTTGGGAGAGAGAAAGAAGCCCAATGATTCAAGCGTTGCGGGCATATTTCACTAGGAAAGATAAAAGTGAGGGAAACCAACGTTTACAGTGATTAGAAAACATGAATAATATTTTTAGTCAACCCAGTATCCAATACTAAAGCAAGTCAGAATCTCATTCAGCCTCAGCTATCAACCTGAATACTAATACGAGCATCTGTCTACAGGGAGTGGTATACAAGTATGTATGTCATGGCATCTTCAGAAATAAAGTTTCCCCCAGTTCTACAAACCGGATTGCTGTACCCGTTTCTTTTTGTTTTTTCAATAACTTGGTCATGTAGTGATAGAGGGATCGATCGCTCTCTCTCATCGTTCTCCTTGTCTCTCCACCCCCCAATCAGATGAGGTGATTAAGGATTTAATGCGAAGTGCTTCTGAGTTGTAGTCAAGAACTGACTTGAAATCACAGGAGCGGAGGCTAGGCCATCTCACTTCTAAGTCAGGAAGTAGGGAGTCACGGACATTGCCAAATCTATCTTCGAGTGAGACCCACAACCTTCTGGGGTCTTCTTCATTCATACACTTGTACTGGAGCGAATCATCCATATGACGAGTCATTAGGATGATGGCTTTCGCCTTATTGCCTCTAAGGCTGCTCTATTTGCTTCCAAAACTTGAGCTTGCTCAACAGTTAGCACGTCCTGACTAGGCTCGAGAATCGTATCCAAGATTCCATCGGCCTTGAGATGTTGGCAGATATCACGAACTCACCTAAGATATTCAGAGCCAGTTGTTCCCAATGGAGCAAAGTTCAATTCGTTCAGGTTACTCATCCTAAAAGAGAACAAGAAAAAGGGTTAGTTTAGGAGCGAAAAATGCTACCACGAAAACAAATAAAATTTCTGAGCGTAGTCGCTTCCAAGAAATTCGATTCCAAAAGGGTTTGGATTAGATCGAAACAATGATGTTTGCAGTCGATAGTTTTATCTCAACAAACTCTAAGTTTTGAGGACTCTACAAGCTCCAAGCTTGGAGTGAACACGAACCCTCACAGTTAGGCTTAATTTGGTCTCCCCTATGAAGAAGAAAGGGGGGTAGAAGAAGGGAGGGTTGCAAGTCCCCGAGAAAAGAAGAAAAGACTGAAAAAAAAAACTTCAAAAAGGGGAACTTTTAGAAAAGTTTACCTTGAAAATTGGCCGGAAAATTTGACCAGAAAAGTCACTGTAGATGGCTTGAAAAAGGGTCACCGGAGCTGGCCAGAAACTGGTGGCCGGCTGTGGTGGCCGGAGTTAGGCAGGGCTACTGCAGGGGTTGTGCGGAGCTGCTGCAGGGGCTGTGCGAAGCTACTGCAGAGGCTATGCGGAGGCTGTGCAGGGCTGGCAGGCAGATGCAGGCACAGGGGTGCGCAGGTGTCGGCAGGGGTTATGCGGAGCTCTCGGCAGATGTCAACAGTGGCAAGCACAGGGGTGCGCAGGGCTCTCGGCAGCTGTAGGCAAGACTCGGCAGGATGCTTGCAGGGGCTATCGGCAGATCTCGGCAGGTGCACGCACAGGGCTCGACAGCTATCGGCAAGGCTCGCAGGGGGCAGGCACAAGGCAGGGGCCGGTTCGGATTTTCCGACGGCTGGTTAGGGTCAATTCTAGCCTGTTCAGGTGGTTATGCCGCCGGTTCTGGGCTCCTTGGGATTATGGCTTCGATATGTGGGGTGGTGGTTGCCGGATTTCGAAAGTTACGAATTTAGGGTTTTCAAGGTTAGGGCTTTGTGCTGATAACATGTTATAGAGAAACTGAAATTGAGAGAAAATCGCTATGTATTCTCATTGATAAGAGGGACCTTTTTATATAGAGGATTACAATGTATAGAATCTCAATCATACAAGGAAAGTAATCGTACATTGAATAGGAATCTAGATCCTTCTAATTTAACCCTATTACCACTAGGTTAAGTAACCTAGAGTTTGGGCTAAACACAAATTAGGGTTTACTTGAACAAAATGTAGATTAAGTTATTTATTATCTGAAACTAGAGAATATAGGCCAGGCCCGGCCCGGGTAAATGAGGGCTACCTAGATCGACCCCCAAAAACCCCCAAGACTAGGTTTATATGCATGGGCTTAAATCTTGAAATTTATAATAAAACTCGGCCCAACCCGGCCCGTCATTATGTAAAAATATTGTAAGGCCTGGCCCAAGCCTGCTATTGATGGCCCAGCCTGTTGACGACCCCTAGTTCCAACTTCACATAATGAAAAACCCGAACCAAAAAGCATTTATGCACTTCGGTTTCAATTCTGGAAATTATTTTTGAAAACCCGAACCATCCTAGTCCAAGGTGAACATATTTGGAATCTAAGAATATGTTAGAGTTAACCACCTTCGTAGATCCAATGACATCTTTAAAGCCCAGATATTAGCAACAATATATCTCTTCTCTCTGTTAGCTCTAGCCCAATACATCTTCTCTCATCATTTTTTCTTTTCTTTTTCTGTTTATGTTAGTGGGTCTTAACGACTTTCACTGACCAATTTTTTGTTAACCGGTATTAATAGGTTTCAATGAGTAATTAATAAGAAAAGAATTTAAAAATAAAATGGGCCGCAGTGGTCTTAACAAGTTCTAACGAGCAATTTGCAAACCCATTGAGCTCGATATGACTCGTAAACTTACTCCCGACGGACACTTGGGACTCCTCTCTCCCCCTGACGACCACCCATCCATCCGAAACACTCCTCACCGCGGCCACCACCTCCTAACCCAACCCGGTCCCAAATCCCAGTGATCTTGGTCCGGATTCAGCTGATAGACGCCAAGAACTGGGCTTCAATTCCCATCCGGGTGTGCGACCGACAACGAGGTATTCGTGTATATCTATTGAAACGCCACCGTAGGAGCATTTCTTATTCAATTTAGGTTTTTCAGTGAAAAACCCCCAAACTCATCGAGTCGCACAAAGCAAACTTACAATTTCAATCTCTCTTATCAGCTTCTAGTATTTTTCCCTTTAAATTTGCGGTTTCGATTGGAATTTTGATCGAGTTCGGCTATGGTTTCCTTTTTTTTAATTTTTATGCCTTTAATTGTTTTTTTGTGGTCAAATAGGTAGGGGCAGGATGTCAAGCAGGAACGAAGAAGTTTTGAAGCTTAAAAACAAGGTTTATCATTATATATGATTATATGTAATTAGTATCACTGTTAAGTACTTAGTAACTGATGCCAAGAGGATTATTGTGTTTGCGGCAGATTATTGAATGCCAAGAGGAAACGTTGCGGCTATTGCAGGAGAAACAGGGGTGGCCTGCCAAATCTAATCTTATGGAACAGACAAAAGAAAGAGCTGTAGCTGACTTGACAAGACAATCGACCGAAACATCTGAATTTGACAAGGAACTCATCGATCTGTACAAGGCCTTGAAGCGTAAGGAGAAGTCTGAAACCAATGTAAGACTTCCTTGTTGAAGATTCCTAGATCAATGTATGATATATGTTGATAATATAAAAATTATTTTTGTGTTCTACTATATATATATATATATATATATATATGTTTTGGTGTGTTTGAAACAAAAAGGAAAGCTTTGTTTGCAGCTAAAAGATATTTTTGACGCGATGCAAGCTTCGCATGAGAAATATAGGAAAGCTATGGAAAAGGAGCTGATAGAAGGAGAGTGTACGTTGGATACTGTAGATAAGAGATTGTCAGTGATGCTAGAAAATCGCGTAGAGATGGAGAAGAGACTAGAAAATCTTAATGTTTTCTATGAGGCTGTGTATTCTACTCTCAAATCGAAGAAGTCTAACGGTGTCTCTCTTGTCAAAGAAGCTCAGGTGATATATTGTGGCAATATCATTTGTTAGGATTAAGGTCAAGTTCATGAGTCTGTAAAATCTGTCTTTACTCTCCCTCTCATTGCACATTCTTCTTGATTTTTTTTTTTTTTTTTTTAAAGAATGGGAGGTTCCTAAATGTGGTACGGCTGACTTTCTCTTTTTTATTTATTGGTGAAGCTTGATCATCCTGATGGACAGAATGGACCCAAAATGCGAAAAAGGAGAGGGTCGAAGAAGTCTCAATAGGAACCTTTGCTTAACATAAAATAATGAAGACCTGTTTGGGCTGTTGGCTGTGAGTGGAACTTGTTTTACATTTAGGAGTTCAGTTGTTTCGTATGTTTCTAAGACATAGCTCGATGTTCAAACTATTCATAAGACTTTTATCTCTGCCCTCTTGACATTGTTTAAACTACACTCTGGTTTCATAAGTCTATTTTGGTTATTCTCTCTACCTTAGTGGTTAATTCTTCAAATGATTAAAATTGGTCCTGAATAGCTGCATTTTAAACCTCTCAGTTTATTTCAGTAAGCTAAGCAAAGCAGTTGAAACTCTTATGGAATAATCCAGAATTGCACAACGAACAACAACGTGGGTGCCTTTATGACACCATTCAAGAAGCTTAGATAGTCATCAGGTTGAAGATAAAGAGGGGGAAAAAAATGGAGAAGACTAGGCCAAGGGTCTATTATTCGGGTCAGCAGAAACGGGCCTTCACTTTCTTGGGAGAGAGAAAGAAACCCAATGATTCAAGCGTTGTGGGCATATTTCACAAGGAAAGATAAAAGTGAGGGAAACCAACGTTTACAGTGAGTAGAAAACATGAATAATATTTTGGGATATTTTCCGTATCCCCAAAAATTCTATGTATTGTGCCCAAATGCACCAACCTTTTCGTATCTTACTATTTGCTTAGGAAAAGACTAAAAAGGAGTAGTTCCTATGCTGTCTTAAGCTTCTAGCTCTTTTTGTCTACCTTAGAAACTTTTGCTTAAAAATAAAATTGAAAACAAGACTGGCCTTCAACATGCCCAAGTTTTTCTCCTAACGGCTCCCTGCCTAGCGGATACCTTAACAGGCGAAATCACTGCTGTTTGTCTTAATCTTAGTTTTAAAACTGGGTTTTTCTAGTAGGCAAAACATTTAAAAACTTTAGACTGCGGATAGGAAACGGATAGTGATAGATGGAATGCAAAACTATGAAACAGATAGTGATAGCTACATATATTTTATTTTGCTACTTTTGACAAAATGGATGGGTAATTCTTATTTTATTTATTCAAATAGAAATACATGCTAGAAATCCAGAGCCTCATTCTCAGGTAAACAGCGAAAGGCTGTTGAGCTACCCATAAGAATGAGAACAGGTACTTACTTGTAATGAAAACACACTACTGCAAACTGAACCGAAAGGAAAAGCACACTGCTACTATGGCTTTCTTACTTCTTGAGAGAAGACTCTTCTACTCAATTTTCCGATGCCTTACAAATGGAACTTAAAGCTCTTTATATAGGGAGCGGAACTCAAACTAGAATTCAAAACATAAAAATGTACAGAACAACTCCGTGAACTTCTGCTTTTCTGAGTGCTCCTGCTGATGGAGGTCGTACAGGAAAAGCCAAAAGTTAGGGTAGGTGAGAGGTGAAATGTTTCTTACTTCTCTTTTGGAAAAAGCAAAAGTTTGCTTTAAGCAGAAGTCTTAAAGGCAACAGTTGCTATTTTGGTGCTATTCTTCTTCACCCGTGACTACTTCACATATTCTCATATGTTTCTGAATGATGGCCAAAGACAAAGGAGTTGTTGTCTGTCTGGGCCATTCTGACTGTTGTTGCATTATCTTCGACGTCTGTATCAACATACATTTTGTAGTGGTTGTCATTTTCAAGCTTTTCCACCCAGTGCATGCATGCCATTGTTGAATCTATCTCTTTTCTGGTGAGAGATAGGAATAGGTCACTGCTGACTACGTTAGGATGATCGTATGCAGTGATAATAGTTTTTTCTCCTGCTGCCAGGAAGGTATTGTTGATATCTTCAGAGATGATCTTCTTGATGTATTCCAGGGTCATGGCCTTCATCCTTGGGATGCTTGAATTTGGTTGACCATTGTACCCAACACAGGCAGGTTGCAGATATTTCCTTTGAATAATTCTCACATAGTGATATGGAGAAATATACTCAACCTCACCATTTGCCTTCTGGATCCATTCTGGAGGGGTGGATCTGAACTTCAGACGAAGCATACAGTCATTCTTTCTGATGTTTTTGACTGTGTTGACAATGATAGGCGACAAACCTTTCAGATCATCATTTGTTTTAGTCCATAGATTATGGACAAAACCATTTTCAACAAGCCAAAGCTTGTGTTCTTGGGGATGTTCACTCTGAACATTTACCAGGTATCTTCCAACATATGGTCCTGCGATGATGAAGAGGGTTGGAGGAACTCGGTCTTCTGAATTATGACTTCCTATCAGATTGTGGAATTCTTGCCAGTCTGATTCATTGAGTGCCACGATAGGGACCCTAGCACTTTCAGGATTTTCAAGGAAGTGAATTTTTTCTTTCCTTACAGCACTCTGCTGTGTATGAAGCTCTTTACCTTGTGGCCTACCATTTTCGTAGAGTTCTTCAGCTAATGCAAAGAGAGCTGGGAACATTAGACCACTGCTTCTTTCTTGAAAGGCAAATAAGAGATTATCCAGGATTGCCTTCTGGTGATAAGCTAATCTCCTGCCAGTTCTGAACACAGGAGTATCAAAAGTTCTTAATTCATAATTAAAAACATTTATAACTCCACTTGGAGTTGGTCTGCTTTTTGGCAAAGCAGCAGCCATCAATGGTCTTGATGAGCCTTTACCGTCTGCCGTTTGAGACAGGCTAGCCAATCTTTTACCCTGGGATTGATTAGTTGTGGCCAAGCCTTTTGAGTTTAGCAGAAACCTTTTAAGGATTTTTTCTTTGGTTTCTTTGGGATCCTCTTCAGGCTCCTGTTCTTTCCCAGTACTTCTGCTTCTGGGATTACGACCTTCGTCGTCTTCTCTTTGGCTAAACATTGCCATTTCTCTGGTCAATGCGTCTGGAAGATAGTTCTTGTTTCCTGCAATTAATTCAACAGTATAATCATATTGGTTAAGAAATAATTGTCAGTTTGCTAATCTTCCTCTATCAGCAGCTTTATCAAGTTTGAAATTTTTGAAATTCTTTACTCTGGCACAATCGGTGCGGACAGTAAAGGGTTTTCCAAGATAAGCTGGAGAATTTAAAATTATTTTCTTGACAGCCAAGATTTCTTTTTCCCCCGTGGGATAATTCAGTTCTGCAGGGCTGAACTTGCCACTACAAAATTTACATATCTTTTCAATGTTAGTTCTAGGCGTTTTTGCCAGAACCACACCGGACCAGTAATTATCACTCGCATCTGTTTGGAGGATAATTTCATCATTTTCCTCTGGTTGTTGTAGAGGAGGGAGGTTTTTGCAGAGATTTTTTATCTGCTTCATAATTTTTTCATCATCTTCTGTGAAGTTCTATTTTCTTTTGGAACTTGTCTTAGGAGATAACATTGCTGTTAACCCTGAGATTTTAGGGATGAAATCTCTCCCATAATTTATGACACTAAGGAATCTCTCTAGACTCTTAGCATCAGGAATTCTATCTGGGAATTTCCAGATTTTCTCAAGAATATGTGGTTGGAGTTTTATCACTCCATTCTTGATGTTTATTCCTAGGAAATCAACTTCATCGAGGATAAAGAAGATTTTCTTTTCTCCTAGGATAATTCCATGCTGAACTATCAGCTTTACTACCTCGTGGAGGTGTTTCATATGTTCTTTTCTGTTTTTGGAGAAGACAAGAATGTCATCTATGTAGACGACGCAGAACTCCACAACATGTTTGAAGATGTTGTCCATCTTTCTCTGGAAGATTGAGGGAGCTTGCTTTAGACCAAAAGGCATTACCAGCCATTCGTAATGACCTTGTGGTGTTCCAAATGCAGTGAGAGGAATACTCTCAGGATGCATCTTGACCTGCCAGAAACCCGACTTTGCATCGAATTTCGAAAAGACTTTAGCTCCTCTGAGCTAGTTGATCAATACTCTTACTTGAGCAATTTGATACCCGTCTTTGACAGTCTTTTTGTTGACATCTCTGTAGTCAATCACCATTCTAGTTTTTCCTCGTAGGTTTTCTGCATGATTTCTCACGTAGAATGCTGGAGCATGATGAGGGCTAGTGGAAGGTTGAATTAATCTCTTGTTCAGGAGATCTTCAATATCATTTCTGAATTCTTTCTGATCTTCCTCTTTCTACTGAGGAATGGCTTTGACATGACAGATGACATTCATGTCATGTAATCTCAATTCATAGACCACTGGGTCTTTTTCCCAAAACTTCTGAGGATTTACATCGATATTCTGCTCGAGTAGTTTCTTGATTTTCTCAAGAGTGGGAATTTTCTGAGACTCAAGCTTGTTCTGAAAGTGCTTGAGGTTATGCTCATGGATGAAACTAGTTTCTTCATCTTCACTAGTTTCTTCTTCTTCTTCTTCTTCTTCAGAAGATTCTTCAACAAGTAATTCTTCTTGTTGACTGATTTGGAGTATGGGCTCGAATTTTGGTTTGTAGGGGGTAAGATCACCACTATTCTGTTGCAATCTCTGATACTGAGTAGTAAAACTAGGACCTACTACACTTTTTGCTTGTGTGAGTCGGTCTGCCCAGAACACCCGTTCTCCTTTTCTGAAGCCTATTGCTTCTTCATCCTGAATAAATCGTTCTTGGAGAATAAAATCATTTCCCAACAAGAAATCTGATCCTTGGCCTTCAGATTGCCAAACATTCTGGATGATAAATGTTCCTCCACCAATGGTGATTTGAACATTTTTTGCTACTTTTTTCATGGTGAGATGGCTCCCATCAAATGTAACACCAATAGCAGATTTTTTCTTATCTTCTTTCCAGAGTTCATCTGGAATTGCAAATCTCTTTGCAACAGTAAATCCCGATCCATTATCTACAAAGGCATGTAGATGATATTTCTTGTGATCAGGGCATTTTAGTCCAATCTCTATGTAGTTGCTGTATCTACTAGTAGAGACGACTTTCGACTGTTGAAGCTCATTTTCTTGAGCTTGTTCTTGTGGAATGAATGGTTTACATTCTTCTGGAACAATTTCTGGTGTTTCAACCAGTTCAATATCTTCATCGATTTTTTCTTCACCGATGATTTCTTCCTTTATTTCTGAGGAAGATGGTTCCATGGTTTCCTGGAACAGAGTTTCTACTTCTTTCGCCTTTTGCTCAGCGAAGTACTCTTCATATTCTTGTTCAACCAATTGGCTTCCAAGGCCATTCTTGGTTTTCCTTCTTGCTTCAGCTATGAAGCATTCTTTGTGATAAGTCTTCTTAGACTCTTCACAAAACATAGGGAGACCATTCTTTTCGTGACATAGGCAGTAGTCACAAACGAATGTACCAAGGTTCACCTGATAAGAAGACATGAAAGATTCTGTCTTGCTTTCTTCCCAATTTTTTATTCTTAAAACATTCATTTGTCTGGATTCGAAGTACTCTACTTCAGAATCTATCTCAGACTCAGATGATGAATCTTCTTCTTTAGACCAGGCAAAGTAAACTGACATGTCGTCTTCTTCATCATCAGAATAGGCTATTTCGTAGCCTTTCATGTTTGCCACTTCTACTATTTGCTCATATTCTTCAAAGAGAGCCTTAGTAGATCTTTTACCCTTTTCCAGGCATTCATTGGCATAGTGCCCTTCAGCTTTACATAACCAACATCTACAAGCTTTCTTGCTTGGTTGTTTATGCTTATGAGTATTCTTCTTTTTCTTGAAGAATTTCTTTTTTGGATCTTCATCCTGCTATTTCTTGTAATTGGAACTCCTCTTGAATTTCCAATCCTTCTTCTGATTACTCTTTTTGAATTTTTTAGAGTACTAATTTTTTTCTTCTTTCTGTGGAATTTGGATTCATGACATCCCCAGTTTGTGGGCATATCCAGTATTCCATAACAGAAATTTTCAACTCCTTTGAGTTGTTTCTTGGCCATCTTAGCTCTAAGATTGGCTTTGCATTGCTCTTTCGGTAATTGCCTGATTCTGTCGGCAATTCCTCCAACTGAAAATCTTTCAATTGGTTTTTCAGCTATGCTTTCTCTCACAGCTGTTCTCCATGGTTCAGGGAGTTTTCTGTGCAACAGATTAACTAGATCAATATTCTCTAGTTCACCAATTGTACAGTAATATTCTTGAAATTCATTCAAGTATTCTTCGAAATATCTCATGTCACAGATCTTGAGAGCATAGATATTCGATTTTGCCGTTTCTTTGGCTTTTTCACTCAGATTTGAAAGATCTCCACAGAACTGATCGTACAGGGGTACTGCAAAATCATACGGAGACTTTGAATTTTTTATCTCTTCTAGCCAGTCTCTTCCTCTAGCAGTTTCTTTGAAGGATAGGTAATACTTTTTCGCCACTCCAGTAAGAGTAGTTTCATAGTACACCTGCAAATCTGGTGCTTCAAATTTGCCAAGGGTAAGTGCAGAAGCCATCATCAGGCTATCTACCCATTGGTCAATGGTTTTTCTTTTATCTAGACTCTTATCTAGATTTAACCAGATGCCATAGTTTGTGATAGGAACTCTAGGCAGATTGTCCTCTGGGACAAATCTTTGAGAATTTCTTTCTCCATTTTTGCCCGTACGGGCCTTCTGTAAATGAAGTTTTACTTTTCCTTTTTCTCTTGTGATGAAAGTTTTGGAGCTATCTCTTTCTTCCATTTCAATATCCTGATAGGGAAGGAGTTTTCTTTCCTTTCCTGGTTTGAACTTTTTCATTTCTTCGATTAGTTTTTCTAATCGTTCAGGATTTTCGCAATTCTCAGCTTCTTCATAGAGTTCATAGAGCCTCTCAGCTCTGAACATATTGACTGGTCTATTCAGATCAGCTTCCAGATCTTTTTCTGATATTGGCTCTTCAATGGTGGGTTTTGTACCAATGACACTAGCTTCTCTAGTGCTGTAGCTTCTTCTCAGACGGTTGTTGTTTATCCTGAAATTTTCAGGACGGACATCACTTTTTCTGTGATTGTCGAAGTTGAGGCTGATTTCTCCAGTCTTTCTACTCTCGTTGATTTTTGCTTTTGCACTTTCTGCTTGTAGCTTCGGACCTGATAATTTCCATTCAATAGGAAAAGTTACTTCATTCCAAGCAACCTTGTGAATCTGCTGTGAATGGTTTTTCTGGCAGGTGAGGAACCCAGTAGTGAGACTAGGGATGTTGGAGATCAGTGTCTTCGGCTCTACTGTGGTGCTCATCAGTTTATAGTATATTCGGTATACTATCGCCAATTCTTGCATATCATTTTTCATTGATATGCCATCTGTCTTGACTCTCAGTCGGAGACAGTGGGCTGCATCCTTCAAGCTGGTTGAGAAGTTGGGGAAGCAGTTGAAATATGCCACTTGATTGCTCAGTGATGCTTCTAGAGTTCCCAGCAAACTTGCTTGAAAGTCTGTCAATCTGTTGTCTTGCAGAACACATAGGACTGAACAGTTGATGCCTTCTCTTGCCAAAAGCTTTATGCCGATTTGGACTGCTCCAATGTGCATAAATTGATACTTCTTTGCTTGTGCTCTGGCAACTTCAGCTGGAGTGATCATCAAGAGATCTGTCTCTCCTGCTGTTGAGGGCGTTGTGAATTCAAGTAATTTGAAATGACGGCTGTCCATCAGGTCAAATGTTCCCCTTTTGTAGATCTGTTTGAAATCTAGCTTTGGAATTGAGGCGTTTTTTACATCATGCTCTATTTCATTGTATTCAAATTCTTCAGAACTCCTTTCTTTTTCCCGAAGATGCTCATCATCTTGACATCTCGAGTATCTTTCGGATTTTCATACCGAATACTAGTAGAACTAGTTGATGGTTCCAGAAAAATCATGTTTGGAACAAGATTTGAATCTAGTTTCTCTAATGGTTTGAACCCATTAGCTTTCTTTTTTACTGTAGGCACTTTCTTGTCCTTCAGTATATTTTTCATAGAATCCAGCGTTTTTTGCTGTTCATTGATTTTTCTACTGACGACTGTCAGCTTTTCTTCTTCCGTTTTTGGAAGTTCCTTGATATAATCCAGTTTGTTTTCCAATCTTTCCAATTGGTGGATTATAGCAGGTAATTTTTCTAGATGAGTTTGACATCTAGATAATTCTAGTAACAGCTTCTGATATTTCTCATAAGAAGATTTCAGTAGAGAATTTATTTTCTCTAATAACAATTCTGACATTGTCCCCATTAAGGAGGGGTTCTCCTTTGAGCTATTTTACAAGCTCTGATACCAGTGATGTGCGGATCTAACCAATGCTCAAATAATCAAGAGGTTTTTGTTCCTCTTCCAGAACATATAACAGATTATCAATATCTTGCTCTACTTTATAGATTCTTGTTTGAAGCCTATAAATGATATCCCAATAGTTGGGAGATCTTCTATCAAGACTTTCTCTAAAAGCTTTCAACTTTCTCAGTTTTTCTCTCTCTTTTTGTAATTCTTTGCTCGTATTTTTGCAGATAGCAATCAACTCAAGCCTATCAATAATCTAAATTATGAATAGTAAAATATACTGTTTACCTTTGAATAGAGGATGGATTTTATCACGCCTCCATTTAAACAAATAACTTTAAGAATGGGCCCACCACGTTTCATCAAATGTAAGCAAAAATATTAAAAATATTATAAACTATGCAAAGAGTCAACAGAAGGGTACTGATGGTAGAGAAAAATGATAAGTTGGGTGAGGAAGAAAGAAAGGGACAGGAGTCTGGGTAGAGAGAAACAAAAGTAATTTGTTGGGGTTTTGAGGAAGTATTTTGATAGAATCAGGGTGTATAAGCATTAACCCTAATATTTTTAGTCAACCATGTATCCAATACTAAAGCAAGTCAGAATCTCATTCAGCCTCCGCTATCAACCTGAATACTAATATGAGCATCTGTCAGCAGGGAGTGGTATACAAATATGCATGTCATGGCATCTTCAGAAATAAAGTTTCCCCCAGTTCTACAAACCGGATTGCTGTACCCGTTTCTTTTTTGTTTTTTCAATGTCTTGTTCATGTAGTGATAGAGGGATTGATCGCTCTCTCTCATCGTTCTCTCCACCCCGAATCAGAGGAGGTGATTAGGGATTTAATGCGAAGGGCTTTCGAGTTGTAGTCAAGAACTGACTTGAAATCGCAGAAGCGGAGGCTATGCCATCTCACTTCTAAGTCAGGAAGCAAGGAGTCACGGATGTTGCCAAATCTATCTTCGAGTGAGACCCACAGCCTTCTGGGGTCTTCTTCATTCATATACTCGTACTGGAGCGAATCATCCATATGACGAGTCATTAGGATGATGGCTTTCACCTTATTTGCCTCTAAGGCTGCTCTATTTGCTTCCAAAGCTTGAGCTTGCTCAACAGTTAGCACGTCCTGACTAGGCTCGAGAATCGTATCCAAGATTCCATCAACCTTGAGATGCTGGCAGATATCACGAACCCACCTATGATATTCAGAGCCAGTTGTTCCCAATGGAGCAAAGTCCAATTTGTTCATGTTACTCATCCTGAAAGAGAACAAGAAAAAGGGTTAGTTTCGGAGCGAAAAAGGCTACCACGAAAACAAATAAAATTTCTGAGCGTAGTCGCTTCCAAGAAATTCGATTCCAAGAGGGGTTGGATTAGATCGAAACAATGATGTTTGCGGTCGATAGTTTTATCTCAACAAACTCTAAGTTTGGAGGACTCTACAAGCTCCAAGCTTGGAGTGAGCACGAACCCCCACAGTTAGGCTTAACTTTGTCTCCCCTATGAAGAAGAAAGGGGGGGTAGAAGAAGGGAGGTTGCAAGTCCACAAGAAAAGAAGAAAAGAATGAAAAAAACTTCAAAAACGGAAACTTTTAGAAAAGTTTACCTTGAAAATTGGCCGGAAAATTTGACCGGAAAACTCACTGTAGATGGCCTGAAAAAGGGTCACCAAAGGTCGCTGGAAAAGTGGCCAGAAACTGGTGGCCGGCTGTGGTGGCCGAAGTTAGGCAGGGCTGCTGCAGGGGTTGTGTGGAGCTGCTGCAGGGGCTGTGCAGGGCGTGCAGGCAGATGCTCGGCAGGTGCTGCGCAGGGGCTAGGCAGCTGTGGGCAGATGCAGGCACAGGGGTGCGCAGGTGTCGGCAGGGGTTATGCGGAGCTCTCGGTAGATGTCGATAGTGGCAAGCACAGGGGTGCGCAGGGCTCTCGGCAGCTGTCGGCAGGACTCAGCATGATGCTTGCAGGGGCTATCGGCAAATCTCGGCAGGTGCACGCACAAGGCTCGGCAGCTATCGGTAAGGCTCGCAGGGGGCAGGCACAAGGCAAGGGCCGGTTCAGATTTTATGACGGCCGGTTCGGGTCAATTCAGACCAGTTCAGGTGGTTATGCCGCCGATTCTGGGCTCCTTGGGATTATGGCTTCGATATGTGGGGTGGTGGTTGCCGGATTTCGAAAGTTACGAAATTAGGGTTTTCAAGGTTAGGGCTTTGTGCTGATAACATGTTATAGAGAAACTGAAATTGAGAGGAAATCACTATGTATTCTCATTGATAATATGAGCTTCTTTATATAGAGGATTACAATGTATAGAATCTCAATCATACAAGGAAAGTAATCGTAAATTGAATAGGAATCTAGATCTTTCTAATTTAACCCTATTACTACTAGGTCAAGTAACTTAGAGTTTGGGCCAAACACAAATTAGGGTTTACTTGAACAAAATGTAGATTAAGTTATTTATTATTTGAAACTAGCGAATATAGGCCAGGACCGACCCGGGTAAATGAGGGCTACCCAGATAGACCCCCAAAAACCCGCAAGACTAGGTTTATATGCATGGGCTTAAATCTTGAAATTTATAATAAAACTCGGCCCGACCCGGCCCGTCATTATGTAAAAATATTGTAAGGCCCAGCCCAAGCCTGCTACTGATGGCCCGGCCCGTTGACGACCCCTAGTTCCAACTTCACATAATGAAAAACCCGAACCAAAAGGCATTAATGCACTTCGGTTTCGATTCTGGAAATTTTTTTGAAAACCCGAACCATCCCAGTCCAAAGTGAACATACTCAGAATCTAAGAATATGTTAGATTTAACCACCTTCATAGATCCAATGACATCTTTAAAGCGCAGAGATTAACATCAATATATGTCTCTTCTCTCTGTTAGTTGTAGCCCGATACATCTTCTCGCATCATTTTTTTTTTCTTTTTATGTTAATGGGTCTTAACGGTTTTCACAGACCAATTTTTTGTTAACCGGTATTAATAGGTTTCAATGAGTAATTAATTAGAAAAGAATTTAAAAATAAAATGGGCCGTAGTGGTCTTAACAAGTTCTAACATGCAATCCGCAAATCCATTGAACTCGACCCGTTATGACTCGTAAACTTAACAGGCTATAATGGGTTTGAGCCCGTTAAATCCGCCCGTGACCGCCCATGTATTATTTATCTTCTCTTATATGTTTGTAGTAGCCCAATTTTATCTGTTAGCTGTACTTGCTCACGACGGACACTTGGGACTCCTCCCTCCCTCCCTCTGACAACCACCCATGGATCCAAAACACTCCTCACCGCGGCCACCACCTCTAACCCGACCCGGTCCCGAATCCCAGTAATCTTGTTCCGGATTCAGCTGATAGACGCCAAGAACTGGGCTTCAAGTCCCATCCGGGTGTGTGACCGACAACGAGGTATTCGTGTATATCTATTGAAACGCCGCCGTAGGAGCATTTCATTTTCAGTGAAACCAAAACGAACCCCAAGCTCATCGAGTCGCACAAAGCAAACTTCCTATTTCAATTTCTCTTATCAGCTTCTAGTCTTTTTCGCTTTAAATTTGCGGTTTCGATCGGAATTTTGATCGAGTTTGGCTATGGTTTCCTTTTTTGTTTTTATGCCTTTAATTGTTTTTTTGTGGTCAAATAGGTAGGAGCAGGATGTCAAGCAGGAACGAAGAAGTTTTGAAGCTTAAAAACAAGGTTTATCATTATATATGATTATATGTAATTAGTGTTACTCTTGAGTACTTAGTAACTGATGCAATGCAATGTTTGCGGCAGATTATTGAATGCCAAGAGGAAACGCTGCGGCTGTTGCAGGAGAAACAGGGGTGGCCTGCCAAATCTAATCTTATGGAAGAGACAAAAGAAAGAGCTGTAGCTGACTTGACAAGACAATCGACCGAAACATCTGAATTTGACAAGGAACTCATCGATCTGTACAAGGCCTTGAAGCGTGAGGAGAAGTCTGAAACCAATGTAAGACTTCGTTGTTGAAGATTCCTAGATCAATGTATGATATATGTTGATAATATAAAAATTATTTTTGTCTTCTACTTTAGTCACTATCAGCAATCTCTCACGCTAAATTTGCTTTAGGGATTCTTTAAACACACACACACATATATGTTTTGGTGTGTTTGAAACAAAAAGGAAAGCTTTGTTTGCAGCTAAAAGATATTTTTGACGCGATGCAAGCTTCGCATGAGGAATATAGGAAAGCTATGGAAAAAAAGCTGACAGAAGTAGAGTGTACGTTGGATACTGTAGATAAGAGATTGTCAGTGACGCTAGAAAATCGCGTAGAGATGGAGAAGAGACTAGAAAATCTTAATGTTTTCTGTGAGGCTGTGTATTCTACTCTCAAATCGAAGAAGTCTAACGGTGTCTCTCTTGTCAAAGAAGCTCAGGTGATATATTCTGGCAATATCATTTGTTAAGATTAAGTTCAAGTTCATGAGTCTGTAAAATCTGTCTTTACTCTCCCTCTCATTGCACATTCTTCTTGATTTTTATTTTTTATTTATTTATTTCTTTTTAAGAATGGGAGGTTCCTAAATGTGCTACGGCTGACTTTCTTATTTTTTTTATTGGTGAAGCTTGATCATCCTGGTGGACAGAATGGACGCAAAATGCGAAAAAGGAGAGGGTCGAAGAAGTCTCAATTGGAACCTTTGCTTAACATAAAATAATGAAGACCTGTTTGGGCTGTTGGCTGTGAGTGGAACTTGTTTTACATTTAGGAGTTCAGTTGTTTCTTACGTTCCTAAGACATAGCTCGATGTTCAAACTATTCATAAGACTTTTATCTCTGCCCTCTTGACATTGTTTAAACTACACTCTGGTTTCATATGTCTATTTTGGTTATTCTCTCTACCTTAGTTTGGTTAATTCTTCAAATGATTAAAATTGGTCCTGAATAGCTGCATTTTAAACCTTTCAGTTTATTTCAGTAAGCTAAGCAAAGCAGTTGAAACTCTTGTGGAATAATCCAGAATTGCACAACGAACAACAACGTGGGTGCCTTTGTAACACCATTCAAGAAGCTTTGATAGTCATCAGGTTGAAGATTAAGAGGGAAAAAAAAAACGGAGAAGACTAGGCCAAGGGTCTATTATTCGGGTCAGCAGAAACGGGCCTTTACTCTTTTGGGAGAGAGAAAGAAGCCCAATGATTCAAGCGTTGCGGGCATATTTCACAAGGAAAGATAAAACTAAGGGAAACCAACGTTTACAGTGATTAGAAAACATGAGTAATACTATGCGAGAGGCCCGCGCGATGCTGCAGGTTTACCGATATGGTTGAATTTAAAACAACATTATAGATATATTATACATTAAAACTACATCATAGGCACATGTACATTATACATTAAAACTGCATTATACATTGTTCTACTTGTCACAGAAACCTGGTGCTTTAGCCAGATTTGAAAATTATACATTAGAACACATTAGATGTATCAGCAATACTTTCTTGCGTCTTTAAGTATCTGGGATTAAACTAATACCCGAGCTATGAGATGATGCGCCTTGCTCTTGAACTTAACGTCTTCTTACACTTCGGATTTTAGAGATGTAGGAGCCCAAAATATTTCACATGAAAAGCACAGACTTGAAAACAAAGAAAAGAAGAAGAAGAAGAAGAAGAATACATATAAAACTATTAATGCCATCATCATGCAACAAAAAAGATTAAAAAAAGAAGAAGGAAATATCCCATTAGGTGATGTAGAAGCAAAATCGAAAAGCAGGCACACAGATTTTGGATCTGCAAAAGCACTAATGTTGCCATTTACCCAAAAAAAAACTACACCACATTGTAGGAGATTCGGAGAATAGAGAGATGAACACAACAGACTCTAAAGAGTTCCTTTGATGAAAACAAATCTCACCCAATAAGTTCAAAACAACTCCACAATCTCCATCTCTATAAAATTGGTTAGTTTTTAGTTGTTGGCCAGTCCCAAGGATCCAATACACCCCACCTCCCTAATCTCCTCTATCTAACCAACCATTAGAGAAACAAAAAGACCCAAATCATTAAGAAACCCACTTCAAATTTAATACCCAATTGGCTAAACATCCCTGTACCAGTCATCTCTATCTCTCTCCGTCTCTTTCTCTCTTCCTTGCATTGCAAGAACAAAACAACCCAAGAATTGTAATGAGAAAAGCCACCAAGATTCTCAAAGGAGCAGAATTGCAATGGGTTTTGAACAGACTAAGAAAAAACAACAAGAACTGCAATGGGAAAAGCCACCAAGATTCTCAGAAGATCAGAATTGCAATGGGTTTTGAACAGAATAAAAGAAAAAAACATGGGAGGAACAAAATCAGTCAACAAATAATGAAAATATGCTCCCTACATTGCACACAACAAAGAAAATAAATGCATTGCTAACTGTCTCAGTGATCTGGCTTGCAGAGATTATGAAGAACACAAAACCCCATCTCAAAATTAAACCCCCAAGCACCCAAAGCAGATAAACCCTAGATGATATTCCAGGCTCCAGAGTCCAAATTAGCTCTGAAATTAAGAGCAAAGCCACCCACACCTTGAACACAAACATTAATATCACACAAACAATGATCCCAACAACCATGCAAACACAGCAAATCCAAATACTCGCGGAAAAAAAATATACAAATACCCACAGATGTTTGCGATTCTGGGAAAAAAAAAATTACATGCTCTTCCCGTCCCCTTGTTCCTCCTCTCGTCTCCTCTCTTTTGCTGTGTATCAGCAGAACCCACAGATTGTATCTGATGGCAAAAAAAATCAAAAAATTATAAAACCGCCAAAAAAATAAAAATTGCAAATTCTTAGACTAAGCAAATCGAACCTGAAGATGCAAGCCCCACTACACCAAATCCTGATTCACTGAAGCTCGATGAAATCGGGTAGCCAGAACTCTTTCCTCTATGTCTCTCTCTCAGTAGTATATATAGTGGATTACAGGCGCTCGGTGCCACATGAAGCGAACAGGTGGAAGGACGATTGAGTAAAACAGCAGGCAGGAGAGGGGTAAAATGGTCATGAAACTATACACTATTCCTTGTGTCACCATGAAGTGACACTTCTTCCAATTCAGCACAAGGTTAGTTTCTACACACCTACTGATGCCAAGGTGCTACTTACTAATTGTGCACTAAACTATCAACAATATGAAGGGGTGCTTTCCTCTCAACGGATGGTACATGAGGTGTCCACTAACTCTGCTCTTGAAGACAAGGTCAACAAGCCAGATACTCTATGTAACAAACGCCTGTAGAAAAGCACCCCTTCATATTGTTGATAGTTTAGACTAAGTTTAGGTAGACAGCCCGCGCTTTGCTAGCTTTAGCTTACTTTAAATCCAGGGATGAGGAACTAAATATTATTATTCTCAAGGTATGGTTGTTTTGGAGTTTTTGTCAAGAAATTAGCTATTGTTTGTATAGAAATGCAATCACTCACACATAATTTGATCTGCATAGTACATTTAGACATATATGGTTTCATGTTAGACACTCATATAAAGAGTGACTTAGGATGCACTGATAGTCATTATTGCCTGATATATAACTATATTTTCTTATGATAGAAAGTGGATATGAGATATAAATTAGTTCATACATTAAAATTAAAGTTCACTGGCTGATCGATTAGGGTCTCATAGCGTTGCCAATCTATGTTCCTGGTGTTCTTATTAATTGTTAATTTTGGTTTTACAGTGGACCTAAAAAATCAAATGACTCTGCTGGTTATTTTCCATACAACTGTGGGAGTTCTCTTTGGATTTCTCATTGGTGTATCATTACAGAATGCTTTTCTAATAAAGGTATTAATTAGGGTTTTCCACCGGAATGGGTTGTGTTGAATTGGGATGCCTGTATCTATAGAATGTGTTTGGAATTTTTGCAGATTAGCTTTTCACTTCTATCTTTTGATGCACGGTTTCCCGATATGTGTAACCAACTAACACAAACAAAAGTCTTGAGCATCAAAGATCAGGGGGATGTTCCTACGGTACTGATTATTGTTACTGTCTAAATATTTTGTTCACCATTGACTTTTCATTCTGTTCAACTTTGACCAGCAATAGCAGTCAGAAAAGAATGTAATTATAAGGCCCATTTTCACATGTTAAAAAAGTGTGAGATAGGTGATAAACACATGTTAAAAAAAAAATCTGTCATCCTGCAAATACTTGGAATGGATTAACTTAATAACTTTTCACATATAACTCTGAATACTTTTTAAACCATGTTCCAGAAATAGGACTAAAGACACCATTTCGTGATACAAGCTGCCAAAGATGTACTGAAGTTTGCATTTTGCAGAGATAAATTTATCTTACTGCTGAGGTAGTATTCATGTATGCGCATGCGATTCTGGCCCAAGCATCCTCTGGCTTCTGCAGGAAGGCCTGGAATGAAGGTCTTTAAGAAATCAAGATTCTTAAAGAAGTGTTCAAGGTTCTGAGAAATGGTAATGACACCAGCTTTCTAAGCTTTGAGTCTTAAAGGTGTTCTATATTCCATGAAATTATAACGTTTTGTTTTTTTCCCAAGTGACAGTATTGTTATTATTCGTTTATTAAGGTTTCTTTTTATTCATTGAAGTTCAAATGTAGGACTCTGACATATTTTCAGGATTCTCGATACGACTGATAGTTTATAAGAGGTAACTAGACCAATTTGTTCAGTTACTTGCTTAGTTTGATGCACATTAGTTTTTAATATTCTTTTTTCTGAAGCCTTTGCCATTTATCAATTTCCCAGGTTTCAATGAGAATTTCAAATAGGATTGGGACTTGCAAAAGCCTCAGGGCTTTTCTGATCGCTGCTGACCTTCAGTCAGGTAGTTTAAAGGTGGATTTTTGCACTTTTTTTGGATTGGATCTTTTCTTCAGTGTTGATAGAGATGTTATATATTACCTTTTTTTTTTTTGGCAGTCAATCGAAGAGATGAGTTTTGCAGCAGAATCTCAGCCAAAACAGGTTGGATTTTTTGAATTCCTAATGTTGTTTCCACAATATGTTTATGTGATGTGATGTGTGAGGCACAAATTTATTTGCAATTGGTCTTTCAACAACCTTGAGAATTTAAGATGCTGTAGCACTATTTTAGCTTTGAAGGATCCAATCTTCTTATCAACAAAAGTAACTGCTGCTAAGATGACAGTAAACGAAATATGATTTATACCTTTCAATTATGACATGGTTGAGAGATTCCGAAGCGTCTTATCAGAGGAGTTATAAACTCATTATCAGAGGAGTTATTAACTCATTATAATGGTTGGTTTGCTCCATTATTGTCACTGCAGGGAATGCCCTGAGGAATGTAAGGAAGCTATTGCACCACTAATGCATGCTGCAGCTAGATTTTCTGGTTTACCAGAGTACATTGTCTAACATTAGGCAACTATTTCAAGCAAGAGATGCGAACTGTCTGACTCATTGTGTAGATCAAAAGGTAATTTTCTATGGATCTTCTTATGCAACATTTTCAAAGCTCCAACTCTGAATTTATATGTAAAGTTACCTTTTATCTGCATATGGGATTCACCACTTCTATGTATTTGTCTTTGTACTACCAGTTTTTCATGTGCTCTACTGCATCACAACGTTGGCTTTGGGAAGGCACAAGGTACTCTCTCTATCTCTCAACAATTCGTTGTTTTTGTTTTTCTAGACTACAAATAAGAATCTAGAAGATTGGGAGAGAGAGAGAAAAATAATTGCATACCAGTTTAGTAATTGTCAATTGGTTCAATCTCTTGACTTAAAAGCTAAATGCATCCATTTCTTTAACATCATGATTCATTTAACTATGCAAATCAATTAGTTGTAGGCTGACTTTCTTTACATATCAAGTGTTCCTACAAATTAAGCTTCTCTGAGCTGCTATGACCTATACTTTTTCCCGTTTTTTACAATCTATAATGTCATCTCAGACGATGGTTAACAAATTTTAAGCCTTCTCAGTCACTAGAACTTCTTGGATTATACCTTATACAATGTTTGTATTGCAGCAGAAAGGTTTAGGTACTCAACGAATACTTCTGGAGCCAGTCATCAGTTTTCGTTTGGATTGTACGTAAAGCACAACTTTGAAGTTGAGCTTTATCGTATTGTTAATAGGAATTTCCACTTGCAATTGTTGAATTTTACAAAGAATTAGTGTAATAAACAGCAATTATCATTTATTTATTATGCAATCACTATTGTTTCATCAATAACACATGTATATAACAAAAAGGCCCATACCCGCGGCAAAGCGCGGGCTGTCTACCTAAACAAAGTATCCAAGGTGTGGGTGGTTTAGGTGTTATTTTGTCACATACGAGACAACATGTGAATTTGAGTACCTAAACAAAGTACCCCTTGATTTTGTCACATAATCAATTAATTGTGAATTTGTGTGTCACATAAAGTGTATCACATCTTAGTGTATAATAAACAATATGTTTGATTGGATTAACGTACAATGTAATACAAATTTTTATTTATAAATTTTGTAATGCATCTTTGTAAACTATATTTTTAGTATATTTATTTGGTATATCATTGTTATTATTTATTAAAATTTTCAATCCACTTCTTGATGTAACTCTTGAAACCGCAACATATAATTGTTCATAAGTGAAAACAGGTTCTGGTAAATATATGCCAACTTGATTCAACGACTGACCTTGACTTTTATTAATAGTCATAGCATAACATGGTCTTACTGGAAATTGTCGTCTTTTAAATATGAATGACCATTTATTTTCAGTTGCAGTAAGAATAATTCTAGGTATGAAACATTTTTCACCTGTATTATTTCCTATTAATATTTTTGCTTCAATTAATCGATCAAATAAGTTTGTTATTATCAATCTTGTACCATTGCATAAGCCAGTTACTTGGTTTAGATTTCTTAACAACATGATAGGCATTCCAATCTTTAAAATTAATTCATGTGATGGTAATCCGTTGAATTCAAGTTTATTTAAAAATTCTATAGGATATAAAATATTCATATTTTCATTATTTCCAGAATTTAATAAAATACTGTCAGAACTTAAGTAAGTAATCGTATGACCTGGTAATAAATTTATAGCGTAATCATTTATATCTCGTACTGTAGTATTTCATGGTGTAACAATTGCTCGTTCTTTTAAATAATTAAAGTTATTGTAATGAACGTTAAAATTCGAATAAGTTGCATGAAAAATTGCTTCTATGGGATTTGTATAAATATCAATAAGTAAGTCATTTGGAATTTCAACCCAAGATGTGTCTTCATCATTTTCATAATTAATTGAATGTATACGGCCTTCTCCAATTTCTAATAACCAATTTGCAAAAGCAGTAATATTTATTCTTTCCTCATTTGTTAAATTTTTTTTTTGATAATCTCATATTTTCTGTGAGATGAAATATTTTAAATGATGACCAAATGTATGAACTATTTAGTGAAGCATTAATTATTTGCTCTTTAGTTCCTCCTGTAATTACAGGTAAAATCTGTCTGAAATCTCCGCCTAATAAAATACGTTTACCGCCAAATGGTTTATGAACTTGCATATCATCTGGGTTTGATAAAATATCACGCAAAGATTTGTCTAGTGCTTCAAAACAATGTCTATCTAAACACCTTGGATACTTTGTCTACCTAAACAGTGAAGGGGTGCTTTAATTTTAATAAATGCAATTTTCCCTATATATGCCTTAAATCAAAATTTGTTGGTCCTTAGAAGCATGTTGCTAGGCTTTGTCACCCTTTAAAAATGTGTTAAAGGCGACTGTGATGATTAGACTGATAAATGTAACTTATTAGTCTATGGCATCTAGGAATTAAGTGTGGTAACCTTTAGCTATCTTAATTGTAGCTAAGCTTTCTTGGGTCTCTATTATCTTGCTCTCTAGGCCCCTAGTTTTAGATATTGCGGCCTTAAGCGACATAATGTCTAAGTTAGAGAGTTGATTGTGGCTCTAACCGGCATATTCAATACACTGAAAGGATAATTGGTTTAGTATCCTTAACCGCTACTAGATACGGGACTTAACACATATAGGAAATGTATGCATTTGTGAAATTAGCATCAATATTTGCAAGTGAGTTAGTGTGAATCACATACCTGAAAGTCCTATGTTTCCATTAAATTTGGAAATCCAAATTTAATTCCTTGTTTGATAATTAGCTGTTTGGTTTTACTTTAGTTTGTATTTAATTTAGAATTTCACAATTCAAATTATCCAACAAAAATTCTATGCTCATTTGTGCATATCCACCTTGCAGCTACAAGTTGGTGGCTTTGAATAGGCTTTGTATGAGCTAAGCCGAGCATTGCCAAGGCTTTGTGCCTTGATTGTTTATAGTTTTTATTTTATTTTTATTGTTTTCTTGTGTGCTTTTAGTATCCTACTACCAATTAGCTCAGTTAGGTCCAATGCCTAATCCCCAGGAACGATAATCAAGGTTCAAATATTTGCCTTACTTGGCAATAATACATGTGCTTGCGTAAAATATGTATCAAGTAAGCCGTAAAGAACATCATTCGATACCTAAGGGGGGTACGATAGATATGGGCCTATTTTATCCCTACACAGAGAAAATAAATTCTTTATCATTATGTGATGGAATCAGAATCCACATATAAAAGCACTGCAGCTGCTGGACAAAAGTCCCTCACTGTCAACAAGTGTACCATTGCCGCCACCTCCCTCCATCAAAGTCCTAGTGATGTTATGATGGATTTTGCTGATGCAAGGGTACCTCTATGACCCGCACAAAGGTCATTCCAAAACCGGTTATGTATTTATCATAGGAAACAGTGTGTTATCTTCGAGGTCTACTAAATAGACCCTCGTCGCTACATCTTCGAATCACGTAGATATTATTGCTCTTCAAAAAACAATTCGTCAATGTATATGGCTTAGATTCAAAATTACGTATATTCGAATTAAATGTGGTTTAAAGTCAACCACAGATAAACCTACGTGCATATATAAGGATAATGTCGCTTGTATTGAACAAATGAATCAAGGTTTCATAAAATGACAACACCAAGCATATAACGCCAAAGTTGTTTTATAATCAACAACAAGAAGTCCTCCTCAATATCAAAGTGAATCAAGTTCGATCTGAGGATAATGTGGCAGATTTATTTACTAAGTCATAACCCAATACCACATTTGAGAACCATGTGCATAGCATTGGTCTACGAAAATTATCTGATCTCCACGATTGTAAAACTCAAGGGGAGACATTTACATAAGGGGGAAGTTTGATGCCTACATGGTTTTCTTGAAATGTGAGGCATGTTGTACTATTTTTCTTCTTCGATCGAGGTTATTTTTAAGTTAAAGGATTTTAGTTACTCAGTAAGGTTTTTAACAAGGCAACATGAAAAGCGCCATCGACATTCATGACGTTACGTAAGGGGAGTGTTGCAATTAACCTAGTTTTGGAGTGACTGGTCCAAACTAGAATGTGAATCTTTATGTAATAGAAAGAGTATTTTTAGTCATAGATTTCCTATCCATATATCCTAAATAAGATTCCTTCTAATATTAGATTTAGATTCTATGTCTTCTGTATTCTCTTGCCCCTATATAAAGAGCCCTATTATCAATGAAGAAGTACGCATTCTCTCAAATTTTCTCATTCTACAACACTATCCAAATAATTATTTAAGAGTAGGAAATTAGGGCACGGTTGATTTTAAACACCATCTAATTTGAGCCATCTAAATTTAGTCTCTATGTGTGTGTATTAATATATTTGGATCGGATCAGTTCGACGTCGCTGGTGTTCTTGTGGTCTTATCTTGTCTAGACAATCATCCCAAAAGGTGTTTCAAAGCTCAAAAGCTTTATGGGTTTGTTTGGCAGGTATCGTGACTTTTTAGGCCTTTTTGGACATTACTGGATCTCAGACTGATGTGGTTCGCTTCATTTGGCAAGGCAAAGCTATAATTGTTATTAGTTTGTCCAAATGACAAAGCATGAAAGAGAATCAAAGATTCGAAGCTTTTCAGGACTTTGTTAGTTTCTCTGTTATTCGGCGACTCCGGTCATTATCGGCGACGATCAAGTAAGGTATCAAACTTCATTCGATGCTCCTAGAATCAGAGAATTGCAGAGTTGGGTGAAAATCCTGTCTCGGAGTGTTTTCGTTGAGAACTTGTTGTTCATCGTTTAGCTAGTCAAATTCTACATACTCGTTAATGTTGACCATAGTTTACCGCGTCAACTATTTCATCTTTTTGCCATAAACTCTTAATTGCTCCATTTCTGCATCATATTTCTTTCAATTACCATGTCTCTCCTTTTTTCCTCCAAAATAAGTAAAATAGATTAAATACATAACAATTAGCTGGGTAACTTAATTCCAATGTATTAGGAATAATTATACATATTAAATGAGTGTAATCAATGACCATGGACCACATAACCCTCCATCTTCCAGATATCTCAGGTTGCTCTATGCACCGGCCCAAGGACCATGGGGAGCCCATATGCTCCATTAAGGATCCATCTGGAACTGATATATGTCCCTCTTATGTGTCTGAGCGTGTGGTGGCTCACTCCCGGCAACTCTGCTTGGCCATATCTGCAGGCATTCACACCTAACTATACAGTAGAATATGTGAGATATGGCTCAAGCCAAGCTTGGCTCCGAAGGATAGACCATTAGAGTTGCAAGCGTCCAGATGCCCTTTCATCTCATATAGAAGCATCATTTTCCACCACCCCGAGGTAAGCTATACTTCTTGACCGGCTAGCTTACTGCTTAGTTGAGAATATTATTGACTTTATCGTCAGAGTCCCTTTAGCCAGTACTACATCGGTGTCCTAATCCCTTTTATTATGCAGTTGATTTCCGCCCGACCTCGGAGAAATTGTGCTCTAACAAACAAGAACTGTATCAATGAGCTTTATTATGATTAATTTTGTATACCAATTAACATTAAGTGCTATAGTTGATTTAGAGTAGAATTGATTACTTTTCATTAATACCATATAAAATTATAAACCTACTTGAGAGATGAATATTTAAAATATAGAAAATAAAATAAATGAATACAAAAAACTTAGCCCACTTCACCATTTTCTTACCAACAGGTCACAATGCAACTTGAGAGATGAATATAATCAACACATTATTCCCATATACTTTCTGATAAGTTGAAGTTTTTGCAAATGATACAAAGCATCATTATGGTACGCTTATGTGCATACCATCACTACCAGCTACAAATCACACAAGGCAATGATCTCATAAACAATAAAACAACAGAGGTAGACATACACGTGCTATCAATCTTTAACTGTTTCCTGACTGGTGAATGAGTTCCTCAATTAGAAGAAGTTCTTGTCCTTCAAACTTTCAACAGTATCCTTCAGAGACACTTCAAGCGGAGTATGTCTGGTGAGTTGGTGTGAAAGGCTTGTCATCTTCACATCTGTCAAAAATAGAGACTAGATTGTGAAGTTCCAATATTCTCTATCGGGCAATTATGAAAATGTTCACATTATCCGACTGTACTAAGCATACCATTTACTTTTACAAAGTACTCAAAACACAACAAGGTGAAAAGGCGAGGACATAGAACAGATCTATTTACAGATATTAACTTGACTAAATAACTCTATCCCTCTCTATCAAAAATAAATAAATAAGGGAGGCTTAAAACAGATATTGTCCAAATTTACGTTTAATAGGTACTCACTCATGCCAATGGCATGTGACAATTTGATTATATTAGCAACTTACTTATCTGGAAGCAAGATTGAGAGCAGGTAAGATCTCGTGCAACATTTTCACAACCTCTGAACGGTGTTTTACGCTTCCAACTAAACAATAACGTCCACTAGCAGATGGGTTTTCAAAGGCTAGAATATGTGCATTAGCAACATCTCTAACATCAACAAATCTGTAGGTGTCGTTGGGAAACTTTTCGGTCCCTGCATGAATTAAACTATTATCAGGAACAATAATTTTTTTGGCAGATTGTTTAAGACCGATATCAAGCTGAAGTGCAAACTAACTTTCCCCTTAAGTTTATAACACAAAGCTACCAGGCTACATAGGAATGACAATTTGGCAATATGACATATTGCGCAAAAGTAATTTTCAAACATTACAACCCTCAACCTAACTCCCGACCCCCTTTTCAGCAGAAATATCCCTATATAATCATGCAAATGATTATATTGTGAACGTAGAAGCAGCATTTCAATATAATAGTTATAAGCGCATAAGAATCGCAAATTGATGATACAACAATTATTCAAATGACACTAATGAAAACACTCTAATGGATGTGCTCAAGAATAATCATTATTCAAGATGTGCTCGGTCAATATAAAATGACTAGTAGTATTCAGATCAATTATATATGTTTATAGGGCCGTGGAGGGAGGGTTCAAATGCAACGTCTGTTATACAAAATGCAGAAGTTCTAGCAGATCAACAGTGACTTTAATTCTCACCATGATAGATAAAATGATAAAAAAAGAACATGTGTTCAGATCTAAATAATGCAATATTTTCAATAAAAGTACCATTTACGAGTTTCAGAACTAGTTCCACAGTTAAGTTCAGAGTTGGCTGTAAGGGAGGGCCGATCACCCATCCCGGATTTATTGTAATAATATCAATTCCTTTCTCTTTTGCAAACTTCCAAGCAGCTTCCTCAGCTAACGTCTTTGAAAGCATATACCAAAGCTGATGAAAACAAATCTCTTAGTAAATACAATGCACATGGTTTTTATGGCTTGAAAGCTTTGAGATCGAACTCGTATTAGGTTATAGCAAGGTATGCTAGGCAACCACAAAAAACATTTACACACGAACCTTTTCTTTTTCACAAAAAGCAGGATCTGAAAACCAAGATTCATTGATTATTACATCAGCAGTAAGAGGTTTTCCATTAAATCTAACTGCTGCCATAGAGGATGTTATAACCACCCTTTTGATAGACTGGACCTTCACACACGATCCAAGGACATTAAGGGTTCCCTTCAAAGCAGGCTCAATTAATTCTGCCTGACAAAGATTAAGAGCTAGCAACATTATAGTGCATATTGATATAGATTTTGCAGGTAACATCAAATGCATCAATAACTGTTGGCAGAGTATCAGATAGAACTGAACTTCATAAACTGTTGGCTTACGATGCTACAAAGAAAAATTGGTAAACGTTTTGTATGTAAATAAAGAGTTGAACGGTTGAACCTGCGGATTAGTAGATGAGAGTAGGACAGGGGATGCTGTATGAAAAAGTAAAAACACCTTCACACCCATCAACGACAGGGTCAAAAGAACCTTCTTCTAACAAGTCTGCTTTGAACAAATGAAGCCTTTCCTTTGCTCCATCAAATGAAAGTAGGTGCTCTGTTTTCTTTTGATCATCTGGAGCATGCAAAAACAGAACTTGCTTAATTAAGAGTGAAAATTAAAACCCTGATATTGAATCTGAAGACTAGTGAATTGAGCAAGTTTCAATGAATTAAAAGTAGAAAACAAAACGGTAAGAAAGAAAGAAAAGAGAAGTGATGGAACTGACTTGGGTCCCGAACAGTGGCTTTGACAGTATAACCTCGTTGCAATAAGAGCTTGACTAGCCATGATGCTATGAACCCAGATGCTCCTGTCACACACACAACCTTGCTTTCTCCGCAGCTCATCCTCGTCCTCTGGTTCTCTCTGGTAATGAGCGACTGAACTGAATGCTTGTGACGGTGGAGACTGACATCGTTATCCTAGTAATGATTAAATGTATTGGCTGGACTGTCGTTTAGCTCAAAAAGTAACGATAGAGTCTAAACGAAGATCGATAACTGCGTTAGTATCTGGCAGCTTCACGGATGCAGTTGAAATAGTCACACAATCAAGATCGATACCTGCGTTCGACGACTCTCTATTCGCAACAGTGTAGCTTAGGTTTCGCACGGACCTCCCGATTTCTTTATCTCTCGATCGTTCTTGATAATTGATAGGACTGACTACAGGACTGTAGAAGAAAGGGGATAAGTACGAACAGGCAAGGACGGTTTAGGGCTTTAGGCTATAGGATGGAGGGCAAAATCGCCAGTCCACTATTCATTCATTTTGTCTTTTGTGAAATCTACAGAAACAGTGTAGTTTAGCTTTCGTATATTGTAAATTTTTAGTCAACCATGTATCCGATACTAAAGCAAGCCAGAATCTCATTTTTACCCGTTTCTTTTTGTTTTCTCAATAACTTGTTCATGTAGTGATAGAGGGATCGATAGCTCTCTCTCTCTCTCATCGCTCTCCTTGTCTCTCTCTCATCGTTCTCCTTGTAATTGCTGAATAGGTTTTGTGGTTCATCAACCAGAATAGATGAGCTTGAGCAGTGGTTTTGTAAATGCTGACTGGGTTTTATGATTCTCTCTGAAACCCCCCGACTTCTGCAGGATCGGATTTTGATTGTTTATGTTCTCGGGGTTTGATTCTGGAGATTGCTTATTCAATTTGTTGCTCTATTTGTTTGTTTGGTGCGAGCTTATTCAATATTTACTGCTATCCACTGCCGAGGTTACTGGCTTTGTGGAAACAATTGTAGGTGTGAAATTTTCACTTGGCCAAATTCCTCAGGAACTAAGTGGAATGTTGAATTTCAGTTTACTATGATGGAATTTGTTCTACTGTACGTGGCCGAGGGTCATGATGTGGTGCATGTTAGGTATTTTTGAAATGTTCAGGCTCAGTAAAAACTGGGACTTCTGTGTTTTGGGGTTTTATTTTGGTCAGGGTCTGTTAAGTCAACCTTTTTTTACCGTACTCTTGCAAGCACTGAGATATAAAACACCAGTGGCGTTTCCTAGTCAAATTATGTGTGATGTGTCAGAAAGGCGGCCAGGGTCTGTTTGAGACCTATCTATCTATCAAGTTTTTAATTTCAGAGGAAGTAGGAAAAGAATGGGGCAAAACAACCACTAAACCACTACATCTTTTCTTATGAATTTGAGAATACTTTTTCTGATGGGTTACGTGGATGCATTGCGGTCCTGTTACCTCACAATGGAAACTGCTTTTGCCTTGCATGAGGGGTCAGAGTTAACCCCACTCTTTTCTTTTGCATTTAGTGTCATACCTACTACTGTGCAAAATGCCTATACTCTAATGATTCATCCATAGAGAGATGATAATTCCTGAGCTTTTTCGATTTACTGCCTTTAGTGTATTTTTCTTGAGACATTTTCATTGACATTTATACTTTAAAGACTACATTCTTAATGTTTGTTTATATATTTTTTAACTGTAGATAGTCATTTGCAGGTTAAAGATTTAACTGAGCAGTTTCCAGCCGCTACACCCCTTGCTTTGGTACTGAAACAGTTCTTGGCAGATCGTAGTCTGGATCAGTCTTATTCTGGTGGCTTGAATTCCTACTGTTTGGTGAGTAATGCTGGAAAACCTCTCGTCGGGCTTAATGTAATTAAATTATATCAATGCTTGGTTTTTAAATTTAACCATTTTTCAGTAGGGACAAAAATGGTGTCAAAGGTGATATAGAGTTTTAAACATTGACTGAACATTATGCCTGATCAAAGTATACTATTCTTCCTTCCAAATATATATATATATATATATATATATATATATATGTATATATATATATATATATACATACTTTGCTTTAATACTTATTCTTTTGCTGGTCAGTAGTGGACGTGATATATCAACTCATACAATTAGATATGTAGTGTTGCCACAAAAAGGTACCAAATCATTGAGGCTTTGTCTCAGATTTTAGATACCGTGATGCTTCATCAATCACCAATTTTTGACAAAGTTGAGCAAGCTAGTCTATTAACAACTTTTGTGGTTGCAAAGAGGGAAATGATACTGCAGCCTGATTTCTATTGAAGTCTCTTGTGTTGCTTTACAATTCTGACTGAGGATAGGTTCGCAAAGTTCTGTCCATCTTGAGTTGATTTCAAAGACCAGGAACAAAGGGAACTAAGATTGCTGAAATTCCATTCTTTATGGAACTGATAACCTGTTTGACTAGGCTGTAAATATTATATCACGAGTTTTGGGCCACAACCTAAGCATTGTCTTTGTGATACGTACTTATTCAGTTGGGGATAGGGCATATTCTAGTTGGAAAGGATGTTTAAGTTCACATATTCTAGTTGAAAAGCAAATGTAATTGGTAGCTGAAAAAATAAAAATGAAGTTGGGGAGCCAAGTGCTATGTGTGAATTGGAGAGTTTTTCTTTGGTTTAGAAAGTTGAAGATAAATTAGAACCAGCCCTTGGCTATGCATGGACTGTCACTTGATTCCCTACTCATTTTTAGGAAGCATGAACATGTTATATTTTCTGGAGCAATTTAAGTAACTTGGAGCCTACAGTAATAATGGCTCTACTAACCTGTTGTTCTCTCTTAGTGGAGCATTGGATGATATAGTTTTGCATTTGAAAGTTTGTTGCTTATTCTTTTAGTCAGGTCTTTGATATTATTTTCAGACATATTTTCTGGTAAGAAAAATGCAAAAATTCAACAGGTACTCTATGTTTCTTTAACTTGCTGTTTCACTCTTATTGTAGGTACCACTAATTGTGCGTTTTCCCCAGCATGAGTGTCTTCTTGGCCTACCTATGAACCAAGTAATTTCATTTGCCACGTTATATATTTGTCTCGTTAGTATGCATGGTTTCTGTTGGATGACAATACATCATACTAGCATTTATAATCTTCTCTTTCGTAGACATAGGAGGATATTTTGTACATTTATAGTTTTTCCATGGATCATAATACGATTGTACTGTGGTTTCTAACGCTGTTTTTGTTGTAAAGGGTGTGAAGCTATGTGTTAAAACATGTATTTAACTAAAGAAACAAGAATAGGTATTGCATATTTAAAACCTTAATTAAAAATTAGAGAGTAATGGAATTTATATGCGTGGTGTCAACCAATTTCTCTCTGCTGCATATTTTAATTTGTTTCCCGTCTTGCATTGGGCCATGGGCTTTGCTGCCATAGCATAACTGTAGTTGCCTAGGTGAATGCTTGTTTGATTCAATAAACAAAAGGGATATTTCACTAAACAAAAGGGATATTTCAGAATTTTACGCTGTTTTGAACCAGCTTTTGCCACACCAATGTAAGTAAATACACCAAAATATAGAAATCCACAATTCTTGTAGTGATAGAGTTTTGATGGGCTGTAGACACCGGGACCAGACTGCTTTTATGGACCCTATCCACCCAAAAGAAATTTCCGTGCTCTTGCGAAGCACTGAGTAAAGATTCCAGATATATTGTGCAATGCTGGAAATAGTATTCCATGTCCTGATAATTTTTCTCCTGTCTTGTTCTGGTGAATTTCATGTGGCTGGGTTTAGTTTGAAGTTCCATTTCAACTTCAGTACTTTCTGTCCTTTTCTGTTCCACATTTGTGCCAATGATTATTACTAGATTGCTTTTGCTTAACCGCTATACTAATGAAATTGCAGGACTTCAGAGACCTTCTGATGAATTTCTTTATTTTTTTGGGTAAGCCAATTGCTGATAACGATTTCTTATTTGTTTATTTATTTAGTTAGTTATTTATTTATTTTTCTATCATTCATAGTGCTTTGATTTAGCTTTACACTGATGATAAGCCTACTTTGTTTTTTATAATACAGGCATTAAATGGCTATTGTTTAACATTTGATCTTTTCTTCCCTAGGAATGTTTTTGATCCTCGGCAAATGCGTATTTCCGTACAGGGAAAGGGAGTTTATATAAAGAGGGAAAGAGGTTGCAGGTAATGATGGCATCCTTTGCTTTCTTATCTGTGCATGACATATGGATTTCTTGACGTCCACTACTTATATCTTGTTCGTTTACTCCATGTAGCATCGACCCATACACATTCATGATCCCCTTTTTCCGACTAATAATGTGGGACGCAATTGCTTTTGGATACATCAATGTATCATGGTAAACTGTGTTATTTTTTGGTTGGGTTGTCATGATTACATGATATTTGCTGATCAATTCCCAATTAGTTTGTGCGAAAACCTGATATTTGTTGAGAGAAAACTGCTTAAATAAACAATTGCAGTTGTCTGTAGTCTTTACCATCAATCAGTATATTTCACACGAGTCCACATGTTGAACTGGGTATCATATGTTGAATGTTATCAAAATAATGTGAGGATTCTGGAGGATTTTGGCTACTGTTTGCACATGCAAGTGCTAAAACCTTTATTAGTAGGTCTATAACTTAATATCATCTCTCTGGGTACCGTCCCTAATTGGGTGAATTCTTCCCCGACTCTTTCGAATATGGGTGCAGTGGGTGCAATTTCCTTTGAATCCGTTTCAAGGATGGGGAGGTATACCCCCGTCTGGAGACTAGCCCGATTCTTCACATATATGTACATACATTTTTATTTTATTTTATTATATAAAATTTACTAAATACTAATGAAACCCAAGTCTAACACTTTAATTAGCTGCCTTTTCATTTCTCTGTCAATATTTTGATTATCAGATTTATAGAATGACGTGTGTGTGTGTGTGTGGGCGTTTTCAGAAGCTTAATTCTATTTTGGAGAATGAGCTTGCTTCTATTTTACAGATTTCTTAAGAAGGAAATGGATTTGAGCTGTTGGGTTCATAGATGCATTAATTGCTGGTGTAGTTGCCCTCATTCTCCCTTATTTGTTGTCTGACACTATAACTTCTCTTGTTGCTAATGTAGGTTTGGCACCGCTGGGCTTCCTAGTGATGTTGTTGAAGTTGGAGAAATGTCTTTCCATCTTCATAATGTAAGTTTTGTTCTTTTCATGTTTACATTTACATCATTTTGACATGTATAGTCACTTGTAGTTATTGGTTATATAGATTGGAATAACTTTTCAACTTCAAACACAGTTCACTAAGAAAATGATCTCTAATTTTATGTACACGATGTTATAATGGTAGTTATAATTTTATTTGGTTGCCAAGTTCACACATAAATTGTCTTTGATGCAGTTTCTTTTGCTCTCAAGAAGTGGGTTCATGGAAAGTTGATTTCAGAAGCATCCGAAGATGGATAAGAAGCATGCAATATAAACCTCCCTGATATTCGTGGTGGGCTAAAACTTTCGAACTGGTGGCCAAGTTCTGCTATGGGGTGAACTTGAACTGACTGCTTCAAATGTTGTATGCCTGCGATGTGCTGCTAAGCACCTTGAAAGGACTGCAGAGTATGGGGAAGGCAATTTATCCTAGTCTTCTGAGGAGAGTTGGCTGCCCATCGCTAGCATCGTTTTCTGCATTATTTATAGCCAGGTACAATAGTCCTCTCTGTTATTCTTTTTAGCTAGTTCAATATGTGTATTATGTGCATCTTGCAGAAACTAAGTTGTACTTTAATGATAATGAATACTCATACATACAAGTGGATAAAGTTGGTTGCCTTTCGGTTTCTGTGTTATTGGAAAGAAATAGAGGAAACTATAGAGATTAGGCTCATTTCCGGCAATGATTCGATTCAGCTTCTGAACTTGTTCGAATATTATGATTCTTGAAGAGAAAAGAATTTGTTCCACATTCTAAATTGAGGAACTGAGCTTATTAATAATTTTAGAGAAACTATTAAAAAAAATTCAATTAGAGTTTGCTATAGAGGACAGAAGGTGGTGAACTTGGAGTTTTAATACTTCAGATCTAGAAGGGGCATAACAGGTTTTCAGAAGTGATCTTTTGGAAACTTGAAATTATATTTTCAGAGACAGATTTTTCATTATTGCCGGGTAGCATATTCTCTGGTTTATGTCAATTGATAGGTGGAAAGGGTTTTAAAAACGTTCCTCGATTTAAAATGCAAGCTTAACCAATTAGCTCATTAAATCAATAGAAAAAATTCAGTAATCCCATGAAGTGAAGGAACTCAATTGTCAAGAGAGTGACAATTTATAATGCATTAATTTAATGGTAATTTCTGAGAGACCATTTCTTATTCTAGAAATTAAAATCCCAAAATTGCAGCTCAAGGGTCTTGACTGATAATGAATGCTGAACCAAAATGTGAATATTTGTATGTGTGTGATTTAGTAATATGCTAATACTCCTTTCAATTCCTCTGCATCCTCTTCCTTCTTGTCATTTTATTATTTGATGTTGGTATCTCTATACATATGCTGGCTTGAAGAGGATTGAGCTCTTTGCATTTGGAACCAAAATCGATGATACCAGCTCATTGGCATCAAATGATTATGTCAGTAAATTGCTTTCTTCCTAGGCCTTGATTCAATTAAATGACAAAAGATCTCTTCTTTTGTATAGTTTTCTTCTTATTGTTGCTACCCAAAATTTCTGGCGGAGACCTCCGGTGAGCTTAGTAATTCAGGGGAGAAGGTTTCCAAACCAGATATGATCTCGATTATTGTTTTTTCGAGTTCTAGGTATTTAGTATGCTACTAGCTTATGATGTTCGAGCACTCGCTTTTTGTTGATAATTTGTTACTTTTCTTGTTGTTACTAATGTTCTTGTGTCTGACATGTCTTGCTGCCATATATATATATATATATATATATATATATATATATATATATTTTCTATTGGAATCTTGCTGCCATGTTGAATGGAAAATTTTTGGAGATGTCAGAAATTCCGAAGTTTTTCCTAGCATCGCTTTATTTTAATTTTTGGTGGCTTGCTGGATACATCTTAATAGGGGAGCCAAAGAGGGCCGGTGGATGGGACATATTCCTGTTTAATTGTTGTTCAAGACCACCTTGATTACAAGCTCAATCCTAGTATATCCATATATAGAATTTCTTAATCTTGTTGTCAATCTATTCCTTACATGGAAATAGAAATTGTGTGTGAGCTCCTTGGAGAAATCAAGTTTAAATTACTTTCATTGTATAGAACTAGTGTATAAATTACTTTCTGAATATAGATGTGTATAAACTCAACCTAATAGTTTGACCATTGTTGAACTTGCACACATGTAGATAATCTGTAATGCATTTGGCGGTAAAAAAAACTTCAATTCTAGTACATGTTACAGATAAACATTGTCTAAAGATGAAATTGGCCACGTTTTCATTATTTTGCTTATTCCAACTTCTAGAAAGTTGGTTTAAGTACTTGATATGACCAAACTAGAGTCTGTATGCTGAATATTTGACAAACGGGACTAGGCTTCAATCACAACTTGATGCTGAATTCACACCTCGGCCTGTTTAACATTCTCATCAAAACTACCACCTTTCATTTCTACTCCAGTGAAGACAAGAGCTCTAGGTTTGATCGCCATGCCATCTCTTTACAACCTGTTTCAACATCCAAATTCCTCCAATGCAACCAAAAAAAAAAAAAAGAAGAAGCTTTTAATGCCAGTGTGCAAGATTGGAAGAATTTATATGGATGAGTTCGGAACAATGTTTTGGAGAAACAGATAAGCATTTCAGAAGGTTGCGTTGCATCTGAAATTGGCATTAAAAAAACTTCAATGTAGGGAGATTCCACTTAATTTACAATTGTTAAATAAAGCCAAGAGTTCATTGGTCAATAATATGTTTCTTAAGTTCAAGTTGATGACATTAGGTCAATAAGACATTTTTATTGTATTGTGTGGAATATTGCAATGCAATGGCCATATAAAGTCGGTGAAATGCAAATATAGACAATTTTACAAATTCAGAAACTGCTGAATAGGTCATTTTAATTTCCGAATGGTGATCGCAACTTCCATTTCAGATACCTAATATTCAGAAACTGCCAAACAGTTCATTTTAGATTCCAAATGGTGATTGCAATTTCCATTTCAATATAATTAGTTGACTTTTTTTATCGCCTACATCTTTGGTTTTGAAAACATCACATTGGAGACTACAACATGGTTTACACTAGTGTTCTTTGAGCTGAGCTTAGCATGGGCAGGACATGTATCAAGAAATAACCATAATGCAGTGCCTACTTATCCAGTGAAACATAACGTAGACTAAATTGGGAAGCATTATTGCTAGAGAGAATTATGGTAAAACACCATAAACTAAATTGGCATCCCTAAAAGCCCCGCCCAAGGGGGTCAACGTATTTCCATTAGAAGTACAACCCCAGGCGGGTTATTGGTTCTTTTGCCGGTACGCTTAGCATTACCCCCCGAAGTGGAATTTCGAATACGATTAGCGGTTTGCTTCCTTCTCACCATGGCCAAACAGATAGTGTATGGAACGACGTATTTTGTTCAATCAGTTCAGCTATTGTTGCAATATAGAGATAAACTGTGTTCGAACTAAACGAGACCTACAATTTTGCAAAAATAAGAGGAAGCCATTAAAAGAATTTTGGATAAGGATGCACTTTAAAGAATTCTCATGCGGTCCAATTGTAATTTTATAAGGCCGAAATCATTAAGCAAATGAAAAACATAAAATTATATGAACTAGTCAAGTAGCCCGCGCGATGATGCGGGGTTGAGTTTTTTTTTTTGCATACTGACCATATATAAAAAATGAGGTATAGCTGATGATTACAAAAAGTAAGGCACACATTTGGGATAAATAAGATGCATCTACTGATTTTGTTTCCATCTGCAAGACTTGCGGACAGACAAATTAAAAAACTGCACCGATAGAGTAGAAACCCCATCATACTAGGGCTTTCGTGAAGTAGTTACCGAATACTAGGACCTTTCATGTGTCCTTAAATCATCAACGGCACTGTCGTGCTTCACTTATTGATTATGATCCTCCTAAGTGCAAATCAAGGCACACAATTGTATAGATGAAGTGAAAGCTGAGATTTGTAGCCAAAGAAATAAAGGCACGGATATGAGTGTATAAGAGCACTTGCATTCTGTAGAAACCCCCCATCATACTGTGGTCTATTCAGGTTTTCGGCATGTAATGATGGAATACTAAATTACATCCTTCTTGATTCCTTGGATCATCAATGGCATTGCCAATGCTCCTCTTAATGTTTTAGTTCCTGGTCAGTTCAAATCAGGGGAGACAACTATAAAAGTGGATAGAGTGAAAGCTGAAATTCAACAGCTACCGGCCTTTAGGTTTTTTTAAGAATAGCAAATTACATACAAGTTTTTGACAAAAAATGACTTAACAAATACATCATTTAAAGATGGAATTACATATAAGTTTATATTTGTTGTTTAGGCTTGACTTTGTAATTTCAAAAGCTACAATCCCACATTTGCCTTTCTTAAAATAGAAAATTACATAGTAGCACATGACCAATTATGTAAATACAGAAAACCTACTTTGTTTACTTAAACAGTTGTGAAAGTAATGACAAACCCTTAAAGCTATTGCGACCATCTTAACTAAGTTTATAAGCCCAGGTTACTAATACAGAAAGTAACCATACCTTGAAAAATAAGGGATAAATATAACGATGACATCAATATTATTAAAACAAAAATAAATTACTAGAAAGATAAAATTGCTTAACAAAGTTAAAAGAATATTCAAAGATAAAAGCAAGCTTTAAATCGTGCAATACTCAAATTCTATATATCATGTGACAAACACTAAAACAAATTTTATACCAGGTAATTCCAGGCAGGAAACTACGGGAGCTGGAACAGATAATCAAAAGATAAAAGAAATAGAGAGAGATAATTGACTTACCAAAAAATTACATAGTAGCACATGACCAAAGATGTAAATACAGAAAACTCACTTTCTTAAGTAAACAGTTGTGAAAGTCAATGACAAAAAAAGGGTTGTGTGATCCTCAGTACTGAATGATGCGGAACTGATGAAGATGCTAGTAGAAAAGGCTGAAAATCCATTGAAAAGAAAAAAGTGTATATTATAGCACAAATTATAGAATGAGACTTGGATGTACAAGGATAATGATAGTCAGAAACTTTACTGCCATTGGTAATACTTCAAAATCTGAATGATTTCTATCATGTAAAATACTTCTATATCCCTGACTGGAATCATTTCTTAATATCAAACCCCATCCAGAATAAGCATCCAAAATTATGGCAAAACAGCACTTTAGTGGCATAATAACATTGGATGCCGTAACATTTCAAATAACCGACATGCACAGACTATAAGTAACAAATGAAAAAACCTTGTCAGACTACATCCAAAATTAAAGTACATGTACCATGTAGCAAGGGGTTTAAATTACAGTCTAGAGGAACTCAGAAAATAGGAATCTGGCTTCCCATTGTCACGCAGTCCTCCTGGATGCTGCAAATTCTGCAAAATATGAGGTGGCAGAGTCCCTAAACCACCTCCAAGGCCATCATGCATTGACCCAAAAAATTGACAAACAAACCTGGCCACGACCCCAAGAATCTGCATTTGGTTCTGGCATACCTCAGCATGAATTTGCATCATTTGCTTCTCATGCTGAATTTGCAAACCTACCATCCTAAAAAATGCTTATCACTAAATGTACTCTAACACTCCAACAAAGGTATAAAACTACAATCAAGTTTTCAATTTCTCCGGCCACAACTTGCAAACCATACATATCAATAAATTCATACCACACTAACAACTATAATCCTCACGTTAATGACAACACCATTATCAACAGTTCATCCAAACGCAGGAGGAAAAAAAAAATAGCAATTTTAATCATTGCTAAAAGAGAGCCAGAAACAAAAAGAGACAAAAGCCATTCAATTTCACATTCCAAATCGCTTTTTAAAAACCTCAAAGACTCTGCCTTTAAAGCAAAAGTCTCATCCCCGGCAACCCAATCATATGTGCTAGCCAAGTAATGCATATATATGTTCAAAAACCTATGAGACCAAAAAACAAACAACTATTGTGAATTCTTTGTGATAGCTAAATTGCAGGACAAAAGGGACAAAAATAATCAACCTTTTAATGGCTGACTTTTTCCAGATGGAGGTATGCTAAATAGGAATGATTTCTGAACAGCAATGCTTTTCCAAACAATGAGAAACCTAGAAATCAAAGAAAAATCAATACCCATTGTGGCATATGGAGAAATTTCAACACAGTTCAAGAAAATCAATTCCTTACTCAAATGTTCGGAGGAGACAGCAAGTCATATGGTATCTGGTGAGTGGTAACAATAAGCAGGATAAGACATGGATACATCAGATCGAAATGAAGAAAAATGTGAAGTGGATTTCAATATACCCTAAAACCCAACACCCAAATCGGCTTCCTTAGAAAACTCTAATTCCCAAATTGACTTCGCTATACAACTCTAATACCAAATTGGAGTTCAATATGTACAGCCTAACTCAAAATAAAAGTGAGACCTTACCTTCGATCAATGGCGGAAGTTGTAAACTGAGATAGAGAGACCGAGAGGGATATGCATTGCAATATATGGTGGTGCTGAGAGTGTATCTTTGATGGGCTGATGAGAGTGGAAGGGAGATGATTGATCTGTGGGTGTTTCTTCACATCTGAGAGTGTTTCTTCTTGATTCTGGTGGGTGAGAATGAATAAGGGTGAGAGAGAGCTCGGGTAAGAGGCGCTAAAATAGGATTCCAAATTTCCCGCGATTGTTTGGAACAAGTTCAAAGTCTTTTTTTTTTTTTTGGTTTTCCAGTTTAATTGCTTCACAACAGTAAATTAATGTGTTTACTGTGTGTGGCCCGAGGGAGTCTTCTGTTAAGGGTAATATAGGAGTGTTGGTTATTTTTACTGTGTTGGTTGTTATTTTTACATAGGTTGCTTTAGTATATAAAGAGATTGGATGGTTGTAATCAAAATATTCCAGTCACAATGTAGTCCTCAATTTTCTCATGTTTTCTCCCTCTTCCATTCTCTCATCTTCTTCTTCCTTTGTCTTTGATTCATAGCTCAGCTTTCATGGTATCAGGAGCTCAGGTCGATCGGTGACCTAGATGTTCTTGCTTCCTCAATCTTTTGCTTCCGCGTTATCAGTTTCATTCAACTTTGATTTTCCCCAATTCCAAACCCTAACCCCCAAATTCAGTTTCTCCCTCTGCCATGGATCCTTGCTCGAAGCTTGAGATTTTCACTGTCGTTGTTCTGTTCCGGAATCCGAAACTCATCGATATCAAGATTCCATGGCCTTGTTCGGTGCGACGTCGTTTTCCGATTCGAGTGCAGACAAGCGATTCCCTCCGTCGGTCTCCACCGGAATTGGAGTTCCGATTCACGTCCATGGTTTGATACAATTACAGATAGTTTGGTAATCTCTTTCCGATTCACTCATCTCTACTCGTTGTTCATCGGCTCCTCTGCAATTCTTGTTGCTCTACTTCACTATACTGCTGATGTGCTAGTCTATTATGGGATCTTCCCTAGTCGTTTTTGTTTCATCAGTCTACTTTGCACGTTATTATGTTGAAGTATATTGATAGAATATTTGAAGAGGAATTGAATTTTGAAGAAGGAAGAAGAATTGATTGGTTTTTGAAGTAGATGAATTAGTTGAGATGGCGTGACTGTCAGCTACCCCAAAAGTCACTTTCCCCCTGTCGGAGATAACTAGCGACATCATCAGCATATGAGTGGAGACATCATCAACTATTATTGTTTGAACTCAAAATTAACATTTTTTTCCGACAAGGGGGACTCGAAGAGAATCGGGCCAATATCCGTGGCCCAAGTTATATATTTTCGATGAGTTGGAAATATATTATTTAGAGGCTAAATAAAGACTACTTTGAGGCTAAGCAATCCTGAAGCAAATCTAAATATTCCTTCATTTACTAGTAATTATCAAGATATTTGATAATTAATGGTGATTTGCTTAGTTGTCAAGACTGTGCAAAATGGGAAGATAAAATATGCAGGCTGCATATATAGCCGAGGTTACGCGAGCCATGTAAGGTAATTATCGAGATTCCTCATATATTGCAATCAAGGACGCCAACACGGACAAATTGGTTTGCTTGCGAATATCAAGTTGGCCATATATATGGTCCATGCAATTAAACATGACGAATACTTCTCTACCCATATTCAAGACCACCCCTGCAATTAAGGTCTTTGGTTGGTTCAATACCTCAATTAAGGAAGTATCAAGGTGGGCGACTAGCCAATCATATGTAAGCAATCAATGCTTTTCCATGCAATTGATGGTGGTTGGATGTGAGAGAGATAGTAAGCATGCAATCGTGCTTGATTGTGGTCAACAAGGAATATATATATATATATATATATATATATATATATGGTGGTTCATGCATGGTTCAATTAAGGAATGAGTCAAGGTGGGCCACTAGCCTATTCACTGTCAATAATATGTAAGCAATCCCATGCAATTAAGGTGTGTGGTGGACGTGGAATATATGGAAGGGTAACGCCCTTGCAACCCAGCGAAGCTAAAGATACAGTTTAGCAAACCCGTGCTTTCTCCTACTTTCCGGTGATTGCTCTGCTCAACCTACAACGTTGAGTATCGATTCGGTGACGCGAAGAGATCACACCACAAGACCTTATCAGTAAGACAAGAAGTCTTTTTCCAAAAGGCAGAGAAAAGAACCTTGTGACGGGATTTGTGCTCTCCTCATCCACATCGTTTGATCAAGAAGTCAAGTCAAGGACGCCCCGACGACTGCACCCCACTGTGCTGGCACACCTGTGCACTCAAAAGAGACAGTTTGCAACCAGACTGGTCAAGGATAGAAAGGCGAAGTGGGACCGGTGGTGAGAAGAAGAAAAGGCCATAGAGTTTACTTAGATTTTCTCTGTCTATGTTGATGAGAAATTCAAAAAAATAGAACTCTTTTTTTTTTTTTTTTTTTTTGCAAAACTCAAGGATCAGAATCACAAATGTTTTATATACAAATATAAACTCAAGGGTTTTTATCTGCTATAAGGTTTGAATTTTAGTGAACCGGATAAAATGGTATCCAAACTTATAAAGTGATCAATAACGTATTAGACTTTCGAAAGCCCACTATTGAGATACCTCCGTCATTTTTCGTCACGACTCTGTTGTAAAAGACCACGTGATAAAATTTTGAGGGCCATTTTCATTTTTTTACTTTTCTGATTAAACCCAGAGGTATCAAGTCTTTGTCTTTTAATCAATTAAATTGTTATAAGATGATGATGGTGATGTTCTGTATGAAAACTGATGAAGTGAAAATCAAGGGGGTATGATGATGGTGATGAAGTTTTGGAGGGAAATTTGGGAGAAAAATTGGCACAACTATTGATTTTCGGAGAGAAATTTGAAGGGAAATAGAGGGAGCAACTATAGAACAACCAATTAGGGGTATTACAGTTATTTCTGCTAAAGAAAAGATACGCGCGTGCACGAATATGTGAATATGTGATCTCTTGTAATAGATTATAGAGTAGTGACGAAAAATGATGAAGATACCTAGATAATGTGTTATCGAAAGCTTGAGTATCTTATTGATCACTTTATAAGTTTGAGGACTATTTTGTACGGTACACTACAATTCAGACCATGTAGTTGATAAAAATAGCAGGGTTCTAGTTTGAGAAATAAGCTATTGCTAAAAGCCCCAAAACTACATGATCTCTTAGTTGATATTGAGTTAGGTAGCGTTCTAGTTTTGGTGCTCTTAGCAATAGCTTGTTTCTGTCGGGCCCTTCATAGGACAGGTTATTGTGTAATATTTGCCTCATTCTACCTATTAATGGATTGACATTTAATAAAAAAAATATATCAACTAAGAAATTATAACTATACTAAAATCCAAACATGATGTATTCTGCCCTTGGCTTTGCGTGCACTTTGCGGGATTGTCCCTCATGCTGTTTGCGTTCTGTGCTGCCTGCGTTTGCTCCACAGAGAGACAGCGAGGGTGATAGAGGGAGAGAGACAGTAGAATCGAGGCTGAGGGTTTGTGGTAATAAAATTTAGGGTAAAAACTCCAAATGGTACCCAAATGACAGCCAAAGGTATTTTTTGGCACCTTCGATTTTTTTTTACCCAAATGGTACCTCCATTAATTTTTCTATTAAAGTTGCCTACGTGACCTGTACTTTTTTTAGAAAAAACTCCAAATGATACCCAAACTATTGCAATATATATATATTTTTTGGTACCTATAATGTTTTTTTTTTTACCCCCAAATGGTACCATTTGGAGTTTTTTTTTTTTTTCCTAAAAAATTACATGCCACGTAAGCGATTTTAACAGAATAGGCTGAAAAGCTAACCAAGGTACTAAATTTGATAATAGCACAATACTTTAGGTACCATTTGGAGTAAGAAAAAGTCGTAGGTACTAAAAAGTATCTTTCACAATAATTTAGGTATCATTTGAAGTATTTACTCTAAAATTTCACGTGTGATTGGTTTGGGGTTTTGGGTAATAAAGGCCTTATCAATCACCTGCAACTTTTTTTTTCTTCACTCTCTCCTTGCTCATTACTTCATCAATCGTCTCAAAGCTCCTTCTTATTTTTTTGATGACACAAAGCTCCTTCTTATTAATCCCCGGAATCAAATCACTTCTCAGCTTTCATCGCGTGCAGGAATAGGTTCGTCGGAGTCTCGGCAAAGAACACCTCCTTCAGTAAGTGTTTTTGCTATCTATACTTCTGTTGGGTAGGAATTAGTTTCCCCCTTTGAATTTAGCATCAGAATTGATTTTGGTTGAATTTACAGGAGACCCGTAATTGAGCGAAGGAGAATAGGACGACTTTGTGTCTGGGTTTGTTTTTGCTTCCTGCAAGTGCAATGGGTAATTGTGTAACTCTCACTGTGAATATTAAGAGTTAATTTTTGGTTAGCTATGAAGCTGGTTTTGTGTACTTCGTCAGTTTGGTACTATAGGTGTTCAAGTTAAGTATGCATGTAGTTCTTCTGTTTTATAACTTTGAGTAGTTGAATGAAGTTGAATAGTGTGCTACTATTATGGTCCATTTGTCCTTATGTATCAAAACTAACCTTGCACCAGTTGTGTTGTTAAATTCTTGAATCTTTGTAGTTTCAGCGGTCACATTAGACCCTTCTAAGCAAGGACCTAACCCACATCTTATTTTGATTTCAACATTGTTTATATCTACGAACTTGAGTGGTTCTTTGCAATTAAACATTGTGATCGTCTTATGTGTATCTAGTTGGAGAACCAAACTGGGAGCAATGTAGAAGACTGACAAGGGCTGCTGCTATGAATACAAGCACACCTGACACAGCAAGGTGCTCTGTTTGTGCTATATTTAAGGATAAGTACTACATTTATTCACCCACTGAGCTTTATGTCTGTTTGTGCTAAGACTCATAAATGTTACAACATTTGTTGGCTTTTGATCTCATTACCAACATCATCTTTTGCAAGAAATTGAAGCAAATGAGAAGCATAGATATCAACTCCAACATATGATTGAGGAGGCCATTAGTAGCAATAAAACTTGCTCATTCTTAGCCTACCCACGCTATTGGTGAGTTCATAGTAAAGCAATGCTGAATAGACATACATTTGACCTGGCACAGTAAATTGGAAGCGATTGTTTTCAATTGAATATAAAAGGTTATAAGTCTCAAGCAAGATCATAAGTGAACATGTTATCCATATATTTGGTTACAAATGCAAGGAAAAATAATGATTTTTTATGAGTGGCATTGATTAACTAAACCTAGACTTTTAAAAGCATAATGTCTAAGATTCAAGTATATGCTCTGGATTTTCTTTTGGCCTAACGATTTTGCTTCATTACTTATAGGGAATGGCTAATGCTGAGCTTCAATTTGGAATGGCAATGAGGGAGAAAGTCATTAACACCGACAGAAAGCACTAAGAAACATTTGGGACTTGCTTATGATTATTTACTTAATATAGTTGTACAATTATGCACCCTTGCGAAGTTATCTGCCTGTAGAAAAACCAGAGAAGTTGTGTAGGTGAGAGTGCGAGGATTTGTTGCTAGATTAAACAAACATATATAGTTGAGCTAGAAAGGAGGTAGCTTCCTCAGTTTATCTGCAATCAGTGGTGTTCACCTGGTCAGTTGCTGACCAAAGAATTTATGCTCAACAACCCTTACATTTACATCCAAATGTGGAAAACAAAACACCTCAACTTAATAATAATTCTCTCTGCCCTTGGATTTACATCCAAGAGTGGTCGAACATTATTTTTTTGGTCAATAACTGACTAGGTGAACATTTTCGCTGCAAGGTATATGATTGATTAGGCACTGATCTCTTTTGATTCAAGTTGATTTGAAAGTGAACGAATCCATATTGGTAATATAATTAGGTAATGAATGCCTTGTTGGATCAAAAAGTTTTTAAGCTACTTCATCTATTATCTGTTCATTTATGTAACATGGTTGCAAGTTTCTGTCCAAGTGTTAAATTGTTGCTACTTTGCATTTCTATTCTTTTGTGTATGTACCAAGTGTTCTGAATATAAAGTTATTACGTATAAAGTTCATGGAAAAAAAAAAAAAACAAACAAACCCGCAACAGCACTAGAGCGCTCTTTGTAGTTATGTTCTCTCTTCTAAATGTGAGAGTCGGTTTTTGTCCCTACTATTCGCACCGCTAGCTGGTTTCCTTACACGTAATGCAATCGCTTCTAGAAAGATTCTGATCTGATTGGGGTCGAGTTCGTCATCAAAGCCCAGAATTTGGAGGGAAAGAAGATCCAGTCCCGACGAGTCCAATTGTATTTCTGATTTAATTTTGATATGATTGAATTTCTGATTCGTTTGAAAGGTTCCGGCTAGAGGACACGTCATTGCGGATGCTCTGCCTGCTCAGGTACTTGCAACTTTAATGCCCAAGTTTAATCAAACATTCAAACTTTAAACTCCTGGCATTTTTTATTTGTATTTCCTGATTAATGTTTTTATTATTTTTTATTTTTTATTTTTATAATGGAGCCAGTAGGTGAATTATATTAATCAAAAGCCAGAATAGGCCATTACATACCCTTCCGCTGCCATTTACAGACAAGAAGATAGTGATAGTACCCACAACGGTACATAGAAACATACACCCACTCATTGTACAATCAATACGTAGACATAGCAGGAATCCCCCTTTGGTACTACACCGGAGGCGCTAGAAAGATCCGGCCCTTCCAACCTAACTCTTTAACCAATAAACCCATCTGCCTAGAGACCACAATTGGTGTACACCTAGATCCACTGAGAATTAAGTCCACAAGACCAGACCAAATGCCAAAACTAAATGCACAAAAGTACCTAGACTGTCCCTGAAAAATAGGGACTTATTGAAAGTAATAAAATTACTATCCTAGATAATGCACTAGGGCCAAAACCCTAGCCCAAACTCAAAGACCAATTAGGCAGCCAGCAAATAAAGTCCACTCAAGGCCCATACAGCAGGTCCGGTCCAGTCCACCACAAACCAACTGCTTCCCATCGTTCGCAACAGTCCAAACGAATCTCCATCCGCCGCACGCCGCCACGATCTGCACCTCCTCGATCCACGCCGCAACGATCTAGCCGCCTGCAACCCACACCGCCCCTGTCCACTTCGTAGCAACCCACGCCACCACAGAGAAAGCCAAACCCGATCCAGGTTGCCCGCCTCACACCGCCATCAAGTCAGCCCCGTGGCACCATCGACTAAGCAAAACCTGTCATCAGAGCTTGATCACTGCCTCTGTTCGAACGACCACCGCCACACACCATCCCAGCCAAAACCTCCGACAAAACCCGAGCAAACCCCATCTGAGGGAACCCCCATGAGCCATAGCCATCAATACCCGTCCGGCAGCAGACCCATGACAACGGCGAGGCCAGAGGCCAGCCCGGCGTCCGGGCGCCGCCGGACGAGCACGAAATCTTGGATCGGTAAAACCGGCCTTAGGGTTCTCGAGGAGAGAGAGTATTTAGAGAGGTCCTTTTTTTTTTGGTTTTGTTGTATTTCCTGATTAATGTTGTAAATTCACATTGGCTATATATTGCTGCCTAACCTTTGCAATACTTTGACTGATAAACTGATATATTCCCTTCTATGCAAATATGCAATCTTTGTTAAGTTATAGCTATGATTTTTTTTTTTTTTTTTTTTTTTTTGAGAATGGATATCTGATTCAACTTTAACATTAGTATTCCTTTGAATGCTCTTGGTTTGTGCAATCCTTATCATGTCAAAATCAACTCTGATACTTTAAAACAAGAAGAATAATATTTAAGGATCCTTAGCTCCCAGAACATAGGAAACTTTCAGTCAGATCACTTTCTTTTAGAAGCCGATGATGGTAACCTTCTCAAATTAGAAACTACATTTATTTTTGTTACTTCTTCCTGTGAGTAAATTTTGCCTGCCCCTCAGTTCAGATAATGTGTGTTATTTAGGAGGAAAACAAAATGGTGTACAAGTGTATTTTTAGCTCAGTCCAGATGATGAATTTTTGTTTTGAGACTGCGTCAACACTGCGACTATGAGTCTATTTTTTTGTAAGTCCATCTTCATGCTGTGTTCCAGGCACTTTTAGAAAATTTAAGGAAAAATTGGCATCTCAGCTAGAGTACATCAGCTCTTCATAATATATCCCTTTAAAATGCATGTTGGCTGTATAATGAGTTTAACCGCTACTGCAGCTATCCGCCTTTGTTAACCATGAATCAAATTTATAGAAGTTCGTTTTTTGTAAGCCTTGCGTGTGAAGTTTATTGATTTTTTTTGTAATTTTTCTGTAGATGCCAGATATCTACATGGAAGACCTTTGCGAATATCAAGGTCAGTTGCAACAGAGAGGTTTTTTTTTTTCTTTTCCTTTCGCAGTTCTGAGTAGTTTATGAAATATCACGACAGTGTTAACATAGCAGCCATGAAAGCACAGAACAAAGAAGATGAAGCTTACCAGAAGCGAGAGAGAGAGAAGAGAGAGAGAGAGAGAAGCTTAGAAAATATCTGGATGACCTTTTTGCAATAATGAAAAGTAAATCTCACGATTATTACAAGCCTCTATTTATAGTAAGCAACCGACTCAGACCTACCTAACTTTCCTAATTATCTCTCCTATTACAGGCTGTAAGCAATTCATAACCATACAATGAATCCACATCAACATGGTGACCTCAGCAGCTGACAACTTTGACTAGGAAAGTTAGAAGAAATGGTTGACTCGGTTATCAGACAGAATTTAAGTTCTCGGAAAGATATCTATGACATGTTAAAAATAGAGATAATTAACATAGATTAAACAACAAGGGATGTAACAAATCAGGAATTCTGTGAATATTTAATTCCTCAAGTTCCACCCTACCATTCACTCAACAGAAGCTAGAAACCAGCTTTGGGAATGGAATAATACTGTTGTTGTCACTCACTAAAAGCAAGGGTTAATGGAGTGATATCAATATAGACTTATTCGTATCAGTTGAGAATTTCAATCCTTTATGTTACATATGTTGGCAATTCCATCATTATTTAGAGTTTCTGCCTTTCTGTGGTGGGTTTTGGTGATGAAGGATGAAGAAATTGGTGATTGGCATCAGCGTAGAGGAATAGATTTCAAAATGCCTCTTCTGGGCTACCTGCAAGAAGATGGCAATGTTGGAGCAAAAAAGGGATTGGGATATTGTCAGGTTGTTCAATCATTATACTCTCTGTTCAATCTCACACACACACACACACACACACACTATGGTCTCTAGAAGGGTTCTATGAAGAACTCCCTATCGCAAAAGAAATTGCTGCAGTGAATTCCGCAACTGTATCCGTCAGGAAGACACACACACACACACACTATGGTCTCTAGAAGGATTCTATGAAGAACTCCCTATTGCAAAAGAAATTTCTGCAGTGAATTCCGCAACTGTATCCGTCAGGAAGTGCCCTGAGCTTAGAATCTTCTATATTCGCAAATGGATTTACCTGATCATGTTGTTGGCACAAATTCACAACACACTGACGACTGGTTTGCTCTGCAGAACAGCTGAGGAGCACCCTGAGATTCTATAACTGAAAGTGAACTTTGATGAGAATAAGCCAATGTGCAAAGCGTATGAACGTGAAGGTCAGCAGCCCCACATTAGTTCCTGAATTTGATATGCAATAAAGCTGTGCATGTTCAATTTTCAAAGGGTTTTATTCTGCAGTTCATATTCAATTTTCAATGAAGATTTTAGAGAGCTTCCAGGGAACCTTAATGCAGAACGTCTTGATGGGGACATACGAACAGGTCAGATTCTATTATAAAAGCTGTTCTTTAGGATTTTGTTTTTCATTTCCTGTTGGTATCAAGTTCTCTTAATGTGGAGATATTTGGTTTCTTGGACATGTCAATTGCCAACTGATATCTCTAATTTAACATCCAAAAGGAGATGCTAATTTCATTTCAATTGTACCTTTTCAGATTGGGAAAAGGCTCAGCTGCTTTAGCTGATTTGGGTGAGGCTGAAGAGAAAGAACATGTTGATGATTTGAAGTTCAAGGATTTGGCTGCCAAAATTGCAGGTCGGATTTTGTTTTTCATGATTTTTGCTTAATTGTGGGTTGCTAAGTGATTGTTAAATGCTGGCTCTTTTGCTTGAGTACCATAATGGTAGAATTAATTTAATCTTAAATATTGGTTTTATATATATCTTATGGACACAATTACTGTATTTGAGGGGTTTTATGGGAATACTTTCATTTCCATGGTTCCGATGGTACAGTTTTCGTAGAAGTCAAAGAAAAACAATCCTGCTTTGTTGCATCGATTTCTTTAGGTTTCAGTTCTCCTTATATGATTTACATTAGTAAAGCATAGGATGGCAGTTTCAGGAGATGAAGACACCCTTTGGAAATGATAATTTTGTTAGTTCTGCTCAACTGTTAAAAGTATGCTTATAGTTACTGAATGGTCTTATGGCTACTTTGTATTTCTTTATATGCTTTACTTCAGGAATAGGCCGCTGTTGCTGAAATAGACCAGCCAAAATGGTGGTAAAGAAGTATTCCCAATATGATTGACATACATTCTACTCAAGAATTCTTGAGTGCTTTAGGTCAAGCTGGAGAGAGCTGTGCATTATTTTGTAAACAATTGATTAAGTGATCCAGATAGGACTTCGTTCTGTCAACATAAGTCTTGCCGTGCATAGAATTTAATTTTGATTTTCTATTTAGCTTAACATCTAAAAGACTTTTCTTTATACAAATGACATTAGTAAAGTAATTGATCACTTACAGGCTTTGAAGTCCCCTTTTGATCACTTAAAGAAATTGATCACATTTCCAGATATTGATTACAATTTAAGGCTTTTTATCAGTAAATACCTTTTACAAACAATAATACCCTTCAGAAAACATAAGACACTTGGATGTCCAACAAAAAATTGAAGTCACCAAGTAATGCTCGCATTATCTATAGTTGCTAAGTTGTATAGCAAAGGCTAGACCCTTTTGACTAGTAGGCCCCTTTGGTGTGAATATTATGATTGAAGATGTTAATAACACCGAATTATGATCTGCTTGTTTGTGTGCTTTTTCTTATTGTCTTCCTGGTTCCTACTATACCATCACTGTATGATCTCAACTTTCTACACCACCTCTCACTTGGTTCTCACTATCCTTTAAAGGGAGAGGTGATGTTAGTGTTCATTATCAATGCAGCTTACTATTTCAGATTTGGTTTTATAATCAGATGTGAATTGTTGCTACTCGACATGCTTTACTTTATTGTATTTTGTGTATTGCATCTGCAGCTTTAGTCATTTCACCTTGCATCTGTTAGAGCATCGTTCATTTATTTTTGCTCTTCTTATTAGATCTTATTTGAGGAGATGAAGTCTTGGTTTCAGACTTGGCATTTCATTGATTTGTTTGCGGAATCCCAGCAAGCACAAGAGTTTTGTCTCTCTCAGGCAAGTCCTTCTTATCTTATGTGTTTCTTCTGTATCTGTATATGCCTGTTTGTATATTTGAGCTTCTGATCAATCAGTGATTAGATTTCTCTTTGTTTGGTTATGATTTGAAAGAGGTTTTCCAGATTGGTAGTATATATTGCCCAGTAATGCAGTCTTTCTCTCTCTCTCTCTGTCTTTTTTTTTTTTTCGGTGAATTCATTCTTTGTCCTTCTAAAAGTTCTGGGTTTGTTGTTTTAACATTTATTTTATGAACTGGTTCGCTTAGTCATGGGAATGTAATAACAGTAGTGTAATGAGTAGCAGAAATTGATCACTGATCCAAATGGAATATAGGTTTCTCCCCGAGCCTTACAAACCTTCATTTAAACCTACAGTCCAAGCAAAGTAGCATTTTCAAAACACTCTCAACTTCTCTATACTGCCAAACATACACATGAATGCATAGACATAAAAATAACAGTGTCAAGCCCTGATTGATTGATGTGTTCAATAAATTTCCAAAAGCAGAAAGGGAAAAATAAAGTTAAATATGAATTCCTAAAAGAAAAAAAATATTGGTACTTCAAAAACAACTTAGCGGACAGATTTTCAGAGTGCAGCATTGGTTTTCCAAAGCAGATGGTACCAAAATTAGATACACTTCGTTTGTTATAGGCTTAACACCCTATTATGGTCTTTTATTGGCTATATGAAAATATGAATGTGGATCTCAATTTTTCGTTTTTCTTTACCCTTTGTGAATTCATTCAATTAAATCACTCAACCTCTAAATATAGAATCATGTTGAGGCCTGCCGTTTGAATGATTTTATATATAGAGGAAATCAGTATGTAGTCTTTAATGGTATTGGTTAGTGTTCATTGTCACTATATAAATAAACATAATAATCTGTTTGTAGTTTTTTTATTGCACTTTATAAATTATATCATAGCATTTGTATTTTTGCTGTGATATATGGCATATAATGAATGATTGTATAAAAAAGCATTTGTATACATTTTATCAATATTGGAACACTATTTGTGAAACAATTTTTCTTGATTATTAAGCTTGCCTTTACTAATGCTTTGAGACAGGCAATAATACATGGTGAGCGAAATACTAATTGCCTTTGGATGGGTTGGACGACCTTTCGAAGTTCAAGTTTGAGGTCAAAAGCTTTTGTATCGTAACTTCACACAGTTTCTAGTGGTCTTTTTTTTTCTTCCTTCATTTTTTGGAAAATGTAAATAGATAAGTCTGGTTAAGATATCAACTTTTACCTGGGATTTCCACTTTTGTAATATGTAATTATACAAACATGGTGAAACCCTAGTTTTTGAAATGTGTAAATTTAATAAATGTTTAAAGCTTAGCAAGCAAACAAATCTGCGGCATCGTTCAGGAAAACTTACCTAGTAGTATGCTAAACTCGAGTTGTCATGGGACGAGCGCAAGGCTAAGATCTACTTTTCATCAAAGTTGAGTTCTTCTCCCTGAGGCAGTTTTTCAATAAACTCAGGTGTTGGTGGAAGTGGGGACATTATATAGTGTTGCTTAAAGTTCTCTAATCTTAGAAGAATCCAACTATACCTCTGTATATTTAATTCCTTAGGTTTCTTGTATGTATCATGTATTCATTAACTTACACAGTATTCTCAAACATTAATCATTTCAGATGCACAATTTACTGCACTTAACTCATAATACATTGCTATTATTTAGTCTTTAAATAATACACATAGTTGCTACTGAATAATCTCAATGGCTCGCACTTTAATTTTAGAGCCAAATTGATGATCTTTAAGGTATCTAACTCTCTTAAATCAATGGACGAACTGAATCTGTCTAATCTGAACTATATTAGCTTTAAGGCAGTTGTCAATGCCTTAACGATCATCAATTTGACTGAAATTTTGTAGAGATGATCTATACATTAGACCCTAAAAATTGAACGGTCAAGATATGGTTATGCGACCGAAAAGTGACCATAAATTCTAAAAGTGCATATTAATTTTAGAATGAGGCCTTACTCTGTATAGGATATGATATATAATATTTATCCAAAGTGAGGCCTTGCTCTGAAATTAAAGTGCAAGGTTAGAATTTAGGGTCACTTTTCGGTCTCATATCAACATCTCGACCGTTCAGTTTTTAGGTATTAATGTATAGATCATCTCTACAAAATTTAAGTCAAATTGATGATTTTTAAGGTATCTAACTCGCTTAAACCAATGGACGAATTGAATTTGTCTAACCTGAACCGTACTAGCTTTAAGGAAGTTGTTAGTGCCTTAGAGTCCAATGTTTTTTCTCCGGCTCTTTTCCAACGTTTTTTCTCCTGTTTTTTTTTTTCGTGGATGTCATCTATTCTCCAAATTTTCATTTTCCTTTTTTATTTCATAAAGAAAAGTGTAATCCAATTATAATTTTAGATTAGAAATATATAATGCCACGTCATTATCCACATCACTTGCTGTTGTGTTGACATCATTCAAGCAACGAATCCAGACCATTGAACATTTTAAAAATCTAATGGATCACAAGATGTGTCAAAATTTGTGTAAAATAAGATGTCCCTTGATCCGGACTCTATATATATATATATATATATATATATATATATATATATATATATAGAGTCTTTCTTGGCTAAGGATGTCCTTACCTTAGCTTAGGAACGGATTTCAAGTTTTTGACTACTTTTCGATCACATATTCACATCTTAACAGTTTAGTTTTTAGGTCATACTGTATAGATCATCTCTGCATAATTTCAGCCAAATTGATGATCGTTACGGCATTCAAAGCTGCAATTTACAATAATGAACACGAATGGTTCTGATTCGACAGATTCAGTCGTTCATTAGTTTAATCAAGTTTGATACCTTAACGATCATTAATTTGGCTGAAAATTTGCAGAAATGATCTATACATTAGGACCTAAAAATTGAACAGTTAAGATGTAAATATGTGATCGAAAAATGGTTAAAAACTGAAAAGCCGTTCCTAAGGCTAAGGTAAGGATATCCTTAGCCGTTCCTAAGGCTAAGGTAAGGATATCCAAACTGTCATGGGAATGGGATCTATAGGAGCTCTGGGCTTGTGACCATAGACAACTTCAAAGGGGATCATGCAATAGGGAAAATTGGATCCCACGACCTGATATGAGTACAAGGGAGCATAACATCAAAAGGGTTTAGATTGCTGCAAAGACTAAGGACCTTAAGCTTGAGTGACTATAACACTAATAATACTCAATGGCAAAATTTCTTTCCTATATTGCATTTTATTAGATGTCTTTAGGATATCCAAAGTTTCTAACAGTGACTATAAGAGTTCATTTTAAATGCTTTTTCTTGTTTTTTGTTTGTTTTTTATTTGCATGTAAGAAAGTTCGTGTTTGACGTTAAATTGTTAACATTTTTCCTTTTTTTCACTTTCCAGGTTACCTCGCATGTTTTTAGTACATACTGGGCTCTTACTGGTATTCGCTGGTTTAGTTATTTTCATGACTATCTCAGGCTTTGGTACCGGCGAGAGAGTTGGTACATTTATTGACGCCTTTTATGTGGCTTACTGTACGGTCTTCTCAGTTGGTTTCGGCGATATTTCTCCTCTGAAGTCTCTTACTCGGATTCTTTGTGATGTGCTGGGATTGGTGGTTAGACCTATTGTAGTGATGGTACACACTCATTTTTTGGGTCGGCTAGCATGCGAGTTGGAGCGGCGGATTTCATCTCGCTTTCTTATGAGATATTGAGTGTATTCAGCTCTTGGTATGATCTTGCTGACTCTATTTTTTGGGATGGCTAGCATTTATATCTTAGAGTGGCTGCACCTAGCTAGTGGATCTCCATCTCCATCTCCATCTCCTTCCACTATGTTACCTACTGATGCATACGCATGGGTCCTCTTTGTTGACATATTCCACCTCTCAGTTATGATGATGATTACCACTGGATTTGGAGATTTCGTCTTCACTACTGCATCTGGGAGAGCGTTTGCCATAGTATGGGTTCCTTTCTCTACTATAGTGTTTATGGTTGCGAGTACGTTCTTGGCTCAGACTTTTTTGTTCTATCTTGCACCTATCATTGGAGGTATTTACTTATTTCAGTTTTCTAAATCATGCATTTCTTATAGCTTACTTGAGGTGTTTTCTTCAACTTTCTTATACACTATTTGATGTTGCTATAGGTTACAGCTTGCCCCAGGGGATCCATCGTCACTGATGAGCATGGAGGATCCAGTTTCGTCATTCTTGGATACATTTGTCATGTTGATGATAGTATTAGTATTTCTTTCCGGACAGATACAGTGTTAGTAGTGTTTATGGATATATAGTGCCACATATAATTCAGGTTTTGGTCTTAAAGAGTCATCCTTTTTAGTGGTTTTGTTTACTTGGGTTTAGAGCAGCTTTCGTGGTTTAGGCTGGTGTTCTTTTAAATTTGATTTCTAGTTGGAGGATTTGGTTGGGACTGCAGTGACTTCGGCTTCTTTGTTTGCATGTCCAAGTCACATAAGGTATAGAATTTGACTGATAGGACCTGGACTTTGGTGTTTTTGATCCAAGACAACAAAATTAGTATTTTGGCATACCAAATATAGGTGTGAACTTAGAAAAGTCCTTCATGATTACAGTTCTCTATAAGGAATTTTGCAATACACCCACTGATGTTTGAGGTAAAGCTGTTTAAATTTTTATGTTCCATTGGTATTCCAATTCTAATATTACTCTTATTCGTCCAAGCTCAAAAGTACATTTGTTATTTTTATGTTCGTAGTGTACAATTATGCCTCGCCCTTTGCAAGTTGATGACATGCTCTAAATTCTGCCCGTTTTTTTTTTTTTTTGTTGCAAGCTATGTGTATCAATTGAAATGATCCTATGAACACCTGATGGCTTCCAATTTTGTGGTGTTTTCATACGTCTTTGTCGGCATTGCAAGTATGTGACAAGTGTAGTAGCTCTACTGGTTATAAAAGAGTACACATATTTTAGCTTATAAAGTTTGTATTTCCATTTTATTATCAGTTGTTTTATTCTGCTTGGAGATCTGGATGAAGTTTAATGGATATTGTTATCTAAAGCTTTATCCTTTCCTTTTTTGGTAGGTTTTGGAATTTGGTTTGTTCATACCTAAGAATTTGGACTCAGTAATTGGAGAACCGGGGAAGAAAGAAACAAATAGCTGGTTATTTTATCATTTCTTCGTTTGTTTAAAATCTTTCCACCTTCATATATACTATGCCGTGTCATTTGACTTTTGAGAAGAGCGGGGGGCGTGGCGCTGGCGTTTGGGGGTGAGTCAAGCTGGTTCTTTGTATTAGGTTGTTGCTGCTCGTTCGCTCCATCAATCAGTTTGCTTCAGTCCACTGTCTCTGTTTCAAAGCAGGCTATTCATGGAGCAAGCCATGAGCGAGTGGCCAAATTACACGTTGAGGAGGAAGAAGCAATGGTTGGAGAACAACCACGACAACAAGTTTAGTTAGATTCACCATTTTTTGAATGGAGTACTTCAGCTGATCAAACATCGTTCTTACCATCCTAAGCCAGTTTTGGACACTACTGAAGTCAAACATGTAAAAAAAGTTCCATGGTTCGAACTCGTTGAGTGAAATCCAAAGTGAATGTCTATGTACTTAGAAATGAGTTGGAATATTCCGATTAATCAGTGATATAGAGTTATATCGCTTTGATTAAGAATCAAATCCTTTTTCAGTTTTATTTGTCCGGTGCAATTTAAACAATTTTAGAGGCAGAAAACTTTTGCTTCTTGGGTGTATTCAATTAAGAGTTTATAGGATTGTTTTGTATTTTAGGAGTCCTTTAAAATCTTGCGGTATTCAATCAAGATTTTAAAAAGTCCTTTTAAATCTGATGGTATTCAAAAGCCTAACGATTTTGAAAGATTTTATTAGGTGCTTGATTTTGTTGGATTTTAGGGTGCTTGGCACAAATACCAAACCCTACCAGAAATCCACCCCCTAGACATGAGATTTTGCCGTCTTCTATTTTTTTTTCCTCTCACTCTGAGGATGAAAAGACGTCAAAGAGAGAAGAAGACGACGAACTGACCTCAACCTGTGAATCTTTGTGGAAATCATCACTTGTTAAAAAGGTATTTTTGATACGCATATTCAATGTTGATTGCAATGGTTTTGCCTATTAATTTGAGCAGGTTAGAACGTTTATGCAGACATATTATTCTTCTTTTTGACACTGAAAGAACGTTTTTATTTGATTTGCTCAAGGATTTCATGCACCTAGATTACGTATTATGTTGGATTCTGCATATTTGGTTTGATATTGGTGGTTGAAATATGTTAGCCAAATAGCCACCCTCAAGTATAAGGGGTACAAGTAATAGTATAGCGATTTAAGAAAGGTTGTCGAACCCACGAGGATTGGATTCCTTTCACTAGCTAGGGTGTTAACGTAAGGAGAGCTAGAATATGCATATGTACAATCACAAACCTAAATTCACAAGAAATCTAGGCTCATGGTGAGTGTGTGCATTGTGGTGGTAGTGAGATTCTTTGTTGGATAGAGTGGTGACCCAAATTAAATTAAATGCTCAAATGTAAACTACTCTAAACTAAACTAGTAATATAATGGATGAAGTTAGGGGTTGGATTGTCTACCAGTAACCTCCCTTGTGAGTATTGAAGTTCAAATACAAGTGATGCTATTCTAATTTCCCAATTACCCTATTTGCATCCGGATAAGACTACAAAGGCTTAAACTCCTTTAATGTTATCAATTCCAACCGGATAAGTCTAGAATTACCTACGTACCTAAGAACAATTCATATTACCGGTTAAGTCTCAATTCATTGTTCCTAGATGCATAAAGCTTTGAGTTTAGATAATCATGTAAGCAAATCAATCCTAGATCTAGGTGATTTTAACTCAGAACCTCCATATGCACATAGAGGATGCTATCATGCTATCAATGCTCAAGGTTAACTACTTCCTAAACATTTTTTCATGAGATGACAAACACAACACATTCAAAGTAGTTAAATTTGAATGAATTAATGCATTCACTTCTTGAATTAGCATATGAAGATGAAAATCACAAATAACATCAAATGTAAATTAAAACATCAATTCATACAAGTTTGGCTAGGGCTTTCAACCCTAGCCCCAACAAAGTAACTACTCACTCATAGTCATACAAATTGGCATCAAATCTATATTCTCCTTCATTTTTCTCCTTCAATGCTCCTTGAATCCTCCTTGATGGTGGAATGGATGGATAATGAACTGCTTGATGGTGATGATGAATGGTGTTTGGCTCCAAAACCAGTCTGGTACAAACTGTCACTTTTGAGTGGGTGAGCGTGCCAACACCATGGGGTGCAGTCGTCGGGGGATCCCTTGACCTGACTTCTTGATCAAACGTTGTGGACGAGGAGAGCACCAACCTCGTCAGAAGGTTCTTTTCTCTGCCTTCCGGAAAAGGACTTCTTGCCTTATGGATAAGGGCTTTGGTTGTGGTCTCTTGCGTCACCGAATAGATACTCAACATTGTACGTTGAGTAGAGCAATCACTAGGAAGTTGAGAGAAAGCACGGGTTTGCTAAAGCTTATCTTTAGCTTCGCTGGGTTGCGAGGGCGTTACCCTTGCTTTGCTGGTTTGCAACGAGGTTGCAGGTAGGTTTGCTCCGGAAAGGCTTTAATAATTTGTTTGATTGATTGAAGAGTTGTCTGTAATTAATCCTTGAAACCTGGTATTTATACCTAGGTTTTCGACTGCTCCTTGCCATAGAAGGATTATTGATTGAAGTTTCCTATTCAATCTCCGCTACTTACCTCCAATAAGGGCTCGTTTTCCTTATGGATCACAGAATGGGTGAAGCTGTAACCCAAATGATTTCTTTCTAGTTGAATATGATGTTCTAGAGTTGGTGTTGTTAATCAAGCACTTGACTTTTTAATCAAACTACACTTTAACTAGAATGATATTGGGCACTATTTAGCTCAGCTAGAAAATTTTCTATATAGATTTATTCTTCTTCCATACCAGACTGTGCAATGTGTTTTGAATTGTCCATGTTTAACATTGGATAATATCTGGGAATGATGAAATATGCTCGTTTTAGCGAAGTAAATGAGTGTATATGGTGGCTGTGGATTGGTATTTGGATTCTGCAGATATTGGAACCTATCAATATTAGTATGCACAAGATTGAAGCTTGTTGCTCAATTTTACTGTTAAATGCCTAGGAACTCAGTTGGTTTGATTAGGAGTGGATGCCCGCAGGTCTAGCTATGTCATTTCTGCAATGTTTGTGATTGGTGGGTGATAGGGGAAAAAGAAAAGTATGCACTCATTTTGCTCGTTCATAGAAGATGCAATTACATAACACAAGTCCATTCTGTCTCCAGTTGAAGTAAAATTAGTATGTCATGAGTAATTTGTGTTTAATTACTCTTTGAAAATCTCTGATAAGGAAGGGTGCCCCAAGAGCTTATCTTAAGGTGTTCTTTCACATCAGTTTGGGACATTTGAAATATGATATGGTCATGTTGCCTGTTGGTCAAAATATGAATTGGGCCAAACAAAATGCAAGGATTTGAAATGCTCTTCACATTTGGTACATAAAAGAGAACTCAAAAAAATAATAATAATAAATAATAAATAAGCAACCATTTTGAAATGGCTAGTGAAGGCAAGAAATTGTCGTTTAATCTTGTAAAAATATGCCCTATGCTCTATGGTAGGCTACTAATTATGGTTTGCCTTTCTCTACTCTCTCGTTTCCATAAGTTGAACCGAAGACTTCCCTAAATGAGGAGAGGTATGGTCTGCCAAGGCCAATGTAGTTGTTATTCTCTATTGCCTAGTGTGTCTGCTATGCTTAAATGAAGATCTGTTTTTTGACTGTTGACTGCATTGTTGATTTATCTTGTTTCCCCTGTTTTTCTTTGTTACTTGGTATTGTTTCCAAACTTAGGACCTAGATGTTTGGAGCACCTTGTTTTGTTGCCTTGGTCTCATTGCTTTATCCGGCCACTCTCCAGTGAGCTCCTGTTACATACTTTCATTCTCTTCACTTATACACCATTTTACAGAGGTCAGCTATCTAATCGGTGCTGATTGCTATTAGGATTGTTCTGGTTGTTGGAACAGAGATGCTTGGGATTTACAAAGGATATTTCAATTTTCACACATGGTACAAAAAGATTAGATTTTGACCAGAATCTTCAATTTGGTGTTGTATGCTATAAATTTGATGCAAGATGGAATTGGCAAAGTTTAGTTGAATTTCGTTGTTCCGATTTTGATTTCATGTGTAAACATTAGCGTTATCTGCTTGAGCTTAAATGTTACTGGACTTGCTGTACCCTTGTAGATGCTAATGTAATGTTGCTTTGAAAGAGTCTGGAAAAATAAGGGTATTGTTGAAAATGGTGCAAGGTTTGCTAGTGAGCACTCTGGCTACGTTGCGTAGCAGTTGTACGTTGAAGTGTTATTGCATAAGTGCCTGTGTTCATTTTGTAAACTTTGTTGGTTTTCTTGTACTCCAGTTGCTGAGGAGAATCAGACATCAGACATTCCCCCTATGAGTAGTTTGTTTACTGTTAACCAAGCAACAACGTGAGAAGTGCTACAGGCCGCGACATGAAATACCACTTGATGAGGGGCCTAGAGGTGATGCTTAGACAAATGCCAGCATTTAGCAACAGACCTTGTATTACATACTGATTTACATAGATCCTATGAATATACGTCGTCGTTTTTCCCCTTCCTAGACCATACTCCTTAGAATGTGGATAAACGATTAAACAGATCAGAGAACCTATCTATTTGTTATTTTATTTGTACTCAATGAAGCCTCTTTGGTGAAATTTTCTTCACAATCTAATGCTTGAAAATGAAAAGAAAGGGAAATAAATGTCCGGGAATATGCTTTTAAATTGATTGTGGGTGTCCACATGGCTATTTAAGTTTTGTGGTTGCTTGTTTATCCATATATAAGCCATTGTGGATGTCTTATGGCATGCCGTTCCTCTTCAATCTCATAAGCATGCAGTACATAATCGTTAAAGTTACATCGTTTTTTTTTTTTTTTTTTTTTGACAATGCAATGTTGAGGTAGCAGAAAAAGTACCTACTCTTAACTCTGAAGCCTTCAAACTTCAAAATATTTTCCACTCATTTGGATCATGGATGCTGGTTCATGTACATGAAATGATTATCCGCTCCCAGATAATATTAAGGCTCACACGTACAGATCATCTTGTTGACATCCTAAAATCCAAACAAATCTTGTTAATACAATACATTAGAATATGTCTAAATCCATATAGAATTAAAATAATCCGTGGATTCTGCAAAATCCATGAGAATCCTTGGATTATTAAAAATCAGATAGAATCATTTAAAATCTAGATTGAATACACCCCCCTTAAGTGTTTCAATATACCCCAAAACAAATGGGGAAGAACCATGACTTTGAGTCTTCCTCATACAGGTACGCAGCCGATATGTCTATGACCTGAAAATTTTATAATCACATGAGTTTACCATATGAATGCTATCGAGAGCACAGCCTAATTGTTACAACAACATCAATGAAATACCTTGTGCAAAAGTGGAAATGTTGGTCTAAGACATTGCAATTCACCATAAGACACACCAATATCTCCTTATCGGGCTACTTCCCTGCATACATATATATAGACCAAATCACTATACCACACACGCAACTTTATATAACATTTGCCATCCACGTCTTACATGCATCTTTTCAATCAAAGTGAAAAGTTCAAAGAGAAATCTCTAACAAGTTTGAATTTCAAAATTCGGTATAGTCTTCCCATCCATTGTCATTTTGACTCCTATTCCAAAAAATCGACCAATATAATTTCAGGACTTCAAGCACATGTTTGTGACAAAGCTAGCAACTCCAATAAGTAGCTCACATATTTTTCGGTGCACATATTATTTGTAGGCTGATCACACTTTATTCTAGCACATGGTTCCGCTTAAGGCAGCGGTCACTTATTTGGACACGTTACTTTCTCAAGATTAAATATACATGTAAGATGAAACAATAATATGCAGATCTAATCTAAGCCAATGTCAGGCCAAAAATACATGTACTTTTAAGTAGAGGCAATAGCCAATTTCCATTTCTCCTAAAAAAAAAAATAAAAAAATAGTATTTCAAAAGAAAATAAAAAATACAGTTGGAAATTCGAGATTTTTGGGTAAATACATGTTTGTAAAGCGAACATTTTTGTTGTCGTTTTGTTTAATTTTACTTGTTATAGTTAACATTTACATTACCTGGGATCATCAACTCCGTTGTCTCCCTTGTCAAATAGGAATTTCAACATCTTTGAGTCCTATGAAAGATTTCTCATTGACGGAAATCTGTCATCGTTTTTGTTTTTAACCTTTGAGTCGTTGAAGCCCGTCAAAGTTTTTTTGTCGGCCGATTCTGTCACCTTCTCATGTGTCATATGATCAACCTGTGCAAATACAATCAAATGATAACACATGGTTACTACAAAATTGTTCTGCCAAACAATTAAAATTTGCCTCCTATTAGTTACCTTCTCGTGTGGAACTTTGTTAGAAATTTTCATGTGCAGAAGGCCATCAGTAGCTATTGGGGTGCATGGACATAACTTTCTCGATTCCTTCTCCTTAGTGATGTTTGTCCACAAATTATGGCCATCTATTTCCTCCTTGAATTCTAGTACCTTTTCCGCTACCTGAGGCATAGTGTTTAAACTTGTTGTCTTCAGAACTTTAATAACATTGACAACAATAGATTCCACAGCACCAACCTTCATGTCAGATAAGGACTGTTCAATTTCACAGATTTTCTTTCTCAGACTCTCTATGTTGGGCTCCAAACACCGCAACATTGAACAAAGGTTCCTATTATCATATTTCACACAAGCTACTTCGGACTTCACCAGCGAAATACCTTCAAACAGTGTACAGCGAAATACCTTCAAACAGGGTACACTGCAATCCGATCCTACCATCAACCCATTCAGCAGTCTCTACGTTATTGGTATAATACCTTTCTGTCAGATTAGTTGATCTATTCGGGCTTTGTGTGAATTTTCTTCTCTTATTACAGTTGCCATCATAGTCCATAAAACCCTTGCTCCACCCCATCAGCAAACTGCCCAAATGTCCGTAAATCAGTTCCTCTGAATACCTATGCATGTATAATATCTATGTTAATAAAGCACAATACCGGGCCGAAAACACCAATGTCGGCAAGTAAATCCACAAAAAAAAAAAATTGATGCTCTATAAACAAATTTCATCTACCTTTTTTATTATCATAACAGAAAAAAAATGAAATAAATTGTTTCAACAATTGAATGATGCACTAAACATTCGTATTGTTTGACTATATTATGGGTGTTGCCGAACTAGACTCTACTCATCTACCTAGACTCTTGCTTAATAAATACAATTGGCAGCCAACAAGTCATTCCACTAAAGGCAAACTTCAAAGTACAAAATGGTATATATAACAACCAATTTCAGCAGCAACTACTCTAATCAACACATCAAGTATACAAAAATCACAAAAGAGAAAAATTGCGCAAGCATCAAGGGACTACTCTAATCAACCCATGCAAGCATCAAAGAACTGCCAATGTACCTCAGCCAGTAAAACTTGCTCAGAATTTATGTTTTTGCCAAATGTGTTTTGTTATGACTCGGGCACTTAAAAGCTGTCTTGCCAAGGCAACTCCAGCATTAACAGAGACTCTTACCAAACTAGCAAACACAAAATTACAAAGTATTAATAATTATAGTTTAGGCACACCAAGCTTACTCCAGAAACCAAGCCATGTATAATTTCATTACCTTGGGACCAAATCATGCAAAGTACGATTAATCCACATGAGAGGATGGCCATGAAAAACTGAACAGGGAAAAACAAAAAGAGTTTTGTTGGTTTTTTCTGTTGTGAGATAATGACCCAGCACTAGCAATCATCACAAAAAGAAAATTCTTGCCCAGTTTTATTCGCACAAATTAGGGCAGCATTTAGAGATAAACAGAAGACCGGTTCATGGATTTTTGAATAAGTTGCATCAACACGCAACCAGGTAAAAATCTAACAAAACGACGTCTTCTTTCTATTTAATAATCATTCTCTATTATTCAGCCAGCAAGGTCATTCGGAATTAATTTACTAAAGTTTCTTGTAACCAATATAGACGTTTTTTATACATCAGCAATAGAACTGATAGAACTTATATTGCTAGTAGTACCATGATAGTTGCAGATACCACTTGAATATTTGAAAATATATTATTTTTGTGGATTTCTTTCTTTGTTTTAAACTAAATATTTTCTTATATTGTCTATAATAATGTATTATTATAATATTTTCGGGAAAGGCTTGAGGCACTCGCCTCGCGAGGCTCTAACAAGTCGCCTTCTCCTTCACTTTCGCATTTGAAAACATTGGTCTTCAGAAGTAATAAATCCTCTGCCTATTTTCTTTGCAGCATAAGCAAGCATTTGTTCCCCATTAGCTTCATATTTCGTCAACATATCACTTAGTGGAGGAAATTCTGCCAAAATTACACCTTGTAAATGACCAAATCTAAACTAGGAAATTAGATTTTAATAATAAATGAGTATTCATGTGATTGACCCCATTAACATTGAATAAAGAGAAGGGATGATGGTAAAACAAAAAAATCAGATAAACAGATAGTTGGTCGGTTTTAAAGACCAGATTACAAAATTCATCTGTTCATGGCATGCTAGAGCTCAAATTTGTAGAACTGTGAAAATCTTATATTGGACATCATACACACACGCATATATATATATATATATATATATATATATATGTTGGAAACACAATCATTATTTCTAGACCTATATATAAGAGAGAATACCAAGCTTCACTCCAACCAAGAGTGAATTATCATATTATAATTCAGACCGTTGACATGCAATCCTAATACATTTTATTTTTAGGGAGTTATCAACTTCAAATACAAATGATAACCAGAGCAAGAAACAAGTGTCAAAGAACTATTACAGAAGGGTTTCATAGTTTAATAATGGAAGTGCTCTGTTTTCTGAAATATATGAATTCACTCAATCACAATCCATAAACTCTAGACTCTGAACCCCATAATATAAAGCATGTGACTAGAGGACTGAGCACAGGCACATACAGATTATGTGGTAAGAACCTTCATTCACACAAGAGATGTCGAAATCACTCAAAATATGCAGTTATGCACACCTTAGTAATGCAATAGACAATCATAACAAGTGAAACTTGTTGATTTGCGCCTTCAGTAAGGTGGAAACTCTCAATGTAATTTGGGCTGAGATTAAACAATACAAGAAAATTAGAGAATTGGTGAAGATGCTACGCTCAAGAATACCAGTTCATGTTTTGCTATCAGTCTGACAAAATGGTGGAGATCCTGACTGGAAGCATCAGACTTGAGTGATGCAGGGCTGGCTGCACCTGTTGTGTCAGAATATGCAGACCATTCTAATGGGTCAAAGAACCTACCTTTAAGGGTATAAGTTGTGCGCTAAAGAGGAAATTTTATATGATGAAAGGAAACTATAGGAATCTAATATGTTTGACAGCCTTTCAGCATGACCCAGCAACAAAAACAAAATTCTTGCGCGGGCGGCAAAGGATGTTGTTTCATTTCGACCAATTTATTTATATATAAGACAAAAGATGATAAGTATTGAAATAGAGACACGCGAAATTCAGAAGACCTCCCACAATCTCTCCGCCCGCCCTTAAGGAATACAAACACAAACATAACTTCTTTTGGTTAAGCGCCTGCGTTACCTCAAGCTGCTCCGATGAATTGGCGACCAAATCCACTTGCTTAATCACTTTCGTAAGGCTCTCGTGGATACAATTCAAATTCTAAATTACAAACAGAATTGAACTTGGCTGCAGGAACCAGAACGAAATTGCATTAGCCGGCTACAATCGATCAATGGTGACTACCACGCTGCCTGCCAGTACCCATGCACTGACAGTGCATCGAATACACTCCCGTGTATTTAGCTGACAAAACAACACGCGCTTGTCAGCCATATAACACTTCCGATTGAGGAAGATATATGGCCCCTTTATAGAATCAAAAGAATTCACCGCCAGCTGTAACGGCAATGACGGTCCTCTTGCCACAGATGACTGCAGTCTAGGGCCTGGCGAAGTGAATAACAGAACAAAGAAGGCTGCTGCTGATGGCATAACGTTGTTAGTCAAATTGTTAAAAACTAAAAATGCATGCTGTTGTGTTTTTGAAGCTGATATAATACTCGTATCCGATGATTATTAGATAGTTTGAAATGGAAATATGTGGGTCAATTTGAAACTATCAGTTTCATAATTTTTCTTATCATCTAAAAATCATTTTTGACTCATCAACTTGGGTTAGATCACTTAGATGAATGACCCTCAAGTTCACTGTTGCTAGAAAACAGTCTGGTGCCTTCGCCCTTCTGAATAGAAATTTAGCATATCGGATAGAACCTAATCAGAATTTTACAAAAATAATCTGAAATAAAGCAGTTGCTATGCTCATACTAATTTCTTTCACTGCTGAGAACACCTAAGCTTGCTCTTCAGGAATCAATATACAGTAATTACCTAATTGAAGACTGCAATAATGATGAAGTATAGAACCGAAACCAATCATCACCACCATTATATTTCTGAATGAATTTATTTTTCTTTTGAACTGACGAAACTAATGTATAGAACCCAAACCCAGAAAAATAATCCAAAGTAACAAATTGGAAAACACAATTAATTAAAGAACACAAAAAAGGTTATCCAAGAATCAAAATTTGCAGATAAAGCAAATAAAGATTTCACCTCAGATCTACATGCTATTATCTCCTCCTCAAGAGTTGGACAAGCTTCACATCACGGAAAATTCCAAGTCCAAGAGACTTGCACTGGGAAGAAACCAGCAAGCTAAGCAAAGCAGTCGAAACGCTTATGGTATAATCCAGAATTACACAACAAACAACAACGTTTACAACACCATTCAAAAAGGTTATCCAAGACAAAGTAAATAAAGTTTTCACCTCAGACCTACATCTTATTATCTCTTCCTCAAGACTTTGACACTTCACATCACGGAAAATTCCCAGTCCAAGAGACTTGCACTGGGAAGAAACCAACAAGCCAAGCAAAGCAGTTGAAGCTCTAAGGTATAATCCAGAATTACACAACAACAACGTTTACAACAACATTCAAGAAGATTAGATTATCACCAGGTTGAAGATGAAGAAAAGAGAGAGGAAGACTAGGCCACTCCCTCTCAAGGAGAAATGCCAAGGGTCTATTATTTGGTTGAGCAGAAATGGGCCATTACTCGCTTGGGAGGGAGAAGCCCAATGATTCAAGCAAAAAGACGATAAGAAATTGAGAGGAAAGATAAATGGCACTAGCTGAAACCAGTAGATAACCAATGTTTACAGTGATTAAAAAACATTTAATAATATTTTTACTCAACTACGTATCTAATAATATAGCAAGTCAGTATCTCATTCAGCCTCAGCTATCAACCTGAAAGCTAATACGAGCATCCGCAGGGAGTAGTATACAAGTATAACATGGCATCTTCAGAAATAAAGTTCTCCACTGTTCAATAAACCAAATTGCTATACCCGTTTCTTTTTGTTATCTCAATTACTTGTTCGTGTGGTGATGCAGTAAAAGGGGTTCTACGACTAACTCAAACCAAACCACATAGACACATCTCCGCATCTTTCAATGTTCTAATTCTCATGATTCTACACTCACTAAATGCTAGAAGAGTACGACTTCTCTTAAATTCAATCCAGACTAATTTTATCCCTCTGGAAGATGACTTTTCTTTCAGGATCAATCGCAGATCTAATTTATAACACAAGGAGCTTTTCTTTATTTGAAAACTGTTTACCCTGCCACCTTGATAAACAGATTATAAGGGGCAGTCACATGCAAAGACATACATAATTAACCTAGAACGTTCTGTAACAAAGCTTATTTTATAAAGGTTCTGCTTTTCAACAGTGATTTTAAATTTATAATAATTTTTTAATGCATTTAGACAGTATCTTCCTTGAAAGGCTCTTACCTATTTTGCACTATGTCTTCAAATGAACTCCTCGCAGAATGTATTAAAAATAGCATCACTTCAAATAGTTGCCAAACGCCCAAACGAAACTTAAAATCAGCTGAAATGAATAGTTCACATGCAGTGTTCATGCAACTAAACCTTGTCAATACGAATAAGATATAAATAACTCATGTCTACAAGAGAGACTTCAAAATTTCTAGACAATTATTACCTGAAAAAGCAAGATAGTAATTTGAAACCCCAGACACAAGCAAGAAGTCCATCATCTTCAATCTAGTCCCTGAATAACCACAATTACCGAGAAACAAAAAAATCTCCTGAACATGTGCTATTCACATACAAAATTCATACAGGGAGACAGGGAGAAAGAGAGACTAGTTTATGCAATGCCTCAAGGGCGAAGGCAAATTCAAGAAGAGTATCCTTGGATATAATTCAATTTATTCAGCATACATAAGAAAAGCCAACCAAGAACACCAATCCCTCCACCCTGCAATACTTCTATGTACAATCAGGGTAAACAAACTAAAAGTCCTAAATTTTAATTTTATGACTCATGAGAAAGTTCAACGTTCTAAATGTCCTCCTTGTGTTCTCTTCCATCTAGAGTCAACATATCCCAAATAGGTCCTCATCCTTTTATGTTATGATGAAGTCCCAAAGCTTCTCTCTTATTGAGGGTTCGCCAGGATGTTCAGACTCGTTGTCCACTCTTCCTCCTACAGGATGTTTACGCTTCTCCAGTGAAAGAAAAGGCACATCCGAAGTCAGCTATGCCACTTTCAAAAACCAACTTCTCAGTTCTTGAAAAAACCAAAAACATTTACAATGAGAAAGAGAGAAACAGCAGATATTCAAGAATGTCTCCAAAAATAAATAATGATACAACAGTGATTGTGCACAAAATATATCACCTTAGGATCTAAGAGAACTATTGGACTTCGTCTCTTTTCCTATGAAGAAGCTAAAAATGTTTGATATTGCAGCAGAAATTGGAGACATAAAATCAACCCCGGCAAACATCTGTTTAGAGCAGAACTCGGTTGTACGTAGAACAAAATGCACATACTTTTTTAACATTTTACAATCATCATCGTCACTCTTGAGCAGTGGCGGATCTAGGATTTGAAAATAGGGAGGGCTACATATTTATGTGTCCTTTTGGGCGAAGCCCAAAATTTTTTTTTGAGTACAATAATGCACAGGTGTGCGAATGCAAGAATGGGGAGATGAGAACTTGAGAGTTCAAGTGTTCAAAGATTGAATTTAGTCCGTAATTTAGGCCTTTTTGCGAAGAAGAAGAATGAGAATTTGTGATGGACGGAGAGAATGGAAGAGCTAGAGAGGAGTTTAACTTCGATAATTTGAGAGTTCGGGTGGTTTCGTTAAACAAACATACATATAAACAAAAAATATACATCACATATATAGTTTTTTTTTTCAACCCAAAAGTTTGTTATGAATATAAAGCCATGGATAGGACGAAATAGTTAGCAAATAAACCCAAGCCCAATCTGCAAAGTTAACTCTATAAACTTGAATTGATTACTCGACATTCGAATGAGGCCAACCTCCTGGCCGAGATATTGAGATAGCACAACAATTGATAAAATGATAAGTATTGAAATCAATTAAACCCACAACAATTGCACAGCAGAAAGAAGACCCATTGATCGACCTTGATAAGTTTTGAAATCATTTAAACCCACTTACCCACGTCAATTAAACATTTAAACCCACATCAATTAAAGTATACATCTATTTTTTTTTTTAAGCCTAAAAATCTCGGACGGGCTCCAGCCCGCCCAAGCTTCTACTTGGATCCGCCCATGCTCTTGAGTGTTTTAATGTATGCATCATAGTGGACTCGGAGGCAAGGCTTCACATCATCAGTGATTTTTGAATTTTTCCGACAAGTCTCAAGAAAAGCAATTAAATTGTCCCATTTCTCATCTATCTCTGACTGTAGCTTGTCCAGATAATCTCTCTCTGCTTCTGCTTCTGACCAATTAATTTTCTTTCCTAATTCAGCATGCAATCTATCAAACCTGCCACTGGCATTGGCTATTTGTGCTCCCTTATAAGCGAATTCACGATCTCGGTTAGCATTAAATTCATCCAATGCCTTCTTGACCTGACAAAAAAAAGGCTAGGCATCAAACCAGAAACTAAAATAAAACTTGAGACATATTGAAGCATATCTAGCATCAGAAATTGCAGGTGGGAATGAGTAAACTAGCATGTCGACAGTAATATATACATTTTTATCAGCCTACATATGAAGTATGGAGCTCCCAAATCATATTGAGATCTACCAAATAGGTTACCTGACGCACACTCTGCCTCTTGGCCTGCAAGGCCTCCTTGAGTGTCTTCTTTTTTTCTTCAAATTCAGAAGTCGCACGCGAATTCGCTTCTATTTCAACTCTGAGTTCTTCTTGTAGTTCTTTTATTTTCCTCTCCTTGATCCTCCATAACTCTCTCTCTTTCAAGAGCTGCTTCCTTAGGAGTCGGCATTCAGAAAGCTGACAGATTTTGCAGTACCACCGGTTGTTAGAATGCAATGCATAATAATAATAATAATAATAATAATAATAATAATAATAATAATAATAATAATAATAATAATAATAATAATGATGATATGTAGTAGTAATATTAGAGAATACATTAGCAATATTAGTGCAAACCTTCTCTTTGAGCTTCAAAACCTTTTCGGCCTCCATGGTGCCTGCCTCACTTGACATCCTTCCCCTAGACTGAACTTGATCCGAATTCCAATATTACCCCTAAACTAAATTGCTATGCCCGTTTCTTTTTGTTATCTCAATTACCTGATCATGTAGTGTGATGAAGTAATAGGGGTACTACGACTAAAACTGTTTATGAATCTCTGCATCTTTCTATGTCCTAATTCTCATGATTTTTCACTCGCTAAACGCTAGTAGAGTACGACTCCTCTTTCAGGTGTAGAATAGCTATAAATCTTATGTAATTATGATTCTTATTTATTTAGGTTATCATGTAATTATAGGAATGATTGTTTCCTATTAGGGTTAGACTACTCCTCTTGTCCTTGTATATATACCCCTTTGTGGGATGAATAGAATTATTATTGAAAACCCTAAATCAAAGTATTCTTTTCTACTTGGTATCAGAGCAGGTTCAATCCTTTGAACTTGCCTGCATCCTTTGAATCCTGAATCCTGAATCCCAAAGCACACCACAAACCGCTGCGTACCACCACCATTAAAATCAAGCCATCCCCGAATTTTTCTGAAACCCTAGAAAAACCAAACCTGAAAAAAAAAATCAAACAAACCCCAAATTCCTCAATGGCCGGACCTGCAATTGAAGGCGAACAGTCAAATCCCGAGAAGACAATGGTGTCATCCTCACCGATCATCCATCACCACTACACCACCCAACAAGACAACTCTGCTTTCCCCACAAGTGTTGTCTTGAATGAATCCAACTACACCATATGGGCTCCTTTTATGAGAATGCGCATTGGAGCACGAGGGAAGGTTGGTTATCTGACCGGAGTAAAGGCTGAACCCGCCATGAATTCTGCAGAGTATGAAGCTTGGGCCACGGACAATGAAAAGGTGAAAAGTTGGCTAATTGACTCCATGGAATCCTCTCTCATGAACAGGTATATTCGTCTTCCTACTGCGAAAGATATTTGGGAAGCTGTAGAGAAAACCTTTTATGATGATTCTGATGAAACCCGAATCTTTGAGTTGAATAAAAAGTGTTTTGAAGCAAAGCAGAATGGAAGGCCCATTCCGACCTACTACAATGAGTTAGTGGCAATGTTCCAGGAGATTGATCAAAGGGTGGCCTCTCAACATGATAATGTTGCAGCTGTTGTTCAAGAAACTTCAGCAATGTCCCGGATGCGTGTTCACTTATTTTTGAGTGGACTTGACCCAGAGTATGATCAGGTGCGTGGAGAAATCCTACGCAAGGAGCCTAAATTCTCCTTGGAGCAGAGCTATGCTTACATTCGCAAGGTGCAATCAGAGAAACAAGCTATGGGGCGTTCGGTACCTACCGAATCTTCTGTTATGGCCGTTCAACGCCGACCAGGTCCTCCTCCAGGCTTCTCAGGTCCTTCTCCACGCCGTCCTCATGACAAACCAAACCCATACGCAAACAAAAAATGTGTTGTCTGTGGGGAAGTAGGTCATACCAAGGAGCGGTGCTATGAAGTGATTGGCTACCCTGATTGGTGGGACTTCACCAGGAAACCTCGAAAGAATCAGGGCAAGGCGGCTATTGCTACTACAGAGGAAGAGCATCTCAACAATGCCTCCGCTAATGTAGCGCAGTCAGGTATGAAGGGTAAGGCTACTTTGAATAATACATGGATAATTGATACAGGTGCATCTGATCATATGACCAATGACCCTAGTCTTGTGAAAAACCTTAAACGTTCCTCTCAAAATATTGTCTCTACTGCTGATGGTACTCCAACTCCGGTCATCGGAGAAGGTTCTATTGTTGTATCTGATACCTTAACCCTTGAATCTGTCCTAGTTGTTCCCTCACTAGCTTATAATCTCCTATCTGTTGGTCAGATTATTTTAGCACTTGCATGTATTGTGACCTTCTATCCATCTTTCTGTGTGTATCAGGACATTCTGACTCGGCGGATTCTTGGTTATGGTGTTAGAAGGGGAAAATTATACTACCTGGATCTGACAGAGACTGGAGAAAACCAGAAGAATCTTTTGGGGCAAGCTAATCAGATTAATGGGGTAGAGAATGCAAAGGAAGCAGTATGGTTATGGCATCGCCGTTTAGGTCATCTATCTTTTAGTTATCTTAAGAAGCTGCAACCTCATTTATTTTCGGTTGTTAGTGATTTGGATTTCCATTGTGACATTTGTGAACTGGCCAAGAGCCACCGTATTTCATATTCACCAAGTCTTAATAAAAGTCCTGTTCCTTTTATGAAAATTCACTCTGATGTCTGGGGTCCTGCAAAGATTCCTTCTCTTTCTGGAGCTCGATATTTTGTAACGTTTATTGATGATTGCACTCGCATGACATGGGTGTCATTACTGAAGAATAAGAGTGATGTATTTGGAATGTTTATCGAATTTCACAACATGGTGGCAACTCAGTATCAACAATCCATCAGAGTGTTTCAGTCTGACAATGGTGGAGAGTTTGTGAATGGCCCTATGATTGAGTTTTGCCGGTCACATGGAATTCGTCATCAAACCTCCAATTCTTATACTCCTCAACAGAATGGATTAGCAGAACGGAAGAACAGGCAGTTGATGGAAGTTGTTCGTGCTTCCTTATTTGGCATGAATGTACCTCGGTCCTATTGGGGAGAGGCAGTAAAATCTGCAGCATATCTTATCAACCGTACTCCTTCACGGGTGATTGAGTTTCAAAATCCTCATCAGAAGCTTCGTACATTTTTGACCATCCCTTCTATGCCTAATTTGGAGCCCCGGGTGTTTGGGTGCACAGCCTATGTTCATATTCCCAAGCCTCAACGCAGCAAGCTTGATCCCCGTGCCCGTAAGTGTATCTTTGTTGGTTATGCTGACTTCCAGAAGGGTTATCGATGTTATGATCCCCTTACTGGCACTTTACATGTCTCTCTTGATGTTGCTTTTCGTGAATCCGAGCCTTATTACTCAGGGGGAGCTTCTCAGTCTTCCCTTCAGGGGGAGAGAGGTTGTGAAGGGAACCCTCGTTGTTCTATTATTGATTTTGATGTCTTTGAAGACTTGGAAAATTTGGAGGATACATTTGAGGGTAGAAATTTGGAAACAGAAAATGCAGTTGCCGAACAGATCATTGTGAATTCCGAAATAGACAATGCGACTGCCGAACGAAGTTGTCACGCCCCGAATTTTGAATAACTAATTCAAAGTCCGAAACATGAAAAATCAACTAAAAACACAAATCACTCAAATTTCGAATCTCAAATTAATTATTACAACTCACTTAAACAAAGTAAATATGTAAAGCTCAAATTGAGCATCACTCACCTCGCTATTACAATCACTGTAAAACTATACCTATTACTCTAACCCGTGCGATCACCGCCCTGAATCTCCTAACCTGCAAGATTTCCCGCTACACAATTTGAATAGTGTACCGGGATTGCAACAACACCAAACCCGGTAAGCTTTTGACAGCTCGTGAGTAAATAAGAAGGGAATGTTGATTTTATAACACATTTATTTTAACTCAAGTAAAAATCAACAATCTCAACATCTGTAAGTAAACATCAAACCAAAACGCGGAAAATCCACAACGAATACATTTCCACAATCCTCAAATCCACAATATCACTACTTTGGTCCATCCCAACTGTTTGGATCCAACTACAACTACATCTCGGTTCTTATCTAACCGGCGGTCTTCGGACTCCCAGTCCTCAGAGCACTACAATTCTACCCTCTCGGTTCTTATCTAACCGGCGGTCTTCGGACTCCTAGTCCTCAGAGCACTACAATTCTACCCTCTCGGTTCTTATCTAACCGGCGGTCTTCGGATTCCCAGTCCTCAGAGCACTACAACTACATCTCGGTTCTTATCTAACCGGCGGTCTTTGGACTCCCAGTCCTCAGAGCACTACAATTCTACCCTCTATACATCCCCCAATGTCCATCATAAAATCTACATGACTCAGTGATCATAATCATCACGTATAAATATGATAAGTCACGTATAAAGCACATATAAATATGGTAAGTCACGTATAAAGCACATATAAATATGGTAAGTCACATCTCAAACCATAATAAATAAATCATCACAATTCCACACTCTTCAATGTCACACCATTCCACATATAATCACGTAATTATATATATACGTAATCACCCACTCAGGAATGACCACTAATATCAACTATAAATCAAGCACAAAAATCGTGAAAATCATTTTGTATACTTAAAATCATTTTACTTACCTATGGACCGTAGTTGATCAAGTCCATATGATTTAAAACAAATATTTATTCCATAAATATTTTTCACACAATTACGACAAAATAAATTAATTAACAGTACTCGGTTCGTAATATGAACCGCGTGAGATTTACTCACCTCTAATCCCGCTGCGTCTTCAATTTCACAAAACACGCCAAAACCGTTCACCAAGGAAGACCGTCAATCACCTAAATCCAATATGATCATAACTTAGCCAACAACTCATAATTAAAATAAAGACGATCCAACGGTCGGATCGAAATTATATGATGATCCAACGATCGGATCCTCACGGATCGTCCATAGGATCATCCCCCAAAATTATCACGAAGATCCAACGGTCAGATCTTCCTGAATTGTCCTTATAAACATCTCTACAAAATTTCACGAAAATCCGACGGTCGGATTCTCACGAATCGCCTTCCAAATCACTAAATCACAATTATACGAAGATCCAACGGTCGGATCTTCGCCCGTGACCTCACAAAGTCACCGGGACAGTCATACGATCAACATATCAAAACTACAAGTCCATCGGACAGTCCGATCTTCGAAAAACATTAATTGGATTATCGAAATCGATCGAAACCGTAAAAATTCATAACTAAATCATACGATATCCAAAAATTATGAATTATATATGCAAACGATCGTATCGAAACGTAGAATCTAAAACTGTAAACAAATCACATTTTTGACCCCCGGAGGTGGCCGGAAAAGGCCGCCGGAAAAAGGGACAGAGCCACCGCCGACCACCGCCAATGGTGTCGGGGCCTGGCTGCTCCTTTTCCTCTCATCAAGCCCAATAATTTTCATAACTATCACGAAGTCTGAAAATGACCGGAAGTGGTCGAAAAAGCTACCTGAAAGTCACGGTTCGCTGGAATTTTTCCAGAAACCGGCAGCTGCTCCGTTCAACGTAAAAACTTCATCAACTTGGCCCGATCCTTCGCATAGTGTGTTCAGAAACTCAAGGCGAGTTCAACAAGCCAAAGAACTCGAAGAATGGTGGCCGGAAACATGAGATATCGGCGTTGATCCGTTTTCGGGTAAAAGTCAGAGCCGAGCTCTACCGCCGTGAAGCCGCCGTCTGGGGAGGAGATGAGGGCACCATGATGTTCGTGGGAAGGAGGCGATCTAGTCTGGGCTTTGTTTCACCTCAAAAGCTCGCCGGATGAGGGAGAAATCGAATGGAGAAAAAAAAATGGCGATTTCCGGCGGAGAACGCAGCGGTCGGCTCCGTTTTGCAATTTTGAAAGAATTTCCAGAATTTTCCGAAAATAGCAATATTTATACTAAATTGGAAGTTTTTCAAAAAATCATAACTTATTCATACGAACTCCGAATATTGCGTTCCATATATGCACGCGATCGTATCGACGAGTTCTACAACTTTCATGAAGGAACTTTTCCCAAATTCGGTACGTATAAAAAGTCACTTTTTGAGAACCCCTAAATCACATACGTTTTCGAATAAAATCGATCGAATTAATTTCACAACTCTTCTAAGCTTCGTACTTTCGCCCATGGCCACGAAATCATTTCCAAAATGTCCCCGGAAAATAATATAAATTTTCGGGGTATTACAGAAGTGTTGCGAATTCCGAAACAGAAAATGCGACTGCCGAACAGAGTGTTGTGAATTCCGAAACAAAAAATGTAACTGCCGAACAGAGTGTTATGAATTCCGAGTCAGAAGAGACGACTTTTCTGGATAGTTTGAATCAAAATCAAGACGTATCTGAAGCTCACACACAAGATATCTCCCCTTCTGCATCACCAACTGAAGATCCTGGTCAGAATGATCCTCCACAGGTACCCCTAAACTTTAATGAATCTTCTGGGTTAGAAAGTGTCGAACCTAGGAAATCACAAAGGGTTACAAAGGGAATTCCTAAGAAACAATATGAACCAGATATCAAAGCCAAAGCTAAATACCCTATAGCTAATTTTATGTCTAACCATAGGATTTCTGGGTCACATGCACTTGTTATTGATCAATTATCTACTGTATCTATTCCTCGTAACGTGCAAGATGCATTGACGGATCCAAAATGGACCAAGGCGATGAATGAAGAATTGGAAGCTCTTCAAAAGAATGCAACATGGGAGCTAGTACCTATGCCGGTTGGAAAGAAGACTGTAGGGTGTCGTTGGGTATTTACTGTGAAGCTTAATGCAGATGGAACTATTAATAGATACAAGGCGAGGTTGGTTGCCAAAGGATACACACAACGTTATGGGATTGATTATGAGGAGACTTTTGCACTTGTGGCAAAGATCAATACTGTTCGGATTCTAATCTCACTTGCAGCAAACAAAGATTGGCCCTTACACCAGTTTGATGTGAAGAATGCGTTTCTTAATGGGAATTTGGAAGAAGAAGTGTACATGGATGTGCCCCCAGGTGTTAAGAATTACCCAAGTGAAGTTGGCAAGGTGTGTAAATTGAAGAAGTCTTTGTATGGCCTGAAGCAATCTCCAAGAGCCTGGTTTGGGAGATTTTCAAAGTCCATGAGAGCCTTTGGGTACAGACAGAGCAATTCTGACCATACCTTGTTTATCAAGCGCAAGAATGGTAAGATTACAGCTCTTATTATGTATGTTGACGACATGATTGTTACAGGGGATGTCCGAAAGAGATGAATGAGTTACAAAAGTATCTGTCAAAGGAGTTTGAAATGAAGGATCTGGGGCAACTGAAGTATTTTTTGGGTATTGAAGTTGCGAGGTCTAAGAAGGGAATTTCACTGTCACAGAGGAAGTATGTTCTTGACTTACTTACTGAAACGGGGATGCTGGACTGCAATCCAATTGAGACACCCATTGAGATGAATCACAGACTTACCATTTATCCTGATCAAATTCCAACCGATAAAGGAAGATATCAACGTCTTGTAGGAAGGTTGATTTATCTTTCACATACTAGACCTGATATTGCTTATGCTGTGAGTGTTGTCAGTCAGTTTATGCATTGTCCTAGTGAAGAACATATGGATGCAGTTTTTCGGATTTTGAGGTATTTGAAGATGGCGCCAGGTAAAGGATTACTGTTTGAGAAAAATGATGAATTGGAAGTTGAGGGATACACAGATGCAGATTGGGCTGGTGATAAAACTGACAGGCGTTCTACATCTGGGTACTTCACTTTTGTAGGAGGGAACCTTGTCACTTGGCGTAGCAAGAAACAGAAAGTTGTGGCCAGATCAAGTGCAGAAGCTGAATTTCGAGGTATGGCACATGGAGTCTGTGAAATGTTATGGATTCGTAATGTCCTGAAAGATCTAGGTTACAAGCTTAGACAACCTATGGATTTGCATTGTGATAATAAAGCTACAATTGAGATTGCACATAATCCAGTTCAGCATGATAGGACAAAGCATGTGGAGGTTGACCGTCATTTTATTAAAGAAAATCTTGACAAAAAGGTTATTTGTTTTCCATTTGTAAACTCAGAGGAGCAGTTAGCTGATGTTCTTACTAAAGGAGTGTCCAGGAAGATATTCGACAGCTCAGTTGACAAGTTGGGCATGATAGATATCTATGCACCAACTTGAGGGGGAGTGTAGAATAGCTGTAAATCTTATGTAATTATGATTCTTATTTATTTAGGTTATCATGTAATTATAGGAATGATTGTTTCCTATTAGGGTTAGACTACTCCTCTTGTCCTTGTATATATACCCCTTTGTGGGATGAATAGAATTATTATTGAAAACCCTAAATCAAAGTATTCTTTTCTACTTCAGGATCAATCACAGATCTAATTTTTACCATAAAGAGCTTTTCTTTATTCGAAACTGTTTACCCTGCCAACTTATAAACAGAAACAAGAGGCGGTCACATGCAAAGACACGTATTTAACCTAGAACTATCAGCAGCGAAGCTTTGTTTTTATAAAAAAGGGTTATGCTTTTGTAAAGTGATTTATATTTATAATAATTTTTGAATGCATTTATACAATTTTCGTTCCTAGAGAGGCTTTTACATGCTTTGATCTATGTCTTCAACTCTCCGCATAATGCATCAAAAATAGCACGACTTTAAATAATTGCCAAAGAAATTTAAAATCAGCTGAAATTAATAGTATAGCCTGGCAATAGATGGATACAAAAATATCATAGAAAAATAGATCCTGAATTGAGTCGGTCAGTCAAAGCAATTTCGCTGATTGGATTAAAATTGTTTGCTTTAAGTCTTTAACCCAGCTTTAGACCATCAGGGCTGCACGGCATCACCCCATTGGGACCAACAGAAACACAGCTGTTCAGCACCAATATAAATATGACAATTAGCCAAAACATAACATAGGAAACAAAGTTAAATATTAGTGGAAACCAAAAACATAAGAAGAGAGAGAATAATCATTTCAAAAAATCAATCAAAATAGGGAGAGAGAATAACCAAAAGTCCAAAACAAACATATGAAACCATAGTGTAGTTTAAACAATGTCCAAAGGGCAGAGTTATAAGAATAATGTGAACATCTAGCAATGTCTTAGAAACATAAGAAATAACTAAAAACCTAAATGTAAAATAAAACACAAAACTCTGATATTTGCACGGTTCCTAGCACACTCACAGCCATCAGATCTTCACAAAGGTTACTACTGAGACTTCTTCGAACCTCGCCTTTTTCGTGTTTTCTGTCCATTCTGTCCACCAGGATGATCAAGCTTCACCAATAACAATAAGAAAGTCAGCTATGCCACATTCCAGAACCAACGTTCCATTTCTGTATTAAAAAAAGCACAAAAAAAAGAGAGAGGAGCATTTGCAATGAAAGGAAGAGTAAAGCAGCTTTTTACACTCATGAACTTATTCTTTACAAATGATATTGCTACAATATATCACCTTAGCTTCTTTGAGAAGGGAGACACCACTAGACTCCTTCGATTCGAGAGTAGAATACATAGCCGCACAGAAGACATCAAGATTTTTTAGTCTCTTCTCCATCTCTATGCGTCTTTTGCACAGTTCATTGACTCTTGACTCATCAGACACGATCTCCTCTAGCTCAACTAAGTTTCGCTCAATTTTTATCAGCTGTAAATCCATAGATTTCTTATATTCAGCATAGCTAACTTGCCTACGGTCAAAAATCTCTTTTATCTGCAAACAAAGTGTCAAAGATTAGCCTTACGAATGCTGGTTTTCAATTCAAACACACCGTTGCATATAATACATGTTTAAAGAATCCCTAAAGCAACTTTAACAAGAGAGATTGCTGCTAGAGTGACTAAAGTAGAACACAAATAGAACTCTAAAATCAACATATCATACATTGAAACTATGAAGAGAACATGCCACAGTCTGCAACAAGGATAAGTCTTACCACGGATTCATTCTCCTCCTCATTCCACTACTAGCAAAACAACAATTACCCACGGATTTTAATCTGTGGGTAATAAGATTTTCTCACACGGAAATCCGTGTGAAATAGCTTTTACACACAGTACACGCACAGATTGGTGTTACCGTGTGGTTTGGAGGGGGGGGGGTAATACTCATCTCACACGGATTATGTTGTCCGTGTGAAATACTTACGCGGGCCCCACTATAATTTCATAAATATAAATTACCGGAATTAGCTGCATTCCGTGTGAATAACTCTATTTCACACGGATTTCTGTGCCAAATACGTACCTATCTCACACGGATTTCTGTGTCAAATACATACCTATCTCACACGGATTATTTTGTCCGTGTGAATATTAGAAGTGGGCCCCACTATCTTTCCGTAAGTATAATGGAATGCAATCCGTGTGAACAACTCTATTTCACACGGATTTCTGTACCAAATACATACCTATCTCACACGGATTTCTGAGTCAAATACATACCTATCTCACACGGATTTCTGTGTCAAATCCTTTTACCTTAACTCTCACTGATTTCTGTGTGTAAAAGTAACAGCATGTTAAAAAAAAAAAAATTCTGCTAATTAATTTGCAATCTAAACATAATAATACTTTTATTTTTCTACAATTTAAATATACTACAAATATTTACAATAAAATGAACAAATCCACAACTCAATCGAAAATATTCAAACTTTACATTCATAGCAAGATATTTTTGACATTTCATACCAATGCTAATTAGAATAAAAATTAGTACATGATCATCAACAATGCAAGTACTACTATCTTCGTTGTCTGCCCAAGCTGCAACATTCCAAGTGAAATGTGAAAAGTTTGGATCAGGGCCGGCCTTGCGAGTTTGCCGGCCCTGCGACAATGAACAGAAGACTCTTCTGGAGGCTCTCATTTCTGTTGAATAGCTCTTTTAGTAATGTTGTCAAATCAGTGGCTGCCTCCACATCATTTTTCACAAACAGAGCGTTGTCCTCCACAAAACTGAATCCGGTTCCAACTGGGTTATCCTAAATTATGCCAAAAAACCAAAATTAATATATGAAAGATTCTAATGATCTCAAGAGTTGGTCTGTTTGATGACTTACCACAAATAAAAGATCTGCCTTTTGCAACCACGTTGAATTCCTTGGCTTCACATTGGTGTCTAATGGCCCAACCTCTTCAAAGTTCCCAATCCCAACTCCCGAACCTCCCTATTTGTTTATGGAAACAGAATGAATTAGTGAAGAAAAAATGAAAAAAATTTCTGGGTTCTATTGAGTATGAACAACTTTCCTTTCTGGGTTTTCCACATTCACTCATTCCAATATTATTATTGGTAAAGTACTTACAGGTCCACCTTGGAGCCAGAGAATAATTGGCCATGGCTTTGAGGGATCCTCAACTCTGTTAGGACTTCTATAAAGCCACCAGAACATGTGTTCTTCTGTGAAAACCAATCATAACAGAGCAAACAGTCATCAACACCAAATTCACTTGACATTTCTGATGCAATACCAAAAGACACAGAAAGATGCGATAGAATGAATTGCTTACTGAGTCGGACTTCAACATAGCCCCAGTCCTCTGATCCATCTTGGGTTCTAGCAGCAGTTGCTGTTGGCACCAAAAGGAGAACAAGAACAAGTATAGGGACCTTTTCCATTGGGAGATAAAGCAATAGGAGAAAGAGCTTTCAGGCTTTTACTAGTTGTGAAATCAAAATACAGTAAAAGGAGAATTATATATGCAGAGAAGAATTGTGGGATTGAAGGAAGAGTACTGGAGTAGAGTACTAGTTTGAACTTGTCTCTGTCTGTAACAGAAATAATAAAAGGAGGAAAACAATAGTTGTAAAAGCTGACTTGTGTATAGTTGATATCAAATCATTGTTACTTGGGAAATTCATAATTGATTTGCATGTATGTGGAGAGCAGTGAAGTCAAATAGAAGTTTCATTTGAAAGTATTTTTTCTTTCTTTTTTGTTTTTCTCCTTTTATATTCAATTGCATCATGAGTGTTGCAGTGATATCACTAAATCAAGTATCCATTTTCTTTCATATCTATCTCCTTATTATTTGTGTGGATTCGATCCTTTTCCATACAAATCTAGAAATCTAGAATTAACTTTATTGGTAAATGTTTCTAAACAAAGCAAGGCCCTAATCCAAATGAATCCATTTGTGAAGAAAAGGCTTCAATGCTCCAAGCACAAACCTGTCGTCAACGCTGGTCAGAGATCCCAAATCCGGCACCAGAACCCTCTCGTCTTTCTTCTCAGCTCCGGCGAAATATGACGAACCTCCCAGCCTCTGCAAATCAAAAACCCAGTTACACAAACCAATCAAAAACCCCCCAAAAATGCATAACCAATCACAGCCCATTTTCACAAACACCGAAACACAACATACCCCTTTGCCAAAGCCAAAAATCCCATGGACCAAAACAATAGAAGGCAGAGCCCCATTGGCCGCCTCCGCCTAGGTCTCACTGGGCACCAACTCTTTCGTGTCGATGTTGGGCTTACACGAGCTCATTCAAGGCCACCGAGAGGTCACCGGCGACGGCGAAGCTGAATATGTAAAACCCAAAAAGCAAATGAACCATGGTGCTCACAAACAGCTCCGAAAATTGCAGTGCGGCTATCCATAATCTGATCACCAGAGGGAATAAGCAATACCCAAGAATTCATTCAATTCATTTCAACATCAACTGGAAAATGAAAATCCGAAATCAACCCATTTCAACAATTCAAGGAATCAAGGCTACTGGCTAGTGGCTACGGTCTATTGTCTATACCATTACCAACAACTCAACAAGTCACAAGATCAAATGATCAATTAGATCAATATACGATATGATGGATTCCCAATATATGAAATGAATCATATGATGCTCATGCTCTGATGCTTACCCAGTCACCCAGAACAGCAGAAGTGCAGAACTCCAGATGATGATTGATGAGAAGAAGAGGCGAGGCCGCGAGGAGCCAACCGAGCCGTCGCCACTCGCTGAGGAGCAGAACAAGACGGAGACTCGGAGAGTTGGAGAGGGAGAGAGAGATCAGGGTTGCTGGAGCTCGGATCAGACTCGGGAGTGCCGGCGTGCTCCAAGTCTCGGTGATGGCGGCAGCGTCTGGGGCGACGGGGACGGCTCGGGGAGAGGAGAGAGAGAAATAGGGATCGATATGCTTCAGATTTGGGTCAATTTGCTGGTTATAAGCGGAATTTCCACGGAAATCTGTGTGAAATACATTTCCTTGCTACAGACATCCGTGTGTATGTACCTCAGTAATCCACGGAAATCCGTGTGTAGTACTACTAGGGGGAGGGAAATTGAATTTGTTCCAAAAAAATGAGCGGGAAAACATTTACCACGAAAATCCGTGTGAGCTACATATATATTTACCACTGATATCCATGTGTATTTATCTCGGTAATATATAATTATATTATGTTAATTATTGTTTACACGGAATTTAGTAGCTAATTTTTCTTTTCACACAGATATCCGTGTCTACATTTCACACAGATATTCGTGTGTTGTTCATTTCATAGAGAATTCTGTACTAAAAACTTATTGTAACCGAATTCTGCAACTAATAGAGTTTTTCACACGGACTTCTGTAGCTAATGGTTCTTTGCACACGGATTTCCTTGTTCACACAGATATTCGTGTGTTACTCATTTCACACAGATGTCTGTACAAAAAACCGGTCAACCCTTTAAACGCTTCCACTTCCCTTTGAACACAACCATTTATTCTTATCATGATAACATCCTACGGTCGATTTTAATAAAGTCTATTTCCTACGCATTGTTGCTTATGGAATGTATACTTTTCATTACAACTAATAAACTAGTTATACCACATTAGTAGACATATAAGAATTTTGTGCAATCCAAAAAATAAAAATTGTAAATCAATAAATTTGATATTACCCATCTATTTCTAGTGTATTAATAGGTATTGTGTAAAAAAATTAACTCAATCCGCCGTTATTTCGATATCAAATAAGTGGTCAACCTTATATACACCTATACTTTTTCACACGGAATTCTGTAGCTAATTGTTCTTTGCACACGGATTTCTGTAGCTAATGGTTCTTTTCAAACGGAATTCTGTACCTAATGGTTCTTTTCACACGGATTTCCGTGTTAACATTTCACACAGATATCTAATAACTATTATGTTAATTGTCATTCGATTGTTTACACAGAATTCTGTCTCTAATAGAGTTTTTCACACGGATTTCTGTAGCTAATGGTTCTATTCACACTGATTTCTGTTGCTAGTGGTTCTTTTCACACGGATTTCTGTAGCTAATGGTTCTTTTCACACGGATTTCTGTAGCAACATTCACAACCGGTCAACCCTTTAAACGCTTCCACTTCCCTAAGGGGAGCCGACCATTGAGGAGATAAAATTTCAAAATTTTTTACATTTGTTGATATAGCTTCTACCCATGAGAGCATGAGAGTTTACAGATCAAAAAAATAAGTTACGAGTGAGCGGTTATGAGCATATTAGTTTTATGTATTATTTAGGGTTTAGGGTTGACCTACTAGATCGAAACCCAAACGACGACGAAAATAGCTGAAATTTTGAACACAACCATTTATTCTTATCATGATAACATCCTACGGTCGATTTTAATAAAGTCTATTTCCTACGCATTGTTGCTTATGGAATGTATACTTTTCATTACAACTAATAAACTAGTTATACCACATTAGTAGACATATAAGAATTTTGTGCAATCCAAAAAATAAAAATTGTAAATCAATAAATTTGACATTACCCATCTATTTCTAGTGTATTAATAGGTATTGTGTAAAAAAATTAACTCAATGCCATTATTTCGATATCAAATAAGTGGTCAACCTTATATACACCTATACTTTTTCACACAGAATTCTGTAGCTAATTGTTCTTTGCACACGGATATCAGTGTGAAAAGATTTTAGTTTTGACACAGACATTTGTTACTGTTATTTATTCACACGGATTACTGTGTCAACATTTTCACACTGAAATCCGTGTGTATTACTCATTTCACACAGAAATCTGTATCAAATACTTATTGTAACGGAAATCCGTCCCTCCATAATTCACATAACATAAAAAATTAATGATTTCTAAATAAACTAATTTATAATACGTACAGAAATCCGTGTGAATTGTTTTTCACACAGATATCCGTGTGAAAATGTTTTAGTTTTTACACAGATATCTGTGACTGTTGTGTATGCACACGGATTTCCGTTGATATTGTTATTGTATAAATTATTGTGGGCTCCATTATGCTCATTTCACACGGATATCTGTCAGTATTTCTATTTCACACGGATATCTGTGGCTTTTAACTACAGTAAATCCGTGTGTGTTGTTATTTTGCTAGTAGTGTTCTTCAAGGCCTTCTTCAGAACCTCGAGTTCCTTTTCAAATTTAGATGGTTGGATCGAATTGCATAGTTTTTGTCTTCTCAGGTCAGCTTCTGTCTGTTCCATAATTTTGGATTTTTCAGACTACATTTGTTTCTCCTGTAATGGCTTTCGTCTTGGCATTTAATAATCTGCGGCAATCATTGCATCAGTTACTAAGTACTGAAGGAAGTTTGAGATCCTAATCACAAACCTTTTCTTTAAGATTCGAAACCTTGCCCCTGCTTGACATCCTGCCCCTAATTGAGAGCGGGAAGTTTGATTTGTACGATTGCGATGAGTTTGAGGTTTCGTTTTGGTTTCACTGAAAAACCTAAATTGAATAAGAAATGCTCCTACGGCGCCATTTCAATGGATATACACGAATATCTCGTTGTTGGTCGCACACCTGGATGGGAATTGAAGCCCAGTTCTTGGCGTCTATCAACTGAATTCGGGACAAGATCACTAGGATTCGGGACCGGGTCGGGTTAGGAGATGGTGGTCACAGTGAGGAGTGTTTGGGATGGATGGGTGGTCGTCAGAGGGAGTGAGGAGTCCGAGTGTTTGTCGGGAGAGAAGCAAGTAAGAGAGAATCGAGAAGAGGAAGAGAGTGATGAGACAAGGCTGGTCTTGAGACTCTAACAGCCTGAGGCAAAGAAATAAAATGTGGCCCCTCATGTGTGTGTATCACCAAAACGCAGTACAAAATTTTGTGTAGCATTAAACAAAACAAAAATATCTTGAGACTTTAACAGCCTGAGGCGAAGAAATAAAATGTGGCCCCTCATGTGTGTGTGTGTATCACCAAAATGTAGTACAAAATTTTGTGTAGCATTAAACAAAACAAAAATATCTTGAGACTCTAACAGCCTGAGGCGAAGAAATAAAATGTGGCCCCTCATGTGTGTGTGTGTATCGCCAAAACGCAGTACAAAATTTTGTGTAGCATTAAACAAAACAAAAATATATGAATGTTGATTCGTATATAAATTTCTGAAATACAAAAAGTAGTTAAAATTATTAATATATAGGCTAGGATTTTTGGTCAAAATCTTTATATGGAGAATGAAATGATTTAGTTATTTATATGAAAAAGGAAAAGGAAATGAATTGATTGTCTATTTTCATATGAAAAAGGATAAGAAAAAAAATCAGTTTTCATAAGGAAAATATTTTTATATGGAGAAAGAAATGAATTATTGATATGAAAAAGGAAAAGACAATTATTAATTGTTTGTTTTTATATGAAAAAGGTAAAAAAAAAAAAAGTGAAAAAGAATACGCCTACGAGGCTCGAACCTTGGTTGGTTCAGAAAGAGACAAACAGCTTGCCGCTGGAGCAACACATGCATCAATTCGTGTCTATGATAGCAAAGACAATATATATACTATACATAACATATATACATAATTAAATTTCTCCGAGGCCCCCGGAAACCGGTGGCCTGAGACGGCTGCCTCAGGTAGTAGCCCTCAGGGCCGGCTCTGTGAGGAGATGTGGGATATAGCGAGTCTGGAAGTCTCTCCTCTCGTCGGTACAAGTAAAGCTAATGAATACAATCGGGGCTACACCGCTACAACTTTTTTTTTTTTTAATGAAATCATTCTTTAATAATGACCGAAAGGTACGATCCAATGGAAAGAGCAGAAAAAAGACCCAAATATAAATATACCTAACACGGAAAACTACCACTCAACCTAAATCCATAAAGATAGGAGAAAGAGTATAACCTTAAAGATTAAGTAACACATCATCTCCTACAATACAACAGCCGCCGCCCAAGCCATTCGTGCCACCGCTGCCCAGAGCCAAAAGGTCGTGAAAAGTGTCGTTCAAGGAGATAAATTTTGAATAACCGCTGCCAGTACAATCCCAAAATACAAATCCAGTCGAAACGAGGTAATGAGACAATTAGTTGGAGCCAAACCCACACACTAACTTTCTCTTCTCCACCAGAGAGACTCAATCCGGGAAGGAATTGAAGCCATTGAACTGGCACAGAAGCCAATAACAAAGAAAAAAATTCAATGGTGAATGGGAGGTGAAACACCCATGCATGAGCATCAGTGCTCCTCTAGGTAAGTGTTTCTCATTTTTAAGAGGTAGCCATGAAAATTTCATGAAGCAGGTCTTTGGTAGTTAGAGGGGAGTTGATGTGAGGTAATGGGTGAGGGGAATCATGGAGGTTTCCGGATTTGAAAAAAAAAATTTGGGATAGTTGGCAAAGAAAGGAGGAACAAAGTTCTCTAAATATGAACACATTAGTCAGTAAATCACCACAAAGAGGGTGTAAAGCCACCATAGAGTGTGTGAGAGATTCAAGGGAGATGAAGTGAGAGCAAGGAGGACCCTCCCCAATCTCAACCCATCGATCTAGATCCAAAGGGATCACAATCTGGGCAAGAGAGAAGGAGGAGAGAGGGGTGGTTTCTAGATCTGTTAATAATGCAAAGTTAACCAAAGCTCCGCTACAACTTGATGAGAGAAGATAAAGAGAAAAATTCAGCAACAGTCCCCAAACTGTTATGCCAAGGCCAATTTGATATACAAATTCTCAAACGTACTAATTGTTAAGAGTACAAGTCATATGCTGATGGTCAAAGTCAACAGTCAACAGAGATAATAACCACATTAGCATAAATATGGAGTTTTTATCTTTAACTGAGTGTTGGTCATTTTCTTTGTAACTGTACATCGTCTTCTTCATTCATCCATGTATCCAGATTTCTACGGTTTGTTACAGAGTACTCCATAGCCATTTTCTTTGCCACTTCGTTTCTACCATGATTTCTAACATGGTATCAAAGCCCATGGTGGCCTGACCTTCGATCCTTCATCAAGTTCTCCGCTGCAACTCCGATGAAAAACCCTAAGTTCCTCCTCTTCTTTCTTTGTTCTTCATTTTCCTTGTTCAATTACTAGTAGAAAACCGATATTGTTCAAGAAATCAATCAAAACCAACAAGAAACTACCCTTTAGAATCATCAAATTACCAGTCAAAAAGAAATCTCTCTACTTGCAGATCTACTCTGCTTTGTTCTTGATTTGTGAAAATCTGTTCGTGAATCAAGATTTGGGGTTATTCTATAGCTATTTGTGTTGCTCATGCTGAAGCCGTTTGTACTACTCAAATTCATCAAGATCCATTTTTTCAGTACAAGATTTGAAGAAAAATGGTGTTCTCCACTCAAACCTACAACACCATCTCTGTTCGTTTGGACGAAACAAATTACCCAACCTGGGTCTATCAGATGAAACATCACCTCAGAGGTCATGGTCTCTTGAAGTTTGTTGATGGTTCTCATCTTTGTCCACCCCAATTTCTTGTTGGTGATGATGGCTCTCTCACAACAATTCTGTTGCTCGAGAAAGATGGATGGAACAAGATAGTTTACTTATCTCCATGCTTACAACCACGCTTTCTGCAGAAGCTTTAACTCTGGTAATCGGTTGTCAAACATCTATGGAGGTATGGCTTACTCTCAAGCAAAGATATGCTATTGTTTCTGAACCGCATATTATGAAATTAAAGGCTGCATTACAGAACATTCAAAAAGGATTTGACTCAATAGACAAGTACTTGTTGCGTTTTAAATATATGAGAGATCGATTAGCTGTGGCAGGAATTGAGATGAATGATCAAGATGTTAAATTTCTGATTCTTGCTGGACTCCCTAGCGAGTATAGTCACACTAGGCAAATTATCAGAAGCAAAAGTAATGTTGATTTGGAAGAAGTGAGATCATTGTTGTTGTCTGCTGAATATGAAATTGAATAGGAGAATAAGTCTGCACCTTTAATTCTTTTTGATGCAATGTTAGCTCAATATGGTATGTACTCTGGGATGTTGTCATCCACTTGCTTTGGTCAACCTTCTGGGATGCAATCAAATCTTCTGTCTTCCATTGGTAATCATGGAGTCACTCAGAATCGTATGTGCCCTTATGTGACTTCTGGCATGACAAATGTGCATCAATATAATGCTTCCCCTGCAACCACGCAATATGGTGTTTTCACTCCACAGCACACTATGACTGCAAGCACTTGTTTTGCTATACCACCCACATCAACTACCTCACCAGCTTCATTCCAACACAACTTCATTCCATCCAGTGGTAACTATCAGTCTATTCCATCTATGGGAAACGATGGATTCATGATGAACAACAATATGGTAAATGAAGGTAGTTACAATCCAATGCCATTTCTGTTTGATGTCTCTCATCAAACAGCTGGTTTTATTGCTCAAAATGGTTCCAATATGTCTCTGCCATTCAGTCATCAACAGCAACATGCATCTACTATGAATAACTGCAACTACAACAACACTCCACACCAGAATGCAATTTTATCTCAGCAGAATTTCTCTCATCAAACTGTTCAGAATGATTCTTCAAACAATGATTATCAGCAGAATGGCTTTATCAATTCCTTTGCAGATGGTGGCTACTCAGATGACAGTACTTCATATCCAAATTTTCCAAGTAACAAGGGTACAAACAACTACAACAATAGGTCCAATAAAAACAATGGGAAGCCAAGAACCAATGGGAACTTCATCAATGTCATTGTGTGTCAGATCTGTGAAAAACCAGGGCACAGTGCATACATGTGTTATTACAGGAATTGTCAACAACAACATGGTTCATCAAGTTCTTCGGTAGTATGCCAAATTTGTGACAAAATTGGTCACCCTGCCTCCAAATGTCATCTTAGAAATCCTCAACCTCAGATATTTGCTACAAGGCATCAGTATGATTGTCAACCACCATCCCCTGCAGCACCTCAAGCTTTGTCTGCTTCCATTTGCATTCAACCAAAGCCACACTCCATTGCTACTCAGCCAACTAACAATGCTTCTCAATCACAAGTTGTCAAGTCTCTGCCATTTTCATTATCAGTTCCTACTCGACCTCAATTGCAGCAAGCTCTCCTCACGAAACTTGTAGTTTTGCGAACACCAAGAACTTGGCTACTACCTTCCACTCTGGACAGAAATTTAATGAATTGTAGGCAAGCTTGTGAGTCTTCGAATTCGTGGCGATCACTTACTCTCATTCCTCCTGGTTGAAAACACATTCTCTGTAGCACCCTAGTGCTTGGGGATCCCCGCACTAGTCTGAGGGGGGATGTTAAGAGTACAAGCCATATGCTGATGGTCAAAGTCAACAGTCGACAGAGATAATAACCACATTAGCATAAATATGGAGTTTTTATCTTTAACTGAGTGTTGGTCATTTTCTTTGTAACTGTACATCGTCTTCTTCATTCATCCATGTACCCAGATTTCTACGGTTTGTTACAGAGTACTCCATAGCCATTTTCTTTGCCTCTTCGTTTCTACCATGATTTCTAACATATAATATCCAAAGACCAAAGACTTATATTGATATCGACGTAATTCCTCCGTCCAAAATCTGTGACGGCTCCGTCTATTTGCTAACGTGGCAAGCATGTGTCAGACATGTGATATTTAATGAAGGGCAGAATAGTTTTTCACTACTGACTACATTAAAAAAAAAAAAAAAAAAACCTATGAACAACTCTCTCTCTCTCTCTCTGATCAAAAACACCTTGGTGAACTGCATCTTCTAGTGTGAAGTGTTCTTCTTTGCATTTACCAATGCATCCTCCAGCGTCTGTCCCAGTGACACCAAATTACACCTTTGGTTTTACATCATATTAGGTCTAGGCATCCAAATGACCAAATTATAAACTGTAGTTGTTTATTTGATTAAATTGGTAAATTGGTTCTGCACAGGTTGTTAAACTGGTTCTGTTACATTTGATTAAACTGGGTGTTTAGATTGTCCAGTATAATTTTTTTTTTCCTTTGTTAAGAAGTTCAAGCTCCACCAAGGTTGTAATCCTGGATCCGCCCCCACTGCTGGTGCTGAAGATGATCAATGAACCGTCGTCGAAAATTGGGGCTGCCGTGACAGTGATGTTATGGAGCGAGACGAGGCAGTCAGCCTGAAGAGTGGTGACCATGAGAGAGTGGCCGTCGAGCAAGGTAGCGATCTTGGAGCCGAATGGGAGGGACTTTCACAGCCAAACCTCTTACAGAGATGCTGAGTATCCAAAGCACATATGGAAGAAAACTTTTATAGTGGATTGCCCTTTATCTACTCATCACTTTTGTCCACACTTTCCTAAGAAGAGGATTGTTCATATTGCAGAATGACTTATCCCCAGACACGTTACTTTTTTGTCATATCCATGTCATTGCCTATCCTAGATTCTCTGTTCATATTAGAAGAAGGAATCAGTAAGGTATGGAAGAATCTAGAAATTCTAACAGAGCTCTCTTGCGATCCTTCTTTTTGGTTTCACTCTGATGAGTTGAACACTAATATATTATTCTTTGATGAGTGGTGATGAAGAAAATGTTTATTGTTCTTTGGTACAAATCTATTACTTGGTGTGATCGATCACTACCATTTGTCCATTTACTAGCATTACCAGTGTAGAATAATGCCCATACAGGTCCTGCAATAATCATAGTGAAATGATATAACCAAAGTCTATTGTAGCCAGAACTAGTGAAATCCCAAAGAAGAATCAGTTCTCAATACGGTTAGCATTTAGATAATCAGTAACTCATTTATTTTCATTAACTAATGTAATCATCAAAGGCAGATTGACACAATCCAATGACACTATATCAGCGAGCATGATAGCGTACTCACCGAATCTAAAAGCTCATTGACACTTAAAGAGGCTCAAACTTTAGTCTGTGTTGGGATCTGTTTGACTTTCAGATGCATTGGGTAAAGCGTCATCATCAATTATGAACATTGGACACTCAACCTGACCTGCACAGTAAAACTAAAACCCATTTGTGTGCATTTATTTTGTCTGCAGATATAGACAAAGAAAATAAAATTGAAAATGATTCAAGTAACTTACATTATCGATCAGGAGCTGCATTATCTGGTAATTAGTGAGATCGGTCGATTTGTATGGGTGTCTCCGTGGCCGTGCTCAACGGAGCTCCCAATGGACATGTATCATCGATCAGGAGGAAAATCGGTAAGTACGTAACTGCTGTCTCATAGTTGAAAATTCCTGCAGTACAAATAAACAGTCAGCATCACAATTCTAATAACAAAGAAGATCCGGCTCATATGTTCAAATATGGATATTTACATCTGAGGACTTTGTTAAGGATAATTGTTTTTTTTTTTTTTGGTCTGAAGGATAATTGTTAGTAAAATAGTAAAAATTTAGTGTAGTTTTATTTGTTAGTTAGAGCAAGTGCACCGGTTTCACCTTGATTGGTCATAGTCAAGAAAAAGCTGATGTGGTGACCGGTCATGGAAGAAACACACTTGCAGCGGTTGTTTCTTGCCCGGGCAAACATTACCCCTTCATGACTACAGCCAAAGAAATAGTCAATTCCATGACTATTTTCTTGCCCGACCAAGCCCAGATCCCAGCTAGGCCCAGGCCTGATCGTGGCTGACGTGATGAGGAGCTCAGCAAACGACGACGCGCCAAGGGAGGGAAGTGGACGACAGCTTGACGACGCGTGGCGCTGAGCTGCTGGGAGGAACGTGGCAGTCATCTATTGGGCTTTTGGAATTTTTAAACCGACGGTCAATTAATCTTGGCCGTTGGTTGCAATTGATGTGAAGATCTGATGGTATATAATTAATATGTATGATTATATAGGTAAAAGTTTTAAAAAATGAATAGTGAAAAAAAAAAATCGATGAACAGTAATAATAAACAGTGAAAATGACGATGAACAGTGAAAATGTGAACAGTGTTGACGGGCAAGGAAAAAACGGGTGCAAACCTATGTCCAGTGGCAGTGAATAGTAACTTGACTGGTCGAATTCTTGACTTCTCGACTTTACCTTTTCTTAACTACGGGTGCACTTGCTCTTAGGAGACTTTTTTTTTACAGCTGTACTACATAGCTACAGGTATAAATAGCTGCCACAACTCCTATTTCTGTAACAAGTTGCAAAAATACTTGATAGCAGTTCGGTGCCTCTTCAATTCTCTCTACGTCTCTATTTCTTATGCTAAAGCTAACATGGCATCAAGAGCCACGTTCGATCGGGATCGAAATTTTTCGCCAGCGACCTAGATTTCCTTCAAGAAATTCATCCTCTCTATTTCTGTCGATCTGCTTATGATTCTTCAAGCATCAATTGTAAGATTCAAGCTATTCAGATAAGTTCATCGTTCATTTTCGTAGATCGAGATATGAAATTTCATAAAGATTTTTGACATTTGCTGTTGATTTCTTACATCGGAGCCTTGAAATTGTGTTCTATGCCCTCTATTACTGATTGAAAAAGGTTATTCCCGGAGATTTGTTAAAAGATTGAAGAAAAGTGAAAACCCTAGATTTGTTGAAGAAACTCATACTTTGATTCTACTACTTGTTGAACAATCTGATACTAGTTCGTGTTCACTACTTGAATTCCTTACAAGTTTATTGCTCGAATCTATTATATTTAAGGAACTTTGATTGAAGACCAGAACTTCCTTGAATTTTTGGGATAATTTTCTTTGGTTCTGCATATGGGTATTTCTGTGTGAGAGGAGTATATGCTCATTTTGGGCTCCTATTGAAGAATGCTACTCAGTTATTACAAGTTTTCTGCCAATTATTGAAGTTTGTTGAGGTGTTCTCTCTGCCCTCAATTCGTGGCTGTATTGGTGTCTTGATAAGATTGGGTTCTTATATTGCTCCGGGTTCTTCTGACTTCAAAATCAAGATATGAACCATTTGAAATAAGTTGGGTTTTGCATTCAATGATTTCATACAAAGATAAGAAGGGCTTCAGTACTACTTGTTAACAATTGGTCTTCGTTATCTGTTTTGTAAGAAAATTTAAGTAGCTTTCATATTATTGTTACTCCAGGTTTTGGAGTAGGTTGTCTGCTGGTTATTCAAGATAGGAATTCCTGTTTTCTCTGCTTTTCTACATTAAAGGAATCATCAATATTCATATTGTCAGACTTTGCCATCTTGAATCATGCATCAGAACAGTGAGCTACAGCTTTCTTTACTCTCCAACTTCAGCAATGTAATCACAGTTTGCTTGGATGACACTAATTACGTAACTTGGAGATTTATGCTTGAGTCAATGTTGGTAGGGTGTGCTCTAATGGGATACATTGATGGGTCTATTCCCTGTCCTCCACAATACAAAACAACAAAAGAAGGTTGTATTAGCTCAGAGCTTACACAAGACTTTAAGGATTGGAGGAAGAATGACTCTGCTTTGATCACTTTACTAGCTGCTACTTTGTCATCTGATGCACTTTCATTCATTGTTGGGAGTAAAACATCAAAAGAAGTGTGGTTTTCACTTGAGCAGAGATATGGTAAACTTTCGAAATATAAAGCTTTTGAGCTCAAGACCTCGATGCAGAAAATCCAGAAAGGTAATGATAGTATTGACAAGTATATGCAACGTTTTAAAACTGTGAGGGATCAACTTTCAGTAGCTGGAGTTTCTATTCCTGATGAAGATATAGTTATTTTGATTTTGAATGGATTGCCTTCTGAGTTTGCTACCATGAAAACTATAATAAGGATCAAAACACAAAAATCCCCTGTTTCAATGGAAGAATTAAGATCTCTCTTGTTAATTGCTGAAGATGAGATTAATCAATCTGTGAAGTCCATTTCTTTGTCTTTGGAGGCTGCTATGGCTGCATTTGATGATAATTCCAAAGGTGCTTTACCTTCTCATTCTTTGAATAATAATTTACTAATTCGAAATGGTTAGCTCATCTACTACACCTGCTGCTACTCTTACAAGCAATTCTTCAAAACCTGTTACTCAATTTGGTTGTGTGCCTCAACCGACTGTTATATCTACCACACCTGGGTATGTTTCTGCATCAACTCATGCTACTAGTACTGTACATGCCTCTAATACTATGATGTTTACGAGTAGTGTTGCTTCTCCTACTGGATGCACTATGCAATACATGCCTAATTATGAGTATATGATGAGTGCTGCTCCTGCTGCATTAAATGGCTGCATCATTTATCCTTCTCCTTCACCATACATGTTCAATGTCCAACCTCAAGATGTTGGTTATTCTCCTTATAATAATGGTTTGATTCAGTCACAAGTCAACACAGGATTCACTCAACCCAATGGTAGTATTCAACATAATGGAGGATTTATTGAACGACATGGTACTTTTTTCATGTCAAAATGGTGACTTTCAGACCAATGATGGCTTTATGCAGCAAGCTCCTGATAATTCTCGGAAAAGCAATGATTCTTGTGGTCAAGATAAGAATAATGGTGTCTAAGGACAGAGAAATAAGTCCAGTTCTGATGGTGGGAGGATTGATCCATTTGTGCACAATAATAAAGTTTCTCAAGCAAGATCCAGTGACTCTCAAAGTGTGTGTTCTGGCAAAATTTGTCAAATATGTAAATGATTTGGACGCATTGCTGGAACTTGTCCTCAAAGATCTGCTCCTCGGCAAATTATTGCCTCCGGATCTTATATGCAGTGTCAGATTTGCATGAAGTCAGGTCACAGTGCCGCTGAATGCTTGTACATGCATAACTATACTTTTCAGCCACCAAATTATGTCTCAGATGCTAGTCAAAGTCTTCCCTTGCATATTAACAATGCAACTCCAGCTCCCTCTGATCTCTCCAAATGGCAACAAGAACTGCTCAAGGAAATTGAAGCTTTTCTGATACAAGGCACTTGGCGGCTCTTATCTACTCCTTTGGATCAAACTACACTACATTGTAGGCAGGCAGCTTATCCTATGAAGCTATGCCAATCACTGCCACTCATTAATCCTGGTTGAAACCAATATCGTGGGTTACTGTATTGCTGACGTCTCTGGCTCTTTGTTGATGCAATCTGATGGTACCTTCTCTCCCGTCAGTTTGAGGGAGGGTGTTAAGGATAATTGTTAGTAAAATAGTAAAAATTTAGTATAGTTTTATTTGTTAGTTAGGAGACTTTTTCTTACAGCTGTACTGCATCTCTAGCTACAGGTATAAATAGCTGCAACAACTGTTACAGAAAGTTGCAAAATACTTGATACCAGTTCGGTGCTTCTTCAATTCTCTCTACGTCTCTATTTCTTATGCTAAAGCAAACAGACTTCGCCACTGTCTTCACTATCATGGTAGCGAATGATTCCTTAGTTTGAGTATCAGCTTTTTCTAAAGCCGAAAGTGACCTTCAAGCATCCTGATCATCTTCTTTTCATCCACAAACTTTCCTTGGTTGGTCAGGGCTAGATTCGACAGCCTGTAACATGGAGTCATCAACTAACCGTAGAAATGGATCAACCTGATAAGAAGACATATAGCATGCAGATCAGTATCAAGTGATGTTAAATTTGGAAACCAAATGGACGTGTTTCCAAGACTAAGAAACTCTGTATCTCTCTCTCTCTGTGGATGGGGGTTGTTCCCAAAACAATTAAGAGTTGGAGCATAAATAAGCAAAATAAAGATCAAACGGTTCTGTCACACCTACTGTTTCATTTGTAAGTGCTGCTTTAGCAGAAGGAGCAAGGGCAACAATGTTGTACGCATTAGCTGAGAAGATAATCATCGATGTTGCCAAGGTATGTCTTGACGGCTGCAACCCAGAAAATGTGGACAGAAATCCCCCCTCAAGAAAAGAGGGCACCATGAAAAAATTTCAGTTACCATAGTGGTTAGTGGTTCTTAGCAATCATTTACATTTTAAGAACATTCTTGTGATCAAGATGCTTAATTAAGATGAACAAAATGAAATGCCTGTTCTGTCCTGCAAGAAATTACAAAGTCATCAAAATATCAATTAAAGATTGCAGGACTAGAAATGCTCCCCAAGGGGCAAAAAAATATAAGAAATCTAAGATATTCAAATACCAGAATTTTCAATTATTAACTGCATTATTCATCAAGACAGACAGAGCAAGCTCATGTTTAGGAGACCAGAGATTGCCATTATCAAAATATCTGAACAAAGATTCCAAAACCCGCCGAACAGTTGTAGCTTCCTTGGCTAACTTGGCAATGTTATGAAGGCAAACCCTTGACCAAAATCCAGGGTTGTGCATATCCTCCCTGTAACAACAACAACAAGAAGAAAGGTAAATGTTAGGTATGAAAGGGATACATGGCTGCAATTACTGAACACTGTAAAAGAAAAAAAGAAAAGAAAATAAATACCCCAAGACATTGACACCTCTTTTTTCACTCACTATCAGCCTCCAGGATGGAATCCTTCTCATGGGTTCTACTGAAGGAGAAACTTCTTCAACATGAGATTATTGGGATTTGGGATAACAATTAGAAAAGGAAATGCCTAATGCCAATTTTAACAGCCAGAAAGCAGCATGAGATTATTTCTGGATTTGTATGCCAGATAAGGGACTCATTTCAACGTGCCAAGTCTAACACTTAATCCTTCACTTCTGAAAATATGTCTTTGCTATTCCAGGACCATTGTACAAACCCAAAAGTCACATTTCTCAAAACATTCTCAGTGCAGGTAAAGTTAAACCAATTTGTGTTGATTTGATTAATGCAAAGTCCAATATTTGTATGCCATTTAAGGACCATTTTTATATGTCACGTCAACATTTACTTCACTTCCTGAAAGTATGACTTTGTTATTCCAGGACCATTCTGTAAACCCAGAACAGGCAGCAGAATCATTGTTGTAGAACATATTATAGATGCCAAGTTCTACTTTTAACTCACATAAAAGTTAAAGGGAGGAATATATGTATGATACATTCAGCAGGGGAACCAAACTATGACATTGCAGTACCCCATTAGAGTCTTCTCTTTTTGTTTTGTGCGTATGAACGTGGGAGTGGACAAGGGGCAAGGACTAAACAGTTACATACATCCAGAAAAATATGGGTGGAAGAAAAAACACTCTGCTTTAATTTTTATTACCAAATTTTAAGCCTTACAATTCTCATTTTTTTGGTCGGGTTCTAACAGTTGTCACTTATGTATGACATTTCCAACAAAACTTTCATAGGTTGGTAACAAAGTCAGAATTATCAAAATTTTGATAACATATGCAAAACAAGGGTCACAGCATGAAGTAATTACAAAAAGAGAATGTTGATAGATTACCATTGATGAAAGAGCTTGAAGCCCAGCTGCCCGCAAATTCATTGCTGTCCCATCCTCCCTCATTTCTTGAGCTATTTGACAAAGTTTTGGAATCATGCTGTCTAAGTTAAACATATATGTACCATCCTTCTGCACAATCAAAAAGGTCACATGATCGTAAAAATTAATTTTCTTCAATTGAGTACTACCAAAGGGCCAAAACAAAAAAAAAAAAGATGAAAGACAAACTACAATCTGAAAGATAAAGAACACACCAACTCCCACCTGATTATTCACAAAGTCGAAAAGAGTTTGGCATCCTTAAATACGTATTTCATCATGTCGTGTTTGATCAAGCAGAATTTGAGATATGCTAAGTAGACTACTTGTCAAACAATGGCCTGCAAACATAAACAGATCAAAGCTTGTATAGCTATGCATAAAATAAGCTTGAAACGACTTCAGAAAGTAGTTGTGTTACCTCTTCCCATAAATCACTCATCATCTAGACAGAAAAGTATTGCACAAAAGACTACTGGAAAAAATAGATGAAAAACCCACAGAATGCAAGTAATTTTGATGTGTCTCATATTCATTATACACTCTACAATGAGACACAGGAAGATTACTCTAATGGTCATGGTAGACAAAATGAGTCTGACAAAAAAAGCTAAGCTGCATGATACACAAAGATGTTTATTTTGTATGTTTCCATCTTCATGCATGCTTGCAAGTTATATATATATATGAGATCTTTTATTATCTCTGTAAGTTTATATCAATTCTTAAATGTCATTACATATCCACCTTATCTAATGTTTGCTTGAAAGTAGTGTTACCTATTAAGAAAAAGCTCAAGAGTGTGTTTGAGTTGTCTCTATGTGTGTATGCACATCATACAGGCTCTTAGGCAAACAAAAACACTGGAAAACACCAATATATGACCACATGCCTTAAACAATGTAGTTTTCTGACTCTATAACGCATGATGATCATATCTTCCAAGTTCCACCTTAATAGTACTGTACGAAAACTTTGAGATTAAGCTTTTAGTCATCTTTTTAATTAGTTTAAATTCATGTAATATTCTAAAGAGATCTGTCATCACCCAAATTTGCTTATGCGAGTAGCCTAAACCCTAAAATATATAAATATCGGCCTTTTTTTTTACCCTCTTTTGTTTACATTTAGGATTTTCAGTTGCTGATTCTTCTGATTACTGTTTCTTAAAATAGTTTACTTAAAGGTGTTTATTTCAATTTGCTGTTACATTATTTGATGTGTTATATAGGCCACACCCACGCATTTTAGCTTGAGTCACTATGGAGGCCCCAAACCCGTCATTCTTAGATTCCCAAGAGATTGACGTGAAATCTAGAAAAGCTGCTACCAGAATCGACATTGCAACCGAATAAAAGGCAGTACAGAAAAGAATCCATAATGCTGCGAATGCTCTTCCATGTGCAGTAGAAAATGCAAAATCTTCATATCCAATCATAGTCATGGTCATAACAGTCAAGTTAAGAAGCAGAGGCTTGACAGGATGGCGTGATCTGGCGCGCAATGCAGGACAAAAGAAGCATATGCTTTCACTAACATGGAAAACTTGCCTTGAGATCAACCCCATCTTTTTATTTTGATTTGATTTTTCCTAACTCCCTCTTAATGATTCTCATACACCAGCTCTCAAATATTTGCTCAAAATGATCAGAAAACTGAAAGTTTTTCAATTTTTTTTTTCGATCAGTTGGGAATTTTTTTTCTTCTGATTATTTTATTTTATTTTATTTTTTGGATTTTTTGGTGTACGAGTGTAAACACGAAAATCTGAAAGCAAACAAAATGCAGACACGTGTACAAAATTAATAATTTTATTAATTTAAGTGCGGGTTACAATCTTTGGTAATCCTCTGATCACTACTAAAAACAATTGCTTTTGCGACGCCTATTTTACGATGGCAATTTGGGCTTTTGCGACGGAAAAATGAGCCTTTTGCGACGGAAATATTGGCGTTGCAATAGGTGGTGTCACAAAATCCATTTGCGACGGTAAAATGCCGTCGCAATGGTTAAACTATTTGCGACGGATACTTTGCCGTCGCAAAAAGATATTTTATTTAAAAAAAAAGTGGGGTGAATTGGCGTCGGATACTTTGCCGTCGCAAAAGAAAATTTTGATTTATAAAAAAAAAAAATAGTGTGAATTAAGAACATGCAAAAGTTATTAAGATATATTAACATTGTAAACTTACAATAAAACTAATGAAATGGTGCAAATACAAAATGTCATAAACATACAAAATGCCACTCATAAACATTCTAGTCTGGTATACATAAACTACACCAAATCACATAACCTATTTATACTATGTTGAATCGAACAAACTATGAATTACTCAAGCTGTTCTTTAGCATACAAACTATTTATACTATGTTGAATCGTTGTCTGCATCTGCCCCATCTCCTCCTGAAATTGACAATTAACTCTAGTCAACAATATAGTCACAAGTCAAGAGCACGAAATCTACTTGCATCAAGGAATGCTAACAAAAATAAAAAGAAGATAACCTCAGTTTGATTTATAAATGATGTCAAGAGCATGTCCTTCAATTTTCTGTTTTTCAATCGGCCTCATCAGTATGACTCCCATGCATGTTCTCTACATTACCTAAAATAGCTAAGTTACAGGACGCACGCCATATGATAATGCATGCAGACAAGAATACTTCTCATATACATTGGTAGAATTAATTTTACAGTTTGATTCATCAATTGGTAATGAACTGCCTCCTAATTTGATTCTTATAAAAAAGAACTATCTTGTTTACGTTCCACACCAAAATTTCGGTTCATATATACTCTTTATATAGAATGTATGGATGGATTAATCATAAGTGTAACGTGCTACTATATACGTACTGGGTATGAGTCTTGACCATGAGATGGAAAAAATATACGCCTCTAAACCAGTATCCACCATTAGTTGCACATCTTCCTACAATTAAAATCATTATATATGTGCATATATGATACATGAATTCATCCCAACAATAATAAATTTATTCAACCATTTCAAACAACATCTATTGCAACAAAACGTAGCTATACTATGCTTACTTCCACCAACAAGCCATCAATTATATATGCGCAAACTAGTTCCTTTCTGGACGGTAACTCGAAGGCCTCGTTTAAATTTGCTAGTTAAAGTTATTTTTGGATTCTTAAACCTTACTATTGTATAAGAACTATACATGAGTATTCCCATCAGATTATCGATGTGAGACTCAGAGATGACATATAACAAACAATACACTATTTGTATAAAGAATTTGACCAAGCAACAATAATAAGACTTGGGAAGCAACAATAACAAGTAGTTAATCAATACATATGAATATTAAATTAAAGATCAGTGGAAAACCCAATTAAATCTAGATTGCAATGTGTGCGCACCTTGTATTTATGATACTCATCACATGCTACATCTCCAGTGGCTCCATGCATTTTACCTGAATTTTCCAAGTTAGTAATGATTTTCACATGTTTGGAAAATGCATGCAAGTCTTTTGATTCAAATTAATTGCAATTGATTATTATATAGTTTGATGTATGTAAATAGAGGCAACTGCGAGATTTCAATACTCATCACTATCAATTATTAGAGAAAAATTGGTTAGAGAGATAAGATTAAAGCTTGATATAGAGTATTTAATCAATGAAAATAATTTGGTGTTGGATTTTAATTCATATTTATATTTGTGTCATAAAACTATAAAGTGTGCTAGACTATGCCTGTGAATATCTTAAAAGCATCAGGTGTTTTCCGCTTCTCTGTAGCATGAAAAATTTGGCTTCTCTTGGCTAGGTAGATCCCTGGATCAACTATAATTGGCTGGATCCTATACAACCTTCTACTTATGATATTTCAACAATCCAAAAAAAGTCTGGACATAAGAATTATATATACAGCTTCAGGTTCAAATAGAAATAATTGTGAGAAAATAGAAATACGTGTGAGAAAATAAAGCTACCCTTGGTGATATAGTTTGCCTATTCTTTCCATCCAAGGGCACTGATGTGATCAATGAAATTGAGATCCCGTCTTACAGAAGAGAAGACATGGGACCACTGGTCTGACAAACCAGAAGCAAAAACAAATAAGTTGGCAGAACTTATTAAGGAAAACAACAGGGTGCAATAATTTATCAAGACAAGCAATACAAAGCAATTACGGTACATATCAGAACTTGCATAAATAAACGAGTATTGAATAAAATGTGGCATTCTAGAGAATTGATTTTACCCCAAGCTTGAAGGATAGAACAAAGTGACAATGGTAACAACAATACAGAAATGCTGGTTATCAAACTCACTGACTACATAAATATAAATTGGGACTTCAGATCCTCACATAAGGCTCGAGGTAGAAGTTACTCCTAATAAGAGTTCATCATATGCAAAAGTGACATATAAGCTTCAAAGAATTGCCAGAGAGGCCATAGTTGCTTAGGATCTTGCAAACACTACCGCCATTCGAGTTCTTTTTTTTTTGAGTTTTTCATCTATTTCATAGACAGCTACTTTGTATGTCCCCTTCTCTTTACCTACCCCTACCATGCTATGTAAAGATTATATGCACTTTCTGAAGCGCCTTTCTATTCTAAATTAGGAGTGACACTTAATAGATAGAATACTTCAATCTGACCTTTCTTAATCACAATACAATAGTGATTATTGAGGTAAAGCAGCATGTGTCATGAAGGATATATCTTTAAAACACAAAATTGATCTGCAGTTGTAGGACATTTCATTAAATGCAGTAGCAAGCTCAAGATCTTGATCAAAACAACAATAGAGATCTCGTACATTTATTCATGGCAGGGTCTTTAAGATTAAATTTTAATAGATTCTTGGCAGTGGGTTGCCTTCTTTTAAAAACTAAATAAAGATTCTTGGCAATACGCGAAGCAAATTGAATACTTTTGACATACAAATGCAAAGAGAAAAGAGAATGAGGGGAATGTGAGTTTAGGTTTTACCAGATTGGGAGGCAGATCGGAGAAGGAGGAGAGGGGGAGCATCTCGAGCACGGTGAGTGAGAGAGAGAGGTGTCGTCAGTGATAGGGGAATTAAACTATCAATTGTCACAAAGTGATAAAATGGGCAACCAAAGTAGTAAGGTCGTCTAATTAAAACCCAATTTTACAAAATCCCAAATTCTTCGCTGAGCAATTTCAACAATTCATTGAAACCCTAAAGCACCAAAGCAGTGACAACTCTGATTTCTATGGAATTTATGGAAAATGAAGAAGGAGAGAGATAAAGATACCGGCCAGCGCAATACCTGAGAAGCTTCTCGATCTTCTCGCACTTTCTGATGAACTTTCCAAGCTTCACCTCCTCTGTCTTGCACCGCATCATCACCACCTTTGACCTTTCTCGTATAGCATCGCTCGCCATCAGATCTGGGGTTAATGCCAGCAGCAGTTCGTCCTCCTCCATACCCAATCCATTTCTTGGTTTCGTTGCTTGAATTTGGCTCTCTTCTCTGTCTGTGCCTATGTGTATATTCGAGAACTCTCTCTGATTTTGTTTTTTTTCTCTGGAGTCCAGAATTCCTCGTTTTGTGAGAATATAAGCGACGGAAAAATGAAACTCATCACATTCTATTTAAATTCATTCGACGGCAGCACTAGATCCGTCGTAAAAATATTACAAAAATGCCACTGAAATATAGCCGTCGCACGCGCCGTTGCAAAAACATAGTTTTCGCGACGGAAAGAGATGCCGTGGCAAATTTTTGAAGCAATTGCAATTGTTTTTAGTAGTGGATTCTATCTCCAACGATGAATTTTCACTCAAGGACTTGACGCTTGATTTTGAGTGGTACGATGGTCACGAGAGTCGACACGTGACGAATGTTTTGACTTGAGGTTGGTGAGGAACCGGCTATTTGGCAGCTTGAGGGTTCTTCACACGAGCTTAGGAGGCTTCAGAAGTTTTGAGAGTATTTTCTTCTCTTTTTTTGGCTGAAGTCCTTCTCTTGATTTGAGAGGGGGTATTTATAGTGTCGGCGTCTCTCTCAATTTGGAATGCCTTGATGACACGTAATTAATTGTATTTTCCTTAATTACGTAATCAAATCAATCAGTCTTAATTAACTGATTTAATCACGACTATTAAGGAATTAACCAATTAATTTGATGGCTGATTTTAATTGTATTTCGTTAATATCACAATTAAATCAATCAGTTTTGATTAACCGATTTAATTATGACTATTAAGAAATTTAGCCAATTAATTGGATGACTGATTGTCGTCTTGATTATCAATTTAAATAAATTGGTATTTAATCAGCAAACGAGATTTAATACTTGATTTGACTCGGAATCAATTGATTTAATTTGATTCATCCGCTTTAATATCAATTGATTTAGCCGGAGCAAATTCATTTATTGCCGTCGGGCCCTTCATGTGTCGCCAAGTGTCATTCTCTGAGTCTGCGTGATTTTGCTGACTCACAAGCCACGTGAACATTTTGTGGGACCCACATGCCGACTAAATTTGTTCGGTCATAATTTTGAGTGTTGACCAAATTACTTAATGAATTTATTTTCATTAAATTTTTAGTGTCTACAAATGCCCCCACAGCCCCACTTCAAGGTGCGCCGTAAACATGTTGTCACGTGTTAGAGGTGTGACTTGAAATTTGAATTTTGACTTTTTTTTTTTTCATAACTTGTCGCGGCACTTTGCTTCGCTGTAGCCAACTTCTAAAACTTCGAAGTTGTAGAGATTCCTTTGGCATCTTGATTTAGAGAGTCTCCAGAAATCTTGATTTAATTTAGAGATTCTCTTGCAATCAAGATTTAATTTTGCAAATATGGCAAGGACTCTAAATGAGCAGGTGACAAAGCCCATAATATAAGAGTTTTCTTGTTAGATATTTATAGAATAAATCATTGATTTTTCCTGAATAAAATATTTATTCACAAAATTTCTGCACTCAAAATATTATTGCCATATACAGCAAAAATAAATTAGGATTTCTGCCATATTTTCTGGTCTCAATTAGGAAATTAATGAAGTGAGAAACCCTAACCTTTTAACATAAAAGGATGGCCTCCTTTGTATTTTGAAGCACAATTGACTTGGCCACTAGTTCATTTCATTGCCTTCTGTCTTTGGGGTTGCAGAAGATCATCAACCACAGGTTATTTGTCTTTTACTCAATTCTTCTTTATCAGTCAAGATACTTTGAAACGACGCGAGCTGTTGGTAACGGCAAGGTAAGTTTTGCAGTGTCCGTCATTGATTTAATGCCTCTGTTGATTAGCCTTTATTTTCATATCATTTCTTTTATATGTGTCACGGCTTTATGCTATCATGAATGACCCATGATTCCACCTTCTGACATGGTAACGGTAGAGACATATGTGATCATGATTGTGCACGTGCAGCCCATTGCAAAGTGAAAGCATGCACGTACAGATTCAAAGTGAAAGCATGATTCATTTCTGCACTTAATCACACACTCATATATATGCATGTGCAGCACTGCAGCCCCTGGAATTTCTCTTCACATCGTACATGTAAACTTGCAGAGGCATGATTAATTGCTCATTCATGTTCACAGAATGAATTTTTTTTTCACATCGCACAGTATATGTGTACTCTAACAATTGCTTTAAATATTTTTTTCTTTGTTCAGAATTGTGGTGACAATTGAAGAATGCCAGCTTGCTTCTTTATTTGCTGCTTGTTGTTGCTAATTTCTTGCCTTGGGCTCCGCAAGTCATCAAGCTGAGGTCTGGCTTTCTGTCCTTTATTTTGTTCAATTATTCCCCAATTGTCCAGCTTCTTCTAGCAATGCACATGCACACGATTGATTTTTTTTTTTTGGGTGATCCTGACGTGATGGCAAGACAGAGCATTTTCTGAAAACATATATTTTTCTTCTCCCTTCTTTCAGGGCTTTGGCGATAATTGAGGAATAGACAGGAATCCACTCCGAATGGTGTGCTGCACTCTTGGGACCTTGGGTTGACATGAACTGTGGATAGTGGCAGAGGCAAGTTTTTTTTATATCTCTCATTGATTTATTGTCCCCTTCTTTTTATTGCATTTATTGTTTTTTTCTTTACATACGCCGTGACTAGCTTTTTCCAATCATGATGTCGCCTTTTTTTTCTATACCGTACATGCATTTCTGGAAATTGGTCTAAATATGTATTTTTTTATGATGTCACCTCCCCCTTTTTTTTTTTTAATGACACACAATTTCATATATATGTCAATATATATATTGCTTCTTTTTTTTTGCAGAATTTTGGCAACAATTCTTGACCTAAATACTTGGACTTTTCCACTTTTTGATTGTGAGAAAATCCTCTCAAAGCAGTTAGACTTTGCGTGTTTATCGACGTCAAAGAGAAGAACGTGAACGTCCTAAACGCTTGGATTCCTCCACCTTAGCTCATGGTAGGGTCCACCAAAAGCGGTTAGGCTTCGCGTATTTGGCGGCTCACGGAGAGAAGAATGTGGACGTCCTAAACACTTGGATTCCTCCACATTTGTGCGTGGTAGGGTCCACCAAAAGAGGTTAGACGCGGACGTCCTAAACGCTTGGATTCCTCCACATTTGTGCGTGGTAGGGTCCACTGAAAGTGGTTAGGCTCCGCGTACATCGTCAGGCACTCGCGATCGCGCTTCCCGTCCTTTTGTGGCCATGGCTTTCTTCAAGTGCTTCAAGAAATGGACAGTCACCATCCTCGAGGATCCGGAGGACGCTCAAAGTGATGGAACTACTTTGCAAGTGCACCCATCGTTGACTGGGCCTCAAGCAATCGATGTCCCTCCTTATGACCCTTCAGCTCACATCCTCTAGTGGACTCATGTGGTACCTCGCCAGCTAGCTATGTTTCGACAACCGAGATCTGGAAGAGACTAACAAAACTCGCATGTACTGTTGCTGAAGTTTTCGCATCATGATCAGAACACTCCTCAGACCCCATTCAAGCTTCTCAGCGATCGTGTACGCAACGGTTCAGTGAAGTGGAGCAATGCATTTCGTGCAAACGGGGTCTTCTCTTACACAGAATTCTACTTGGAATGGGTAGAAGATATCTTAAGCAAGACTGGCAAGCTTACTCGGGAGGCTGGTCTCTATCGAGCGATATTCACCTCACTATTTAGCTATGACCGTGTTGCATCTGTCATACGGGCTTTCTGCGAGTACTGGTGCCCCGCGACAAATACTCTCCACACATCTAGCGGAGAAATGTCCATCTCCCTCTGAGATTTGGACCAACTCTGCCTTGCTGGACCGTTTTATGATGAGGTGGTTCCAGCTGCTGAAGAGCTTACTGTAGCAAGCAAAGGGAGTCAACAGAGCTGCCGCTATTTGTTTCTCGCCTACCATAAGCTTTGCAAAGAAGGCCAAGGGCAGAAAGTGAAGTTAACTTCATGGATACGATATTGGTATAGAGGAGCTTTGCGCTATAAGAGGCCTCCAAACAAAAGCACCAGGAACAAAAGAGATCTGCCCCAGAATGTGTTTAATCCATCTGGCATGATCCATGAGATCCGACAACGTACTTCTGCAGACCTCGTAGTATTTGATGACTTAGGCATTGAGAGTGAAGATGTAGAGCCCACCTATTTGGCTGCCTTTCTTGCTTGTTGGTTGTGTCTGTTTGTTTTACCCAGAGACGACACTGGTTTGATTCGTCTGGGAGTATTCAAAGTTGCCAGTAAAATGTCACAGGGTGTACAGTTTTGCCTAGCAGTACCAGTGTTGGCCAACATCTATAAGGGTTTAGGAGAGATTTCTGTTTTCAGCGATCTAGGTAACTGCTCGGCTGCCCTTCCTTTTCATTATATTTATGCATGGCTAGCAGAGTACTTTGGCACCCACTTTCAGTCTCCGCTTCCGAACGACCTAAGGCCCCATATGGTTCGCTTCTCCGGAGAATTTTCAACTAAATATTGTGGGGACTCATAGGCGCTTTCTTTGTTCAATGCATGTGATAATGTGAGGATGGATGCATTTGCCAGGGTATTTTCGGAGAGCAGAGTGATTATCAACCTCTAGAACATCTCCCATTTAGACCTCATATATCTCATCAACCTTCGATCTGGGTATCTTTCTCTCAGACAGGATAACCGACGAGTCATTTAACCATACAGTCCACACCGGTTCAGTCGACAGTTTGGTTATGTCCAAGACATTCCTAGCATCCTTAAGAATGACATTCGTACCGGTATGTGGGCTTTGATTTACAAGCATTGGGATTCCTGCACCAGAATGAACACCAAGTGCGTGGTAACGTTGCTGATCCAGAGTGCTATCTCGGAGTACATGGTTACTCGAGATCATGTCGACTGGTGGTCTAAAGTGTACCATTCTACACCAGTGAAAGCAACGAAAGAAGCGCCTACCAGTAGACCACTGCACAAGACTCTGAAAGCAAAAGAAGATAAGAAGGTCACCCATGCAACACCGCCTCATCACAAAAATGTGATTCCTCGTGAAGTTGAATGTAGCACCAATGTCCCTGCGCCTCCTAATAGGACTTTGCTTCCTAGTAGTGCTTTGCTCCCAGATAGCAACCGTCAGGCTCATCCGGTCGACTTTCTGGAAGATGATGGAGACTCTTTAGATTCTCACATCGCTTTGGTCCGTCCACTTAAGCTGAAAAGACCAGCAATCCAAGAAAGAAGGCGTAGTGGGAGCAGTAGTAGCAATAATAGTGTAATACCCCGAAAATCCAATTTATTCTCCGAGGACATTTTAGAATGATTTCGAGGTCATGGGAGATTGTACGAAGCTTGGAGAAGTGTGGAATTGTTCGAAACGATTTTATTTCGAAAAGCGTACGTTAATTAGGGCACGCGAAATCGACTTTTTATACGTACAGAATTTGGGAAAACTTCCTTCACGAAAGTTGTAGAGCTCGTCGATATGATCACGTGCATATGCGGAACACAAAAATCAGAGTTCGTATGAATTAGTTATGATTTTTTGAAAATATTTTCAGTTTGATATAAGGCTTCCTTTTTTGGAAACTTCCAAAAAAATCATTTCAGCCTTCCCATTTTGGAAAGCCGGCTTCTCTCTCTCCTCCGCGTCCGAGCCGAAGCGAAAACAGAGCAGGCGAACTCCGGCCGAGTTCTCCACCATCCGGCCACCGTTTGACGCCAAATCACCTCCCTTGCCTTCGCCTCGACGCCTCCTCTCCACCGGACTCGATCGTTTCCACCGGGAAAGCCTCAAACTCCGGCAAACTGGAGTTGCTAACTTTGAAGCAAAAACGGTCAACGCCGGTTTTCTCCTAGCTCCGGCCACCAAAACTTCCGATCCTTGGCTCCATGAACTCCCCTCAACCTGCTGATCATCATACTAGGAGGATTGCACCTAGAGTGACCGGTTTCACGTTCGTCGGAGCTCGGTCGGTTTTCGATCCGAAACGAAAATCTTTCGATCGGGATATCTCGAGCTGTAGTGCATCGTTTTGATTTATTCTTGATCCAGTGGGTTCGCCTTGATGTTCTTAACAACTCTCTAGAAGGAATCGAGGCCTGAAATTGAATTTTTTATGTCGAAAATCGAGCTCGCCGGTTTCTGGAAATTCTCGCCGGTTTCTGGAAATTTTCCGGCCACCTTCATACTGTTCAAGGTAATTTTCGACCCCTTCCGGTCATTTTCAGACTTCGTGCTAGTTATAAAAATTATTGGGCTTGATGAGAGGAAGAGGAGCAGCCAGGCCCCGACACCATTGGCGGTGGTCGGCGGCGGCTCTGCCCTTTTTCCGGCGACCATTTTCCGGCCACCTCCGGGGGTCAAAAATGTGATTTCTTTACAGTTTTAGATTCTACGTTTCGATACGATCGTTTGCATATATAATTCATAATTTTTGGATATCGTATGATTTAGTTATGAATTTTTACGGTTTCGATCGATTTCGATAATCCAATTAATGTTTTTCGAAGATCGGACCGTCCGATGGACTTGTAGTTTTGATATGTTGATCGTATGACTGTCCCGGTGACTTTGTGAGGTCACGGGCGAAGATCCGACCGTTGGATTTTCGTATAATTGTGAATTAGGGTTTTGGAAGGCGATTCGTGAGAATCCGACCGTCGGATTTTCATGAAATTTTGTGGAGATATTGATAAGGATGATTCAGGAAGATCCGACCGTTGGATCTTCGTGATAATTTTGGGGGATGATCCTATGGGCGATCCGTGAGGATCCGACCGTTGGATCATCATATAATTTCGATCCGACCGTTGGATCGTCTTTATTTTAATTATGAGTTGTGGGCTAAGTTATGATCATATTGGATTTAGGTGATTGACGGTCTTCCTTGGTGAGCGGTTTTGGCGTGTTTTGTGAAATTGAAGACGCAGTGGGATTAGAGGTGAGTAAATCTCACGCGGTTCATATTACGAACCGAGTACTGTTAATTAATTTATTTTGTCGTAATTGTGTGAAAAATATTTATGGAATAAATATTTGTTTTTAATCATATGGACTTGATCAACTACGGTCCATAGGTAAGTAAAATGTTTTAATTATACAAAATGAATTTCCTGATTTTCTTGTGTGTGATTTATAGTTGGTATTAGTGATTATCCCTGTGCGGATGATTACGTATATATATATATTTACGTGGATATATATATGGAATGGTGTGACATTGAGGTGGGTGTGGAATTATGATAATTTGGTTGAGATATGATATTGTATTGGAAATTACCATGATTGTTTACGATGATGTTAACCGATAATTGTGTGTGATAATTATGTTGATCTTCTGAGTTGATTAGAGGGTAGAATTGTAGTGCTCTGAGGACTGGGAGTCCGAAGACCGCCGGTTAGATAAGAACCGAGATGTAGTTGTAGTGCTCTGAGGACTGGGAGTCCGAAGACCGCCGGTTAGATAAGAACCGAGATGTAGTTGTAGTGCTCTGAGGACTGGGAGTCCGAAGACCGCCGGTTAGATAATAACCGAGATATAGTTGGATCCAAACAGTTGGGATGGACCAAAGTAGTGATATTGTGGATTTGAGGATTGTGGAAATGTATTCGTTGTGGATTTTCCGTGTTTTGGTTTGATGTTTCCTTACAGATGTTGAGATTGTTGATTTTTACTTGAGTTAAAATAAATGTGTTATAAAATCAACATTCCCTTCTTATTTACTCACGAGCTGTCAAAAGCTTACCGGGTTTGGTGTTGTTGCAATCCCGGTACACTATTCAAATTGTGTAGCGGGAAATCTTGCAGGTTAGGAGATTCAGGGCGGTGATCGCACGGGTTAGAGTAATAGTTATAGTTTTACAGTGATTGTAATAGCGAGGTGAGTGATGCTCAATTTGAGCTTTACATATTTACTTTGTTTAAGTGAGTTGTAATAATTAATTTGAGATTCGAAATTTGAGTGATTTGTGTTTTTAGTTGATTTTTCATGTTTCGGATTTTGAATTAGTTATTCAAAATTCGGGGCGTGACAAATAGTGAGGTGCACTTTAAGCGTCGGAAAACTGACACCAGTCTTGGCCCTATTTATTGTGATCCCAATGCTGAGTTCACTCTGAATACCGACTTTCTTGGTGACATTTCAACTTCTTCTCAACCGATGCTGCAACGAAATGAGGTAACTCTTTTTTGGACTTGCGTCAGAGATTTTTTTGTCTTTTTGTGGGTTTTTCCTTGGAACTTGAATTGTTCTTTTCCCATCTTTTCAGGGTGCAGAGATTGATGGTCACTCACTTTGGGGGAACGATGACGCCTCTTTAGACCCTATACGTGTTCTTTCTGCAGCGGAACTTGAGGCTTACGCTATACCCACGAAAGAAAAATCCAATGCAAAGAATGACTTACAGCAAATTGACCCGACAGGTACAATTCTCAACTCTTGTGGTTCATGCATGGTTCAATTAAGGAAGGAGTCAAGGTGGGCCACCAGCCTATTCACTGTCAATAATATGTAAGAAATCCCATGCAATTAAGTTGTGTGGTGGACATGGAACATATGGAAGGGTAACGCCCTCGCAACCCAGCGAAGCTAAAGATACAGTTTAGCAAACCCGTGCTTTCTCCTACTTTCCGGTGATTGCTCTGCTTAACCTACAACGTTGAGTATCGATTCAGTGACGCGAAGAGATCACACCACAAGGCCTTATCAGTAAGACAAGAAGTCTTTTTCCAAAAGGCAGAGAAAAGAACCTTGTGACGGGGTTGATGCTCTCATCGTCCACATTGTTTGATCAAGAAGTTAGGTCAAGGATGCCCCGACGACTGCACCCCACTGTGCTGGCACGCCTGTGCACTCAAAAGAGACTGTTTGCAACCAGACTGGTTTTTGGAGCCAAACAATTATAGAAAGGCGAAGTGGGGCCAGTGGTGAGAAGAAGAAAAGGCCATAGAGTTTACTTAGATTTTCTCTTTGTCTATGTTGATGAGAAATTCAACAATAGAACTCTTTTTTTTATATTTTTTTTGCAAAACTCAAGGATCAGAATCACAAATGTTTTATATACAAATATAAACTCAAGGGTTTTTATCTGCTATAAGGTTTGAATTTTAGTGAACCGGATAAAATGGTATCCAAACTTATAAAGTCATCAATAAGGTATCAGACTTTCGAAAGCCCACTATTGAGATACCTCCGTTATTTTCCGTCACGACTCTGTTGTAAAAGACCACGTGATAAAATTTTGAGGGCCATTTTTGTTTTTTTACTTTTCTGATTAAACCCAGAGGTATCAAGTCTTTGTCTTTTAATCAATTAAATTGTTATAAGATGATGATGGTGATGCTTTGTATGAAAACTGATGGAGTGAATATCAAGGGGGTATGATGTGGTGATGAAGTTTTGGAGGGAAATTTGGGAGAAAAATTGGCACAACTATTGATTTTCGGAGAGAAATTTGAAGGGAAATAGAGGGAGCAACTATAGAAAAACCATTTAGGGGTATTACAGTTATTTCTGCTAAAGAAAAGACACGCGCGTGCACGAACATGTGAATATGTGATCTCTTGTAATAGATTATAGAGTAGTGACGAAAAATGATGAAGATACCTAGATAATGTGTTATCGAAAGCTTGAGTATCTTATTGATCACCTTATAAGTTTGAGGACTATTTTGTACGGTACACTACAATTCAGACCATGTAGTTGATAAAAATAGTAGGGTTCTAGTTTGAGAAATAAGCTATTGCTAAAAGCCCCAAAACTACATGGTCTCTTAGTTGATATTGAGTTAGGTAGCGTTCTAGTTTTGGTGCTTTTAGCAGTAGCTTATTTCTGTCGGCCCTTCATAGGACAGGTTATTGTGTAATATTTGCCTCATTCTACCTATTAATGGATTGACACCCCAATTTAATAAAAAAAAATATCAACTAAGAAATTATAACTATACTAAAATCCAAACATGATGTATTCTGCCCTTGGCTTTGCGTCCTTTTTACGGGATTGTCCCTCCAGCTGTTTGCGTTATGTGCTGCTTGTGTTTGCTCCACAAAGAGACAGCGAGGGTGATAGAGGGAGAGAGACAGTAGAATCGAGGCTGAGGGTTTGTGGTAATAAAATTTCGGGTAAAAACTCCAAATGGTACCCAAATGACAGCGAAAGGTTTTTTTGGCACCTTTAAATTTTTTTTTACCCAAATGGTACCTGAACTGTTGCATCGTTACCAAATATAGTACCTCCATTAACTTTTCTGTTAAAGTCGCCTACGTGACATGTACTCTGTTAGAAAAAAGTCCAAATAATACCCAAACTATTGCAAAATATATATTTTTTGGTACCTATAATATTTTTTTTTACCCCCAATGGTACCATTTGGAGTTTTTTTTTCAAAAAAATTACATGCCACGTAAGCGATTTTAATAGAAAAGGCTGAAAAGCTAACCAAGGTAGTAAATTTGATAATAGCACAATACTTTAGGTACCATTTAGAGTAAGAAAAAGTCGTAGGTACTAAAAAGTACCTTTCACAATAATTTAGGTATCATTTGAAGAATTTACTCTAAAATTTCACGTGTGATTGATTTGGGGTTTTGGGTAATAAAGGCCTTATCAATCACCTGCAACTTTTTTTTTTCTTCACTCTCTCCTCGTTCATTACTTCATCAATCGTCTCAAAGCTCCTTCTTATTTTTTTGATGACACAAAGCTCCTTCTTATTAATCCCCGGAATCAAATCACTTCTCAGCTTTCATCGCGTGTAGGAATAGGTTCGTCGGAGTCTCGGCAAAGAACACCTCCTTCAATAAGTGTTTTTGACTTTTTGCTATCTATACTTCTGTTGGGTAGGAATTAGTTTCCCCCTTTGAATTTAGCATGAGAGTTGATTTTGGTTGAATTTACAGGAGACCCGTTATTGAGTGAAGGAGAAGAGGATGACTTTGTGTCCGGGTTTGTTTTGGCTTCCTGCAAGTGCAATGGGTAATTGTGTAACTCTCACTGTGAATATTAAGAGTTAATTTTTGGTTAGCTATGAATCTGGTTTTGTGTACTTCGTCAGTTTGGTATTGTAGGTGTTCAAGTTAAGTCTGCATGTAGTTCTTCTGTTTTATAACTTTGAGTAGTTGAATGAAGTTGAATAGTGTGCTACTATTATGGTCCATTTGTCCTTACGTATCAAAATTAACCTTGCACCAGTTATTTTGTTAAATTCTTGAATCTTTTGTTTTCTTGAGTTGGGTAGTTTCAGTGGTCACATTAGACCCTTCTAAGCAAGGTTCTAACCCACATCCTATTTTGATTTCAGCAATTTTTTATATCTACGAACTTGAGTGGTTCTTTGCAATTAAACATTGTGATCGTCTTATGTTTATCTGGTTGGAGAACCAAACTGGGAGCAATGTAGAAGACTGACAAGGGCTGCTGCTATGAATACAAGCACACCCGACACAGCAAGGTGCTCTGTTTGTGCTTTGTTTAAGGATAAGTACTACATTTATTCACCCACTGAGCTTTATGTCTGTTTGTGCTAACACTCATAAATGTTACAGCATTTGTTGGCTTTTGATCTCATTACCAACATCATCTTTTGCAGGAAATTGAAGCAAATGAGAAGCATAGATATCAACTCCAACATATGATTGAGGAGGCCATTAGTAACAGTGGCAATAAAACTTGCGCATTCTTAGCCAACCCAGGCTATTGGTGAGTTCATAGTAAAGAGCAATGCTGAATAGACATATATTTGACCTGGCACAGTAAATTGGAAGCGATTGTTTTCAATTGAATATAAAAGGTTATAAGTCTCAAGCAAGATCATAAGTGAACATGTTATCCATATATTTGGTTACAAATGCAAGGAAAATTAATGATTTTTTATGAGTGGCATTGATTAACTAAACCTAGATTTTTAAAAGCACAATGTCTAAGATTCACGTATATGCTCTGGATTTTCTTTTGGCCTAACGATTTTGCTTTATTACTTATAGGGAATGGCTAATGCTGAGCTTCAATTTGGAATGGCAATGAGGGAGAAAGTCATTAACACCAACAGAAAGCACTAAGAAACATGTGGGACTTGCTTATGATTATTTACTTAGTATAGTTGTACAATTATGCACCCTTGCGAACTTATCTGCCTGTAGAAAAACCAGAGAAGTTGTGTAGGTGAAAGTGCGAGGATTTGTTGTTAGATTAAACAAACATATATAGTTGAGCTAGAAAGGAGGTAGCTTCCTCAGTTTATCTGCAAGGTATATGATTGATTAGGCACTGATCTCTTTTTATTCAAGTTGATTTGAAAGTGTGAACGAATCCATATTGGTAATATAATTAGGTAATGAATGCCTTGCTGGATCAAAAAGTTTTTAAGCTTAGGTAGAAACCAACTTTCTGTTCATTTGTGTAACATTGGATCAAAAAAATTTTAAGCTACTTTATCTATTATCTGTTCATTTATGTAACATGGTTGCAAGTTTCTGTCCAAGTGTTAAATTGTTGCTACTTTGCATTTCTTTTCTTTTGTGTATGTACCAAGTGTTCTGAATATATGGACCAGAACTTTCTGTTTATGTCAAACTATTACTCTATTACATATAAAGTTCATGGAAAAACCAAAAAAACAAACAAACCCGCAGCAGCGCTATGGCGCTCTTTCCAGTTATATTCTCTCTTCTAAATGTGAGTGGGTTTTTGTCCCTACTATCTACTCCGTTGTCCTTATCGCACCGCTAGCTGGTTTCCTTACACGTAATGCAATCGCTTCTAGAAAGATTCTGATCTGATTGGGATCGAGTTCGTCATCAAAGCCCAGAACTTGGAGAGAAAGAAGGGATGAACTCGGTGGGTAAGAAGATCCAGTCCCGACAGGTCCAATTGTATTTCTGATTTAATTTTGATATGATTGAATTTCTGATTTGTTTGAAAGGTTCCGGCTGGAGGACACATCATTGCGGATGCTCTGCCTGCTCAGGTAGTTGCAACTCTAATGCCCAAGTTCAATCAAACATTCAAACACATCATTGCATTTTTTATTTGTATTTCTGGATCAATGTTGTAAATTCACATTGACTGATAAACTTATATTGCTGCCTAACCTTTGCAATACTTTGACTGATAAACTGATACATTCCCTTCTATGCAAATATGCAATCTTTGTTACGTTATAGCTATGATTTTTTTTTTTTTTTTTTTTTTTTTTGAGAATGGATATCTGATTCCACTTTAACATTAGTATTCCTTTGAATGCTTTTGGTTTGTGCAATCCTTATCATGTCAGAATCAACTCTGATACTTTAAAACAAGAAGAATAATATTTCAGGATCCTTAGCTCCTGATTAATGTTGTAAATTCACATTGGCTATATATTGCTGCCTAACCTTTGCAATACTTTGACTGATAAACTGATATATTCCCTTCTATGCAAATATGCAATCTTTGTTAAGTTATAGCTATGATTTTTTTTTTTTTTTGAATGCTCTTGGTTTGCGCAATCCTTATCATGTCAAAATCAACTCTGATACTTTAAAACAAGAAGAATAATATTTAAGGATCCTTAGCTCCCAGAACATAGGAAACTTTCAGTCAGATCACTTTCTTTTAGAAGCCGATGGTAACCTTCTCAAATTAGAAACTACATTTATTTTTGTTACTTCTTGCTGTGAGTAAATTTTGCCTGCCCCTCAGTTCAGATAATGTGTGTTATTTAGGAGGAAAACAAAATGGTGTACAAGTGTATTTTTAGCTCAGTCCAGATGATGAATTTTTGTTTTGAGACTGCGTCGACACTGCGACTATGAGTCTATTTTTTTTGTAAGTCCATCTTCATGCTGTGTTCCAGGCACTTTTAGAAAATTTAAGGAAAAATTGGCATCTCAGAGTACATCAGCTCTTCATAATATATCCCTTTAATATGCATGTTGGCTGTATAATGAGTTTAACCGCTACTGCTGCTATCCGCCTTTGTTAACCATGAATCAAATTGATAGAAGTTCGTTTTTTGTAAGCCTTGCGTGTGAAGTTTATTGATTTTTTTTTGTAATTTTTCTGTAGATGCCAGATATCTACATGGAAGACCTTTGCAAATATCAAGGTCAGTTAACCTCTCTGTTGCTTTTTTTTTTCTTTTCCTTTCGCAGTTCTGAGTAGATTATGAAATATCACGACAGAATTTAAGTTCTCGGAAAGATATCTATGACATGTTAAAAATAGAGATAATTAACATAGATTAAACAACAAGGGATGTAACAAATCAGGAATTCTGTGAATATTTAATTCCTCAAGTTCCACCCTACCATTCACTCAACAGAAGCTAGAAACCAGCTTTGGGAATGGAATAATACTGTTGTTGTCACTCACTAAAAGCAAGGGTTAATGGAGTGATATCCATATAGACTTATTCGTATCAGTTGAGAATTTCAATCCTTTATGTTACATATGCTGGCAATTCCATCATTATTTAGAGTTTCTGCCTTTCTGTGGTGGGTTTTGGTGATGAAGGATGAAGAAATTGGTGATTGGCATCAGCATAGAGGAATAGATTTCAAAATGCCTCTTCTGGGCTACCTGCAAGAAGATGGCAATGTTGGAGCAAAAAAGGGATTGGGATATTGTCAGGTTGTTCAATCATTATACGCTCTGTTCAATCACACACACACACACACACACACACACACTGGTCTCTAGAAGGGTTCTATGAAGAACTCCCTATTGCAAAAGAAATTGCTGCAGTGAATTCCGCAACTGTATCCGTCAGGAAGTGCCCTGAGCTTAGAATCTTCTATATTCGCAAATGGATTTACCTGATCATGTTGTTGGCACAAATTCACAACACACTGACGACTGGTTTGCTCTGCAGAACAGCTGAGGAGCACCCTGAGATTCTATAACTGAAAGTGAACTTTGATGAGAATAAGCCAATGTGCAAAGCGTATGAACGTGAAGGTCAGCAGCCCCACATTAGTTCCTGAATTTGATATGCAATAAAGCTGTGCATGTTCAATTTTCAAAGGGTTTTATTCTGCAGTGCATATTCAATTTTCAATGAAGATTTTAGAGAGCTTGCAGGGACCCTTAATGCAGAACATCTTGATGGGGATATACGAACAAGTCAGATTCTATTATAAAAGCTGTTCTTTAGGATTTTGTTTTTCATTTCCTGTTGGTATCAAGTTCTCTTAATGTGGAGATATTTGGTTTCTTGGACATGTCAATTTCCAACTGATATCTCTAATTTAACATCCAAAAGGAGATGCTAATTTCATTTCAATTGTACCTTTTCAGATTGGGAAAAGGCTCAGCTGCTTTAGCTGATTTGGGTGAGGCTGAAAAGAAAGAACATGTTGATGATTTGAAGTTCAAGGATTTGGCTGCCAAAATTGCAGGTCAGATTTTGTTTTTCATGATTTTTGCTTAATTGTGGGTTGCTAAGTGATTGTTAAATGCTGGCTCTTTTGCTTGAGTACCATAATGGTAGAATTAATTTAATCTTAAATATTGGTTTTATATATATATCTTATGGACACAATTACTGTATTTGAGGGGTTTTATGGGAATACTTTCATTTCCATGGTTCCAATGGTACAGTTTTCGTAGAAGTCAAAGAAAAACAATCCTGCTTTGTTGCATCGAGTTCTTTAGGTTTCAGTTCTCCTGTACTCGGTTATATGATTTACATTAGTAAAGCATAGGATGGCAGTTTCAGGAGATGAAGACACCCTTTGGAAATGATAATTTTGTTAGTTTTGCTCAACTGTTAAAAGTATGCGTATAGTTACTGAATGGTCTTATGGCTACTTTGTATTTCTTTATATGCTCTACTTCAGGAATAGGCCGCTGTTGCTGAAATAGACCAGCCAAAATGGTGGTAAAGAAGTATTCCCAATATGATTGACATACATTCTACTCAAGAATTCTTGAGTGCTTTAGGTCAAGCTGGAGAGAGCTGTGCATTATTTTGTAAACAATTGATTAAGTGATCCAGATAGGACTTCGTTCTGTCAACATAAGTCTTGCCGTGCATAGAATTTAGTTTTGATTTTCTATTTAGCTTAACATCTCAAAGACTTTTCTTTATACAAAGGACATTAGTAAAGTAATTGATCACTTACAGGCTTTGAAGCCCCCTTTTGACTAGTAGGCTAGACCCTTACGGAACATAACTCTACCTAAGGGCCTACTTGTCAAAAAATTGAATAGTTAGATATTAACACTGCTTCCTTGTATCTTACAGGCTTTGAGGCCCCCTTTTGATTAGTTGCTAAGCTGTGACAGTAACATACAAGGAAGCAGTGTTAATATCTAAGCATTCAGAAAAAATTTCACAATTATATGTTTGTTGCTCACATTACACTGCTCTTTAAAGCCAATGGTTGAGACATCACATTTCCAGATATTGATTACAATTTAAGGCTTTTTATCAGTAAATACCTTTTACAAACAATAATACCCTTCAGAAAACGTAAGACACTTGGATGTCCAACAAAAAATTGAAGTCACCAAGTAATGCTCGTATTATCTATAGTTGCTAAGTTGTATACCAAAGGCTAGACCCTTTTGACTAGTAGGCCCCTTTGGTGTGAATATTATGATTGAAGATGTTAATAACACCGAATTATGATCTGCTTGTTTGTGTGCTTTTTCTTATTGTCTTCCTGGTCCCTACCATACCATCACTGTATGATCTCAACTTTCTACACCACCTCTCACTTAGTTCTCACTATCCCTTAAAGGGAGAGGTGATGTTAGGGTTCATTGTCAATGCAGCTTACTATTTCAGATTTGGTTTTATAATCAGATGTGAATTGTTGCTACTCGACATGCTTTACTTTATTGTATTTTGTGTATTGCATCTGCAGCTTTAGTCATTTCACCGTGCATCTGTTAAAGCATCGTTCATTTATTTTTGCTCTTCTTATTAGATCTTATTTGAGGAGATGAAGTCTTGGTTTCAGACTTGGCATTTCATTGATTTGTTTGCGGAATCCCAGCAAGCACAAGATTTTTGTCTCTCTCAGGCGAGTCCTTCTTATCTTATGTGTTTCTTCTGCATCTGTATATGTCTGAGTGTATATTTGAGCTTCTGATCAATCAGTGATTGGATTTATCTTTGTTTGGTTATGATTTGAAAGAAGTTTTCCAGATTGGTAGTAGATATTGCCCAGTAATGCAGTCTTTCTCTCTCTCTCTCTCTGTCTTTTTTTTTTTTTTTCGGTGAATTCATTCTTTGTCCTTGTAAAAGTTCTGGGTTTGTTGTTTTAACATTTATTTTATGAATTGGTTCGCTTAGTGGGAATGTAATAACAGTAGTGTAATGAGTAGCAGAAATTGATCACTGATCCAAATGGAATATAGGTTTCTCCCCGAGCCTTACAAACGATCATTTAAACCTACAGTCCAAGCAAAGTAGCATTTTCAAAACACACTCAACTTTACTATACTGCCAAACATACACATGAATGCATAGACATAAAAATAACAGTGTCAAGCCCTGATTGATTGATGTGTTCAATAAATTTCCAAAAGCAGAAAGAGAAAAATAAAGTTAAATATGAATTCCTAAAAGAAAAAAATATTGGTGCCTCAAAAACAACTTAGCGGACAGATTTTCAGAGCGCAGGATTGGTTTTCCATAGCAGATGGTACCAAAATTAGATACACTTCGTTTGTTATAGGCTTAACACCCTATTATGGTCTTTTATTGGCTATATGAAAATATGAATGTGGATCTCAATTTTTCGTTTTTCTTTGCCCTTTGTGATTTCATTTAATTAAATCACTCAACCTCTAAATATAGAATCACATTGAAGCCTACCGTTTGAATGATTTTATATATAGAGGAAATCAGTATGTAGTCTTTAATGGTATTGGTTAGTGTTCATTGTCACTATATAAATAAACAGATTATTATGTTTGTAGTTTTTTTATTGCACTTTATAAATTATATCATAGCATTTGTATTTTTGCTGTGATATATGGCATATAATGAATGATTGTATAAAAAAGAAATGCCAGATTACATATACATTTTATCAATATTGGAACACTATTTGTGAAACAATTTTTCTTGATTATTAAGCTTGCCTTTACTAATGCTTTGAGACAGGCAATAATACATGGTGAGCGAAATACTAATTGCCTTTGGATGGGTTGGACGACCTTTCGAAGTTCAAGTTTGAGGTCAAAAGCTTTTGTATCGTAACTTCACGCAGTTTCTATTGGTCTTTTTTTTTCTTCCTTCATTTTTTGGAAAATGTAAATAGATAAGTCTGGTTAAGATATCAACTTTTACCTGGGATTTCCACTTTTGTAATATGTAATTATACAAACATGGTGAAACCCTAGTTTTTGAAATGTGTAAATTTAATAAATGTTTAAAGCTTAGCAAGCAAACAAACCTGCGGCATTGTTCAGGAGAACTTACCTAGTAGTATGCTAAACTCGAGTTGTCATGGAACGAGCGCAAGGCTAAGATCTACTTTTCATCAAAGTTGAGTTCTTCTCCCTGAGGCAGTTTTTCAATAAACTCAGTTGTCAGTGCCTTAATGACCATCAACGTGGCTGAAATTTTATAGAGATGATTGATACATTAGTACTTAAAAACAGAACGGTCGAGATGTGGATATGCGACCGAAAAGTGACCATAAACTCTGAAAGCGTACTTTAATTTCAGTGTAAGGCCTTGGATATGCGATTGCTTCGATTACTCCCTGGTCTTCTTGTTTCTAGCGTCCAATGTTTTTTCTCTGGCTCTTTTCCAACGTTTTTTCTTCTGTTTTTTTTTTTCGTGGATGTCATCTATTCTCCAAATTTTCATTTTCCTTTTTTATTTCATGAAGAAAAGTGTAATCCAATTATAATTTTAGATTAGAAATATATAATGCCACGTCATTATCCACATCACTTGGTGTTGTGTTGACATCATTCAAGAAACGAATCTAGACCATTGAACATTTTAAAATCTAATGGTTCACAAGGTATGTCAAAATTTGTGTAAAATAAGATGTCCCTTGATCCGGACCCATATATATATAGAGTCTTTCTTAGCTAAGGATGTCCTTACCTTAGCTTAGGAACGGATTTCAAGTTTTTGACTACTTTTTGATCACATATTCACATCTTAACCGTTAAGTTTTTAGGTCATATTGTATAGATCATCTCTGCACAATTTCAGCCAAATTGATGATTGTTAAGGCATTAAAGATGCAATTTACAATAATGAACACGAATGGTTCCGATTCGACAGATTCAGTTCGTTCCTTAGTTTAATCAAGTTTGATACCTTAACGATCATCAATTTGGCTAAAAATTTGAATAAATGATCTATACATTAGGACCTAAAAATTGAACAGTTAAGATGTAAATATGTGATCGAAAAATGGTTAAAAACTGAAAAGCCGTTCCTAAGCTAAGGTAAGGATATCCTTACCTGAGAAAAAAAAATATATATATATATATATGTTTTTTGTTTTTTTGGGAGCAATAGGCAACAGTTTTAGTTAACTCAGGTTTGGAATAGTATACAACTTTCTTCTCTCACCTACTTGCCTGCATATATCAAATTTTCTTCTCTTTGCATTTGTAGGTTGAGGATTTCGGATTCCATTAGCAAGAGATATGTTGATCTCCAAATCCCCAAACACAATGCTAGTTTGCATCCCAATAGACTTGGAATTTATTGCTGCGAGAAGCGGAGCCCGTGTAAAACCCAAACGTACAGTTTTGTTCCACCCAATCCCAAAACCCCCATTCTCCATTTCTCTCTGTTCCTAAAAGCTCAAAACCCTGATTCCTTCTCAGACTCGACCCACTCAACCATGCCTCAGCAAATGCAACCCCTTCCATTACTGAGAGGGTTAGCTCGGATTCGTATGCAACGCCTGCAGAGAGAACATAGGAAATTGAAGGCGATGGATGCCCAATTTCAGCTTGATCAGGAAGACATTGAGGAGAAAAAGCAATCCCTTCGATCACTTAGAAGGTTAATCCGAATCCGAATTGGAAGCTTGCATAGAGAAGAGACGAAAATGACGGCAATGTGTGCCCAATTTCATCTTGATCGGGAAGACATTCAGGAGCAAATGCGATCCCTTCGATCATTGAGATGGTTAGCCAGAATCCTAATCCGACGCTTGGAGAGAGAAGAGAGGAGATTGATGTCAATACGTGCCGAAATGTCCATCGGGTCTTTTGATGTGGAGGGTCATGTTGATGGGGAATGGGTTCAGCTTGATGGAGAAGGGCTTGAGGAGGCTGGGGAAGGGCTTCAGCAGGCTGTGAATGAGATTGAGGAGGCTGGGGAAGGGCTTCAGCAGGCTGGGAATGAGATTGAGGAGGTTGGGAAACCGATTGAGGAGGATGGGAATGTGATACAGGTTGAGCAGCATCAGGAATTGGAAGAGCAGCTTCAGTTTGCTACATCACAGCGGTTAATGGGAGGATCAACAACAGCTGTTGGGAGGGGTGCAGCAAGTCTTTGTGTGCTTAATGACACACCTCCTCAGTAAGCACTTTCTTATAACATTTATGAAATTTCTGGTTCTGTTCATTGAGCACCTCATTTTCAGTTTTGTGTAACTGGTCTCCCTGTCGAAGTTTTTCCAAAATAATTTTGCACAGCTATGGTTTCATCCTGCTTTCGTTCCATTTCCTGTAGCCATCTAGAATGTGAAGCTCATAGAAACTTAAGACCTATGATGCACGGAAACACGAAATTGCGGGCGTATCCCGTATCGATCAAGGAAACGGGTATGAAACGGCTCGGAAACGCTTATCCTGATTTGGAAACGATTTGGATATGTCCGTATCCTATGTGAAAACGTCAGAATGTAAATAAATCAGAAACGTGGGGGTAATACTGACTTTTAACTCTACAAAAATTTTAAAAAAAAAATTTAAAACAAAAGACCTAGATCGAGAGAGAGAGACGCAACATCTCAGCCACTTCATCTTTTCTCTTCTGCAAAAGACGCGACGGAACACCTCCTTCATTGTTTCTCTTCTGCAAAAACGAGACCCAGATTGAGCGTTTCTCTTCTGGCTTCGTTGTTCAGTCGTTCCTCTTCTGCTCTTCTTCGCAAGTCGGAATTTTTCTACTCAAGACTTCTCTAGTTCTCCTCTTCTTCGATTCGCTTGGACCTTGAGCTTGGAGATTGAATTTCTAGCCGTTTCAGGTACGTTTGTTCTGCTCTTCTTCTCATATTTGTTCTTCAATTTGTTGTGTGTATAGCAACAACTATGGGCTAGCTAGTTCTTATGTTATTTTGTTGTGTCTCTTAACTTGTAGTGCAGAATAATGCAGCGGCAATGCGTCAAACACCATTATTGAAATTGAATCCACTAGCTACTTTCTTAGTTCTTACTTCTTACTTTTGGTTTTAAAACGAGATAGCAATTCTGAGCTAGGAAATAGTGTTAGCTTATATCAAGACATGCGGGAACAATAATGCAGTTCATTCAATTTGTAAAAAAGTTCATCTTTTGTTGTAGAAAATGGGACATCGATGTCATCATGAATAGACATATATGTAGATCTGCGGTCAATAACATAGAAGCAAAATTAAGAAAAGCAAGAGCAAAAGAACAGCAAGAGCAAAATTAAGATAATTCCACTACTTTCAGTGATGTTAATTATGATTGTGACCAATATTTTTCAGGAACCATGAGCAGCGGAGGTACACCTCCTATTAGTTCTAGTGCCGGGTCTGTTAACACCGGTGCTAGTAGTGGATCTGCTGATCCTGAAGTTAAGACCATTGATGATAAAACAATTGGAGTCCTTACAATTGGAGTACTTACAATTGTTCTTCTTCATGTTGTGAAAGAAATTGGAGTACTTACAATTTCATTCACTCTATGAGGAGGAACAAGATAACACCACAAAGAGCGGAAGATTTGGTGTTTGTGCATACCAATTAATCTTCGCCTTTTAGCTAGAAGAAGCCCAAGTTACAATGAGAGTGAAACTCAAATGTGGGATGTTGGAGGTGATGAGTTTAATTCTTTGGAAAGAGACTAATGTTGGAAGGCTTGAGATTGCTAACCTTTCACTTGATGAACCACAATTAGAGGGGGTTTTGTTTAATGTTGATCATGAAGATGAAGACCTTGAGGATGTTGTCCAAGTTGAATGAAGTTGATGGTTGTTAACTTGTTATTAGTTGTGTTAACCTTTTATTTGAACATTTGGATTGATAATGTTTGGTTGTGATAAACTAGTACTTTGTTTATGTTTCATATTTTTTTTTTCTAATTATATATATATATATATATATTTAATTGGCGTTTGCTTCACGTACCCGTTTCCTATTACATTTAAGATTTGCCGTTTCCACGTATCTGATCGTATCGTATCCGGGTCTCGTACCCGTATCGGTGCTTCTTAGCTAAAGACATATGGGAGATACATAGAAATTAGCAATAATAGTAATGATAATAATAACTGATGAATAAATAAAGACTTTTAAGTCTGGTAGTTTTGAAGCGTGCTCACCCTCTTCTTTCCTCAATGAATTCATTAAGCTGTTTTTTTTTTTTTTCAGTTTAACTACCCCTTGCTCCAGAATAATAGATTAAAGTTTATACATTAGCACCCAAAAAGAAAAAGAAGAGAAAATCGTCCTGCCAAATTTCATATTTTCAAAACTGAATACCTTTTCCTTAGATTCAAAACTATGAAGCCGGGCCTTCTCTGTGATATTCTGCACTTGCTGATTATCCAATAGTGACTAGCATTAACAAGAGAAGGGAAACGGTGAGATCAGCATATTAATTTCATATAACGGAAACATAATTGTTCAAGCTCAGTTATGAAGTTAAATATGGCGAGAAAATATCATTTTCTTTCTGTTTCTATTGTATCATTTTGGGTAAAGGCAGTTCATTTTTGCACGCTGATTTCCTTACAAAGCAGCAATGGTATATCTCTTATATTTGTTATACTGGTTGTATTGTGCAAGCCCCTTGGGATCTTTTCGCGTTTTGCTACTTAGGCAAAATCAATGCTAAACCCCAACCCCTTTTTGCTAGATCTCTCTATCACTCTTGGCTCTCTCTGCCCCTGTGTTTGTATGTAACTGAGAACTCTCTGAGATCTCTTTTCGATTTCTTCTCTGATCTGAGGACACATTGTGTGACCTCCCTGCAGCCCTATTTATAGATTATAGGTGCTGGTTACAAACATGTCACATTAGGATTAATAAAACTATTAGAACAAGGAAAGAGAGCTAGCTTTCCTATTCCTTACGAGAAATAGAACTTACTTTCCAGGTCTAAATCAATAGGAATAACTATTTCTATTCCAAAACCCATTAGGATACTAGAAGAGTTCCAAACCTCAGTAGACATTGCAACTCCACCTAATATTGTAGTCCCTTGAAACTTGTATAAGTTGTTAGGTTAAATGTTGCCCTTCATCACAACAAGTGATCCCTTGAGAACTTTGAGTCTTCCTTCTTCAGAGAGATACCTATATCCGCCTTATCCAAAGTACCCAAAGATATCAAGTTCTTCCTTAACTTAGGAACATATCTGACATTCTCCAGCGTTCTAACAACTCCGTCATGCATTCTGATTTTCACTGGTCCAATACCTAGGATCCTACACGATGAGTCATCTCCCCTAAAAACTTCTCCACTGCTACTGTCCTCAAATGTGTCAAACCATTCTTGGATTGCACACATGTGGAACGTACAACCGGTATCCAAAATCCAATTTCTGGAAGCATTGGAGCTGGATGTTACCACAAGGAGTTCACCGTCATCTTTATCTTGTCTGATGACTACATTGGCTGTGCTTGAACTCCCTGCCATCACCTCTGCTTTCATCTTCCCTTCTTTGCAGTTTCTTTTCAAGTGGTCGGCAACACCACATTTGAATCAACCTTTCTTGTATTTTTCCTTGGATTTTGATGTACCCCTGTTACCAGATTTATCCTTCTTACTGGTCAATTAACCTATCTCCTTGCCCTTGACATGAAGGCCTCCTTCTTGAGAGCTTTCGGTCTCCCTACTCATCTTAAAATAAGATTGAATAGCATCGGTCTCCCTGCTTATAATGAAGCTGATGACCACTTCATAGAACAAAATAGAACCTACCTCTTTCTATCGACATAATGCTAAGGATTCAAGCTCTTCAATGCGAGTCCTTGCAGCCGTAAGTTCCTTATCCTTCTCAGATTTTATTTGTTGTGCCAAGCCAAATTCAATACATTTAAATGGGGAACAGGAGCCTCTAGATTTTGTGGCATATTTCTCTGTTTTGTTTGGTGCAGAACTTGTGGCATGAGTTGAATGGCCTTCAGGTCTGAATTGTTCAGCTATGTTTTCCAATACCTTGAACTGTTTCCATGCTCATTTCTTCTATTATTCCGGCAATTAATCTCAGCATGTAACTCATGAATATGACTTGCAAATTCATGGGCCGACTGAGATGGCCTTTGTTAAACTGTCATGGGAATGGGATCTATAGGAGCTCTGGGCTTGTGACCATAGACAACTTCAAAGAGGATCATGCAATAGGGAAAATTGGATCCCACGACCTGATATGAGTACGAGGGAGCATAACATCAAAAAGGTTTAGATTGCTGCAGAGACTGAGGACCTTAAGCTTGAGTGACTATAACACTAATAATACTCAATGGCAAAATTTCTTTCCTATATTGCATTTTATTAGATGTCTTTAGGATATCCAAAGTTTCTAACAGTCACTGGCTGACCCAGCTTTTGTTTTCTATGGGGGCGGACCCAATTATATGTATATATATAATTGTTAAAGGTTAAAATGTTAGATTGAGTGGGGGCAAAATGATTATAAACCTAAGCTACAAAACATTGTGTACAACTGATCAAAAAGAAAAAAACATTGTGTCCAAAATATGAGTGGGTGCGTGAGCCCCCACTTGCCCCCCTGGGTCCGCCAGTGCTAACAGTGACTATAAGAGTTCATTTTAAAAGCTTTTTTCTTGTTTTTTGTTTGTTTTTTATTTGCATGTAAGAAAGTTCGTGTTTGGATGTTAAATTGTTAACATTTTTCCTTTTTTTCACTTTCCAGGTTACTTCGCATGTTTTTAGTACATACTGGGCTCTTACTGGTATTTGCTGGTTTAGTTATTTTCACGACTATCTCAGGGTTTGGTACCGGCGAGAGAGTTGGTACATTTATTGACGCCTTTTATGTGGCTTACTGTACGGTCTTCTCAGTTGGTTTCGGCGATATTTCTCCTTTGAAGTCTCTTACTCGGATTCTTTGTGATGTGCTGGGATTGGTGGTTGGACCTATTGTAGTGATGGTACTCACTCATTTTTTGGGTCGGTTAGCATGCGAGTTGGGGCGGTGGATTTCATCTCGCTTTCTTATGAGATATCGAGTGTATTCAACTCTTGGTATGATCTTGCTGGCTCTATTTTTGGGGATGGCCGGCATTTATATCTTCGAGTGGCTGCACCTAGCTGGTGGATCTCCATCTCCATCTCCTTCCACTATGTTACCTACTGATGCATACGCATGGGTCCTCTTTGTTGACATATTCCACCTCTCAGTTATGATGATGAATACCACTGGATTTGGAGATTTCGCCTTCACTACTGCATTTGGGAGAGCGTTTACCATAGTATGGGTTCCTTTCTCTACTATAGTGTTTATGGTTGCGGGTACGTTCTTGGCTCAGACTTTTTTGTTCTATCTTGCACGTATCATTGGAGGTATTTACTTATTTCAGTTTTCTAAATCATGCATTTCTTATAGCTTACTTGAGGTGTTTTCTTCAGCTTTCTTATACACTATTTGATGTTGCTATAGGTTACAGCTTGCCCCAGGGGATCCACCGTCACTGACGAGCATGGAGGATCCAGTTTCGTCATTCTTAGATACATTTGTCATGTTGATGATAGTATTAGTATTTCTTTTCGGACAGATTCAGTGTTAGTAGTGTTTATGGATATATAGTGCCACATATAATTCAAGTTTTGGTCTTAAAGAGTCATCCTTTTTAGTGGTTTTGTTTACTTGGGTTTAGAGCAGCTTTCGTGGTTTAAGCAGGTGTTCTTTTAAATTTGATTTCTAGTTGGAGGATTTGGTTGGAACTGCAGTGACTTTGGCTTCTTTGTTTGCATGTCCAAGTCACCTAAGGTATAGAATTTGACTGATAGGACCTGGACTTTGGTGTTTTTGATCCAAGACAACAAAATTAGTATTTTGGCATACCAAATATAGGTGTGAACTTAGAAAATTCCTTCATGATTACAGTTCTCTATAAGGAATTCTGCAATACACCCACTGATGTTTGAGGTAAAGCTGTTTAAATTTTTATGTTCCATTGGTATTCCAATTCTAATATTACTCTTATTTGTCCAAGCTCAAAAGTACATTTGTTATTTTTATGTTCGTAGTGTACAATTATGCCTCACCCTTTGCAAGTTGATGACATGCTCTAAATTCTACCCTTTTTGTTGTTGCAAGCTATGTGTATCAATTGAAATGACCTATGAACACCTGATGGCTTCCAATTTTGTGGTGTTTTCATACATCTTTGTCGGCATTGCAAGTATGTGACAAGTGTAGTAGCTCTACTGGTTATAAAAGAGCACACAAATTTTAGCTTATGAAGTTTGTATTTCCATTTTATTATCAGTTGTTTTATTCTGCTTGGAGATCTGGATGAAGTTTAATGGATATTGTTATCTAAAGCTTTATCCTTTCCTTTTTTGGTAGGTTTTGGGATTTGGTTTGTTCATACCTAAGAATTTGGACTCAGTAATTGGAGAATCGAGGAAGAAAGAAACAAATAGCTGGTTATTTTATCATTTCTTCGTTTGTTTAAAATCTTTCCACCTTCATATATACTATGCCGTGTCATTTGACTTTTGAGAAGAGCGGGGGCGCGGCGCTGGCGGTTGGGGGTGAGTCACAAAGCAGGCTATTCATGGAGCAAGCCATGAGCGAGCTCTTAACCTGGCGGAGGTGATGTTGGTGCCGTCGACGAACAAATAAGTTGACCCCATGTTTTGGTTTTAGGTATTAGTTGTGTATTTGCATATTTTTATGACGCAAATAAGTCTTAAAGTTCTACTACTGTTTGAAAATATGTAGGGGCAACCTTAGGGAAAGGACTCACCGGGGGCTGAGTTTGAAAGCCTGTTTAGGCAAAGGATTCAAGTGGAAGTTGAGCGTGTTGTAACAAAAACAATTTAGAAAGTGAGGTTTGCTGCAGGTGGCCAAATTACACGTTGGGAGGAAGAAGCAATGGTTCGAGAACAACCACGACAACAAGTTTAGTTAGATTCACCATTTTTTGAATGGAGTACTTCAGCTGATCAAACATCGTTCTTACCATCTTAAGCCAGTTTTGGACACTACTGAAGTCAAACATGTAAAAAAAGTTCCATGGTTCGAACTCGTGGAGTGAAATCCAAAGTGAATGTCTATGTACTTAGAAATGAGTTGGAATATTCTGATTAATTAGTGATATAGAGTTCTATCGCTTTGATTAAGAATCAAATCCTTAGTTGTTAGCCTAAAATACAGCCCTCTCTGCTAGGGTTTTTGAGAGCGCTGGCCATGGCCAAGCTTCTCTGCACCTGCCTCCATCTTTAATGGAGAAAAATTCTGGCCCTTCCCATGGGGTCGCAGCTATCGAGCACGGCTCAGTCCGTCCCTCTTGTCTCTTTGTTTCTCTCATTGACGTCAAGATCGGGGGTTCTTTCTCCTTCTCTATTTGGTTCGCTTCGAGGTTTGAGGTGGAACTCCATTCAGCTGCCAACTGAACTGGTGGCTGCTGGTGGTTGGAAGATTTGGGATCCAGGGCGGTTCACGGATTCGACTGAGCTAGGATTGGATCTGGTTCGGTTGGAGTTCGTCCCCCTTGGATGGTGGCGAGGGCACTTTCAAAGGGACCAGGTTGTTGGGACAGCACTGAGGTGGTTGGGCGATGAACTAGTGTTCGCCCATTATGGTGGGGTGGATCTGCTGGCATGGGGCTTGTCGGGTTCAGGCTTGGCTAGTCAGAGCCCCTTCGATCTGAGAGGGAGTTGGGTATGGCAGAGCATTTCCACAATCCTGTTTTGAAACAGGTTCAGGGCCATGGAGGGCAGCGCCGGTGAAAGTGTTTGGCATCGTGGTGACGAGGGTGGGATCAACCTTCTCTGGTGGATCTCGGGTGGGGATATCGGTGCGTACCCTCGGATCAGTGGTGTTTGGGTGCGAAGGCTCTCGGGTGCCCGAAGAAGAGCTGCTGCTAGGGTGGTCATGAGCTTGGGTGCCCTTATCAGATTCACATGGGCTTGGGCCTTTGTCAAGGGTTCTTTGGCAGACTTGACTGTGGGCTCGGGCCGGATTTGGATCCTTATTTGGGATCCTGGTGGCTTACAAATCCGGATCTTGGATCCGAGACAGTTGCTCCTATTGATATGGTATTGGTTCTGGTTCTTAGGAGTTCGTTTGCTAATTTTAGAGTTTCTCACACCCTCGGTTACTTTCAAACTCCTGGTGGGCGAATCACCTCTTCTAGGTGATCATATCACCTGGTACGGTTACTATTACAGTTACACTGCTTTTGTGACATGTGCAGTGCAACGATGTCATTCGACATCAAGTCACATCCTGGTTACCTTTCACTCTAGATGCGTCTGTGCATCTTATTATCCTTTATTGTTTTTTCTTTATTATAGATGCGTTTGTGCATCTCGTTTTTCTTTAATGTTTTATTTCGATGCTTTTGCATCGCTCCATGTAACCTTCTGTTATCATTTAATATAGTTTGTCATCTTTCCTTCAAAAAAAAAAAGATTCAAATCCTTTGACAAAAAAAGATGAAAGACAAACTACAATCTGAAAGATAAAGACACATGCACCAACTCCCACCTGATTATTCACAAAGTCGAAAAGAGTTTGGTCCTTAAATACGTATTTCATCATGTCGTGTTTGATCAAGCAGAATTTGAGCAATGCTAAGTGGACTACTTGCAAACAATGGCCTGCAAACATAAACGTACAGATCAAAGCTTGTATAGCTATGCATAAAATAAGCTAGAAACGACTTCAGAAAGTAGTTGTGTTACCTCTTCCCAATAAATCACTCATCATCTAGACAGAAAAGTATTGCACAAAAGACTACTGAAAAAAATAGATGAAAAACCCACAGAATGCAAGTAATTTTGATGTGTCTCATATTCATTATACACTCTACAATGAGACACATGAAGATTACTCTAATGGTCATGGTCGACAAAATGAGTCTGACAAAAAAAGCTAAGCTGAATGATACACAAAGATGTTTAGTTTGTATGTTTCCATCTTCATGCATGCTTGTAAGTTATAAATATATATATATATATATATATATATATATATATATATATATATGAGATCTTTTGTTATCTCTGTAAGTTTATATCAATTCTTAAATGTCATTGATATGTACGTACTTCCCTCCACCTTATCTCATGTTTCCTTCAAAGTAGTGTTACCTATTAAGAAAAAGCACCATCCTGCATCTCATAGTTATGTGCATTTATTCCAGTCAATTAGCCTCTTGTGAAATCTATGCAAAGAAAAAATTCAGATACCAGATATGTTAAAGTGTGCGGTGGCTTGTTGAAATTTCAAATCTGCTCATGTCATTATTTATTTGGTGTAATAATGGTTGATCCAGTAGTGTCCATTATTTTCATAGAGTAAAAAATCAATTAATATCTCATAAGCTAGGTAGTTAGTGGAAGTTATAAGCCACAATTGTGCTCTGCTTCCATCTGATTATCTGGCTATAGGAAATTCTAGCAAGAAATAATTAATTAATGTCTCAGTTAGAAAGCCAAAATTAACTTAGCACTCCAACTAACAGATCCAGTTTTCCTCATAACTGAAGAAACAAATATGCTAGGCAATAACAATCTGTACTTATACGTAATAAAGAACTCACATTTGATCCTTAAAAGAAATCAACAACTTCCGGTAGATACACATGACCACTTTCACAGAGTGGAAGTTCTCAGTTCTCAAGTCCTTGTAACATCTTTGCTCCAGAGTAGATGTGATCTGAAATATATGAACTTCTATCAATGCAAGAGAAGAATACACGAATGAAAAGTAAAATAAGACCTATAACCTAGAACACCAAACGATAAAGAAACACTGTTTTCAACAGGCTAGAAAATGATTTGCCAGCATAAGATCCAAGTACAGTAAACAAAATTATAACTATCAAAGCATCTTTTGCAATTATGTATCCTCTCTATGTAGCATTCAGTTCAAATTAAATCCCCTGCATAGCTCCGATTCAAAGAGATGTGAAACTCTGTTCTATGTACCTTTAGTTACCACTCTTGATGATCTTAGTAAACTGTGCATCTTACAATTTAAGCTTCCTCATTTTCTGTCTGAATGATTTGTATTAATCTCTTTCACAAAAGTCCCTTCCCATCCCCTTTACTATATACAGACTTAATCTAGAGCACTGCCTTAAACAATGTTGTTTTTTGACTCTATAACACATGATGATCATATCCTCCAAGTTCCACCTTAATCGTACTGTACCGAAAACTTTGAGATTTAGCTTTTAGTCATCTTTTTAATTAGTTTAAACTTTAAACTTATGTAACATTCTAAAGAGATCTGTCATCACCCAAATTTGCTTACGCAAGTAGCTCCATTTATAAGATGTACCACAATCCAAACTCAGATGACCACTTAAGTTCACAAGCAGCAACATGCAACCACATATAGATGGGTTTCAAGCATAAAAACAAGAGCTAGCACCTTTGGAATACGGAGAGGAGTTTTTGAGGCATATTCACACAGTTTACTGATCTTGCGGTCATTTGGTTCTTCATCCTGCCAAAATATTTTGGGATAGTTAAGTGACACGGCAACTGAAGGCTAGGAACAATCATAATTTTAAAATTTCAACACATGAGAACCAAAATCTAAATGATCGATGATGAAACCAAAATAAAAGAACAATGCAACGTAACCGGAAATCACAATTTTCCTTTGGTTTCGCCTCATTTTCTAACCTCATAATAAATTCATAGTAAGAGGGTTTCTCATTTCTTGGGATGCAAGTTACCCTTAAACATGAACATAATTTAACAAATTACATATAAGTTATTGACAAAAAATGACTTAACAAATACATCATTTAAAGATTAAATTAAACATATAAGGACTAAATCTTACAAATAAGGACAATGTGTTATCCACTTGCCACATGTCATGAGTTAATTTACTTTTTTACCCATAACTACTTCTTTTAACTTCTAATCCTTTTATAATGATTAAATCTTACAAATAAGGACAATCTGCTCTCCACTTGTCAAATGTCATGAGTTAATTTACTTTTGTACCCTTAATTACTTCTTTTGACTTCTAATTCTTTTATGTTTTTTTTTTCTTCTGAAAATAATCCCTTTATGTTACTTTTTTTTTTCCTTGAGAATAATTTCTTTATGTTACATCACAAGACCTCACTCTCCTACTACTCTCATCTCATCGCCTAATCCTACTATTGCACTCATCCATTCCTGCTACTGCACTCGCTGCACTCATACTCGTCAAGTTCTGCTACTGCACTTGTACTCATGTCCAATTCTGCTATTCATGTTCCGCTACTGCACTTATGATTGTCTAATCCTACTACTGCACTCGGTACACTCATACTCCGTCTAGTTCTGCTACTGTCCTCGTACTCGTGTCCTGCTACTGCACTCGTCATCGTCCAATCCTGCTACTGCACTAGTCCAATCCTGTTACTGCACTTGTAGCACATAACAATAATAACAAAAATAAACTGCACACAGTAACACATAACAATAATAAATTGCACAAATAAACTTCAATTTAACACAATAGCACATAACAATAATAAACTGCACAAATAAACATCAAATAAACTGCAGAAAGAAACTTCAAATAAACTGCACACAGTAGCACATAACAATAATAAACTACACAAAGAAACTTCAATTTAACACAGTAGCACATAACAATAATAAACTGCACAAATAAACATCAAATAAACTGCACATAGTAGCACATAACAATAATAAACTGCAGAAAGAAACTTCAATTGAACACAATAGCACATAACAATAATAAACTGCACAAATAAACATCAAATAAACTGCAGACAGTAGCACATAACAATAATAAACTGCAGAAAGAAACTTCAATTGAACATAGTAGCACATAGCAATAATAACCTGCACAAATAAACATCAAATAAACTGCACATAGTAGCACATAACAATAATAAACTGCAGAAAGAAACTTCAATTGAACACAATAGCACATAACAATAATAAACTGCACAAATAAACTTCATATAAACTGCACACAGTAGCACATAACAATAATAAACTGCAGAAAGAAACTTCAATTGAACACAGTAGCACATAACAATAATAAACTGCACACAGTAGCACATAACAATAATATGTACTTCACACATAGCAAGATAAGAACATTGATATAACAAAACGAGAAGCCAGAACAACAATTTTAAATGGGATAAGTTCCAAAACTGCAATAGAAGATGTCCAGATAATCAATATACATGGAAACATGGTTAAGCATTCCCATCACATCATCAAATATCTGCGGGTTTCCAGCACCTAGTGCATGTATCAGTTAAGACAATCTCTTTCGCTTTATTTTATGATAAATTGAACATCATTTTCAGTAACCCAAAGCATTCTATAAGTAACTATTGCAATCAAAACCTGTATCCATAGATAACTAATACAGAAAATCCATAAATTAAACAAAATAAATGCTTCATGCATCAATATAAGAATTAAACAAATAAGGAACACAATTCATCAGAACCAGCATCGACCCAACTGAAATAAAGGCGCAAATTTTCGGATACCTTTTCTGGAAACGGCGTCGTACTGTTCTCTTCTTCTTGCCCAGCAACCTTGTTAGCACTCAAGCCACCACTATCGTCAGCCATCACAACTTTGTTCTCTTCTTCTTCTTCTTCCTCCCTTTCACCCTCCAAATCGGAGTCTTCCTTCTCCGAAATCACAATCATGCGGTCCTTCTCCTTCTCCTTCTCCTTCTCCGGCTCCGGCAGCACCTCCTCCTCCTTCAGCTTTTTCATAGCCAACCTTGTCCTCGGCCTCACCCCAACGACTCGATCATTATATTTACAACTGCGAAGCTTTGAGAGTCATGGACATGGCTGATATTTCAAGCTGAGTGCTGCTACGTACTATAGAGATTTTGCAAAGCGTTTTGGATATGTCACTGGGGTTTTTACGTTTTCTGATTTGCGTTTTGCATTTGGGGATTTCAGATTTTGGTTGGTGAGGATTATAGCAGTGGCATGAGCGTAAATTATAATAAAAACTGAGCATTTTAGTCATTTTCTATCAAAATTTGAAGCCAGGCCTGCTTCATTTGGTTTTGGCCCTGGGCTTGTGTCCTTATTTGTATAAAACAAATTGAAGGTGATTTTTCTGTGTTTATATCTTTGGTCATGTGCTACTATGTAATTTTCTAAAGAAAATTTCCTATCCTTGATTTTATTCACAAAAATCCCTAAAACCTACAAATCTGAAAAATTTCACAATTACCATTCCTTTCACTTTAAACATTAATCTATCTACGTAGAAATTTCCAGTACTCCCCACCCAAAATTAAACATGACAAAAAAATTAAAAAAAATAATAAGAAAAGGGAAATTACCGGAGAGCGAGGAAAAATCTCGGCAATGGCGTGATCTGGCGCGCAATGCAGGACAAAAGAAGCAGAGGCTTTCACAAACAGGGAAAAATTGCCTTGAGATCATCCCCATCTTTGTATTTTGATTTTTCCTAACTCCCTCTGAATGATTCTCATAAGCCAGCTCTCAAATATTTTCCTCAAAATGATCAGAAAACTGATAAATTTTCAAGTTTTGGATTAAATTTTTGGGTTTTTGGTGTGAGAGAGATGAGAATTGGGGTGAAGGAGCCTCCGGGGATCGGATGGTGAAGGGAGAAGAACAAATGGGCGCGAGAGAGCGCCAGATCACCGAGGTTCCGCCATCGGAGGAGGAATGTTTTAGAAGGGAAAACAAATATATCAAACTTAAAAATTTGTTAATCTCCCTCTCTCCTCTTTCACCGTTTCATATTTACTAGTTTTGGGGCTTTTATACCAAACTGTTATCAATGCAGCGGCTATATTTGGCACTCTTTCTTCACATCGTTCATATAGGTGGAGATTATTCTTTAAACAAATCCCCGGGCTACCTTGGACAATTTATATTGAGACTATCAAATCTACCAAGGAGGAGGTGATTTTTGTTGTTGTTGTTGTTGTTGTTCAAAGTAAGTGTCAATCTATTAATAGCGGTGAAACAATATTACACAATGACCCATCTATAGTTGGCTATGTTAGAATCGAGTGACCATTTAGACAACCTAAATGAAGCTTAAATAGCGTTGCTTTGGATGCGTTAACTACATGTAACCAAGTAACTTTAACACTATTAAAGTTCAAACCAAGTAATTCAAGTTCAAATCCTAATGTATTCATATTTGATTATTTTCTCGTAGACCGAAGTACGTTGAGGGGGCCTTTCTCAAGGACATAATACACACTATTTCCTTGACCTTATTTTCTGACCTTGTCTCCTTTAGGTTTGGCCACACAACACACTTCTTCTTAGATGTGCTAATCAACTTCAATTTCTTAAGTTTCATACCTTCAGCTTTGGACTTGTCCTTAATTACCGCCAATAAGAAAGGAGAGATCCAAGAGGATGGTAATCAGTTTTGCAATCCTACATCTACTTGATCAAAATGGCATAGTCAAACTCAACTTCCTACATCCTTTCAATATTGCACTCCTTAAGTCCATAATAGAAACCTCAGGATTCAGCATCAAGAACATCTCCAAAACAATGAGGACCAATTGCTAGCAATCTTTGCTTATGCAAAGCATGAGATTGAGGAAAAGATTTTGGAGGAGATTCACAGTTGATTCAACAGTAGGTTGCAATTACAGGCGAAAGGTTTTCTTAGATTGATGAAGAGATTAAGGAGGAGATTGAGGAACATAAATTGCGAAAAAGGATTGGATGTCTGAAAAAACCTCAATAGGAAAGAAATTTTGAAACTCTTGTAACATGAAAATGCTGAAGACCTATTTGGAGCATGTTGGATGTTAGTGGAGTGTAACTAAAATTGTAAGAACCAAATAAATATGGAATTTTTTTTTACCTCTTTTGTATGTGTTTAGGATTTTCAGTTACTTCTTATGATTATATTAAGACATTGCTAGATATTCAAATGTTTATAATAATTTGCCCCAATCCTTTCCACAAAAACAAAACAAAAAACAGTCATTTGAAGAAATTCAATGAGAGCAACGGCGCTCTCCCTTAACCCTAGCCTCCCTAGGCTGGGCTATCTATTTCCAGCCATCTCTAGTGGACCTCTAAGCCAGCCTTGGATGTGACCATCACACAGTCTGGTAAACAAAAGATGGAGGGCGGGGCAAGTTCCGACTCACCACCAAGCTTTATTTGATCCAGAAATCTCTGCTTTCTCCGGCAAAGAATAGAACAAAATCGATCGGACACTCCTTGTCAATCTGATCTCGTTCATAAATTCCTTGTGGTTTGATCTGTTCGGACCGAAGACCTGTGCGGCAGTTGGAGGTGCGCCATTACATGCATGGGATTATGAGAGGCTGATGATTTCGGCGACTATGGCTGCTGGTGGAGAATTAGTGGGGTAAACGTTGTGTTGCTTTTGGGCTCCTTTCCTCACGCAGCTCTCGGTGGCGTTGATGGCAGAGACATCTGCGACTCTGGTGGCAGAGGAAGCATGCTGGTAGGTCCTTGGGCTCCTTTTGACACTAGGTGCGACTGTAGCACTGAAATCCAGTTTTGGGCCGATCTCTTGGGTCCAGAATGAGCAATGGGTCTTAGGACCCTTTTTTAATTAGTTTTGTTATAACTAGCCTATTACTATGCGATTAGTTCATAGTTATATGCTCACTTTTAAATAAGTGTGTGATAAGTTCGAATATAGTTGGTCTATCATATGTACCATTGTGGCTCCTCCACGAAGTCTTGTCTGGCCATTGTTATGTGTCAGCGGATGGGTATGTAATGGCCTTCTTGGCATGCGCTATTATCAATGAAATTTCATTAATTAAAAAAAAAACAATTTATCATAAATAAATGTTATTCAATACATTACCTTAGAACGTTGTTCGATGCATCTAAAGATTTGCTAGTCATGAAAAAGGACTGCATGTTCGAGAAAACCTTAATAGGAAAGAAATTTTGGAACTCTTGTAAAATGAAAATGTTGAAGACCTGTTTGGAGTATGTTAGATGTGGGTGGAATGTGACTGAAATTTTAGAACCATATATATAAATATTGGCCTTTTTTTTTACCCTCTTTTGTTTATTTTTAGGATTTGGATGTGGCTGGAATGTGACTAAAATTTTAAGAACCATATAAATATCAGCCTTTTTTTTACCCTCTTTTGTTTACATTTAGGATTGTCAGCTGCGTCTTATGATTATATTAAAACATTGCTAGATATTCAAATGTTTCTAACAAGTTTGCTCCTGCCCTTTCCACACACAAAAAAAATCATGAATAAATGTTATTCTATACATTGCTTTAGAACGTTGTTCGATGCATCTAAAGGTGCTAGTCATGAAAAAGGACTACATGTCTGAAAAAACCTCAATAAGAAAGAAATTTTGAAACTCTTGTAAAATGAAAATGCTGAAGACATGTTAATTTGGAGAATGTTGGATAGGGGTGGAATATGACTAAAATTATAAGAGCCATATAAATATTGGCCTTTTTTACCCTCTTTTGTTTATGTTTAGGATTTTCATTAGCTTCTTATGATTACAGTTTCTTAAATCATTCATTTCTCATAGTTTACTTAAGGTGTTTATTTCAACTTGCTAATTCATTATTTGATGCGTTATATAGGCCACATCCATATATGGATTAGCTTGAGTCACTATGAAGGCCCCAGCCTCATCATTCTTAGATTCCCAAGAGATCGACGTGAAATCTACAAAACTCGCAACCAGGATCAACATCGCAACCGAATAAAGGTAGTACAGAAAAGAATCCATAATGCTACGAATGCTCTTCCATGTGTAGTAGCAAATGCAAAATCCCCATATCAATCGTAGTCATGGCCATAATCGTCAAGTTGAGAAGCAAAAGCTTGATGGGATGGCGTGATTTGGGCAAGATAGGTTGACCCTTTCACAAATATGTAAAGCACGAGTCTTGCCCATGGGCTGATGGCCCGATAGCGTTTGGGTAAATAAAGCCTGCCATCAACTAGCCTTGTATTTGGCCAGTAATTTGTGAAATAATATTAATTTCTACTAAAAATAATTTGATTGAGTTGAAAATATCTTTCAGTTTGAGACAATGATTTGTTTCAAAAGATTGTAGTGACTAATCTGCGAATGGTACTAACTTTTCTAAAGAACATCAGTTATGCCTATAAAATCAACCCGGAGCTAAGGCGGACTTAGTTCAACACATTCTTTGCAGGGTAGAGATTTGGCTACACTTTTGAAATCATGGACCAGCCCAACCCCAACCCATTCTATTAAAATGGTCATAATACTTTAACTATTTGTTTCTCATATTAGCTGTCATGTCAATCAAAAAATTTTCCGTTTCTAAACCAGTTGTCATCTCAGAATGCAAAAATTAAGTTGTCAATATTCCTCAACATGGTACTTCATAGAAGGTTGTATGGACAAAAGCATTCCTAAATTTTAAGATGTTTTCAACATGAAATAAGTGGACTTGTTGGAACATTAATGCACATTAGACTCTTACATGGTAGCTTTTCCTTTTCTACAACTTTCTTAGAACTATCCAATCTACATTGCTAATGGCCAAAATTCACAAAACGCTCTCTTCCAGCATTTTAAGTCATGCCTTTTATTAGATTGGTTATGTGAGTAGTACATCCGTTCATGTACTTACCTCCAAATAGTATGGCAAAGAGATATGATGATCTTCAAATCCCCAAACACAATGCTACTTTTCATCCCAATAGACCTTCTCAAGGTCTTGGAATTAATCTTAGCTGCAGACCTCGCGAACACGAGAACAAGAAGCAGAGCCTGTATAAAACCAAAACGCACCGTTTTCATCCGCCTAATTTCAAAACCTCCATTCTCCATTTCTCTCTATTCCCAAAAGTTTAAAACCCTAATTCCTTCTCATATTCAACCATGGCTCAACAATTGCAATCCTTTCGATTTCGAAGAAGGTTAACCAAAATTCGAATGCAACGATGATTAGAGTTAAGTCCCGGAAGGTGATGAAATTTTCAGCTGCACGCCTTGCCAAGTACAAGAAGAAGCGGAGAAAACTTAGTTTTAAAACGCACCGCATCGCCCTGAAATCCAACCCGCCCCAATCCTAATTCCAAAACCCTTAAACTCAACCGCATTCCCAATTCCATTCCCTCTCTAAGCATGGAGGCTCTGAAAAAGCAATTGCAAGAGGAGTTTGAGGCACTGCATGGCCAGATTGCCAAGATTGTTGGGGACAACGAGAAGGAATGGAAGACGATCGAGAAGCAAGTGAGTGACCTGGAAGAGACGACGAACCAGTTGCTAGGCATGGTTCCCGTTGCAAAGGAGAGTGATGATGAATAGGGATGGCTGGACTTCCGGGTCGACTGTGAGCAGTTGATTAGGGAGCGGGCTGCACTTGTAGGAGAGCAGCATGAAATTGAAATTGAGGAAGTGCGAGAGGAAGAGATTCAGACTGAGGAAGAGACTATTCAGCGGTTGGAGTTGAGGAATGTACGATTGGCAAACGAACTTGAAACCATGGCTCAACAAATGCAATCCTTTCGATTTATGAGAAGGTTAACCAAAATTTGAATGTGACGCTTATAGAGAGAAGAGAGGAAATTGATGGGAATGCGAGCCAAAATGTTAGTAGGATCTTCCGATGCAGAGGGTAAGGTTGATTTGGAAGACATTCAGCTTGTTTGGGAAGGCTTTAGGTTGATGGGCAAGGGCTCCATGTTGATGGACATGAGATTGAGGAGGATGGGCAATAGATTGAGGAAGATGGGAACGCTATTTAGGTTGATCAGCATTGGGAGTCGTTGGAGAATCAAATTAAGGAATTGAAAGAGCAGTTTGATTTTGCTAGATCACAGCTACTAGGTAGAGGATTAGCTTCAGACCTTGGGAAGGGTGCAGCGAGTCTTAATGTGCTTAATGCCACACCTCAGAAAACTCAGTAAGTACTTTCTTGTTTCTAATATTAGCTTTGTTATAGCATTTGTGAAATTTGTCTGGTTCTGTTCAATGCAATGGTTCAGGATAGTAACATGAAAAGATCTCAATAGGAAAGAAATTTTGAAACTCGTGTAACATGAAAATGCTGAAAACTTGTTTGGAGTATGACGGATGTGTATGGAGTATGACTAAAATTGTAAGAACCATATAAATATCGCTTTTGTTTACGTTTAGGATTTTCAATTTGCTTCTTATGATTGTATTAAGACATTGCTAGATATTCATATGTTTCTAATAAGGTTGCCTTTGCCCTTTCCACACAAGAAAACAAAAAAAGATTTCATCCTGAATAAATGTTGTTCGATACATTACTTTAGAATGTTGTTCAATCCATCTAAAAATTTGCTAGTCATGCAAAAGGACTGCCCGTCCGAAAAAACCTCAATAGGAAAGAAATTTTGAGATCTTGTAAAATGAAATTGGCGAAGACTTGTTTGGAGCATGTTGGATGTGGGTGGAATGTGAGTAAAATTGTACGAACCATACAAATAATGGCGTTTTTTTTTTAAACATTTTTTTTTTATGTTTAGGATTTTTAGTTGCTTCTTATGATTATATTAGGACATTGATAGATATTCAAATGTCTCTAACAAGATTGCCATTACCATTTCCGCACACAAAAGAAAAAAAAACATATTTTATTTTGAATAAATGTTATTCTATACAATATGTAGAACGTTGTTCGATGCATCTAAAAATTTTCTAGTCATGAAAAATGACTGGACATCCGAAAAGATCTCAATAGGAAAGAAATTTTAAAACTTGTGTAACATGAAATGCCGAAAACTTGTTTGGAGCATGTTGGATGTGGGTGGAGTATGACTAAAATTGTAAGAACCATATAAATATTGGAGTTTTTTTTTTACCCTCTTTCGTTTATGTTTAGGATTTTCAATTTACTTCTTATGATTGTATTAAGATATTGATAGATATTTAAATGTTTCTAATAAGTATGCCCCTGCCCTTTCCACACAAAAAGACAAAAAAGAAGAAGAAGGATTTCATCATGAATAAATATTACTTTAGAACGTTGTTCGATGCATCTAAAAATTTGCTAGTAGTGAAAAAAGATTGCACGTCCGAAAAAACCTCAATAGAAAAGAATTTGGAAATCTTGTAAAATGAAAATGGTGAAGACCTATTTTGGAGCATGTTGGATGTGGGTGGAATGTGACTAAAATTGTAAGAGCCATATAATTTTTGTTTTTTTGTTTTTTTACCTTATTTTGTTTACGTTCAGGATTTTCAGTTGCTTCTTATGATTATATTAGGACATTGCTACATATTCAAATGTTTCTAACAAGATTTGCCCTTGCCATTTCCATTATTTTATCATGAATAAATGTTATTCTTTACATTACTGTAGAACGTTGTTCGATGCATCTAAAAATTTTCTAGTCATGAAAAATGACTGGACCTCCGAAATAACTGAGATTCTTCATAAAAGTTGCTGTTATTCGTAAGAAAAGTCACTACATTTTTTCTAAAATTTATTGTCAAGGAAAAGAAAAGTTATTGTCACTATCCAAAAAAATTATTGTCATTCACGATAATCTTTTGAAAAAATTATTGACATATGTGGTCGATGAATTGAAAAGTTATTGTTGGCGACTCAGAATTTTCAACGAACCAAAAAGCTGTTGACATGTTTTTAGGTCAAATTTAATCAAGCTGGATATCTGTTGTTCAACCATGTTTCGACTGTGAACTGGTGAAGATGTGTGTTATTCTCTCTTGGTGCACTTTTTAATTTTTGATCTCAGCTGCAGAGCTTGCGAACATGAGAACAAGAAGCGGAGCCCATATAAACCAAAACGCATGGTTTTCGTTCGTCCAATTCCAAAACCCCCATTCTCCATTTCTCCATATTCCCAAAAGTTTAAAACCCTAATTCTTTCTCAGACTCAACCATGGCTGAGCAAATGCAATCCCTTCGATTTCTGAGAAGGTTAACCAAAATTCGAATCCGATGCTTGCAGAGAGGAGAGGAAATTGATGGCAATGCGTGCTGAAATGTCGGTATGATCTCCTGGTACAGAGAGTCAAGATGATTTGGAAGAGATGCAGGTTGATTGGGAAAGGCTTCAGGTTGATGGGCAAGGACAGGTTGATCATGAGATTGAGGAGGCTAGGAATGAGATTGAGGAGGCTGGGCAACAGATTAAGGAGGATGGGAATGCGATTCAGATTGATCGGTGATAAGCTCGAAATTAGTGCCAATTTAAACCCTGAAAAAATATTAAATGTTAGTATAGAGCAAGTAGGGGTCGTTCAAAACCGGGGATTGAAGGTACTCACACAAAATCACGAAGACAACAAATATTCACAAGTTAAGTCACGAAATCACAAATATATATAGACAAATATTTTGACCATTTACAATAAATAGAATCCTACTCAAACACATAATCCAAATTCGACACAAATTAGGAATCCTACTCCCAAGCAGATACAAAATACAAGTCATAGTTAAACTAGGAATCCTATTCACACAATGAATACTAATCATATACAAAGTAGGAAACCAAATCCAAGTAAAAAACAAATTCTAAACAAACACAAATTAGAAATCAAAACAAACGCAAATACAAACAACAAATCCTAAACAAACTCTAACTACACAAATTCATATACAACACTAACTCTATTTCCTATACATGTACAAAACATCATAAACAATCCTAAAACAATGTGTTACGAGTTAATTAAGTACAAGATCAGATTATTAACAAGTTAATTTGAGAACTTCATATTACTATTTTAGAAATTACAACTTCACAAATCCTAAAATGAAATCAAGAACACATATACAATAGAAAAGCAAAACACAATCACTCAAACACTTTATTTACGATTTTAGTTTACAAATATCAGATTATGTCATGCACAAATTTACAATTTCAACTAACCTAAAAACCTAAACAATTACACATATACACAAACACAAAACACAAGTAAAGAGGGGTTTTTGAAGATTGAAAATGAAAATTTCAGATTATATAAAAAAAAAAAAAAGATTTTAATTTAAAAGATGGATGAAGGAAATCTTTGGAAAAAAAATTTATCAACAGGAGATGTTGAGTATATCCAATCAAGAGGAAGGCGGACGTATTCCCAGTTTTCAATATAAGCAAAGCATGTGTGGAGCTTGAATCTGAAAAGAAGATGAAGTGTTTGAGATCGGACAATGGAAGAGAATATATCAGTAATTAATTTGATAACTTTTGTCAACAAGAAGGTATCAAAAGGCAGTTCACAGTGGCATACACTCTACAACAAAATGGAGTAGCAGAGTGGATGAACAGAACCTTATTAGAATGAACAAGAGGGATGTTAAGGACTGGGGGGATGGCCAATTCGTTTTGGCCAGAAGTAGTGAAGACCGCTTGTTATGTGATCAATTGGTCACCATCAACCGCAATTGATCTAAAGACGCCAATGGAGACGTGGACTGGTATGCCATGTGATTATTCTCGTTTACATACATTTGGAAGTCCTCTATTAGTTATGTATAACGCCCAAGAAACATCAAAACTGGATCCAAAATCCAGAAAATGCATTTTCTTAGGGTATGTTGATGGAGTTAAAGGGTATCGCCTAGGGGATCCCACTACCCACAAGGTGATAATCAGCAGATATGTAATATTTATAGAAGACAAGGTACAAGGAAAAGAAAATGATAGCACTTAACAAGAGAAACCAAAGACTCTTACAGTTCAAGTTGAAGATAAACAAGAACAAGAAGTTCCAGATTATTCAAAAGCACCACTAGAGCATGAAGAACAGGAACAAGTTGAGTTTGCAACTCTATGAGTTCGAAAGTCAACTCGAGAGAGAAGAGAACTAGCTTGGCACTCACAATACATTATGGAGGGAAATGTTGCATACTGTCTACTAGTAGAGGATGGAGAGCCATCAACTTTCCATGAGGCTACAAAAGGCCAAGAAGCTTCATTGTGGATGGCAGCAATGCAAGAAACCCCTCTATATAAACAAGACATGGGATCTTGTTCCATACCACATGGAAGAAAGGCGATTGGTAACAAATGGGTCTACAAGATCAAAGGAGATGGTAATGACCAAGTGGAGCGGTATTATGCTAGATTGGTGGTGAAATGATTTGCTCAGAAAGAAGGCATTGACTTCAATGAAATATTCTCTCATGTTGTTCGACTCACAACAGTTCAAGTAGTCCTGGGCGGTGTGTACTACATTTGACTTATGTTAGAGTAGTTAGATGTGAAAACTGCATTTCTTCATGGAGAACTTGAAGAAGAGATTTAAATGCTCCAACCAGATGAATTTGAAGAAAAAGAAAAGGAGAAATTGGTTTGCAGGTTGAGCAGTCAAATAGAACAATAAAATATTGAGAGAATGAATTGCTTGATACTCTTTTAGTGAGTCATAAAACGCCTTTTTGGGAACTCTTTTTGTAAGTATATCTGCAAGTTACTCTTCAGAAGGAACAAAAGGGAAGCTAATAAGTTTGGCATTTAGCTTCTCTTTTATAACGTGGCGATCAACCTCCACATGTTTAGTACGATCATGCTGTACTGAATTCTGTGATATATCAATGACTGCCTAGTTGTCACAATACAACTGCATAGTAATTTTGAGTTTGAGACCCAAATCACATAACAGATTTCTCAACCATAGCAATTCACACACCCTATGAGCCATATCTCTATACTCAGCCTCAACACTAGATTGTGCCACAACTTTCTGTTTCTTACTCTTTCATGTAACCAAATTATCTCCTACAAAGGTAAAGTGACCTGATGTCGACCTCTTGTCTGTAACATTTCCAGCCTAATCTACATCTTTGAAGCAATAAACCTCAAGAATGTTGTTGTGTTTAGAAAACATTACTCCTCTCCCTAAAGCTGACTTCAAGTACCTTAAAATTCTCACAACAGCATTCATGTGACTCTCACTAAGGTTATGCATGAACTGACTTACACACTTACCTCATATGCAACATCTGGTCTAATATGAGCCAAATAAACCAAGATCCCAACCAACATCTGATAGCGAGCTCGATCGGTAGATACCTAATCTAGATACTCTGCTAAACAATGGTTTTGCTCAATAGGAGGGTCAATAGGTTTGCAATCCAACATACATATCTCTGTCAGCAGGTCAAGAATGTACTTCCTCTGGCATAAGTAGATCCCTTCTCTCCCCTGGCTACCTCAATCCCTAAGAAGTACTTTAGTTCACCCAAGTCCTTCATCTCAAACTCAGAGGCTAGCTAGCTCTGTAGTCTACCCATCTCAACAGTATCATTGCTAGTGATTACCATATCATCAACATAAATGATATGTTGATGCTTGAGAAATAAGGTATGGTCTGAGTTACTCTGTCTGTAACAAGACTTCCACATGAACTGTGAAAACCTCCCAAACCAAGCACGAGATGACTGTTTGAACCATACAAAGATTTTCTCAATTTGCATACAAAATCACCAAAAGAAGCAGCTACATACCTAGGTAGAAGACTCATATACACTTCCTCAGCTAACTCTCCATGAAGAAACACATTCTTGACATCAAACTGTCGGATTGGTCATTTTAAACTAGCAGAAAATGAAAGCAGAGCCCGAATAGTGTTCATTTTGGCAACAGGAGCAAAAGTCTCATCATAGTTTATACCATACGTCTGAGTAAACCCTTTTACTACTGGCGTACTTTATACCGATTCAGTGATCCATCTACATTATGTTTCACGGTAAACACCCAACAACAACCTACAGCCTTCTTGTAAGAGGAATGCAATTAGAACAACATGACTTAGTCTAATTACATGTTCTATATGAAGAGTAATAAGTTACTGTGACTCTAGTTGATATTGATTAGTCCACAAAACCTTACAAGTGCCACATTGAAGACAAAATGGAACTGCTCCCTCTACTCAACTATAAAAGGTTTCTCACTCTCCTCATTAATACTCACACATTTATTACTTACCTAACGTCACTCTGTCAACATAAATACATTGACTAACTTAGACACCGAATGAGCAATGACCGCCAAGTGAGGTCTCCCTTTTGATACTAGTTTATTTTACTTGACAGGTGACGCAGACGCATTCCCTCAGTAAATTAGCTGAGACTCCAGACTCGTGTCCGCATTAACAAGATCCGACAACACCCTAAATCTTGAGAATTAACTCAACAAGCTGATCTTTCGGCGACTCAACTCGTTACCGAGCCATGATTTAGGCTTTCTTGACTGTAAGCGGTGGTTGGGACTGGAGCAACTGAGCCCGACCATCCTCAGAATTAGAGAGGGAATCTCTTATCAGAAAATCGTCTTCTGCCTTTGATAGTTTTGATTAGAGCTTTGAGAATAAAGAATGGAGCTATGATATCTTTAAAACATAAACATTGTTTTTTACTTTAAAGGTGGGTTAATTTTACATAATCTTCCACATAGCAATGCTCTTCCTTGGTTGTTTAAAAATTAATGGATCGATTTAGGATGTTATATAACTTAAAAGCTGATTTATGAGTTACTAATCTAAAATAGAGTTTTTTTTTTTTTTTTGAAAAAAAAACATCTTCCTTTTTTAAAACAAACTTTAAGACTATCTGTGAACTCCATTATTGCATGAGTTTTAGTTTAGAACATACCAAATAGTTTTCTATTTTCTTCTCTTTCACCTACTTGCCTGCGTATATCACCTGCTGTAGGTTGAGGATTCCAATTCCATTAACCAAGAGAGAGATATGATGAGAGCCAAATACGGAGACACAATGAAAAACCAAGGCGAGGCCTTGGAATTCTCGGACACAAACAAGAAGCAGAGGGGATGGGAGTTAAAATCAAAATGCAGCACCGGATTCCCAACCCCTAAACCCGACGCCCAACCCGAATTCCAAAACCAAATCCACGCCCTAATTCCTCCTGCCATGCAAGACCACATCAGAAAGAACCCGACGCCCAGCCCCAATTTCAAAACCAAATCCGCATCGTCCAGAATCTACGATTCCTACCCCCCAATTTTTGCGATGCAAGACCGCATTAGAGAGAACCTGACCCCTAAACTCCACGCCCAGCCCCAATTCCTACCAAATTCGCTTCTTCGATTCTCTGTTAGTTGAACCCTAATTCCTGCGACGCAAGAGATTGGGGATTTTGTTTGACTTGGCCACACCTGAGATGGAGCAATTGGAGAAGGAGATCAGGGAAATGGAAGAGGAGGGGATTAGGGAGCTTCAAGTGATGGAAGAGGAGTGGACTAGGAGGGCCGAGGTTTTTGTGAAGAATGACGTCGATTGGGAAGAGAGGAAACGAATATCAAACGAGAACTGGCCTGCATTGCAGGCAAGCTCGGACGAATTGCTGCAAATCCTTGATGGAGAGATTGAGGTCGACTTTTCTGATGAAAGGACGAGCTTGCAGGGAAGGATCGTGGAATTAGAGGAGAAACTTGAGACTGCTTTATCAAATGTGACGAAAGCCTAAGCGGATCCTGCTGCATTGGAGCCGAAATTAAGACGACCAAATCTTGCTGTTGCTACTGGACGTCAGACTCAGTAAGTACTACATTTATGGGGGTGTATTTAATTCAGATTTTAAAAGATTTTGTTTGAGTTTTTATAATCTATAGATTTACTTAATCCACGGATTGTTTAAATTTTATATGGACTCTGATTAATTATAATGGATTGATTTACTAGTATTTGGTTAGATTTTACAAGTCCTTATGATGTTTTTGGTAGGTTACTTTTTTTTCTTTCTTCTTCTTTAAAAGCAATGGATGTATGGATCCAACTATAATGCAATCTACCATTCTTTATGTTGTGTATTATATGAATAATAAGAGAAAACTAATCAACCAAAATGTTACACAAAAAATAAAGTAGTAAACTAATGACATAATTTATTTCATATCTAATCTACAAAAGAAACATGTGTGTATGTAACGGCTTATTCTGGCTTTAGATGAATATATGTATATATATCGGCACCCAGCTTCGGGTTTGATTAAAAAAAAAAAAGAAACATGTGTGTATGTATCATCTTAACAATACTATTCAAAGTGAGCTTAATTAGCTAGAAGGATTAAGGCTTCCAGAGTTATAGTGATAAAAATAAAATAAAAATTAGGGGCCGTGACCACTTACCCAATTTCAGCAGAAAAATTGCTCACTTACTCCACTAAAAGTTTTTTAACCCTATTTACCCAATCTAACATCTACTGACAATTTTACCCTCATTAATCAAATTGAAACTCATCCGGACTCTCTCTCTCTCTCTCTCTCTCTTTCTCTCCCCCCGGCCACTCGGCCAGCCTCCATCCCCGTCATTACTGGCTCTACCGCCATCGCTATGGAGCAAGAAGGAATGGGTCCTCCCAGAAATCAACGAAAACGACAATGTCAGCGCCTCCTGGAGATCGAACTCGCTCCTCTGCCACCTTCTCCATAGCCGGCAAACACTATCACCACCAGGTCATGGCCGGGGACGAGTTTATTCTAATCAACGATGGATTCAGCGGCCTTGTTCTTCCTTTGGCTCTGAGGCTTAAGAAGGAGAAGAAGGAGGAGAAGTTGAGGACGACGAGGAGATCAGGGACAGGTCGTCGTGCTCGTGCCTAGAGGACGAAAGCGAGAGACGCGAGGAGATGGAGACGGACTCGCAATCGCAGAGGCAAGCTGAGCGAGGCATCGGAGGATGACGATGACACCGATTTCGAGCTTCTGTGAAGGAAGTGCTTCAAAGTTAGGCGCCGCGTTTGCTGGGGTGCTGGATGACGTTGTTTTCTGACCACTCTAGGCCTTCGCGCCGTCGTTACCGTGGTCTGTAGCCCGGTTTCAAATTTTTTTTTTTTTTGGACTGAGTCCCAACTCCTAATTACATTCTCCACTGCCAGTCTGGGAGGATGGCGTGCTCAAGCCGGCTGAAGTTATACATGTCAAGAAGGGAAGAAGAAAGAAGAATGAAAAAAAAAAGAAGGTTTTATTGAGGAGTTATACATGTCTATTGTGGGTCAATACTACGATTATTAGGGGTTAATAATATGGTTGTTGGGGCAATAATATGACTATTATGGGGCAATAATAAGATTATTTATTTGGATAAACCTATAAAAACTTTCAAAATTATAAACATTTTCATTTTTCATTAATATTGATCCCTAATAAACTTGTTACTACGGGGCAATAATATGTTTATTGGGGGGCAATAACATGATTACTGGGCATTATTAGGGGCAATAAAAATCAGACGCCGGAATCCGGTCACCAGTCCGGCAGTTGGATTCGGGATTCCGGTGACTGGTTGTCGGATTCCAGTCACCGGTCGCCGGAGTCTGCGACAGGCCACTGGTCACCGGAGCACAGCAAGGTGGAGGATGACTTCTCTCTCTAAGTGAGAAAGAAGGAGAGGGCAAAAAAGTCTCAAAAATAAATAAAAAGAATAAAAAAAAAATTAATTGGGTATTAGGGAAATAATCCCTTAGAGTGTTTTGGATAAATGGGGTTAAAAAACTTTTAGTGGAGCAAGTGGGCAATTTGGAAGCTGAAATTGGGTAAATGATCATTTCCCCTAAAATTATTAGATGAGAGCAGAGGCAGAGGCAGAGGAGGATAGTGGGAAGATAGGTCTAAGACAAAATGGATGAGTGTCACCTATTGAGAACTGCTTCTTCTTCTTCTTGTTTTTTTTTTTTTTTTTTGGTGAAGAGCTTCTTCATTTTCTGAGTGAGAAAGAATCCATCAAAATCTTTTGGGAAGTGGTTGGATTGTTTTTGAGTTTTGATATGAATAAAAAGCACTATAAAATCCTCCAAAATCCAGCATTGAATGAAATTCTTAAAAATCTGTATACTTTTGAAGATCTGCAAATTTGAATGGATAATTTTAAATCTTAATTGAATACATCAAGATTTTAAAGGATTTTTCAAGGGCTAAATACAAATTACTACCCTGTGGTTTAGGTCCAAAACCAATTCAGTCCCTGAACTTTTAATTTCATCAAAAATACCCCTGCACTTTCAATTTTGTTCTAATAGGTCTAATTTGTTAGTTTTCCCACAATTGAGTTATTTAACTAGTTAATGTGGCTCATATATGGCATATGTTTTATGATGTGGTGTCGAGGTGGTCTGCATAGTCAATTTAGGAGTGAGTCCTACTATTAAAAATAAATCGTTTTTCAACAAATAATCTAACTATAACTTGAACCCATAATAGAATATTAACGAATTGGACCTATTAGATCAAAATTGAAAGTGCAGGGGTGTTTTTGATGAAATTAGAAGTCCAGAGACTGAATTGATTTTGGACCTAAACCACAGGGTACTAACTAGTATTTAGCCCATTATTTAAAATCTCAATTGAATACCCATAGACTTTCAAAATACAAAAAAATCTTGTAGATTCTTAAATGAATACACCCCCCTTAGTTCAAGAATTCTATGTGTGATTTATTTAGTTTGGGCTAACCTGGTATTATGATAGATGTACGTTTAGTTTGAAATTCGCTGTGATTTTGTTTAGGCGAATTCTGCTATTGTTGTGAAAAAACGAAAGGGGTTGTAGGGGTTGAAATCTGGGGAATAGGACATGGGTGTACTAAATCTGTTGTAGGAGAATTTGTGGGATATCGGTAGTTGAAATCAGAGTAGGTTTACAATGGGTTTGGAGCTGATGTTATAGTGGAGAACGATGAGCCAATGGTTGCGATGGGGGATGATTGCAGTGGTGGTAAAATTAATTTGACTAAACTAACTTAGCTAATAGCTAGATATATTGACATCAATAATGTATTTTCAGATTTTATATATTATTCATACTTCTTCTATAGTTGTGTTATACTTATTTTTGTTATACTCATTCCAATCTGATTTGGGTTTACAGATAGTAGCCATATTTATAGGCTTAAATTGCATTACCCTTGGACTCCTAGAACATCACAAGACTCAATTAAAGATTTATTAATGATAGGGTTTTTGTCCATTTACCCCATTTTTAGAGATTTTTTTCCCACTTACCCCATTAAGTTTTTGTAATTCCCTCTTACCCAAAACACTCTAAGGAGGTCTTCCCTAATACCCCATTAAGATTTTTTTTTTATAATTTTTTAAATACCATTTTACCCTCCCCCTTTGTTACTTAGAGAGAGAGAGAGAGAAAATGGAAGAGAGAGAAACCATGGGAAACTTCGCTGGAGCCCGATCACAGGCCGCCGGAGTCCCGTCACCGGCCTCCGGAGTCCGATCACTTGCCACCGGATTCCGGTCAACTTTCTCCAGATTTTGGTCACCGGTCGCCGGATTCCAGTCATCTGCTGCCGCCCACCGGAATTTGTTGAAAATCTCACCGGAAAGTCTTTTGCCCCTAATAGACATCTATTGCCCCCTAATAGATGGGCATTAGAGGTCTATTGCCCCCTAATAGACGACTATCAACTATGTATTGCCCCCCAATAGACGTCTATTGCCCCCCAATAGGACTTTCAGTTGCCAGAATGGGAACTACTAATCTCCCTAAATTTAGACAAATAAAACAAAGAGATTACATCAATTCAAAACATCTATTGCCCCCCATGGCCAATAGTCATCTATTGCCCTCCAATAGAACTTTAATAGTCCCCATTTTACAAAAAAAAAAAATAATAACTGACTGTGAACCGAAAATCAAAGTATTGCAATTACAAAACTCCGAGATTGAATCATAATCACACTGTACAATGTTTTCAAATTTACTGACAGTCAAATTCCAACAACAGGTTCACAATTACCACAACTTCTAATCTACACCACAGTAGTGTCAGTAAATCAACTTAACAGAGACCAATTCGATACAATTAGCCACAGGTAAAACAAAACCGATACAAAATCCAGTGAAATTTACCGTTCTGGCGTCCAATACTGGACTATTCGGTGTTTATTTTGGAAAGCATGCTTTCATATCAGTCTTGGAAGTCAAACTAATCAAGCTCCGTATGTACGAATAGGTCGCTGAGCTCGATCTCGTAGAGCTCTTGCAGGCCATGCTCTCTGTAATTTGAAGTTCTCTCTCTCTGTAAACCGACACAGGGAGGTAGAAGCAACTAGCACGAAGAACAAGTAGAAGGCAGAGGAAGATCCATAGCTGTTTTTGGAAAACCCGAGGATGCTATTTCTGAAACTAAGACCACGTAACGATGATGGCGAGAAGGAGGAGAGAGAGAGACAGAGATGCAGTCGACGGCGACGATAGTCGAGGTTAACAGTGGCGACAACCGACCCCTGTTCGTCGGGGTTTCGGCCACCGCGGTCTGAGCCGAGGCAAGCCAGTCGTTGGTGACGATGCCGTGGTGGGCGGCCGGAGTGTCTAGTAGTAGGCAGAGTTGGCATTGGAGCTTTGCAGGGTAGAGAGAGAGAGAGAGAGAGAGAGAGAGAGAGAGAGAGAGAGAGAGAGAGAGAGAGAGAGAGAGAGATATGACAGAAATCGGAAAGGGATGAGAGAGATGAGAGAGATCAAGGGGTTTATTAATTTGATTAAGGGTAAAATTGTCATTTTCCTTCAAATTGGGTAAGTGAGAATAAAAATCTCTTGTTGAAATAAGTGAGATATCTTTAGCCCATTTTAGGGCTTTTGGTCAAGGACCCATAATAGTAAGACACTTGAGTATTCACCCTAAGACTTAAATAGACTCTTTAAAACACTAGACTTAATTACTCTCATAAAACTCAAAAATGACTCTTAAAAACTCTAGACTCAATTGCTCTTCATAATATTGAAAATGACTCTGGCAAGACCCTTAAACTACCACGGAGACTTTACTTTGGACTAAAAAGGGTTGGGCGTAGTGTTAGGCTTGCAAAGTGGATATTTCTTTTCCAACTAAGTTGTGGCTGCTGCATTATGAACATAATGTGTTGATACCGTACGAAAATACCTGTGAATTTCCTTGAAGCTAGGCATTTTAAGGGTTATGACAGTTTCTGGGTTTTTTTTTTGGTGAAAAAGGTGAAAATTTTGGTGGTGTTATGAGATTTTATTTTTACACTTGATAAATCCTTGTTGAGCCGAGTTATTGACTTATATCTGATAACAAAGTTCTTTGCTTTCTGCTGTTTTTCCATTGCTTTTTACGCTAAGAAAGTGGACAGAGCAGTCTATTATTTGTCAATTATAGAATCAGTGGAGTAAAGTAGTATTGACAATCTGTTTCGGTATTCTGCTGTGCATACAATTTGGTTGCCTTTGAATCAGTCCGTTTATCTGTGTTGATAGTGACACAGTAGAAAAGAATACTTCAATTCAAGGTTAATTCGATGATTCTATTCATCCCACAATGAGGGTATATATACAAGTACAAAGGAGTAGTCTAACTCTAATAGGAAACAATATTTCCATAATTACAGGATATCCTAATTAAATAAAATCCTAATTACATACAGATTTACAGCGATTCTACACTCCCCCTCAAGTTGGTGCATAGATATCTATCATGCCCAACTTGTCAACTGAGCTGTCAAATACCTTCCTGGACACTCCTTTAGTAAGAACATCAGCTAATTGCTCCTCTGAGTTTACAAATGGAAAGCGAATAACCTTTCTGTCAAGATTTTCTTTAATAAAATGACGGTCAACCTCCACATGCTTTGTTCTATCATGCTGAACTGGATTATGTGCAATCTCAATGGCAGCTGTATTATCACAATGCAAATCCATAGGCTTTTTAAGCTTGTATCCCAGGTCTTTCAAGACATTACGAATCCACAACATTTCACAGACTCCGTGTGCCATACCTCGGAACTCAGCTTCTGCACTTGATCTGGCAACAACTTTCTGCTTTTTGCTACGCCAAGTGACAAGGTTCCCTCCAACAAAAGTGAAGTACCCAGATGTAGAGCGTCTGTCAGTTTTATCACCAGCCCAATCTGCATCTGTGTACCCAACAACTTCCAATTCATCTTTTTTCTGAAACAGTAACCCTTTACCTGGCGCCATCTTTAAGTACTTCAAAATACGAAAGACTGCATCCATATGCTCTTCACTAGGACAATGCATAAATTGACTAACAACACTAACAGCATAAGCAATATCAGGTCTAGTATGTGAAAGATAAATCAACCTTCCTACAAGACGTTGATACCTCCCTTTATCAGTTGGAACTTGATCAGGATAGATAGCAAGTCCGTGATTCATCTCAATGGGTGTCTCGATGGGTCTGCAGTCCAGCATCCCCGTTTCAGCAAGTAAATCAAGAACATATTTCCTCTGTGAAAGTGAAATCCCCTTCTTAGACCTTGCAACTTCAATACCCAAAAAATACTTCAGTTGTCCCAGATCCTTCATTTCAAACTCCTTTGACAAATACTTTTGTAATTCATTTATCTCTTTCGGATCATCCCCTGTAACAATCATGTCATCAACATACACAATAAGAGCTGTAATCTTACCACTCTTGCGCTTGATGAACAAGGTATGGTCAGAATTGCTCTGTCTGTATCCAAAGGCTTTCATGGACTTTGAAAATCTTCCAAACCAAGCTCTTGGAGACTGCTTCAGGCCATACAAAGACTTCTTCAATTTACATACCTTGCCAACGTCACTTGGGTAATTCCTAACACCTGGGGGCACATCCATGTACACTTCTTCTTCCAAATTCCCATTAAGAAACGCATTCTTCACATCAAACTGGTGCAAGGGCCAATCTTTGTTTGCTGCAAGTGAGATTAGAATCCGGACAGTATTAATCTTTGCCACAGGTGCAAAAGTCTCCTCATAATCAATCCCATAGCGTTGTGTATATCCTTTGGCAACCAACCTCGCCTTGTATCTATTAATAGTTCCATCTGCATTAAGCTTCACAGTAAATACCCAACGACATCCTACAGTCTTCTTTCCAACCGGCATAGGTACTAGCTCCCATGTTGCATTCTTTTGAAGAGCTTCCAATTCTTCATTCATCGCCTTTGTCCATTTTGGATCCGTCAATGCATCCTGCACGTTACTAGGAATAGATACAGTAGATAATTGATCAACAACAAGCGCATGTGACCCAGAAATCCTATGGTTAGACATAAAATTAGCTATAGGATATTTAGCTTTGGCTTTGATATCTGGTTCATATTGTTTCTTAGGAATTCCCTTGGTAACCCTTTGTGATTTCCTAGGTTCGACACTTTCTAACCCAGAAGACTCATTACAGTTTAGGGGTACCTGAGGTGGATCATTCTGACCGGGATCTTCAGTTGGTGATGCAGAAGGGGAAATATCTTGTGTGTGAGCTTTAGATATATCTTGATTTTGATTCAAACTATCCAAAAAAGTTGTCTCTTCTGTCTCGGAATTCACAACACTCTGTTCGGCAGTTACATTTTCTATTTCGGAATTCGCGACACTTCGTTCGGCAGTCACATTTTCTGTTTCGGAATTCGCAACACTTCGTTCAGCAGTCGCATTGTCTATTTCGGAATTTACAATGCTCTGTTCGGCAGTCGCATTGTCTATTTCGGAATTTACAATGCTCTGTTCGGCAACTGCATTTTCTGTTTCCGAATTTCTACCTTCAAATCTATCCTCCAAATTTTCCAAGTCTTCAAAGACATCAAAATCAATAATAGAATGAGAACGAGGATTCCCTTCACTACCTCTCTCCCCCTGAAGGGAAGACTGAGAAGCTCCCCCTGAGTAGTAAGGCTCGGATTCACGAAAAGAAACATCAAGAGAGACATGTATAGTGCCAGTAAGAGGATCATAACATCGATAACCCTTCTGGAAGTCAGCATAACCAACAAAGATACACTTACGAGCATGGGGATCAAGCTTGCTGCGTTGAGGCTTGGGAATATGAACATAGGCTGTGCACCCAAACACCCGGGGCTCCAAATTAGGCATAGAAGGGATGGTCAAAAGTGTATGAAGCTTCTGATGAGGATTCTGAAACTCAATCACCCGTGAAGGAGTACGGTTGATAAGATATGCTGCCGATTTTACTGCTTCTCCCCAATAGGACTGAGGTACATTCATACCAAACAAGGAAGCACGAACAACTTCCATCAACTGCCTGTTCTTCCGTTCTGCTAAACCATTCTGTTGAGGAGTATAAGAATTGGAGGTTTGATGACGAATTCCATGTGACCGGCAAAACTCAATCATAGGGCCATTCACAAACTCTCCACCATTGTCAGACTGAAACACTCTGATGGATTGCTGATACTGAGTTGCCACCATTTTGTGAAATTCGGTAAACATTCCAAATACATCACTCTTATTCTTCAATATTGACACCCATGTCATGCGAGTGCAATCATCAATAAACGTTACAAAATACCGAGCTCCAGAAAGAGAAGGAATTTTTGCAGGACCCCAGACATCGGAGTGAATCTTCATAAAAGGAACAGGACTTTTATTAAGACTTGGTGAATATGAAATACGGTGACTCTTGGCCAGTTCGCAGATGTCACAGTGGAAATCCAAATCACTAACAACTGAAAACAACTGAGGTTGCAGCTTCTTAAGATAACGAAAGGACAGATGACCTAAACGGCGATGCCATAACCATACAGCTTCCTTCGCATTCTCTACCCCGTTGATCTGGTTAGCCTGTCCCAAAAGATGCTTCTGTTTCTTTCCAGTCTCTGTTAGATCCAGATAGTATAATTTCCCCCTTCTAACACCATAACCAAGAATCCGTCGAGTCAGAATGTCCTGAAACACACAGAAAGACGGATAGAAGGTCACAATACATGCAAGAGCTAAAATAACTTGACCAACAGACAGGAGATTATAAGCTAGTGATGGAACAACTAAGACAGATTCAAGGGTTAAGGTATCAGATAAAGCAATAGAACCTTCTCCGGTGACCGGAGTTGGAGTACCATCAGCAGTAGAGACAACGTCTTGAGGGGAACGTCTAAGGTTTTTCACAAGACTTGGGTCATTGGTCATATGGTCAGATGCACCTGTATCAATTATCCATGTACTATTAAAAGTAACATTACCCTTCATACCTGACTGTGCTACATTAGCGGAGGCATTGTCTAGGTAAACTTCCTCTTTAGTAGCAACAGCGGCCTTGCCCAGATTCTTTCGCGGTTTCTTGGTGAAGTCCCACCAATCAGGGTAACCAATCACTTCATAGCACCGCTCCTTGCTATGACCTAATTCCCCACAGATAATGCACCTTTTGTTTGCATATGGATTTGGTTTACCTAGAGGACGGTGTGGAGAAGGTCCTGAGAAGCCTGGAGGAGGACCCTGTTTGCATTGAGCCATAACAGAAAATTCGGTAGTTACCGAATGCCCCATAGCCTGTTTCTCTGATTGCATTATTGAGGAATTCATGATTTTCACAGGATTGGATTTTCAAGGGTTTCAAGATGGATATGAATGTTTTGGAAAAGAAAATTTTCTTTTTTTTTTTTGTTTCTTTTGTCTGAAAAAAAAAGGTAGGGTGATGGTGGTTTGAAATTCAGGATGGTTTGATTTCAACGGTGGTGGTACGCAGCGGTTTGTGGTGTTCTTCGGGATTCGGGATTCAGGATTCAGGATTCAGGATTCAGGATTCAGGATTCAAAGGATGCAACGCAAGTTCAAAGGATTGAACCTGCTCTGATACCAAGTAGAAAAGAATACTTCAATTCAAGGTTAATTCGATGATTCTATTCATCCCACAATGAGGGTATATATACAAGTACAAAGGAGTAGTCTAACTCTAATAGGAAACAATATTTCCATAATTACAGGATATCCTAATTAAATAAAATCCTAATTACATACAGATTTACAGCGATTCTACAGACACTACATAACTATGAATTTTAACGTCTGAATCGGTGAATTTTTTCATATGTAGAGGTTGAGGTTCTTCAGGAGATGGATTCTAGATATTTTGCGGAGGGTTTGACTCTTCTCGGTAAAAGGAAAAATATGTTTGCTTATGCTTTTTATTGATTCGGTTAACAGTTAAATTTAAACTGATCCTTGATTCCGTGTTTATGATATCTTTGACATGTAGAAAGTCTGAAAATGCTAACGGAGTCATTTGCATGTTCTTCTTAGTAAGGTAACCCGCTCATTTCATTGGATTACAGTTTCTGGGTTCAGCTTGAATTGCTGTGATTTTGGTTTTGTTTAGTGGATGTGGTCTGTGATATATTCTTTATTGGTTGGATGAATAGGACCCTGTCTTTGTTCACAGAAGAGGAAAAGCTGACGCTGAACAGACAAAATCCTGATATGGCTTCTGCCACCTCTGTAAGTGTCGCATCTATTATGATCATCAATAAGTGACTTTTGTGATTGTCCTCAGAAGAGGAAAAGCTGATGCTGACTAGACAAAAACCTGATATGGCTTCTGCTACCTCTGTAAGTGTCGCATCTGTTATGATCAGCAATAGGTGACTTTTGGGATTGTGCATGGATTGTTTTCATTCTTGTCCTTAGAAAATCGTCCCCTGTGTGATGGTGAGTCTGAAACTGACTAGTGGCTGACGCATACTGTCTTCCTGGATTGAGATTTTCAAATAAAAATATTTTTTTAAACTGCAGCTTCAGTTGTTGTAGTGCTATCTCAATCTGCAGGGACACTGATGTCTCCTTACATAAACATATTTTTAAATTTCCAATTTGATGAACTCTTTCCAGAGTAATGGCTGCCCCTTCACACACTTGCTGCATCAGGAGCTATATTAAATTATGCACACTTTATCGAAACATGAAGCTGATACCAATGCTGTGGATGTGGTATATAAATGACTACATGATCCATTGGATTGTTAGCTGCTAAAGAGTTTCTTGCTTTTTCATTTGTGATTTGAGCTGGTACATTGTTTGTCATGATGATTGGACTGTTCTTGACAAGGCAATTATCAGTAAAAAAAGATAGAAGAAAAAAAAGGAGGCCGTTACAGACCATCTTCTCAGAGAATCGGCTAATCCATTTGTTTATGATGAAGTGAGTGGAAGTTTATATATGTATATCTATTGATCCAGTTTGGTGTTGTGGTAGCTCTTTGCTCTAATAGAAGTTATATGTTGGATATATGATGGTACCGCCTTGAAGCACTACGGCTTTCCGGAGAGCTTGAAGTCAAGCAATTGAGGTTCTTCTGTTATACGACGTTGATATAAACTATCAGGACAATGTATGGATTAAACTTTTGCATTGCTGAAAACCACTTGTAATGCAATATTAATGGGTCATAACTAAATAGAGCTCTTCTTTTCACTTTATATGATGGGTGGATGCCCTTGCATCTAGCTGTTCAAAAATTCATCAGCAGTTCTTTTAAGCCTTTGTCACTTTGCTCCTTCACATTGTTACTTTATGTTCCTTAAATTTCGGAGTCGGGGAAGTGAAGAAGAGTTTTCTTCGTTTATGATATTTGTTTTTTATGATTGATATGCTTATGCATTTACTGAAATTTATTGACGTGGAATTGCACGCCAAGAGTTTTTAGCTTTGTAATGTGTGACTGTAGGGTAGTGAAATTTTAGACAAGCATTTCAACACTCATTGCCCATTTTGCATGAGTCCAGAAACAATACAAAATTCATCCAATAATTAAATGCATCCCCAAAAATCCAAATCCTCCGAAAAAACAGAGGTCCCTCTAGCTTTGACAACTCATTTCAATCCCACCACCCGTTTTTGTCTCCCTCCCAAAATCCAGAGCCTCCTTCTCATTTCACTCTCTGTTTTTCAAAAAACAATTAACACTTGCAACACCATTCAAGAAGCTTAGATCATCATCAGGTTGAAGATGAAGAAAAAAGGAGGAAGACTTCTGATCTGCTAGGCCACTCCCTCTCAAGGAGAAATGCCAAGGGTCTATTACTCGCTTGTAAGAGAGAAGCCCAATGATTCAAGCTTGTGGAAAATAGCCCGCATATTTGACAAGCAAAAAGACGATAAGAAAATAGAGAGGAAAGATAAATGGCAGTAGCTGAAACCAGGAGATAACCAATGTTTGCAGTGATTAGAAAACATGAATAATATTTTTACTCAACTATGTATCCAATACTACAGCAAGACAGTATCTCATTCCGCTTGAGCTATCAACCTGGAAACTAATACAAGCATCTGCACGGAGTAGTATACAAGCGTAACATGGCATCTTCAGAAATAAAGTTTTCCCCTGTTCAATAAACTAAATTGCTATGCCCGTTTCTTTTTGTTATCTCAATTACTTGTTCATGTAGTGATGTGGTAACTCAAACCACAGACACATTTCCGCATCTTTCTATGTTCTAATTCTCATGATTCTGCACTCACTAAACGCAGAGTGCGACTTCTCTTAAATTCAATCCAGAGGTGGAAGATGCCTTTTTTTTTTTCTTTTCTTTTCTTTTCTCGGGATCAATTGCATATCTAAATTTTAACATAAAGGGCTTTTCTTTATTTAAAAACTGCTTACCCTGCCAACTTATAAATAGAAACAGCGGTCACATGCAAAGACACACATATTTAACCTAGAACTATCAGTAAACAAGCTTGATTCTTTCAATACTAATGAGAATATTATAAAAAGGGTTCTGCATTTGTACAGCGATTTTATATTTGTAATAATTATCAGATGCATTAGAAAGGCTTTTACATGCTTTGCACTGTGTCTTCAACTCCCCACATAATGTATCAAAAAATAGCTTAACTTTAAATAGTTGCCAAAGGAAATTTAAAATCAGTGGAAATGAATACTATACATGCAACTAAACCTTGTCAATAAGAATAAGACATCAGTAACATATGTCTACGAGAGACTTCAAAATTTCCAGACAATTATTACCTGAAAAGCAAGATAGTAATTCGAAACCCCAGACACGAGCAAGAAGTTCATCATCTTCAATCCAGTCCTTGAATAACCACAATTACCAAGAAACTAATCTCCTGAACATGTGCTATTCATATACAAAATTGATACAATACGTTTATAAATGAGAGAGAGAGAGAGAGAGAGAGAGAGAGAGAGAGTAGTTTATGCAATGCGTTAAGGGCAAAGGCAAATTCCAGAAGACTATCCAAGGATATAATTCAATTTATTCCGCATACATAAGAAACATTAGGCCAACCAACAACACTAATCATCCTCCACCATGCAGTACGTTATGAACAATCAGGGTAAACAAACTATAAATCCTAAATTTTTATGTTATGAGAAAGTACAATGTTCTCAATGTCCTCCTTGCCTTGTCTTCCATCTAGAGTCAAACCAAACAGATCCTCAGCTTTTTATGTTATGATGAAGTCCCAAAGCTTCTTTCCTATTGAGGCTTCGCCAGGATGTTCAGACTCGTCGTCCTCTCTTCCTCTTGCATGATGTTTATGCTTCACCAGTAAAAAGAAAAATCACATCAAAAAGTCACTCAACCCACATTCAAAAACTGACTTGTTAGTTTGTGAAAAAACCAAAAACATGAAAAATGAGGAAGAGAGAAACCGCAGATACTTGAGAATGTCCTAAAAATAAATACTGATACACTAACATAGTGTCATTGTGCACAAAATATTGATCTCAGAACACAAAATATATCACCTTAGCATCCTTGTTGGTAGAAGTGTAGAACTTGTGTTATAGATAAGAGAACCATTGGACTCTGTCTTTTTTCTCAGGAAGATGTTAAAAAATTTTGACATTGCAGCAGAAATTGGAGATAAAAAATCACCCAGCAAACATCTCATTTTGCTTCTGAGCAGAACCCGGTTGTAGAACAAAATGCACATACTTTCTTAACAGTTCACATTCATCATTTTCAGTCCTGCGTTTGTCAATATACGCATCATAGTGGACTCGGAGCAAGTGTTTTACATCATCAGTGATCTTTGAATATTTCACACAAGTCTTAAGAAAAGCAAATAAATTGTCCCGTTTCTCAATTATCTCTAAGTGTAGCTTGTCCCGCTTATCTCTCTCTGCTTGTGAGCACTTATTTTTCTTTTCTAATTCAGCACGCAATCTCTTTAACTTGTCATTGGCAATGGCTGATCGTGCTCCCATATAAGGCATTTCACCATTAGCATGAAACTCATTGAATGCCTTCTTTAGCTGCCAAAAAAAGCATCAAACCAGGAACTTAAAACTTTAGATGTGAAGCATATTTAGCATCAGAAATTGCAGGTGGGAGTGACTCAACTAGCATGACAGTCATATATACATTTATCAGCCTACATTTGAACTTAAATGCCAAATGGGTGACAGAAATCGTACCTGACGTAAACTCTTCTTTTTGGTCTCCAAGGGCTCCTGGAGTGGCTTCTTCTTTTTTTTTCAAATTCAGATCTTGCGCACAAATTTGCCTCTATTTCAATTCTGAGCTTTTCTTCTACTTCTTCTTTTTCCCGCATCACAAGTTGCTCCTTGATCATCCAGCTCTCTTTCTCTCTCAGGAGCTGCTCCCTTTCGAGTTGGCATTGAGAAAGCTGAGAATTAAGCACCAGTTAGAATGCAATGCAGAATATCTGGTAATATATAGAGAATACCATTAGTAATAGTGCAAACCTTCTCTTTAAGCTTGAAAACCTCTTCGTCCATGGTGCCTGCCTCATCTGCCGCCAACATCCTTCCCCTATTTTCTACAAAACCCTAAATAAAACTTTATCAAAATGCCTAATTGAACAGAAGAACGAAAACCCTAGCCTGAACTTGATCCGAATTCCAATATCACGCTGATTTGAATCCAGAATTCTGAACCAAAATAGTGGCCGTGACGCAATCTGATTTTCTATAACTGAAACCACTTCGCCGGACGTGAATCGGAATTCCTAATTAGGGCTAATCGGACCTTCAAGTCCCAAGTCCAGCCTCTTTCGTTTCTGTGCTAAGCGCCGATCACTCGCGTCTTCTTTTACTTTTATTTTTGGGAAAAATTCTTAACTACGCCCATGAAAGGCAACTGAGAAGGTTGGGCCCAAAACTGGAAACCCAACACAATAACTGAGACAATCAAATCAGGCAGGCTCATTCGATCTCTACAAACATAGTTTTGGGATGGTAAAAATCCCCATAGGGTATTCAGTCTCATAAATTCAGGAGAATTCTGGTGATGGGGATGGAGATCCTGAATATTCATTGTCTTCGATCATGTGAAGCATAGTGTGGAAATATTCTTTTCTTAATGATGTCTACGAGGTTACGAAAGAGTCGAGATAATAATGTATAAAAGTTCAACAATTAAAAAAGAGTACCAGGTCTAGATTTTTTTTTTTTTTAACTCCCCGTTTGATGGGGCTCAAACAACATGACCTCCCAAACAATGACATTTCATCATTATCTTACTACCCCACCAAAAACAGTCTAGCTTCCTTTCAAATGGACTTGGTCAGTAGCTGACCAAATGAACTTTACTCAATCATTATTGAATGTAAATCAAAGAAGTCCTTCTAATGAGGACCACTAAAATGAGGACTAGTTGAAGACTTTTGTGTGCGACCCACTTTTCGATCATATTTCCGTAAATCAACCGTTAGATGTTTAGATATTTATGTATATATAATTTATGCAATTTTTCAGTTAAAAATTGAAAATCATTAAAACATTCATAATCGTGATTTATCAGTAATGAATATGAACAGTTCATGTTTGACAGATATGCTTCGTCCATTGATTTGATCTAGTTCGATACCTTAACAATTAGCAACTTGGATGAAAAAATTTAGAAGTGATATATTCATGCATAAATATCTAACAATTGATTTGCCGTAATGTAATTGAAAAGTGGTTCTCCCAAACCGTTAATTAGAAAGTCCTCAACTAGTCCTCATTTTAGTGGTTCTCATTAAAATGGCCCTCTATAAATCAAATAGTTGACAACAAAACAACTCAATTTGAAAATAATTTTCTCCACCATTGAATTTAAGAGAGACTAGCGCAGGTGCAAGCAGCTACATCAATTGAATTTGAAGGAGACTAAAGCCACTCAACAAAGCCAAAAGACTGCAAAGGTTTCCAAAGTTTCAAAGGCTCGTTATGCTTCAAATGGGAAAAAAAAATGAGCTCAAGTTTTCAGTTAACTCAAATTTGAGTTGTTGGAATTTGGACGTTGGAACAAGTTGTGGTTTGGTACTTTGGTTGCAGTCTTGAGTTTTTGACAATTTGATCAAATGATCAAACAACTTGCAGAGTCTTGTAGATTTGTGGTTTGTGGATTGTTAGAATTTTCAGATTTGTTATATAACTCAGGTTGCAAAATTTTCATATTTGCCATTTGTGGATTGTTAGAATTGCATATTTGAAAATGAAAAAGGGATTATGCACAAGTGCATATATCTCAAACTGTCAGGCTGCATAACTGCATTGATCAGTGTGCATTTGATAATGTGATTTTGTGCTTTTTATGCAGGTTTGGTCTTTCATGTGTTGCTTTGGAGCTGCTAGTTTGGTCTGCTTGTGTAGCTGTGGTGCTTAATTGCTTTGAAGAGTGTAGTGGCCAGTTGTTTAACAGTTTAACTTGTTTTAGTTTTTTCCTTTTCTTTTTTTCTGGTTTCAAGTTCTTCGTTTGCCACGTACCTGGATAATGGATGATGGATGACATAATTTGTTTCCCAAGTTCTTTGTTAGTCAGTTTGGTACTTTGAGAGTTTGAGTCTTTGACAGTTTCATAATTTGCTTATCAGCTTGGTACTTTGAGTTTGAGTCTTTGACAGTTTGATGACTTTGATCATTTGGTCATTTCATTCATTTGACTCTCAGTTTGGTTGCTTCTTATTTGATCATTTCATCATTTGCTTCTCATTTGTTGTACTTGAAATGGTCAATTTTGGCCTCTTTGAGTTGCCCAGATTGTAAGTAATTGGAGCTGAAAATCTGAAAATATGGTTAACATAGTCCTAGTTTTGATACTAAGTGTAGGAACTGAGGAGTCGGCATAACCGAACTGTAAGAAAATGGCTCAAGAAGGGTCCGTACCAAAAAACATTGATCCAGTTAAGTTACGGTTCTAGAATTTTTTTTTTGAAAACCCGAACCGTTATAGCCCTAGGTGGACATACTAGGAATCTAAGAATCTATTAGAGTTGATCATCTTCGCAGACCTAATTCTTAAAGCCCTGAAATTCATCCCAATATATGTCTCTCCTCTCATCTATTAGTTGTACTTGTAAGGAAGAGAGGAGACACTTCTAGACTCGCTATCCACATCTGCCCACACTCTTCTTGTTTGGGGTCCAATATGAGAATGCTCAAATCAAATGAAGAATTGAGAAAAATTTGAAAGAAAAACTGGATGGGTAAATTCCTTCAATTGTACCTGAGGTATGGTCAATTGGACATTTTGGTATCTAGTCTTTAAAATAGGACAATTTGATACCTAAACTTATACTCCGTTTGACATTTTGGTACTTCTGTTAATTTTTCAGTTTTCAGTTAAATATAAGGGTAAAATTGACATTTAGAATATATGAACAAAATAAAAATAAAAATAATATGAGTTTTGTGGGTTGATGACCATTATTCATCGTTTTATGGGTATGAATTAGTTCTTATGGGTTATGTTGAAGGTGAAATAATAGTAATTGTGATTTGAACACCCACGAGATTAGTCCATCGAAAGTAGTCTTCTGAGTGTTCAAATCTCAGCGACTAAATTTTTTAAACATAAAATTCAATTATGTCATTTTTAACATAACCCAAAAGCATGAATTCATGTTCATTCTCTAAAAAAAAAAATGTTCATTTTCTCCCAAATGACCCAAATGATAAAGACCTAGGGCTGATGGTCATCAACCCACAAAACTCATGTTTTAATTTTTTTTAAATTTTTATACATATATTCCAAATGTCAATTTTATTCTTACATTTAACTGAAAAAATTGACAAAAGTACCAAGCTGTCAAAATGAGCCTAAGTTCAGATATAAAATTGTCATCTTTTGAAGACTAAACACCAAAAGTGTTCAAGTGACCATACCTCAGGTATCATAAAAGAAATTTACCCAAAATGAATTTCATTAGATGGATTCATAATTGGGTACAACCCCACCCGAATAGCCAAGAGAAAATCTACAGTAGTACTCCCGGCAGGAAATCAGCACGTGTCTGTTAGCCAAAGATATCTACCAACAGTATTTTCTACTAGGATAGTTAGTAGGTAATGGGCCTGGTGGTCACAAACCCAGCGTCTGCATGGCGGGGCTTCCTCTTCTCGATTCTCTCTTATTTGCTTCTCTCCCATCATCATCGACCAACCCTTGGACTCCTCGATCCCTCTGATCGCCACCCATCCATCCCAAACACTCCTCACCGCGACCGCCACCTCCTAACCCGACGCGGTCTCGAATCCAGTGATTGGTACCCGCCCAATATCATCAAGTTTAGGAGAATCAGCTGATAGACGCCAAGAACTGGGCGTCAATTCCCATCAGGGACAACGAGGTATTCGTCGTGTATATCCATTGAAACGGCGCCGTAGTAGCAGTTTCTTGTTCAATTTAGGTTTTTCAGTGAAACCAAAAGGAACCCCCCAAACTCATCGCAGTCGCACAAAGCAAAACTTCCGATTTCAGTCTCTCTTATCAGCGTCTAATAAGTAAGATGCCCTCTTTTTCGTTTTAAATTTGCGGTTTCGATTGGAATTTCGATCGAGTCCAGGCTATGGTTTCGTTCTTTTAATGCCTTTAATGGCTTTTTTGGTGGTTAAATAGGTAGGAGCAGGATGTCAACGAAGAGGTTTCGAAGCTTAAAAACAAGGTTTATGATTATATCTGATTATATGTGATAAGCATCACCCTTGAGTACTTAGTAACTGATGCATGCTTGCCGCAGATTATTGAATGCCAAGAGGAAACGATGCAGCTATTGCGTGAGAAACAGCGGTGACCTGACAAATTTAGTCTGATGGAACAGACAAAAGCAAAAGCTGCAGCTGACCTGACAAGACAAATACTATGTAATTCGATCCAAATATCTGAATCTGAAAAGGTACTCGAGGCTCTGAACAGGGCCTTGAAGCGTGTGGAGCAGTCTGAATCTAATGTAAGACTTATCCTTGTTGCAGATGTGGCATTGTCTGTCTCTAGTTTCACTGTTTGATATGTTGATGTATTAGAATTGTTTATACTTTAGTCACTCTATCGGCAATATCTCATCCCAAATTTGCTTTAGGAATTTTTAAACGTGTACAGATATGTTTCAAATGAAAACCAGCGTTTCTAAGTCTGAACCTTGAAGCTTTGTTTGCAGGTAAAAGAGATATTTAACAGGAGGCAAGTTCAATATGATGAATATAAGAAATATAAGGAAATGCAGCTGATAGAAACAGAGAGGGTGTTGGATGGGCTAGAGAAAAGTTTGTCTGATGAATCGGGCGACATTAACCTGTACAAAAGGCGCGTGGAGATGGAGAAGACACTTGAAAATCTTAATGTTTTCTGTGAGGCTGTGCATTCTATTCTCGAACCGAAGGACTCTAGTGATGTCTGTCTTGTCAAAGAAGCTCAAGTAATATATTTAGCAATATTATTGGTAGGGATTAAGTTCAATTTCATAAGTCTGTAAAATCTGTCATTACTGTTCCTCTCATTGCACATGCTTTGTGCTCTCTCTCTCTCTCTCTTACAAGAACGGGTAGTTGGTTCTTAAATGTGGTATAGCTGACTTTCTATTTTTTATTGGTGAAGGTTGATCATCTTGGCGGACAGAGTGGACAGAAAATGCGAAAAAGGAGAGGGTCACAGAAGTCTCAATAGGAACCTTAACATAAAATAATGAAGACCTGTTTGGGCGTGTTGGCTGTGAGTGGAACTTCTTTTACATTTAGGAGTTCAGTTGTTTCTTATGTTTCTGAGACATTGCTGGATGTTCAAATTGTTCCCCTTTTGACATTGTCTAAACTACACTCTGGTTTCATATGTTTATTTTGGTTATTCTCTCTCCCTTATCTTGGTTAATTCTTCAAATGATTTAAATTGGTCCTGAATAGCTGCATTTTAAACCTCTCAGTTTATTTCAGTAAGCTAAGCAAAGCAGTTGAAGCTCTTATGGAATAATCCAGAATCACAGAAAAAACTACAACGTGGGTGCCTTTGTAACACCAATCAAGAAGCTTAGATAGTCATCAGGTTGGAGATGAAGGAAAAAAAAAAACAAAAAAAAAAAAACAAGGAAGATTAGGCCACTCCCTCTCGAGGAGAAATGCCAAGTGTCTATTATTCGGTGCCTCTACTCGCTTGGGAGAGAGAAGCCCAATGATTCAATACTATAGCAGTCAGTATCTCATTCAGCCTCACTGCTTCTGCTATCAACCTGAAAACTAATACGAGCAACTGCAGGGAGTGGTATACAAGTATAACATGGCATCTTCAGAAATAAAGTTTCCCCCAGTTCAACAAACCAAATTGATATACCCGTTTCTTTTTGTTTACTCAATTACTTGTTCATGTAGTGATGTAGAAGTAATAGGCTCTACGACTAACTCAAACCACACAGACACATCTCCGCATCTTTCTAACTTCTAATTCTCATGATTCTGCACTCGCTAAAAGCTAGTAGAGTACGACTTCTCTTAAATTTAATTCAGAGGTAATTGTATCCATCTGGAAGATGCTTTTCTTTCAGGATCAATCACACAGATCTAATTTTTACCATAAAGGGCTTTTCTTTATTTGAAAAAACTGTTTACCCAGCCAACTTATAAATAGAAACAATGGGATCAGTAACAAAGCTTAGTTCTTTCAATACTAACTTTATATTATAAAAAGGACTCTGTTTTGTACAGTGATTTTATATTTATAATAATATTTGAATGCATTTATAAATTATCTTACTGAAAAGGCTTTTACATGCTTCGGACCATGTCTTCAACTCCCCGCATAATGTATTAAAAAAATAGTCACTTTAAATAGTTGCCAAAGGAAATTTAAGATCAGCTTAAATGAATAGCATACATCCAAGTGTTCATGCAACAAGGAACATTGTCTAGCGTGCATGTCAATAAGCTTTGAAACTTGTTCAAAACCACACTGCACAGGTTTTTGGACCAAATATTTTTGACAGTATCATTCTAAATTCTGACATGGGTGTCATCATCAATACGCAACTCCACACGCTTTTAACACAGGTCTTCCAATTACGATACTCCTCCAGCAAAACGAGGGAGGAGAGTCTCCTAATTCAACTTCCCAAAATGAGCGATGAGGGTGATATTTAGCTTTATACAATCTAGCAACTTATGAGTTAGTGTTAGATGCAAGTCTCCACCCTTGCTTGGCAAGTCTTGCTAGATTATGAGCATAAATATTTTTAAAGCCCATGCCATTCTTTAACTTTGTAAGATACAATTTTCCCCAACTTCTCCAGTGGATCTTCTTCTTCATCTCATTAGTATTCCCTCAAAAGAAAGAAGCACACAGTTGATGAATGTCATCACATCCTTTAGACAATAAATAACAATTCATAGCATAAAGGGACATAGTTTGCTTAACAACTTTGATCAGAGTTTCTTTACCTGTTGCACTAAGGATTTTAGCTTTCCAACTGACAATTTTTTCAGTGAGCTTCTCTTTAATGTATTCAAAGACTGCAGTTTTTGATTTCCCAACTCTCATGGGGAGCCCCAAATATCTATCATGCTCTTTCACACATTTAACCTCTAGAATAGGAGCCAGTTTCAACTGCCTATTTTGATATACATTATTGCTATAAACCACACTACTCTTTTGAAATTTACCTTTTGTCCAGATGCCCTTTCATACCTTCTGTACTACTCACACTTCTCATTTGTAGCAGTGCCATAATGAATGCTATCATCCGCAAAGAAGAGGTGATGGATAGTTGGTGCTTGAGGGCACATTTTAAGGCCTTGAATGACATTGTTGCCTAAAGCTTGTGAGATTAGGGTAGACAAACCTTCACTACAAAGAATAAAAAGATAAGATGATAGAGGATCACCTTGTCTTATTTCTCAAGTTGGAACAATTGGTGGAGTCGGTTCTCCTTGTACCAAGATAGAGTATCGCATCGACATCACACCATTCATAACCATCTGTATCCACTGAGGAGCAAAACCTAGCTTTGTTAAAATTGCTTGAAGAAAATGCCATTCCAATCTTTCATAAGCTTTACTTATATCCAGTTTCTGAGAAAACAAACTTATTTCTTGCTGTCTAAGCTTGTACATGAAATGTGCGGCCTCATTTTCCATCAAAGTGTTGTCAGAGATTAACCTAGTTGGTATACGTAGGCATTCTACAAGGGAGAAATTGTGTCTTGCAACCATATTTTAAATTTGTTGGAAACCACCTTCAAGCTAATTCTGCATATGACATTGCAGAGAGCAATAAGAAGAAAGAGTGTTGGATCTTTTGGGTCCGTTAGCTTTGGTATCAAGCACAAATGTGCAAAATTGGAATCATGCCACAACTCACCTTTTTCAAGTAAATTGCAAGGCACATATCTTGATTGACCACATCCCAATACTTTTGGAAGAAGAACGGAGACATGCCATCTGAACTAGAGCTTTTTGAAGGATGCATTTGGAACAAGGCAGCTTTTATTTCCTCATATTTGAGAAACTTTTTAATAGGTCTACATTCATATAATTTGTAACCTTATAAGGAGTGGCCTCGATGACTTCTTGCAAAGCATCATTGTCAGTGCCTACAATGGTGAAATATGTTGAAAGTATAACAGTAACAGTCGTTGTATTTCATGAGGTCCAATTTGCCAATTTCCATGATCATCTGTTAAACCCTTGATAGTATTTCGACCCTTCAATTGCTTACTTTCACAGGAAAGTAGCGCATTGTGATCACCTTCTTTTAGCCAAATTTCCTTAGAGCATTGCCTTTAGTAATTGACTATTCCTGACATGCAAAGCTTTTTATTCTTCAAACAAGAGAGGAGAGTAAGGCTGTCTCATGAGATTGTTTAACTTTTCCTGAATAACTCTCATCTCAGTCTTCTGCTTGTCAAAATCACCTTGGTGCCACTGCATTAAACTTTGACATGTTCAAGCAATTTCCTGCCCTAGCTGACGCAAAGCATTTCCAGTGGTAGGTCTTGACCGTTTAGGAATCTGACCCAACACTACTCCTTTCGGATAATCGTATTACATTCTTCTATCCCAAACCAACATTCTTCAAAGCGAAATCTTTATACTTGTTTGCGTTGCGGCAATCTTTCAAGCCTCGCCTTAATCCATATATAGCAGACAGTGTCAGATTCAGAAGGGCTCAAGGTGATAACCTTACTAAATAGAAATTTGTAATGCCATGTTGTCTGGACACCTCGATCTAGTCGTTCTTTAGTGTATCTATTGAACCATGTGTATCTTTTTCCCACAAAACCTATGTCAATGAAGCCACACCGTGACATGGCAATTCTGGACTTCGCCATTGTTGCAGCAACTCCAGGAGGACCACCAGACTTGTATTCATAGCACATGACCTCGATAACATCTCCCAATCAACCAAGGTAATGAGCAATCATGTGCAGTTGGGGTTTTAGTGAGATTCCATTTTTTGTCTCTACCTCCTCTTGCAGCGACGTCATACACACCTATAAAGCACCATAATTCCACTCCAGGCTTACAGTCACAACATCAATGTGTTTTGCAGAATAGGTACGAAGATCCACCTTGGTTTCATCATTCTAGAAGAGGGAAAGACCCTGAGAACCTTCTTCATGTGGTACGCAGAAACCACCTACAAACCCTAATCTTATCGTCAGCGAGTCAATCAAGGCTTTCTGTGCTAGGAATTCAGTGAGAAATATGAAGCTTGGTTTTCTCGCATGAATGAGGGCTCGTTGTGTTTCTATGTTGATATTCCCTCTGCAGTTCTATACTAGAACATTTTCTTGAAGCATTTCGGAGGCCAGAAGGTGTTGCCATATATAGAAGGCTTCCGGCATTGGTGTAGTGCAAGGAGTGACGGAGGCCTTAGGTTTTTTTTCTACTAGGTTCGTAGCTCTGCCCTTGTTTAAGATTGTAATTTTTTTTTGAAATAGAAGTTGATTTCATTAGATCAACAACCAATAGGCTAGAGTCTACCATAACTTACATAAGCAAAACTCGGCAAGAAAATCCGAACTAAACTATCTAAGCTAGAGCAGATCATTAAAATCTCTGGAACGCTCACATTTAAGCGAGCCTATACAAGAATGAAAAACCTCGCCTCCTACGGAAAAGAAATCATTCAACTAGTCTCTACTTGCCAATCATGCAATTGTGGTACAAGCAAGATACTAGAAACGTTATAGAAGACTCATAGAAGTTGATCCAACATCACACAGGCTCAATTCCCTAATTCATTAGGGCCCAGATTTCCTTAATTTGAGCCCAAGCCCTTAGGCCCAAACCCAAATCAAGTCTTGCTTAGCAGGATGACTCCCCTACCCCATCAGTTCAAATTTTGAGCCCAGGCCCATAGACCCAGGCCCAAACCCAAGCAAACAGCATCGAAGAGTCACGCTGCTCCTTTGCCTCCACCGCAGTCAAGACCTCCAGCGCCTTCCCCTTCGACCATGGCTCCAGCGGCCAGCTTTTCCAAACCCCAGCCAATAGAGGAGTCGCCTCCACAGTCTGCACCACCGCCGTCCCGTCTGGCGGCCTTCCCTGTCCACAAATCATTTCCGATCGGCACTAGTGTCAAAGAACTAAAGCACTAAACCTGCCAAAAAACTCAGCTTGAAACACCCCTGCACTGCACCAACAAGTGATGAAACCGGATAAATAGCGATAATCTGCAAGCCAGAGTCACCGACGCCAGTCCCCTAGTCCAAAGATCAATCGCTCTCGTCAAGACTCCGAGAAAGAAAGCAAAAGCTGTCAGCCCAAACCAGTCCACACAACCCTCGACTTCTTAATCTCCGACGTCGATCTGCCCTCCAAGACGTGTGCCGCCCTATATCTCGCCGGTGTTAGATCTCAGCCGGCCACCGAAGAGGGTCCGTCGCCGCTCTGCTCAAACCCTAGGTCGGGTTTGCTAAAACTGGATATAGTATAGATAATACTTGTCAAAGATATAGCATAGCACACGTGGCATTAGCATCCCTATTATGTTTAAGATTGTAATTTGTTATCAATGAAGTTGTTTATTTTGATTAAAACAAAAAGAAGAAGATAAAATCGGTGTAAATAAATCACACGAAGGAACAAAAATACCTTTGCTTATGCGATTTTGTTTCTCCATGCGAAGACATTGGTCAAAAGACTAGTAGTACAAAAAGTTTTTTTGAAATATAGGCCGAAACGGAAAAATAAAGAATTAGGCACATTAGCCATCAAATGAAAAAGAAATTAAAAAAAAAAACAAAAAACAAAATGTTCCCAATAATTTCTTTAAAAGTCCAACAATTTCTACTAGTTCTCCTTCAATTTCTCCTCAAACAATGCAATTGATTAAGAGCCGCTAACTCTCATCTTGCGAAAAGCCAAGGTTCAGACAAACAATGGTGGCACAAAGCATTTGCAAAATTTTGAAACCAACAGAAGGAAGAAAAAGAAAGAAAAAAAAAATCTTTGGGGAAATAGAAAACCCAAAGAAGAAACCAAAGCGGATTGAGCAGAGAGAGAGAGAGAGGAAGAAAATGGAGGAGAGCAACAAAAAAATTCACAGTGTTGATAGAATTGACATTCCTAAAGGATGCTCATTACAGTTACAAAAACTTTTCACAGATGTAGCCCTTCATGTTGGAGGTTTCTTCTTAATGTATATCCTGTGTCATCTTTCGCACTACCTGCTAAGGCCCTATTCACAGCCTCGCATTACCTCTGATACCTTTGTGAGTCTCTCTCTCTATTTTTTTTTTTCTTTCAAATTTTTGTTTAATAATAGACAAGCACTGGCAATACATTTCAGGCATTAATATGCTTCCCTTTTATTCATCGAAAATGGGGAAAATTTTAAACGAGTTGTGTTAGGGTTAATGTTCTCTCAGAAACTTGAGTTATGTAAAGCACCCGAGATCTTAATTGGTCTGCTTTAGTTAGTTCAGGTTCATTTCTTGGAGACATAGTGCAGCCGTGCAGGCATGCTATGTGATCGATTTCAACGTACGCTTAACCTCCTACTAAAACACAAGCACTTCTGTAAGGCTACGTACGAGTCTTTTGTTCATCCTTTTGAGTATGAGTAAATTTGACCCTAATGAAGAGATTCAGTTCCTTGTTGTCGGTCTCGAGTGTTTCGTAATCTAGTAGACCATATGTGGATGCTTTTGCTCGCTCTTTGATAAATTGGTGCCTCATTTTGGCATTGTAGAGTAATTCATTATTTCAGTTTTGTATTCTTTGTTTACTTTAAGCCTCTAGCGTAATCTGTAGCTCATGTTCGAAAACAGAATAGTAATCTGTAGTTGCTCGATCCCATTTTGATCCATTTACTGGGAATTTTTGTATCAGACCAATCGGACTAAAGCAATTTTCCATTACATAAAAGTTTTAAAGCACAAAAGTGTTTCCTTGTAGTTGCTATCCTACTACATTTCATCGTTATAGCACAAAATTGTTCATTTGCAATCATTTTAAATAAGAAATGTGTTGAATTGTGATGCTGTTTTCTTTATGATAGTATCCACTGCCTGCTATTGTGATTAAATTGTTATCTCTTATGTAATGCAGGTAGGACTAGTCATCGGAAACATAGGGTTCATACGCGATACTCTATCAAAGCGAGTATTGCAGTACATAGTTGATTTTGGAATGATTGGCTACATGTTTGTGCTGGGAATAGAAATGGATCCATATGTGCTTGTTAGAGCACCAACCAAAGACGCGAAAGTAGCCTATGCTGGTATGCTCTTCACATTCGCCCTAGCCTGTGGAATAACCCCATTTCTGAACTATACAGACGGTTTTAAGATTGACTTCACTCTCTCCCTCTCCATGGTCCTCTCTAGCACGGCTTCGCCTGTACTGACACGTATGATAACAAATCTCAAAATAGGCAAGTCTGACATAGGCCAGCTTGTCATTGCTACTGGAATGCATTCTGATTTTATAGCCACTCTTCTCCTCTCCCTTGGCTATGTCATTTGGCCTGTTCAAGTTGAAGATAAAAAGCCCAATGTTCGCAGATCCCTTCAGATGGGTGCTGCATTGTTGGTCCAGACAATTTTTACAGCCATTGTTTCACCAGTCGTCATGAACTGGGTCAACAATGAAAACCCCGAAGGCAAACCCATCAAAGGTTCACACCTAGTCCTCTCTATGGCTTTCATGGCCTTTGTTGTGGCTTGCCCATCATTTTGGGGGTACAGTGCTATTTTGAGTGCATTTATGGCAGGAATCTTTCTACCAAGGGAAGGAAGAGTATCAAAGTGGGTAATAGGCAAGATCAATTACTTGTTAAGTACCATATTCTATCCCATATTTTTCTTTTGGATGGGGTATGAAGCTTATTTTATGGAGTTTCAACCTCTTGACTGGATGACATGGGCAAGGTTATTTATAGTTTTTGCTATAGCAACAATCGGAAAAGTTGCTGGAACAATGGTCTCTGGAGCGCTGTTGGGGTTTAACTGGCCTGAATCTGTTGCACTAGGGCTTCTTCTCACTACCAAAGGCCATTTTCATATATACTTGGCTATTGCTGCAAAATCGGTTAGTACGTGACCTCTGCTTTTATCTCATGTCCTTTTTTTTCCTAGCCCAATTTCCAAGTGTTCTGATACAAGAATTTCTCAGAGAGCCACAGGCATTTTTATTCTTGAGGTTATGTCGCAGTTTAAACTTCATGCTCTTTGCCACTTCATCCAATCATAAAAATTTTATAATTGTGTTTATCATAAAAATTTCTTGTACTTTCGAATTGCATGGACTGAAAGGAAATGCATGCGGCTTTTGTTTCAATCTAGATTTCTGTTTGAACAAGAATAAAAGATAACTTGACCAACTAAATTAACAATTAATGTTCTTCGCAAAAGAAGCTGAACATGCAGAGTCAATAGAAACTGATTGAATTATTTCTGATCCATTAGGCCAAGAAATGTTTAAACTGAACTAAGGGATGTTTAAACTGAACCAAATGACAGAAGAATTATTGTAGTTATAACTTATAAATATCAAATACCGCATCCATTCTCATGCATATATTGATACTACGTACCGACACATTTTGAACCATACTGATCTTTGTTTTTTTTCTTTGCTTTTGATCGACTATAGTATGGGAAAACCACTACTTCAACCAGCACTGTGATGGTAATAGCTATTTTTTTTACTGTGGTGCACGCCCCATCAGTTGTGGCTCAAATTATTAAGCGTGCAAGGAGACGGGCACCCACTCATCGGATGTCACTTCAGTTGCTTGAACCTTCAAGCGAACTCCGCATATTGCTATGCCTTCATGGGCCACAAAATTTGCGTACAACCATTAACTTCATTGAGATATGTAGAGGGACAGCGGACCCTGGAATCGTGGTATTTGTAACAGACATGATAGAACTCACAGACCAAATAGCAGCCACACTAGTTAAAGAAGAAGGAGTGAACACAATGACTGTGACTGACAAGGCAGTCACAGACAGGAGAGATCAAGTCACTGCTGCAGTTCAAGCCTATGTCGACGAGGATGAAACTGGTATTACACTTGGACGATTGCTTGCACTTTCGACTTTCAATGGCATGCCCCAAGATATATGCATTTTGGCTGAGGACTCGATGGTGGCCCTCATCATATTGCCGTTTCACAAGACACAAGGTGCAGATGGGACATTAGATGGCGGCCATTCTGGTTTCAGATATGTGAACCGTAAGGTAATGTACACCCAAAACTTGATATTTTCTAAACAGCTACAAATTCTACAAAGAATAATCATAGTTGCATTTAACAATGTGTCACTTGGGCATACCAAGATGTATCGAGAAACAACAGTTCAAGAATTTTAGCACCATGATCGTATTTGGAACGATTCCATATTTACAGTTGGTACAACTGTACTTAAAAAAAGAAGAAGCATATATTAGAACACTAACAGGAACTAGGTGGATTAGTTTCTGTCTTAAAGCATAAGCATACAATCCTGTTAACAATAGCAGATTAAGAATTAGATTGGTTTGGATTTTGATTCACAGATAATTAATCTTGTAATATTTTGAGCATGCAGGCTGTATTACATACTGTCATATATGCAACCTTTAATTTACTTACACGTGTGTGTGTGTGTATCATATACACCATTAGAATTAGTAACTATGGCATTGTTAAATAAAAACCATAAAAGTGAAAAATAGCAGGGTGTGCTGCTTTTAATATCTGCTCTAGTTTTGAAGCATATTCACCATTTCTGGACATATTGGCAATCTTTTATGGACATATGTATTTTAGAATATTCTACTTTCCATTAATCAGTTACTGATGACTATAGTATTAACAGGTCCTCAGAAATGCTCCATGCTCCGTAGGAATTCTTGTAGACCGAGGTTTTGGACTGATTGAAAAAATATCAAGATCTCATGATCATTCTATCGATATGGCAGTCATCTTCATTGGTGGAAAAGATGATAGAGAAGCACTTGCTTATGCCGGTCATGTAGCACAACATCCTGGTGTAAAACTCACCATCTTAAGATTTTTGGTAGACAGTAGCTCGGATGCATCAAGTAGACCTAGCCATTATCAGGTCAGTCGTGCTCTACAAGAAGAGGAAATGAAGCTTGATGATGAGTGCTTTGCTAAGTTCTACGAGAGACATGTTGCAATTGGGCAAGTTGCTTACATGGAGAAGCATCTTGCCAATTCTTCTGAGACCTATAATACCTTGATGACATTGGATGGGCAGTACTCACTTATTATAGTGGGAAGAGGGGAAAGGGTGAATACAGTTTTGACATTTGGGATGAATGACTGGCAGAAATGTCCGGAGTTGGGTCCGATCGGTGATGTTCTTTCAGGTTCTGAATTTTCAGTCAAAACCTCAGTTTTGATCATCCAACAAAACAGTGGAAAAGGAGAACTAGATGGACTTGATGATGACTTTTCTGTCATGTAAATGTTGAACCTAGCAAGTTAGCTTAGAATTTAATTGTAGATACCAATTGTAGCAGGGAAGTAAGAAACTAGACTTTTTGTGAAAATCATAGTTAATAGAAAGTTAGGAGATTCTAACAGAATACAGGTTAGAAATTGTAGAGCTAGTGTGTGAACTGTAAATCAATCAATGATGGAAGTTTGGAAGAGTTGAGTTTAATTTTCTACCAAGGACGTCCCAGGCTAGCTCCCTACAGGTATAATTCGAAATTGGAGATTGAAATATATATTGTATCACATCTGAAAAATTCATTCCTGATATATTTCATTTGGAATTTGGAGTAATGAAGTTTTAGTCTGTTTTCCTGAAATCCTAAGAAACATCATACTTTTTATTTGGTTTAATAGCATAAGTCTTTTATTCATATGTAGGAGGTCGTAAGTTTGACTCACTGAAGACTAGTTTTTGTAATTATGAGTTGCTAATGTGATAAGAAAAAGGTTATGCAATGGGTAGGATTGGTTCCATTGTTAACCTGAATTATGTTTAATATTAGTAAAATATACCATAATAGAATGTTTTGGGAATGAGCTAATATTTCCCGAATTGACTTTGTGTAATGGATATCCGAACCACATCATTTTTATAACGGATATTCGAACCAATCCAAGTTACCCAAACCTGCAACTAAGAAGCAAATTATTATTGAAAGAAATTTAAGAAAGAAACACATAGAACCAAAAATTAATCTCTATAGTAACTCCAATGCATATCTTTATGTGGCATGAAGTTAGACAATATTAAGGCAAATCTCTCTAGCTAAGTGGTTGTAGTGGTACTAAGATTGTTTGTCAACTGGCTCTGTCATTGCATAGATGCTACATCAGCTCGATGTATCCTCTTTCTTATTATGACACATTGATATTGTTCAAACTTAATTATCTATTAAGTACTGAATTTTACTCAAATGATCTCAGTGTAAACAGAAGTAAGGTTGTCTACTTATAAATCCTTTTCTTTTTTTTTCCTGATGTAAAATTTCCACGCTTATTTTTAAAATTTTTGAAACTTGGTGGTGCGTTTTCCAATATTAGCAATGGATCTTTTAACCCTTCATTGTCAATATAAAAAATTCAAGAAACTACAGTGAAGAATAATGGCGGTGTAAAAAAATAAATTTGTAATTCGACCCCATTGCTATATGTGTATTGACCAACGGACCCCGAGCCGAAACGACACGAAAAATCCCAAAATTGAAAATAAAACGCACACAAACCCTCAAATCGGCCACACAGAGAGAGAGGACCTGTTTCTCTCCTCGTCTCTCTTCTCTCTCCCCTTTTCTTCGTCATCACAGTCACCCCCACACCTATAAATTGGTTTTATTTTCTTTATATAAATTTATAATTTTAATTTTCTCCCCCAAGTAAAAATTTTAGGAGGGCGATCCCCTAAACACAAATTTTTTTTTGAAATCTAAATCTTGATGGCATTTCACGTCGCTTGCCCAATTACATGGTATACCCTCTCTCTCTTTCTCTCTCTAAAACCCTCTCTCTCTTTCTCTTTGGTTTTCCCTCTCTTTCTCTGGCTCACTGAAACTTCCTTCTTCTTCTCTGTTGTGGTGGTTTTGGTTTTGTTTTGAAGCCGGCGAATCTGCTTCTGTCCGCTAGGGTTTCCTCGATCCCTCGCCACCGCGAATTCCAAGGCGTGCTTCCTCGACGAGGTCATCAAGGTCCATGACTTTCTCAGCGATCCGTCCGGAATTAGGGCTCGCGGTGACGACGCCAAAACCGTCCAGGTCGCTGTTCCCAAAGTCGCGCCGCCGCCTCCGCCGCCGCCGACGGCTCAGCCTGTTCCGCCGTCGGTGGCTGGAGGAGATGCCGCGGTGACGGCGCTGGTCGATGATGAGTCGGCGGCTGCGGCCTCCGCGCAGGCCAAGCGAGCTGCTCTACAGCGCAAGGCTGCCGCGGATATGGTGGCCGCTGAGGACTTCGCTCGCCGCTTTGAGTCTGGTGATTTGTCGGTGAGCCTCTTCAAATTTACTGCTTGTACTATATGAATTTTATGTGTTATGCACCTGCTTATTAGGATATTATCTTTTTGGAGTTCACTGGCTGTAATTTGGAGATGTTAATTTTTTTGTAGATGAATACATGATATGTGAATTTTGAGTTTTTCGTAGAGTTAATTGCAAAAAAGGAATTTGAGATTTTGTTATATATGGTACTGGGAAAGTGCTTGCTGAGTGTTGATTAGTTTTTACTGTTTCTGCTACATAATGACTTTTTTGGGTTCTTTTCGGGCTCATGTTGGTTTGCAGCAACGAGAGGCTTTGAATTAGTAGCTGAGAATTTCCTTAATTAATAGGGGTCCATTTATCACTACGTGTTTGTATTTGTAGGCAATGCATTTATATATTTATTTTTAAAATTTTCCTGCTTTTAAGAGAAAGCAATAGCCTTTCATTGGGGAAAATGTTTTGTAAAGAGTGAGTCTAAGTGGTTGCAGCACTTTAGCTGCAAAGAAAATGCTTTTAAGTAGCTTCTCAACTTAAGAACCGAAAGTAGGGTTTATATTCTAATGATATAACCTTCAACTAGGATGTAAATGTGTTTCTTCCTTGCTTATAGAACCTCCCAGCTACACACATACACACACCCAAGATGTGCTGCATATGAAAAACTACAGTACATATGCTCTAACAAGGAATGGAACATCATGTTGAAGTGCCCTCACCCGTTTGGTTTAGTCAGACTTGATACCCCATTAGCTTTGGACACGATATGAGACCTAGCAAGTTTTGCTGTTACTCGAATGGCATACCTCCATTTAGCTTCTGGAGTATGTGTTGTATTTGATTATGTCGGGGCACCTTTTTTCCATTATAATCTGATTGTTATGAGATAGTTGTGCTATTTATAATTATCTTTTCACGTAGTATTGCGATCTTGATAAAAAGTTGGCTGTTCAATTCTTTATAGATCCTTTTCTACTCTCCCCCTCTAAATACTCACCCGTATTGTTTATGTTGGATAATATAAATTTTTCATTTTTTCCCCCTGTTATCAGGACACCTCCAGAGGAGTTGTGGGAGAAGAGCAGGGTCAGTCCAATGTTATGTGTCGGATATGCTTTTGTGGTGAAAATGAAGGAAGTCAGAGAGCAAGAAGGATGCTTCCATGTAAAACCTGTGGCAAAAAGTACCATAGGAACTGCTTGAAAACTTGGTCTCAACACAGAGGTACTAATGGTTCCTAAGCTTTTGTAAGTGGCTATAGATCTGACATATTAATGTACTGGAAGTTCTGTGCAGATCTATTTCACTGGAGTTCATGGGCATGCCCTCGTGCCGAATTTGTGAGGTAATGAGTGATGTGCAATACTCCTCCAATCTTGTTACATGTATCTTCTATTCAGCTTCCTATATCACCTTTTTTTATTTATTTTTTTGTTTTTTGTTTTTTGTTTTTTTTTGTGGGGATATTATCTATTATTGTTGGTACAAAACTCATGTTCCCATTTTGCATGCACACCCAATCATGTGTTTTCTAGTATTCTCCTGATATGCCTTCGTTTATTTGTAAGTTTCTTTTTCTTTTCCTGTTTCGATCATTGCTCTCTTATATTGTAACTTTTCCCTTAAAAACCTAAATATTTTTAGGCATCTTAATAATATGATCCCTGATATATGTATCAAAATAAAGTCTGATGTTCCTATGCCTAAAATTAGGGCTGTTGGCCACCACTACATTCTGTATCGAGATACCTCTGCTTGGTCCATTATTATAGGCTATAAATTGTCTCTTAATAACACTTCATGAGGACTTATTTATTTAATTTTATCCACCGATTCTTTTATACATTTCATTTTAAACCAATGATGCCAGATTATTTGTATGGGCCAGTGGTCCTGGTATTGGGTTTCCAAAGAGTCACTTCCTTAACCAGGTACCTATTGCATCATTTCTCCAGGTATGTCGAAGAACAGGAGATCCAAACAAACTTATGTTCTGCAAAAGGTGTGATGGTGCTTACCACTGTTACTGCCAACATCCTTCACATAAGGTGGGATGCACTACTTATTTATGATTTCCTATCTCAGGCTGAAAATATGCTTATATTTGTTCATGCTTGTTGCAGAATGTTTCTGCTGGAGTTTATGTGTGCCCAAAACATACAAAGTGTCACAGCTGTGGGTCAAACGTGCCAGGAAATGGTTTGAGTGTAAGGTATGTATTTTTACTATTTTGATCTAGTAGTTTTATTATCTTGCCTACATTGATGACAAGATGATTGTAATTGTGATTTTCTGATTTAGTTTACTTTGTAGTATCTTAGTTTTCTGTGTTCTGCACCTTGTGAGATTCTGGCCTTCTCACACCATGCCTTTTGGTGTGATACCATCTCGCACATCCTTTTAAGTTATATGTTCTGGGGTATTGTGGTGTTTTGCATTTGATGTAGTTTCTATACGTCATTGAAATCCATCAGGAACATGTTTCATTATGAGTTTTGTTTGTGTAAGACGCTTATACAATTTTAATCTTTGATGGGCCTCTCTTTCTCATGGAACTCAAAGTTGTTCATTTTTATTACCCCTCTCTTTTCTTAAGTTTCTTATTTTTATGACCCAGTTAGCTAACTTGGAAGGAAGTCATAGACTTATGCTTTGCTGGTTAAATTGACAGGTGGTTTTTGGGATACACCTGCTGTGATGCATGTGGACGATTATTTGTTAAGGGGAATTATTGCCCTGTTTGCTTGAAGGTACTAATTATTTTTTAGACTATTTTCCTCAGGTTATTTGTTTTTAATTGACTTTTATGATTTGTGTTGCATTTGATTGATCAGTTAATTATTATTAGGAGCTACAGTTATTCATGTACTAATTAATTTCAACGGTATATCTTATTTTTGAAGCATCTCATTGGATTATGTTATCTGTCCTGTTTGTATGCATGCACACTGTATACATGCTTCACACGGGCACACAAAAAATTAGGGAGATGCACACTTTTGACAATATCCATTTTGGCATTTTGTAGGTTTATAGAGATTCAGAATCAACACCTATGGTCTGCTGTGATATTTGCCAGCGTTGGGTACATTGCCATTGTGATGGGATCAGGTTGATTATTTTGTATACTAACAATTACTGTGCTTAGTTTCCTCTGATTCCGCTGGTTCTGAAGACCAATTTCGATAAAGAACATGGTTGATTGTCCAATTTTAACAGGAGATATGATTTCATTTAGCAAAAAGTAATGGAATGACATGTCATTCTGTTCACACTTTCTTTCTTTACTCAGATTTCAGAAGCCTTAGGTCTGGCTAGCAGGCAAATCATTTTTAATATCATGCATTTATGTTGGTGAATGTTTCCCTCTCAAGCCTCCTTTCCATCCATATATAAATGCAAATTATTGTTTGACATTAATATGAATTTTTTACTTGTTTCCTAAATTGTGTTATTTCTTTTTCCAGTGATGAAAAATATCAACAATATCAGTTAGATGGAAATCTCCAGTACAAATGTGCCACATGTCGTGGAGAGTGCCACCAGGTTCGCTAAAGTTAAATATTAGTTCCCCGCCCCACCCCCCTCAAAAAAAAAAAAAAAAAAAAAAAAAAAGAAGAGAATAATTGATCGTCTGTTGAATCTCTTCTGCCAGGTCAAGAATCATGAGGATGCTGCGAAAGAGCTTTGGAAGCGAAAAGACGAAGCTGAACGAGATTTAATTACTAGCTTAAGGGCTGCTGCAGGGTTGCCAGCTCATGAAGAAATATTTTCTATTCCTCCCTATTCTGATGATGAAGAAAATGGCCCTCCAATACCAAAGAGTGAATATGGACGTCCCTTGAAATTGTCTCTCAAAGGATTAGTTGATAAATCGCCAAAAAAGACCAAGGACAGTGGAAAGAAATCTTTAATCAGAATCCCTGCTAAGAAGAAGGAATACCAGGAAATCTCAATCAGTAATACCGAAGCAAATCAGAGTGTTCGAGGACATGATCACCAATACCTTGGGTCGGACAAGAATGATGAGATGCATTCCTCTAAAAATGTAGAACCAGAAGTATATTCTTCACCTCTTGCTGGAAGTGTGAGCCATCCTGAAGAGATTTTCTCTGTCAGTGAGCCAAGCGTATTGAAGCACAAGTTTGTTGATGAAGTGATGTTGAATGGTGGAGATAGGACCTCCAAAGTTCGTATTAAGGGCAAGTCTCATGGTCTGGATAGTGTAGAGGACACTGGGAAGCATGCTGGCAAGTCTAAGCCTGTGAAAGAGAAGAAGCTAGTGATAAACTTTGGTGCAAAAAAGTTAAATATAACTAAATCTCCAAGTTCTGATGCTTCAACCTATCAAAGAGAACATGCTTCGGTGACCTCCAATGGTATTTCATCTATATACTGTATATGGTACAAATATCAGATACTGTTCTCTCTCTCTCTATCTCTCTTTATGATTTGTGATCCTATTCACGAGCAGGTGGTGAAGATGCAAACCAGAGGACAACAAATACTATGGTGGGAAATAGACATGATGGTTCTGCTAATTTTGGCGATGCTAAAGGTGTCAAAGGTAGAATCCCCTTAATATGCCTTTAATTTGATTCTTATCTGTTTCCTATTTCATTTATTAGTATCTTGGTCGATTTTCATTATTTTATGTAACCGAAACCCTCGTGCTGGTCTACAATTTTGCGCAGATAGAATTGATAATTCTTTGTCATGTGATAGGTTCAAAGGTTGCTGGAAGAGAAGGAAATATTATAAAGTTGGGAAAGGCTAGGTCAGGAGCTCCAGATCATAACCCCAAATTTGTGAAAGGTGATAGGGTTGAGGAAGACGAAGGCATTCCTCCGGAGCAGGCGCATGTTTCATCCGGAAAAAGCATTGAAGGAGGCATGACGGCAAGTGAGCCTGCAGTTGAGATCCCCACTATGAGAAATAACAAGGTATACTCAAGGAAGCACTCAGAAAGCAGGTCTGCTGTATCTGCTCATAGGAATGATGATTCTGGCCAAACACCAGTTTCAGTTTCTTCCTCCAAAGATCATAAGCCTTTGTTGAAGTTTAAGCTTAAGAAACCCAATGTTGAAAGCCAGAGTTCTTCTCAGCATGAAGAAGAAAAAAGCTCTGTTAAGGGTCAACGGTCAAAAAGAAAGAGACCATCACCGTTTATGGAGAAAACATCATTTAGTGAAAATGATGATAGGGGACCGTCGGTTGAAGATAATTTAATGGATGAGATCATGGATGCTAATTGGATATTGAAAAAGTTGGGAAAAGATGCAGTTGGAAAACGAGTTGAAGTACAGCAGCTATCGGACAATTCATGGTGAGTGCTTTTGTTTTACCTAGGTTTGGCACATCAGTCATATGTTGAAATTGTTCCATTACATATTTTCCTAATTCAATCTATCATTTAGAGTAGAAAATAGTCATTCAAAGTTTTTGGGAGGATGATGCATACTCGTTTCTCCAACTTTCCTTGTTAAAGAAACCAAACCCTCAACCAAGTAGAACAAATTATGAATCAAAACATTGAATGCCTATATCGTGAGCTGTGAACTTCTTAGTTTTATGTTTCTTACCTCTAGAATATGAAAAATATTCATACGAAGACATCTGCTTCACAGCTCAGGAGTCAATTTGTATGTTTCTCAGCTTTTGCCATGCATATGTGTTTCAGCTGCCTTTCATGCATACATTTTATCTCATTTACAAGGGCAATAGTTTATTAATGACTGTAGTGTAAGGCTGTTGGGAGGGGGCTAATTTTTATAAAGGAACGAGATAAAATGGCTGGTATTGTAAATATCATGTGAAGAGAAAATGATGAATGCCATTCAAATACTGAATCAATATCTTAGATGAAGATGTGATTGCTGCTTTGGTGTGATAATTGGTGCATTTGAAAAAAAAAAAAAAATCTGTTTAATGCTCCTTTCTTGCCATGTATGTTGGTTTGGTGGGAGAACTGCAGTTTATTCGTTATATGTTGATTACCTTTCCCCTTTTCATGTATTCAGGCACAAAGGAGTCGTTAGTGATGTTATTGAAGGCACATCACTGTTATCTGTTACTTTAGATGATGGCAAAGTCAAATCTCTGGAACTTGGAAAGCAAGGGGTTCGCTTTGTATCCCAAAAGCAGAAGAGGTCAAGAACATGAGGGGGATGTATTTTTGTTTTGTTTTTTCATTTGGAGGCTTCCTTCCCCATTTGGTCAGGTAGCTCTCCGCATACATATGTTGTAGCATTTGCCGTGGCTTGTAATTTTGCTCATTCTTCAGTCTTCACAGAGGAGGGAGGGAGTTGTTTGTTGGGTGCTCATGGGTATTCCTTGAAGTGTTAATTCCATCCAACTTCGGTTAGCTACACGGCAGGCTCTCTCTCCTATGCTCCCTCATTCTCCCTCTGTATTTCAATACTGTAGTCTCGACATTAAAAAAGTTTCTGTAATAGGACCAGGAATGTTGACCCTGAAATTATAGGATGCTGTTTTTATATTAGGCTTGATGCATTACTATCTGTAGAAATAAGTAGGAATTATTTTGTTCCAAAGTCATGGTCCCGGTGATTAATTCAGGTGATGATTACAAACAGTCTCGTTCATCTACTCTATTAATTTTTGATTCAATTGTGTTCAACTGTAATTGAATTTAAATCCAAGGATGGATAGTAATGAGGCAGTTCAAGCGGGTTACTTTTCTCGTTACTCTACGACCGAATTTAAATTCAACGGTAGTTGACACAATTAATTAAGGAATTAGCTGGGTAGGTGACTTTCACGAACATGGGTATATCCCGACATATGAAAAAGGGTTAATTCTCGTTTACCCAGAAATCTCTAGTATTTTGCTTACTAGCACCAATAAGTTTGTATTGTGCCCATTTATACAAATCTTAAGAAAAAGAGATTCATAAGGGTAGATTTTATAAAGTAGTGTATAATGTATCATATGCTGACTTTTGGGTCTAGAATCTACTTTTTCTTAGTAATACCTGCTCAAACTTTTGAAAAATACAAAACTAGCCTTCAACATGGCCAAGTTTTTCACCTAACGGCTCCTTGCCTAACGTTTACTTTAACAGGCGGAATCACTGCTGCTTGTTTATGTCATTAGACTGAGGCAAATTTTTCTTAAAAACAGGAAATGTAGACTTAGAGATATTACAGGAATTAGGCTAAAAATAACAGAATAACATAAAACTTAAAGCCTGAAAAATATTGATGAGGTGGATGAGCAATCTGAATTTATTTATTTAAACATAAGTACAGATTAGAAATTCAGAGCCTCATTCTCAGGTAAATAGCTAAAAAGCTGTTTAGCTATCCATAAGAATGATTACATATACTTGTAATGAAAGCACATTACTTCACACTAGACAGGAAGGGAAGAACACACTGCTACTATGGCTTTCTTATTTCTTGAGAGAAGATTCTTTTGCTCAATTTTCTGATGCCTTACAACTGAAACTAAAGCTCCTTATATAGGGAGCGAAACTCAAACCAGAATTCAAAACATAAAAATGTACAGCATAACTCTATTATTGTCTGCTTTCGTGAGTGCTCCTGATAATGGAGGTCGGTTGGCGAAAAGCATATTCTTTTAGGTGAAATGTTTTTCACTTTGTTCTTTTCTGAAAAGCAAAAGCATCTTTAGGAAAAGCCAAAGTTGCTTTTGGTGCTTTTTACACATACTGCTTCATATGTTTTCGTCTGTTTCAGAATTATGGCCTAGGACAGGAGAATTGTCATCCATCCTGGCTTTAACTTGATTATCTTCTACGTCTGTATCTGTATACATCTTGTAGTGGTTGTCATTTTCAAGTTTCTAGATCCACTGCTAGCATGCTAACGTAGAATCGATTTTCTTTCTCTTGAGAGACAGAAAAAGGTCACTGCTCACAACTTCAGGATGATCATAGGCAGTGATTATAATTTTCTCTCCTGCTGCCAGGAATGTGTTTGCTTTATCTTCTTCGATGATCTTTTGGATATAATCGAGGGACATGGCCTTCATCCAAGGAATGCTAGAATTTGGTTGGCCATTGTATCCCACACATGCAGGCTGAAGATATCTTCCTTGAATTATCCTCACATAATGATATGGAGAAATATATTCAACTTCACCATTTCTGTTTTGGATCCATTCTGGAGGAGTTGATATGAATTTCAACCGGAGGATACAGTCAGTTTTTCTGACATTTATAACTGTATTGACTATGATAGGTGGTAACCCTTTGAGATCATTATTTGTTTTAGTCTAGAGATTGTGGACAAAACCATTTTCAACAAGCCACAGCTTGTGTTCTTGAGGATTTTCACTCTGAACATTGACTACATATCTTCCAACATAAGGTCCAGGGACTATGAAGAGAGTTGGAGGAAATGAATCAGAATTCTGACTTCAAATGAGACTATGAAAGTCAAACCAGTCTGCTTCGTTTAGTGCTAAAACAGGAACTCTAGCACTTTCAGGATCTTCAAGATACTGGATTTTCTCATTCTGGACAGCACTCTGCTGTGCATTTTTTCATGAACTTCTTCAAACTGTGGTCTAGCATTTTCATGGAGTTCTTAAGCTAATGCAAACAGAGCTGGGAACATGATGCCACTATTTCTTTCCTGAAAGGCAAATAGGAGGTTATCTAAAATTGTCTTCTGGTGGTATGCTAGCCTCCTGCCAATTCTGAACACAGGATCAACAAAAAATTTTAGTTCATAATTAAAAACCTTTATTACTCCAGTTGGAGTTGATTTGCTTTTTCGCAAAGCAACAGCCTTCAACGGTCTTGATGAGCCTTTACCGTCTGCCGTTTGAGACGGGTTAGCCAATCCTTTACCCTGGGATTGATCAGTTGTGGTTAGTCCTTTTAGACTTAGCTTAAACGTTTTGAGGATTTTTTTCTTTAAGATCCCTAGCAGTTTCATGTTCTTTCCCAGTTCTTCTGTTTCTGGGATTGCAACCTTCGTCATCATCTCTTTGACAGAACATTGCTAGTTCTCTGGTTAGAGCATCTGGAAGATAGTTTTTGTTTTCTACAATCAACTCAACATTATAATCATATTGGTTAAGAAATAATTGTCAGTTTGCTAATCTTCCTCTATCAGCAGTTTTATCAAGTTTAAAATTTTTAAAATTATTTACTCTGGCACAATCCGTGAGTACAGTAAAGGGTTTTCCAAGAAAGCTCGAAAATTTAAAATTGTTTTCTTTACAGCCAAAATTTCTTTTTCTCTTGTAGGATAATTTTGTTATGCAGGGCTGAACTTGCCACTACAAAATTTACAGATCTTTTCAATGTTAGTTCTAGGAGTTTTTGCCAGAACAACACCAGACCAGTAATTATCACTGGCATCTGTTTGGAGAATGATTTCATCATTTTCTTCTGGTTGTTGGAGAGGAGGGAGGTTGAGAGCTTTTATCTGCTTCACAATTTTTTCATCATCTTCTGTGAAGTTCCATTTTCTTTTGGAACTTGTTTTAGGAGATAACATTGTTGTTAGTCCTGAGATTTTGGGAATGAAATCCCTTCCATAGTTGATTACTCCTAAGAATCTCTCTAAACTCTTAGCATCAGGAATTCTATCTGAGAATTTCCAGATTTTCTCAAGGATGTGGGGTTGGAGTTTTATCACTCCATTCTTGATGTTTATTCCAAGGAAATCAACTTCATCTAAGATAAAGAAGATTTTCTTTTCTCCTAAGATGATTTCATGCTGAACTATCAGCTTTACAACCTCATAGAGGTGTTTCATGTGTTCTTCTCTGTTTTTGGAGAAGATAAGAATGTCATCAATGTAGACGACGCAGAATTCAGCAACATGTTTGAAGATGTCATCCATTTTTCTCTGGAATATTGAAGGAGCTTGTTTTAGGCCAAAGGGCATTACAAACCATTCGTAATGACCTTGTGATGTTCCAAATGCAGTGAGAGGAACACTGTCTGGATGCATTTTAACTTGTTAAAATCCCGACTTTGCATCGAATTTTGAAAAGACCTTAGCTCGTCTGAGCTGGTTGATCTGTACTCGTACTTGAGCAATTTGATAACTGTCTTTAACGGTCTTTTTATCGACATCTATGTAGTCAATTACCATTCTAGCTTTTCCTCTGATGTTTTCTACATGATTTCTCACATAGAATGCTAGAGCATGATGAGGGCTAGTAGATGGTTGAATTAATCTCTTGTTCAGGAGATCTTCAATGTCTTTTCTGAATTCTTCCTGGTCTTCCTCTTTGTACTGAGGAATGGCTTTGACATGACAGATGGCGTTCATATCATGTTATCTCAATTCACGGACCACTGGGTTTTTTTCCCAAAATTTCTGAGGGTCGACATTGATACTCTGTTAGAGCATTTTCTTGATTTTATCAAGAGTAGGAACTTTCTGAGACTCAAGCCTATTCTGAAAGTGCTTGAGGTTATGCTCATGGATGAAACTAGCTTCTTCTTATTCGCTAGTTGTTTTTTCTTCTTTTGAAGAAGAATTTTCGATAAGCAATTCTTTTTGTTGCTTAATTTGAAGCATAGGTTCAAATTTGGATCACAACTATTTCGATGCAATATCTGGTATTGTGTAGTAAAGTTTGGACCTACTACACTTTTTACTTGGGTAAGTCTGTCTACCCAGAACACCCTTTCTCCTTTTCTGAAGCCTATTGCTTCTTCATCTTGAATAAATCTATGTTGGAGAATAAAATCATTTCCCAACAAGAAATTTGATCCTTGGCCTTCTGATTGCCAAAGGGTGTTGATAACAAATGTTCCTCCACCATTGGTGATGTGAACATCTCTAGCTACCTTGTTCATTGTTAAGTGGCTTCCATCAAACTGGACACCAGTAGCTATTCTTTTCTTATCTTCTTTCCAGAGTTCTTCTGGGATTGCAAATCTTTTTGCAACTGTAAATCCCGATCCATTATCTACAAATGCATGTAGATGATATTTTTTATGATCAGGGAATTTTAATCCAATCTCTATGTAGTTGCTGTATCTACTAGTCGAGACAATTTTCGATTGTTGAAGCTCTTCTTGAGCTTGTTCCTGTGGTATGAATGGTTTGCATTCTTCTGGAACGTTCTCTGGTGGTTCAACCAGTTCTATATTTTCATTGATTTGTTCTTCCTTTATTTCTGAGGAAGAGGGTTCCATAACTTCTTGGACCAAAGCTTCTATTTCCTTCTCTTTCTGGTCAGAGAAGTATTCTTCATATTCTTGTTCTACCAATTGGCTGATAAGGTCATTCTTGGTTTTTCTTCTTGCTTCAGCTATGAAGCATTCTTTGTGTTAAGTTTTTTTTGATTCTTCACAAAACACAGGAAGTCCATTCTTTTCATGACATAAGCAGTAGTCACAAACGAATGTACCAGGGTTCACCTGATAAGAAGACGTTATTTCTTTTGTCTTACTTTCTTCCTAGTTTTTGACTTTAAGAACATTCATCTGTCTGGATTCTAAGTATTCTACTTCAGAATCTGTTTCAGAATCAGATGATTCTTCTTCTTCTTCTTCAAACCAGGCAGAGTAGACTGATCTGTCATCTTCTTCATCAGAATAGGCTATTTTGTAGCCCTTCATATTTGGTTTTTCTACTATGAGCTCATATTCTTCAAATAGAGCTTTAGTAGATCTTTTACCATTTTCTGGGCATTCATTGGCATAGTGCCCTTCAGCTTTACATAACCAGCATCTGCAAACTTTCTTGCCTGGTTGTTTATTCTGATGGTTGGTTTGGTGATTCTTCTTTTTCTTGAAGAATTTCTTTTTTGGATCTTCATCCTGTTGCTTCTTGAAATTGGAACTTTTCTTAAATTTCCAATTTTTTTTCTTACTACTCGTTCTGAATTTTTTAGAGTAATATTTTTCTTTTCTTTTTTTGTGGAACTTGGATTCATGACATCCCTAGTTGGTAGGCATATCCAGTATTCCATAACAGAAATTTTCAACTCCTTTGAGTTTTTTCTTTGCCATTTTGGCTCTAACATTTTCTTTGCATTGTTCTTTCAATAATTGCTTGATTCTGTAGGCAATTCCTCCAACTGAAAATCTTTCAATTGGTTTTTCAGCTATGCTTTCTCTCACAGCTGTTCTACATGGTTCAGGAAGTTTTCTGTGCAACATGTTGACTAGATCAGTATTTTCTAGTTCACCGATCGTACAGTAATATTCTTGAAATTCATTCAAGTAATCTTCAAAATATCTCATGTCACAAATTTTTAGAGCATAGATATTTGATTTGGCCGTTTCTTTAGCCTTTTCACTCAGATTTGAGAGATCTCCACAGAATTGATCGTACAGGGGTACTGCAAAATCATATGGAGACTTTGGATTTTTTTTATTTCTTCTAGCCAGTCTCTTCCTCTGGCAGTCTCTTTGAAAGACAAATAGTACTTTTTGGTTACTCCAGTGAGAGTAGTTTCATAGTACACCTGAAGATCTGGTGCTTCAAACTTCCCAAGGGTGAGAGCAGAGGCCATCATTAGGCTATCTACCCATTGGTCAATAGCTTTTCTTTTATCTAGAGCTTTGTCTAGATTTAGCCATATGCCATAGTTTGTGATTGGCACCCTAGGCATATTGTCTTCTAGGACAAATCTTTGAGAATTTCTTTCTTCTTTCTTTCCTGTAGGAGCTTTCTGCACCGGGACTTTCAGTTTCCCATTTTCTCTGATGATGAACGTTTTGGAATTGGAGTTCTCTCCGTCTTCCATTTCTATATCTTGATAAGGAAGGATTTTTCTTACCTTTCTTGTTTTGAAGTTTTTCATTTCTTACTCGGATTATATTCTTGAACTAGGATTAGAACTGTGTTAGAATACTACATTTCATAAAGGTAACTGGATGTCAATTACTCAAGACTAGAATACTTGAAAGTTTTTCATGTGGTATTGACATGTGAAATTTTAATTTTTGGGAGGGATTATAGGAAAACACATCTCTTGGATTTGTAGTAGGCACGGGATGTGGGTTGTAATTAGTTGATTAGTTTGATCAGGGAAAAAGAGCATATGCTAGGAAGAAAACAGATATACGGAACTATGCTTTTGAAATTCAATGGCTTGCATCCTTTTCCAACATGAAATTCAAGCGATATTAGGCTACTAGTTATGGATCCACTACTAGAATTTTGTTCATAGACATCGGTTCTGGACTGATGTTAAACTAATTTTCGACCGATGTCTTAGTGGGTGTAGAGAAAACTATAGACATCAGTATAAGCGCGTTTTCAACCGATGTCCCAGACAACAACCAACATCGATTCTAAAATACAAATCGATGTATAATCGTTATAATCATCATATTTTTGTATGTTAGGTATGTCTAATTCTTCATATTTTCACATTTTATGCTTAATAAAGTATATGTCGAACAATACCTATGCGAACATTTGCATTGATTTCTATTCCAGAAGCGATGTCCAGTACACTTGTAGACATCAGTTGCCATGAGTATTGTTTGTTCGTGGGCATTTTTACATGTAGCTTGATACATTATTTTCTTAAGAACGATGTCTGTATCTTTAGGCGTCATCGGTTTTTTTTTAAGGACTGATGTTTCATTTAACACAGCACATCGTTTTCATTTAAGCAAAACGATGTTCAATGGTTTTATGTACATCGCTTGCTTTTTCTAGAACCGATGTGTTGTTTCATTGTAGACATCGCTTTTGTTTTGTAAAATCGATGTGCACTAGTTTTGAGTACATTGATTCTGCGGACACAACTCGATATATTAATAATCATAAGACATCGATTTTCATTTTGATACTGATTTCTAATCTCTCAAGTGACTTCGTTTTCCTTGGCATTACTGTTTTGTTATGCTTTTATATCCTTCACTTCATTTTGACAAGCGTGATGAGCTAAGTTTGCATCTAGCTGCTGCTAGCAAAAGAAATGCATTTCATAATCATCCAAAAATTGGGGCTTTCCATTAATTTTCTTTCTAAATTCATGATTGAACATATGTCACAAAAGAAAACCCCAAAACCTACAAAGGATAGCCTAGAAACATATGAGCAACAATCTACAAAATTTCTACACCAAAGTTTGCTTCAAAGCAAAAAGTAGCCTTGCTCAAAATTCATCTTAGTAGTCAAGTGCAAGAGAAATATGTATTAAGCTAAAGGTTCACATGAAGTGAAGTTAACAGCGGTAACCAGACCAATGTGACTAGATCACCTTATCAGGCTTGCCCATCTATTTCACTTCACACCCTAGCTCTTCATATTTGGCAACCAAATATTTCATAACTTACTATAATCCAAGGCCCTGCAAGAGAATGACAAAGTTAGTTTCACAGTGCAACATAAACCTAATGACAGTGATTTCTGGTATTTACTAAACTCAACAAAAAGAAAGACCGACATGACTAAGCTTAAAAGGTACTAAAAAGGCAGTGAATCTCAATACACATAATTCACATCGGAATACCAAGTGAGAATAAGCATGACCACTTTACCTTATCACTATCATCTCTCATCACATTAGTGGTCAAAGCCATCAACTTTTTCTTGCTACGCTCTGGCATTTCTACCAAGCTAATCTGCACAAAACCCAAGAGAACCAAATGCAAATGCAAATGCACATCAATATTCAAATCAGTATTATGCAAAGATAGTCTCGATAATACTAAAACAGTTCTAAATCTACACAGAAAATACTAAAAATTTCCACTCCAATTAAAATGCATGATGCCTCACCCCTCCTTGTCCACCCCTCGCTCATCACGATAAGTAATCTAATTGGGAAGATACGAGAGAAAACAAAGAAGGATTTTATACATAAGTTACAACCATGTAAACATTATAAACGAGAAACAGTATGCACCAACACCCACCTCCTCGTCTATATAGTCATTGTTTTGCAATGCATAGAGCCAGAAGTTAGGCACCCCTTTCTTTGCCAAAATACGTAACAAGATAATAAATAGTGATGACACTAGATAGTGAAACTTCACATAAAATTATACACGAAGAGCAAGATCAGATCGTGTATAAAACTTCACATAATAGAGATTTAGCATTCTTTCACATTCCCCCTAAACTTAGCAGAAAATTTAGCTAAGTGGACCTAGTCGTTATATAAAATTAAGTGAAGCAAACTCATTCAAGCACATAGCAACTACTCAGACCACTCGTTGTAGACAGAATACTACTAAAGTACTTAGCATGCATATATACATATAACTCCAAAAGGAGGACTAAATAAATGTCAAATATACCTCTCCAGAAGCTAGAGTATTACGAACAATAGAAGTGATTGACGAATTGAGTCGAAGTTTCTTAATTAAGGATGTCAAATCCTAAACATAATGAACTGAGTGACAAGAAAGAGACCTCAATTTGGCCTACAGCAAAGAGGTCACATCCAATGAGATTCCAGGCTTCCACCTTTCCAATATTCCTTGAAAATCTGGAGCCGCTGAGATAAGAAAATCAAATATCAAATCTAACATAGAAAAAGATTTAGTTCAACTGCAAAATTACATGTTGAAACAAACTAATTTACCTTTTAAGGAGCTGCGGTATAAAAAAGAAGAGGAGTGATGATATCCTGGAGGGTGATATGACTGGGTGAGAATATGAAATTCCCAAACACATTAAACGGAGTTGCACAAAGTCTTCAATCTGCCATACTATACCGAGGTCAGCATGACACGAAAGTGTTGAACGAGAACTCAAATGAGACTTTTGGATCATTTCTGCAGTTCCACTGTTTCATTGCAATCAATTTCTTCTGTGCCTAATATAATAAGTTTAGCAAGAATATGTATTAGTCATTCATAATTGATTGAAGTGTAGTGAGAAGATTAGCCGTTTTGCAATTCAATCCATGTAAATAAATTTCATATACTAAGTGATGATAACTTACTCAGCTATCAATTTTAGTCCTGGCCTTGATATACAGTTTGTTTGATCATTGGCCTTACCCAATGCAAAATGAGTTCTAAGGCTAAATTTTGAAGGTGCCTTCCTAACTTAGTAATGAGTAGAAACTGAGACTAGGAGATATAGATTGGGTGAGAGCATCAATTTAAGATCTATCAATCCATTGAGTTTTGAATAGAGAAAACAGAACATAAAAACAAACATAAATAAATATTAATTAGCATTTGAAAGTAGAGGCTGAGACTACAAGAGCAGCAAAGATCAGAAATGTCAGGCTTTGTTAAAATAAAATACATTGTTTACTAAATTTAAATTAGAGCAGAGCAAGGGCAAATTTACATTATGGACTAAATTGGTGAATCTTTTTACTACTGCAAAACTAAAGCTGTAAGCTTCTTCAGGTTTTGTTATTTTCCTTTTCATTTAGGCCTTCCTAAAGCTAGAGACTCAACGCAGTTGCCTTGGTTGGCTTGGCCAAGGGACTGCTCTGGTTTGATCTCAAGCTAGAGTTAGATCATCATCATCTTTGGACAGTCAAAAGAGAGACTTAATAATCAAATTCTGCATGCAGTGGATCAATTTTGATAATTGGAAATTAACAGATAAAAGAAGAAAGAAAATGATTGGTACGTACCCAAGAAATCAGATGGGCGATCAAATCCAGACTCCATCTTTTTGTACAATTTTGCGATCAATTTTGATGTTTGGGATGTGAGAAATCTTGGACCAGCCTGTCTTTGCAACTTTGAGACAGAATTGGTTTCACCTCCAACCAAACCCAAATGTACGAGAAATGAGAGCAACATCTGAAACCTCACATTTGAGAAATGTCAACCTTCTATATATGTCCCAGAGTGCCCGCCAAGCTTTCAGTGGCTACAGTTGGTGGAAATTGGGCATGTCAGCAAGATCAAGTGCTTGCATTGCTGATTCAGCACCTGGACTAGCAGCCCTGAGCTCTATATGCAAGCATCTTGCACCATGTAGATACATACTGTGCTGCAAGCATGCTTGGTAGCATTTGCAAGTCCATCACAAAAATGAAGGGATCACTCAAAGAGTGGATGCATAAATATGAGTATCAACGCCAAAAAAGTTCTCTCCACCGCAGGTCCAAGAGTTACATTTTCCTCCTTATTGGGCTCCCCAACCTTCCTCTTCGACAAGCTAGGCATCTAATAGATGATGATTCAGGTCTGTCTACGCACATCTCTTAGTGCACACCCCTTGAGAAACCTTACTTGATCTTCACAATATATCATTAATCCTTCTGGAGTACTGCAAGAATATGAACACATACCAAATACAATAAGATATTGTTACCTATGGCCTGAATTAAATAAGACAATCAATCTTGGACTCTCGAATTAAAGATTAAAATTCATGATAACTGTATCTTGAAACTCAACGCCTATATACCTCTTTGGTTTTCATGACAAAACATAACTGCAGTGATTCAACGGACACCATGTTCCCCAAAAGAGGCACAAATTCACATAAACTACACTCGTCATCCCTCAGCCTTCTGAAATTATTTGAAGATATCTGTCGTCTACTGTACAGTATGCACGGTGCAACTGTAGTTACTGATGTTTGGATTTGAATGCAAGGGGTTCAGTATTTGCTGATCTTCTCTTGCTGAGTACCACAAACTTGGTCCCAAATCAAGTTTCTTCTCATTTACCAATCTTGCTTGCTCGAAGACTTCCTGCTTATAATTATTTTCTGAAAATGTTTTAAACATATAAGTTGCATCAGACAAGGTTTTGTCTGGCTAACAAAGAAACAGAAGAATTTAATATGTTTTCAAATGTCCCCATATTTGTAACGTACACGTATATTATCAGACCAAACCATTCTATAGAACTAAGTGAATCAAACTCATTTAAGCATATACCTGTTCAGCTAGTTAGAGAACACTGTATGTTTAAAATGCAAGAAATCTGATTCCATGCCTCTATTCTTGCAACCTCAGTGAAGGTCTGTTCCTCCCAAGATGAACAAATTCTTCACCAGTGTCTTCCATAAGAACCGTAGCAGTTCCAAAAGTAGTCAGAAATGACTATAGTCCATCTCCTCCACATATTTTTGGACATAACAAAAAGGAGGATAGAACAAATGTCGAATATACCTCTTCAGGAGTTGGAGTATTATGAACAATAGAAGTTGAACTAAATTCACATTAGACATAGCATAGCAAGTTCAAATTTACATTGTACGTGAATCTTTTTTTATACACAAAGAGCAAGATCAAATCATGTATAAAACTTCACATAATTAGTACCAAGTACTCTATCAGCCTTCCAATTGTGCAACTTATAGTGTTCACAGACAAGACACAAGACCACCACAATCACTATTCCAAGATACAAGTAATCTCCACTTCTAGTTCACAAACTGAGCTGATAAATGAAACAACAAAAAAGCTAACTCAAGCATACAAAAAATGTTGAACATGATTATGACAGTTTCAGCAGAACTTAAAGCATCAAAAACCATGTAGATATAACAATGAACTCCTAATATATCAAACCTCCCATAGTTAGCAGTAGTGAAGAAGCTTACAAATCATTTTCAGATCCCTCCTCATAAACAGAAGTGCTGAAAACCGGTCCCATTGATCTTTTTGAATCATTACCAATCGAGCTACCATCTCCACCTTTGCTCTTCTAGCAATACAAAACAAACAATCCGACAAGAAAACCAAACAGAAAGTAAGTAACTACACCACTGATACAGAGAAACATTGAAAACAACAAGGACTAGCGAGACCACTCACCACAATCAAACCATCAGTCCAAGTAGGATCGATATAGCTCACTAACAATATCAATGTACTTCTGCCATGCTTGCCAAATCCTCAATCACCAAATCGCCAAGAAAAACATTTCAACCTCCAGACCGTCCAATCTCAAAAGCATAACAAAATCAACAGTACTTTCAAACTCAAGGTAACCATTCAATTTCAATTTCAAATGGGTGATTCATGATTCAATCAGATTAAGAAGAAGAAGAAGATAAGAAGAGAAGAAGAAGAGGAAGAGGAGTAGAAGAAGACGGAGAGGGAGACTGGGAGAGAGAGATACCTGGAGCTCGGAGACGGAGACTCAGAGATGGGAGACCGGAGAGGCGGAGACGGAGAGTTAGAAACGGCGGAGACGGAGACACGGAGTCATGGAGAGAGTCAGAAATGGTGCAGTTGAGTGCAGCTGGGTTGCCGTGTTCGGGTTTAGGGCTCCAACCCCGACTTCGGTGGGGCTTAGAAGAAAGAACCATTCTTCTTTAATTTCTTCAACTCTGCCAATCTCAGATCGAGGCCGAGCTCAGGATTCAGAGCTGTTACTTCAATTTTAGATCGAGGTCGGGATCTCGGCACTTCAGATTCTTCCTGAGAATGGAGGAGGGATGATTGTGATGGGGAAGAGGAGCTCGAGTTTAGGAGGGCTCGAGTTTGGGTTGAGGACGGAGCTTAGGGTTTGTGTTTCAGTTTTGGGGTCGGGCGCAATTTTTTTTCTTAGTGTGAAAATTTTGAGTTTTAGTCCCCGCTTCCTCATTTCACTTAAAGACTTAGCGCTTTTTGCAAAAATAGGTTCCCGCAAATTTTCAAACAAAACTTTTAACACCGGTCATTTTAAGAACCGATGTTAATGATATACATTTAAATCGGTATTTTCGTAAAACGATGTTAGATTACTTTTTTACATCGTGGGCAAGTCTGACCGATTTAAAACATGCGATGTCTATGAACAGATTTCTAGTAGTGATCCACGTGCTGATCATAGATTCATAATAACAGACTTCTGGCTCATATTTTGGTTCTAATATTGTATACTTGATAACAATCAAATGATTGCATAGTGAAGGCTATATTTAGTGCAAAGTACTAATTAAAATAAAGCTTTGGTTTTGCTTATCACTTTATTGGTTAATTGAGTTGCTTTCAGTCCAGATGAAGCTTTTATCTAAATGGTCTACATTTGTGATTATGTTTTAGTTTTCTATGGTCCTATGCAGTGGTTGATTATGATGCTTGGATATTTATCTGTATTATGAGTAGTGGCCTTCTGTAGGGTTTCTCTGTATGAAAACATATATATACTTGGTTAGTTGGCTGGTGTTTAACTGTTTTTGATCAACTAATGTAATGTGGAACCTGAATAAGTTGCAACACATCCACAATTTAAATTATTCCTAGTATGTTTCTTGATCTGCCTTAATTTTGTACCAAGTTATGAGCCTTCTAGATGCAATCATAGTAGAACTAGGACTATATGATTTCTTTTTTCTCTATGAACTAGGACCGTATGAGTCGCAACTAGCATTTCTCTTTGTTTCCAATTATTTTTTGAAGCAGCTTACATTTAGGACAAGATTTGATTTTGCTTGCTAATATATAGCTTCTCAAACAATTTCTGTTCTGATTGAAAGAACATGAATAATAGAACTCGCTGATGATTATTTCCCATTTTTCAGTTCTAGAGGTGTAGTCTTGGCTTCTCGAGATGGGAAGATTGTGCGTGACAACACTCTCGATGCATGGTTGGATGTTGTATTCAATATTCTGTAAAAAACTTCCTGAGATATTTCTCTTGCACGCTCATTGCATAGATGACATGACTTGTGCTGGTTTATGTAATCAGTCTCAGCTTTTATAGTTACTTATCATGTTTTCTGGAACAACACTTAAACTTAGCTTTTGTTATTCTTTCTGCATATCCGCCTAAGGCTTTTCGATCAGGTTGTTGCATAATGGGAAGAATTATATTTCAAGTCATTAGTTCCTAGCATGGTCTTTGACGAAAGGATCTATTGTTCAGTTGTTTATTTATGTATTTCCAATTTTCATGTTCTCTGAATAACTTTCGTGGTAAAATAGTTTAGCCATCATCTTCTATGGTATTCATATGGTCTGGGACATGGCAATGTACTCATTCTTATCATTACAATGATATTAAAAAAAGTTTGCAGCTATAGTTTCACTGCATTTTGTTGGTTAAGTTTTCTTTCCTAGTTATTAAATCTCATTAGTACTTTTGTTTGTTCACTGGTAGGTGTTATATTTGTTCCTGTAAAATAATTGATTCTTACGTATCTTAATTGATATCTTAACAGTGACTCGGTTAGTCACTTGGCCAGTGATTTGAGATTAACAGTGACTCGGTCAGTGACTTAAGGTTAATCGTGACTTGAGATTAACAGTGACATGGCCTTTAACTTGGGGTTATGAATGACCTAGTTAGTGACCTTGGCCAGTGACTTGAGGTCAACAGTGGCTTGGCCAGTGACTTGAGGTAAAAAGTGATATGGCCAGTGACTTGAGTTAACAATGACATGGCCAGTGACCTTGGCCAGTGACTTGAGGTTAACAATGTGACCTTGGCCAGTGATTTAAGGTTAACAGTGACCTGCTAACTAGGTACCTGGGCTGGCAAATGACTTTACTAGCTAGTGACATGGCCAGTGAGGTTGTCACAGGCCATGTCAATGACAATGTCAGTGACATGATCAGTTACATGGTCAGATACATACATTGTAAGTTGCCTGGTCAGTTACATACATTGTAAGTGACATGGTCAGTTACATAATCTGTGACATGAGGTTAACACACATTGCCAAGGAGTTGGCCCAGTGAAGTCATAGGTTATGTTAATGACAATGTCAGTGACATGATCAGTTACATACACTGTAAGTTACATGGTCAGTTACATGATCAATTACATGGTCAGTTACTTACATTGTAAGTTACATGGTCAACTACATACATTGTAAGTGGTATGGTCAGTTACATGATCAGTTATATAATCTGTATCATGAGGTTAACACACGTTGCCAAGGAGTTGGCCTTTTCCAGTGACTTCTCTGACTAATGACTTGTCTAGCGACTTGGCCAGTGAGGTCACTGGCCAGTTTCATTATATCATCCTATAAAGTATGCATTTGAACTAGCAGCACTTCCATTTTAGTAAAGCATACAACCTAAACAGTACACAAAAGGCATAATGAAATGTGACTTTGCCTTGAAGTAACACGTCATTGACCATGTTACTTCAAGGCAAAGTCACTGGCCATTTAATAAGGCATCACCTTATTAAATGGGGACTTGGCCCAACCAATGACTTCACTGGCCAATGACCTCATTAACTATGGACTTGAGGTTAATAGTGACTCGGCCAATTACCTCATTAACTAGAGACTTTCCCTAGCCAGTGACTTGGCCCTGATTGATAGTAACTTGAGGTTAACAGTAACTTGGCCAGAGATTGACAGTAACATGTTCATGATTGTGACATAGCCAGTGACTTTGCAGGTGACTTGAGGTTAACAGTGACTTGACCAAGGATTGACAGTGACATGCTCATGACTGTGACATGACCAGTGACTTGAGGTTAATAATGATTTGGCCAATGACCTCATTAACTAGGGAGGGGCCAGTGACATAACGAGTGACTTTGTTGGTGACTTACTTAAAGTTAACAGTGATTTGGCCAGTGACCTCACTAACTAGGGATTTGGCCTGAGCAATGACTTCACAGGCCAGGGATTAACAATGATATGTTCATGACTATGACATGGCTAGTGGCATAACTTGTCCAATGACTTTGCCAGTGACTTGAGGTTAACAGTGACTTGACCAGAGATTGACAATAACATGATTAGTGACCTGAGGTTAAATGACTTCACTGGCCAGTCACGTTCAAAAGTCCAAAAATAACAGAAGAAAATCTTCATTTTAACTACATGCAAAGCTTGCCAATCTATATAGATGCTTTCAAAAAGAAATTAAGGTAAATGAAAACTCATGTCGTATGAGGTTGGCTAAAGACCATACATATAGATTTAAATGAATCTCCAAGCTAACAATCTACTCATATAGATATATAAGTATACATGTTATTGGGTGCTAGCAAGGTAACAGAAAAAAAAAAAAAAAAAAATAGAGAGCCGTAAACAGACGACATTGGCAGTTGACCAATAAGAGAATAGTCTTGATTTTGTTGAAGCCGCAACTTCTTTCTTGGAGGCAAGCAGGGAGGGAGATCAATAGTTGGCATGCTCGATACCAATTCGACCAAACATGGACTAACACATCTCACATTTTCGAGTAGGTCTGGCTCATCCCATGCTCCCTAAAAAGATGAACTTTTCTTTAATCTTTGACAAGACAATAGTAAATTATATAGTCAACTAACAGTGGATGCATACTTCATATCAGGCATGTGTATATAACTATGATCTAGTTTACAGAATTACAAAGCTAAAAAGCATATAAAATCGAACACGAACACAATGTATTTTCATATGCTAAGCTAACAACATAGCAATAATTTTAGGAAGCAGAACGCTGCGAGAGGACTAAAATTATAATGTGATGATGCCGGACACACCATGATGAAGTGTTCATTCATTAATAATCAAGGAAAAGAAGATTTAAGAAGCTGAAACATTAATCATCATCTTGATTATCATAGGCATAAGAACACTAATGTACAACACCATCATCATTTAATCCACACCTCCACCAATACCCACCACCAGCTTCAGAAGAGTAACGATAATTATCAATAATAAACTAATAAGGAATCAGCTCAGAAGAGTAACAATAATTATCAATAATAAAGTCAAAATAGATCTCTCGAAATCAAACTACCTGTAAAGGAGAATCCCCAGATGAAGGTTTAACGCCTGTTACAGAACACTCCATTATCAAGCCATGCCGGCGAACCCCACGGTACCATTTTGGGCCAATTCTTTTTAGTTAGACATCTTAGATTCTTCGGATGCTTCGAGTCGTGGTGAATCTGCCTCGACTTTACGTCCGACGCTGTTATCTTACAGTGAGGGCACTTGTACTTGGCGTGTCCACCTTTTTCCTGCCCGGTCCGATCAGTGATTCCAGCCTTCCCGCTTCGGCGATTTGTCGTAGACGTGTCGATCTTCACTTGGATCTCCTTCACCACATGCTTCTTCAGCTTCACCTTCCTCGTCATTGTTTCTCCACATTCCAGTCAGACCACCGGTGAGTAGCCGGGGCCTCTGGAGCTCGGAGAGGAAAATTCAAGCTTGAGTTCAGGTTATCAGATCCTCGAGACGCTCCAACATTGATCTCAGTGCAAAGTAGGCCCCAACGACGCGTTGTTCTTCGCCATTCACACTCTTGAGGTCTTTGTATGTGTGGAGGAGGTGGATGAGGAGGAGAGCAGTTGATGAGGGTTGAGACGAGCTTGAGGGAGAGAAATAGCTGCCGGTGGCAATTTTTGTAATATTTGTTATTTTTAGTGTCAGGTTGTTAAGAGGTGACCTTAATTATCATGGGAACATTTATGTGTCCTGAATTATAATAAGACACTTCAAAATGACCTCTTTTATCATTGGCCCTATTTTCTTTATATATATAGTTTTTTTTTTTTGGGATTAAATTCAGTTTAGTTCTTCTATCTTTAGGGCTAAAATCAGTTTCGTTTATTTATTTATTTTTAATCACGTTGGTCCCTAAGCTTCTAATTTCCATCCGCCGGGTCCAAAATTTAAATTTGGCTCGAAAAATGACGTCTCGAAAGATGACGTCATGTGCTAAGTTGGAGCCGACATAAGGGCCCACTTTTCAGATTTTAAACACTAAAGAAGAGCAAAATGGACATTTCTAATTTAATCTAATTTCTAACTTTTTTCTCTACATTTTCTCTCTTTGCCTCTCTCTCTCTCTCTCAATCTCTCTCTCTCTCTCTCCGTTTCAGATGAAAGAATCACAATCCAAACTCGAAGCCATCGTCCTTCATAGCGTTCATAATACATCGAGGAGTTGAATTTGGCTGAATGTTAGCTAGTCACTATTGTAGGTGTGCCAATCTCCGCAATTCGGATCCTCAAGAAATTGAACTTGAGTGGGGTGTTTGGTACGACAAACCAGACCCTTGTTGCTGTTGCTCAGAATTGCCTCAATTTTGAGGTGCTTACTTTGAATGGTATTCATGCATTCTCGGGTCACTGAAATTGATCATCACCCATTCAATTTCAGTATACTATCCAAAGCCAGATATCAACTTCGGCAACCACCACCATCGCGGTGCACAGTAACTACACGGTAGTTAGCCACTGCTCAAAACCTAACTTTCTTCAAATCTCATCCAAACTCAAATTCAAGTATACATAGAGGTAAAGCTCGAAGAATTGACCAATTTTCATACCTGAATTGAAACCAAAGGTCGCCGGAAAGGAAGAAAACTCACTGTGAAACCCCTACACCATCTCTCCTTCGATTCTCACTCATGCTTTCTTTTTGGGACAATCCGACACCACAGGAACATCCACGACGTCGAGAGGAAGCTTTGGCTATCGGCGAGACATCACGAATTGGCCAGAATCATAAAATCTGCGAACTCGAGAAGCTTTTGGGCTTCGATTTTCTTTCACTGGAGCTCTTCTGTGAAAACCCAAGCCACAAGGATGACAGCGATGTCGAGAGGAAGCAGTGGCCATTGGTACGATGCCAATAATATTTCCGAAGATGTCCAGATTTCCGGCAATGTGTGCAATATGTAGATACGAATCCGAATAGGCATGAGAGAGAGAGAGAGAGAGAGAGAGAGAGAGAGAGAGAGAGAGAGAGAGAGAGAGAGAGAGAGAGAGAGAGAGAGAGAGAGATGCATACATTCTGATTTTTTTTCTTAATATTTTTATTTGAAAATGTCTATTTTGTCCTTCTTGTGGACCATGCTGTCGGCTCTAGCTCATCGAATGATGTCACAATCCGAGAGAAATTCAAAAATTGGACCCGGCTAATGGGATTTGGAAGCTTATATAGGGACCAATGTGATTAGGAAAAAAAAAGAAAAAGGGACCGAACTTATTTTAGCCCTCAAGTTCGAGGGACTAAACTGAATTTAGTTTTTTTTTTTTTTTGAATTCAAAGATTTTATAGATTTAAATGAATGTGAAATTTAAACTTTCTATTTTAAAGATAGATTTTGTGAAATCAATTTCTGTTTTCTAGCTAATAGATTTTGAGATTTCGTGTTTTCTAGCTATTTCTGTTTTCCATCCATTTACTTGCAACCTGACTTAAAGCTAAAGGTTTAAGTTTTTAACCTAGCTAATAGGGTTCTTTTTATTACAATCTAAAGATTAGACGCATGTGTTTAGATAGGAAAGTTCTAGTATATGTTGATGTATGACATACATCAACTTTTTGAAATATTTTAGACCGTTGAATATAATTAAAATATGAATATATCTGATGGTTTAGAATATTCAATAGTGGAGACCTGCTTACCCGTTAGCCTAGATAATTTTTTTTTTCAAAATTCCCAATTACATATCTACAATAAAATTTTTAAAAAAACCCTAAACTGAAAAAGAGAAGAGAAGACGAAGAAAAGAGGAAGAAATGACCTGCACAAAATTAGTGCTCAATTTAAAACTCTATCAATATATTAAGAATAAGTAGGGATCGTTCTCAACCGGAGATTAGAGCCTAATTAATTCCCGAAAAATAAAAAATTAGAAGAACAAAATTATATAATATACACATTATTTACAATTTACACATAGAAGGGGATTTAAGATTTATTTTCTAAATTAACAACTACGTAAATATACACATGTGACACATCAAAACACAGAATCAAGTAGAATTATATGGATGGAACGATTTTTAGATAGAATTAACTACTATTAACACGTTGGCAAGGTTTCAAACATCAAATCACGAATCAAAATATGTTATAGCATAGAATCCATCAAGAGCAAAGATGAACGCATACAAAGTTCTTTTTACTTCCCTTAATTAAATTAACTAGATGAACGCACCATAGTTAACCCTATTAATCATGCAATTACTAGTGGTAGCTAATCACTAATAAAAACACTTTCAATGCATTAAGAACAATGGAAGTTTGATCAATTCAAGCCAAGAACACAAGTTAGAACACTAATCAAGCATGCAAGACTCATTGTTAATTTACCTAAGTAATTATAGGTTTTCCACTTAAATTATTAAAGCCTAGAATGCTAGCACCTTAATATGGATTTAATTACATGTTAATCAACCTAAGAATGCATCCAAAGATCAATATTAACACATAAAAGATGGGATTGAAGCTCGAAATTAACAATCATGCTTAAACATATAGACATCTCAATTTTCAATTAGAAAAACTAAAACCTAAAACATGCTTCATAGTATTTGAAAATCACATTTCTAAAATCAACAATTCATCAACTATAGAAATCACAAATCATAAAACCAAATAAGAAAACCAAATCGCAATTTTATATAAAACCCGAAATAGTTTACAATCGAAAACCGAAAACAAAAAAAGGTGTTCATGGTTATACTTTTTGATCTTCAAGGACACAAGAAGCTTCAAAAGGTGGTGGAATGGATGAGGATCATGGCAAGGATGCTTGAATGGAGAGGAGGATTGCTCATGGCCTTGAACTTGGAATTTCTTGAAATTGCCGAAACTTGGAAGAGAAGGGGAAGTGTTTGTGGCTTTTGATTCTGAATTTTGTGGTCTGTAGAATGGCTTCACAAACCCCCTGTATATAGTGAACGATAAAGGCTAGGGTATCTAGGTCGAAATCTACTTGTGATATCATTTGGCCAATGAAAATATTCCTTGAGAATTGGAGAGCAAGTCACCTCCTTGTTTGCCGAATTCACCATGTATCTAGACCATATTTTGGCCTCCTTGTATGTAGAATGGAATCAGGAATCCAAATTCAATAATTATTCTCTTATTTTCTTCTCCAAAATTCCATAGAAATCCAAAACTATCCCAAATTGGTCTTGCCTAAATTCCCTTGATATTTTCCTTTATTTCTCACGGCAAAAAGCAATATAATTGGGCTGTGGACTCCTCAAGACATCATGGATGGTTTTAGAGACTCATGTGCAAGTCACATGCTTCAATCTTCTGGCTGGGCTTCCTCAAATGATCCAATTCGAAACCCATCTTCATATGTGATGCAATTTTGCTTCTTCTAGAACATTCTTGAACAATCTTGAGTCATCTTCAAGACACAACATCTCCTAGTCTCATCAAGTCTCCTAGTGTGATCAGGTTTCCTAGTCCAACTGGGACTCTGTCATTTCTTCATCTCAAAGCATCATTTTTTCGAGCTCACTCCTAGTTGAGTTAGGATTCCTACTTCAACTGGGAGTCCTTTTCCTAGTAGAACTGGGAAAACTTCATTTCTCCATTTCTTCTCATTTTTGCGTTGTTTACTCCTTGCCTTCCATTTCCAGACTCAAAACTACCTAAAAACACAAAAGAAGTTAGAATGATATTGTTAAGGAAATAACTAAGCAAAATGTAGAGAGAAATGCACTAAAAACATAGTCAATATTAGTCTCAACAAGAAACTCAGTCCAGTTTTGTTCTTGTACAAAAAGAGGACCCCTTAGCCTGTGTAGTTGTCACTATTCAAGTAAAAACCACAATGAGGTATAGAAATAGAATTGATTGTCCTCTCCTTTCTGTTTCAAATAAATCGGATGATGTGGTTCAGGCATTAATATTTTGTGTGATTTGAATTGGATGATGATGTGCAATATTGAGTAGGATTGAAGAGGCACCATAGGGAACAAAGTGAAGAGGAGAAAAGAAGGAGAAGAAGGAAGAGCGTTCGTAAGTTTTTCAATTTTTTTTTTTTGGTACTTCATCTTCAAATTGACATTGAGGTTGAGCGTTGCACGCGAATTTGACAGGAGTTGTATACCACACGAAATTGAGCTTTCCATCACGGATTCTCCCATCATGGAAGTTGAGAATAAGTATTGTATACCTCACGGATCGAACACAGATTGACGTGACTTGTATTCTTGAAATCTCAAGTAAGCTTTTCTTCCGTCTCATTAATGAATGGCTATAAAGCTTATCATTGTGACACTACCAGATTGCTTCTCCTCATCATTCTCAGTTTTGAGTGAACTTTGTGTTTTAGTGTCTGGTAGCAATAACCCAACAAATGGTTTTGGTCCAAGTCATGTAAAAAATTCTGCTTTTGGGTTCTACATAAAAAAGAGAATAGCTAAGTATATGTTATTAATAATTTATGTATGACAATCTAGCATCTAGCTAACTCGATTATAAATAATGAGTATTAACTATTTTAGTTCTGTTGCCTTCTTATTTTTACTTGTAATGTTGGGTTAAGTTTGCCTTGTTTTGTTCTATAATCTCTTGCTGCTAAAACGGTGAAGAATGATGAGTACGCTAATCATGGTTTTACTTCAATTAGTCTCAGACACAGATTTGAGTAGGCCATCAATCTTGTAGGTGCACCCAGATTCATGATTATTATCATATTCAGGGCCTCTATCTAGGTGGAATTTTATAGAGTTTACTGGTTAATCGTTTTAAATATCCTAATATTCATTTGAGTTCCTTTCTTATTTGTTGGCTTGCAAGGTGGAAACTGAGGCATCTTTTTTGTTATTCTCAAGTGCATCTCATCCCACTTGAGTTGAACTAATGTATACATTATTGAAAAAAAAAAAAGTTACTGATCCATTTATTGTCATGGAAGGAGACAATAAACTAAAATCTTTTTACTTTGATATTTCATATAAACCAGGAACTAGCTTTCATTTCACCATCATCTACTCCACAATCCAAAATACCCCCAAAGACTCCATTTTACATATCCCAAACCCTGTTTCTTCCTTAAATTGGTCTACTATGTACGTACATATTGTTCTCAGCATAGTCATTTTGTTTTAATAAAGAACCCTAAGGGTTTCAATTTAATATAGATAATCCATCTACAAATACCTTGAACTATATGTTGCATTTTAGTTTGTAATCTTAGTTTGTGTAATTTTTTTCTTTATTTCAAGCATGGATGGATCGTATGAACATTCAATGTCTTATGGAAGTGACAGTAATGAAATGCAATATAAGGGAGTTCGGTATAATAAGCTATCTACGGAAGACCTTAAAGGGCAGGAGTTTAAGACTGTAGAGGAAGTTGTGTCATTTTACAATGCTTATGCAAAGGCCATGGGTTTGATGTTAGAAACGACTACAAGAGATTAAGTACACACAAAATAGAGAGAGTTACCTCATTGCGGTTAGTTTATTCTGCTCAACGGAAAAGAAGAGAAGAGTACATGAATAACAAGAAAAGAGTTTGCAGGCCAAACAAAGAAACAAGATTCAATTGTCCATGTGTTTGTTCAAAGTGTACCGTTCAAAAATTAATGCCTATAATGTTGATGATCTTAGAACGAGCCACTCACATAAGCTTGCACAGACACATGAGTCACATCTCCTCCAATCACACAGATCAGTTCAAGAACTTCATTTAGCACTGGCCACATCTATGCAAAGAGTGTCTGTTAAGTCTTGTCATACATATAAATACATTGTTCATGGATCAGGGGGTTTTAAGAATGTCGGGTTTACTATTAAGGACTTGTACAACAGTTAAATTCAAAACTCCGAGAAATTTTACTCGATGGTGATGCAGAAGCTGCACTTGCATATATGAGAGGCGCAACATACTCAAATTTCTACTACAAGTTTAGCATAGATGAAGATAACAGTTTGGCAAATATGTTTTGGAGAGACTCTAATTCTCTGGTGGGTTATACTTATTTTGGAGATGTATTGATGTTTGATAGTACCTACAGAACCAATCCTTATGAGAAGCTCTTAATGTTGTTTGTTGGTTCAAACAATCATTTATCGACCACAGTTTTTGGTTTTGCATTACTCATGCATGAAATGATTGAGACTTACACATGAATTTTGGAGACCTTTATATTGTTTATGAATAACAAAAGGCATGTTATTGTGTTGACTGATGGAGATGAAGCAATGTGAAGGGCTATTGAAGTTGTACTTCCTGGTTGTCCACATTATCAGTGTACAACTATACATGGCACATAGTAAAGAATGCAGGGAGATGCTTGCGTAAGAACAGTGTTTTTTTTTCTGAATTTAGACGTTATATGTGGAATGAAGTAACTTCATATGGTTTTGAAAAACGCTGGAATGCTATGGTTGACACCACTATTCTAAAACTCGGCCACCCAGGCTGCCTAGGCAACACCTAGGCGCTGAGCGGCAGCTCTCTGACTCGAGGAATGGCAAATCAGAGGGGTTGGGCGGGCTGGGGTTAGGCGACCTAGGTGGGCGACTGGGTGCCTGGGTGGTTGGGCATTAATCAGGCTGTCTAGGCCGGTTACGAAGAATGCCGAACATCTAAATCTCATCAAAGTCATCTTTAAAATCCCAGCCACTCACTTGAGGATCCAAATTCCCAATGTAAATCCGAGTCATTGTCGTAAAACCTGAGAAGTCCAAATTTAGAGACCAAACCATGTCTAATTGTGAAACTTAGGTTGCGGTGCAGACATCTATGACTTTTCAGGCTTGACAAAAACTGTGAAAGGGGAAGAGAGAGAGAGGATTGGAGCTTACTCTGGATAAATTCATCGATGTTTGGGCACGATGGTCGACCGTAGCAGAAGACAATAGAATCGAAGAGAAGTTGGGTTATGAAGGAAGTGGGGTTCTAGCCTCGAGTTTTATGATGTACACTGTTTAGTTCTCCAGATTTTTTGTTTTTACTAGTGTCCAATCAATGTAGTTTGTTGGGTTTGTAGTTTGTGTTGAATGGGGAACCCATTAGATTATGTGTTTGATTGGGAATAAAAAGTATTCTTATTTATAATACATTTATATATATATATATATATATATATCCTTTAAGTCTATATATAGTTTCTTCTAAAAAATAAGTCTATATATAATTATATATATTCTTATTTATATTTTTATAGGCTATAAAAATAAATTAAAACTAAAAAAAATAAAACCACTTAGGCGCTGCCTAGTCGTCCGCCTAGGTGCTAGTCCCCTGGTCACCGCTCGACTAGCCCCTAGCGATTTTTCGAACCTTGGTTAACACACATGGTTTCCACAATAAGGATTGGGTTAAGATGATGTATGAAAAGAGGCAAATATCGGCTGAGGCATTTATTAGTGACCATTTTCTTTGCTCGTATGAGAAGCACCCAAAGATGTAAGGGTATGAACAGCTATATGAAGGGTTATCTGAAAAGTGGTGTGAAATTGTTTGAACTCATTCCGGCACTTGATAGGGCATTGTTACGGCTTAGGAACAAGGTTGTGGAAGAGGATTTTAGGACCAATGACTCTACTCATGTCCTTACTTTTTTTTTTTGTTTGATTGAAACATCATGTAGGTACTATGTTCACTGACAGTGTGTTTGAGCATGTACGCAACGAGATTGATGGGGTCGGCGATTTAATAACATCTCGAAGAATATCATTTGGTTCAGGTCGTGTATACATTACATCTAGTTACAACGACAACAAGCAAGAGAATGAGTCCACGATGGTTTACCATCCTAATGAAAACAATCCTCATATGGAGTGCTCATGTAAGCTGTTTGAATGTGAAGACATTCCATGTTGTCATATATTTAACGTTATGAAACATGAGTGTATGAATGAAATTCCTTCATCCTTAGTAATGAAGAGGTGGACAAAGTCTGCAAAATCTAATATGCAAATATCAGTTCATGAAGACAATGTCCCTAATGAAGCTATAGAATATGCTAGATACATACTTCATATTAACATTATTCAATTCTTCTTGTTTTACACTAGCAATGTCCTTTACTTTTTTTATATTTTTTTTTAACAACACATTATGATTAGTTTTAGGACTCCTCTTTTATGAATCTTAACTGATGTCTTGTTATAGTGTGATCAACAAATTATGAATCATATATCATGTAGGTACGAAGATTTAAATCTTTTTGGAGGTAAAGTATGTTTTCTTGCATCAAAAACAAAGGAGGGCACAAACATCCTAAACAAAAAATTCATCAGACTAGAGCCCATACTTTCAGACTTGTGGAAGCAAGAAAGAGAAAAAATTGTTACTCCAGAGCACTACATTAATATTATAAAAGATCCAATCAAGGTGAGAACCAACGGCACCCAAAAGACCACAAGCATTAAAAGATCTAGACAATGTAGTTGGTGCAAGAACTATGGACACACAAAAATGATATGTCCGCAGAAAAAACATCGATGAAGCAGAGCTTTAAACATTTGGTTGAAACAAAGTAATAATTGTTTTCTATAAACAATGAATTTTTCAATTTTTAGCTAACAGTTATGGTCAATCTAGTTTTGTTAATATACATTTTGTTTACAATGAGCAGCATATTATTTATTCATGACTACTGTTATTGCAGTTTCGGTGCAAAAGGTGTGTCTAAATCCTTTCTTATGCTTATGCACATCTTATTGTGTATTAGGCGTATTAGGCTTGGCAAACAACTTTTTTATCAGTTTTGGCCATCATTTTATCCTCTTGTTATCTTTTGGCGATTTTCATTTGGGTTCTGCCAACGTCAATGTTGATAGAGGGATGGCACAAAAAAAGAAGAAGAAGAAGCTTGTAATAAGCTACTCTGCCCATCCATATGAATGACATCTCACTAACTTCAGCTTCATTTGACCATTCAAAACAAAGACTACTGATGATGAATACAAAATAACATTAATATCGAAGGTGCAATAACATGAAGGTCAATCCAAGCAAAACAAAGAAGTCATATGCAAGTACAATAAACTCTCAATACCAGCCTTGGGAATTAAGTCTATGAAATCATCCCAGCAAACTAAACCAAAATTTGAAAAACACGAAGATCTGTTTAACACTCTGCTCAGTAAAATAAACCGAGAACTTTGCCACCAACATTCTTTCTCCTAGCTTTCTCATGATCCATGATTCCAGCAGATGTTGTCAACACAATGTATTCAAACTGCAAATGTATACTCCATTTATAAGCAAAATCTCAAGAGGGTATATTGCAACAACTAAGGCAATTCAAAATGTATCAACTGGGCAAGCCATATTTAACATATACAACTATGGTAACCTAGCTAACATCTAATATAGTGATGAGTTAACAAGGGCAAACCTGTCTTGACGGAAGAAGTCTAGCATTCCAGCCTTCAATCTCCTTGACACAAGGATTGATAACCAAGCGATTCTTTTCTTCATACATGGTTGTTAACAAGAAGCTTAATGAATAAGAACATAACTCTACACAGAAGTCTAATGCTTTTCTTCATACCTGGTCTCATCCTCACTATACCAGCTTAAATGATAGAAATTAACCAGTAGCTCAAGTTATGTTCTTCTCTCTAGGGTTCTATAATCTGGACCACTACCTCTTGTATAAATAACCCACTGTTGTAATGAAGAAAGCAAGCAATGATCAATACCAATTTTTAATTTCTTTTCTCTTTGTTCATCCTTGCAATACATTGCTTCAATCTATCAAAGCAAACTCTTGATTCATTGGATTGGTTTGATCTAATGTTTTGAATATCTTCAAAACAAGGGTGAAATTTTGTAATTTCACCTTCGAGATCAAATCCTCATTGGATCAAATCCATTTATTGAAAACTAATTTTGACAAAGTGGTGTAAGCTCAGTGGTTAAAGCACCCACTATCTAAGATTCAGGTCATGGGTTCGAGTCATCATGGGGGTGGGAGTGAAATCTTTTTATCATCTTTAAATAAGAGAACAAAAAAAAAAGAAAAAAGAAAAAAAAAGAACAGACTCCTAAACAATAATAACAACGTTTCATTCAAATAATTCTATGAACAAAAACAACACAAAAAACACAATACAAAGCTTCATCAGCAGTCTATAACAAACAAATTGAGATCAAACAGTTAAATTTCACTCCAATTCAATCCAAAGACTCAAACTTCTCTAAAGATTATGGGTACCCATATAGTCATGGCTTTACTTATTCGAATCATTTTGATAGGGTTGGCCCCAAATTTCACCCTGAAATCCGAAGTGGCCCTGCAGGACCCACTTTTAAAGAAGATTTTACCGAAAATTCGGCAGAACCTCCCCTAAAAGTAGGCAACCCAAACCTGTAAGAATCCCAAAAAAAAAAAAAAAAAAAAAAAACACTTCTAATAACCCAACTATAAACTCCTGGAGCCACTCTGCTCCCATATACCAATCCACCTCACAATCAAACAAAAATAATAATGAAACTTCAAATACTTAAAGTCCAACAAAACTCCATAATTAAATACAACAATTCATCAAAGTTAGGTCATGAACCCCAAATATAATTATTACAAGTCTAGGTCACAATTCCCTTAGTAATAAGAGCAAGCTAAAATAGAAATTGATATAAAGTTCAGTAGGTTAAATAGGTAACCTACGGTATGAGATGACAAAAGCAGATGCGGTCACTATGGCTCACTCCTAATGCGCCGAGAAGCAACGCTGTGAATTGGGCATTTGAAACCGAAGGGCCCAGTGGGAAAGCATTTAAAAACGTTAGCGTGAGCGGACAAAAAAAAAAGTTAATAATTATAGCAGAAGGAAAAAGGAAAGAGTTATATACTTTCCCACAATTTAACTTTGGAAAATAAATTCCGGATGCATGCAAGATTTAGAAGACTTATTTCTTAACTTCGAAAAGAACATAAGAAAGAAAAAATAATCCAGCCCTGCTGGTTAAATAAACAATTAATATGGAGAAGACGAACATCACCATACTGTAAAGGAGCCTCCCAGGCTCGGGTCAGGCCTCCCAGGCCCTATCCTCAACTTCTACCCACAAATACAAAGTAAGTGAGGAGGAGCCTCGACTGCAACTCACGTGAGGAGGAGAATAAAAAAATAAAGTAACCCGAGTATGGTGGAAGATAAAAATGGAAAGCCAGTAAATCCATAAAGCTTCCCTGATTACACGCATTTTTATTCATGTAATTATATCTAAAATACTAGAATTAAGCTAATCCTCGAGTCAATTATTATGCAATTAATTTATTTTTATTTATTGTGTAGGAAATAAGCGGAGTTGCAGAAACGAGAGAAAATAGTACAAAAATGGAGCAAATCGGAGTTTTCGACAAGGAGACGAATTTGTCAGCATATAAACCATGATCAATGTCGACGAGAAATAGGATGTTGGGAGCTCGATCAAAAATGAAAATGTTTAGAGAGAGAGCTTTGAAGAAAATGGAAGAAAGAAGAATATAGAATATATATATATATATATATACACACAGTCCGTCTCAGGTGCGGACGTCGGTACCGAGCGGACGGTATGGATTTCCTGTTTTTGACCACTTTTCGGCCACATTTTTACATCTTAACCATTCAGTTTTTAGGTCCTAGTGTATAGATCACCTCTGCAAAATTTCAGCCAATTTGATGATCGTTAAGGCATCCAAAACTGCAATTTACCATTATAAATACGAACGGTTCCGGTTCGACAGATTCTGTCCGTTCGTGTAAAATGCAGTTTTGGATGCCTTAACGATCACTAAATTGGCTGAAATTTTGTAGAGGTGATCTATACACTAGGACCTAAAAACTGAACGGTTAAGATGTAAAAATGTGGCCGGAAAGTGGTCGAAAACAAGAAATCCGTACCAAAAATTCAGTACGGACGTCCGCACCTGAGAAACATTTTGAAGAAAATGGAAGAAAGAAGAATATATATATATATATATATATATATATATATATATATTGAAACATGTAGCTGATGCGGCACGTGAGTCATGCCATCAATTAATCAAACCATTAATTAATCATCATGGTTCCTATTCCATTGCCCTCCAGGCCACGTGCTCACTCACTCTCTGTTATCTCCCTTCACGGTTCACACATGTGCAGGCATATATATATTTGAAAGCCACGACCTAATTCATTCTTTTTCCCCTTTAGACAGCGCCGCACCGGAAAAAACAAAGGCAGCCCCTTTGGGCTGCTCTCTCCTTCTCCTCCTTCTCCTCCATTTTTTCTCTTTTTTTTTAGTTTTATTTTAGGGATTTCAAGGATTTACTCACCCAAAGCTTTAAGAATTCATCAAAGGCTTCTCCTCTATAAGATTCAAGATTTGGGTAATTGTGAGAGTTATAATTCAAGGATAGTCATGTTAGCTTTCTAGCTAATTGTGGCTGCCCTTGTTTTCTCCTATATTTCTATACTCTTTTCCCTTTGAATTTTGTATCTTTGATGTTTATAATTATGGGTTGTGAGTATTTCCTTGTTGGTGGTTAGGGTTGTGTCCCTAACCCAAATTTTGTGTAAAAGATGTTTAATTTAATGTAATGATGCAATTTTCATATGATTGATGCTTATATCTATTTTTGTTGGGTTAAAATGCATGTCTAGGAGCCTAGTCAACTCTAGGGTGTGTATTTTGAGCATGTCTAGGATGGAGTTAGAGGCTTGACCCCCTCTAATTCCTAAGCTAGAAACCTTCAATTTCGTATTCGAGGGGTTATAAGCATGGTGATTTACACCCGTTGCGTGATTGCACAGGCGGGTCGCTTAGTAGTCTAGTTCCTCGATCTCTACGCCTCTTGATGTGAATTAGTGACCCTTGAACCGGCTCTAATTCATGCCAAGTGAGTTCCTACGGCCCTTGAACCGGAGTAGGAATACCATGAAAGGGAATTTAGGTCCTTGAGTCTTGAACTGCCTTGGATACGACTACCGCCAAAATAGGAAATATGCATCTACATTAGATTAGCTTCCGACACATGAAATTTGGTAAAGGAACCACCCTAGCACCCGACATTCCCATTTATTTGGTTACACTTTCATTAATTTCTTTGCATTTTTATTAATTGCTTTACATTTCATTACATTTTGTTAATCTAAAATCATCTCTCAAAATATTGAATTTCGACTTATTGTAGATAATCATCACTAGGCTCTTAGTTGTGATTAGGCTTTGGTGAGAACCAAAACTGAGCATTGCTAGGGCTTGGTGCCTTAGATTAACATTTTTATTTATTTTCTTTTTCTTTTCTTTGTTTTCTAAGTGTCTTTATTTCCGATTACCCAAGGATTGTGGGTTAGCCCCTAATCCCCGTGGTAGGATAAACTTTGGGCATTATATTTTCCTATCTTGAAAATGATACGTACGCTTGCGTAAATGTGTATCAAGTCATTCCCCAAAAATCTCACAAAGAAAAAAATACGAGTACGATTCCAAGCCGTACTCGGAAAATCTCGTAATAATTCCGAATAAAGCAACGATGTGTCCCACACATCAAAATAATTTCAAATGGGTAAAATTTTGTAAGATTAAATTATAAATCATAATTATTCTTCCCTCGAAATCCCGTTTCGAAAAAGTAATTATAAGAAATTCAAGTCGAAAAAAGAAATTAACTTAATTTCCGGAAATTACCTTGGAAAATGTTTTTTCGAAAAACAAACAATAACCATGTTATCCAAATCGGGCATAGAAAATTTAAAATTGAAATCATGCTAGAAGCAATAACCACATAAATAATGGGATAATCCGATATTAAAATAATATGCTCAATAAATTTCATACTAATTTGTAAAGCATTAATTTGATAAAGTAAATGCATGCATCATTTCTTAAAATAAAAGTCCACTTCGGCTAATCCTGTCGTCGATCGGTATTTTCTTCGTATGGAGACTCCTCTTGTCTTGTACGAATAGCACTTGTAAAAATATAATTACAGGACAAGAATTTAAATTTACGATAATTAGAAATCGAAATTCTAAACATCTCCTTCAAACCCAACTCCTTCAATCCACATCGGATTCTATCCAACTACATTTAAAATGTCGATTCACCTATTTACAAATTATAGGCAACTTCGAGAGAAATCCGACGGTCAGATTCTCGTAATCGATAATCGAAATTCTAAATTTTCAGAAATTCATAAACAACCCAAAACTTCTCCAATCTTCACCGAAATCACATATACAAGTTCTATATCAATTATAGGATTTAATTAGCCAAAAATATAAACTAAAACCCTGCTCGCGTGGGCCCCCCACGCCGCCAGTCACCACCTTCGATGGCTACCAAATTTTGGCAGCAACACCTACTCAACAAACCCAACACTTTTGTCAACTACAACAAATTCCAATTTTACCTTGAAGTGCTCGAGATTGGCTGGTGAAAATTTTCCATAAATTTCAACCTAGAATCAGGAATTTCTTTGATTCTCTCTCCACACTGTGAATTGAAGCTAGAAGCTTGAGGGAAAATGATCAATGGCTTGAGGCGCTTCTATTAGACCCGGTTTGGTGGCCGGAGATGGCCAGAATTGGAAGAAATCGCCGGAAAACTCTGATTTGCTACAGTAACATTCTGGACTCAAATTCTCTCTTCTCTGGAAAAATTTAGACGACCCACGACCACAGGCGTGTAAGGGAGGAGGAGACGAATCGACCGCCACTGGGGCTCGCCGTTTGGTGGCCGGACGGCGGCAAATCGAAGGGGAGAAGGAGAGAGGCTGACGCGGGGGGAGAGAGAGAGAGAGGAAGAGAGAGAAAATTGGGGGTGGGGGGTAGGTTTCTTGAAATAGAAACCTACCACAGTAACTTTCTATATATATATATATAAAATAATTTACCATAGATAGTAACTTTCATATTGTATGTCATAACTTTCGCATGCGAACTCCGATTTAAGTGTACCACATGTTCACGGACTCGGTTTAACGTCCCCTACAACTTTTGTGAAGAAAATTTTCTCAAATTGTTATTCCATAAAAAGTCAACTTCTAGCCCCCCCCCCCCCCAAATGATAAATACTGAAACCGAGGACTGTAAAACGTATATAATTCACTTATACACAGTAAGAGGTAAATCATATACGGGGCGTATCACATTTTTCTCATCAACATCTTTCTTAGGTATTCTATTATTGTGAGTTGACCATATTTCTTAGGTTGAAAATCCCTAACTTATACCTATTTGCATATTCCTATCTATTAGGTAACAATTGAGAACGAACAATCATAAAAAATTAATATGACAATATGCAAAAGGAAAAGTTCAAAGAAAATAAAAGTATCTTGTTCTAGGTACGACAATATACCTTGAACAAGATACTTTACCATAAGAAAATTTAGGGCACAATGATGACCAATTAAAAGGTTTGAAAAATTAAATCTCATGAATAACATACCTTATGAGTAGATACCATACTTTCGAAAGTCAAAAATTAGAAAGAGAATATGGTCATGAATGCATAGGTGATAGGTGATATAAAAGTTCACAACAACAAATTTGAACTTCTTTCTTATGATCTATAAAACTGAACTAGTATTTGTACAGCTTGAAATCATGGTGTTATATATATATATAGGGCTAAATACTGTTTAGTACCCTATGGTTTGAGCCAAACATCAATTCAGTCCCTTGACTTTCAATTTCATCAAAAACACCCCTACATTATCAAATCTCATCTAATAGGTCATTTTTTCAATTGGAGTCGTTCACTCGCTGACAAGGCATGCCATGTCAGATCATGTGGGCCCCACCTATCAGGCAAAATTCCAAAATTGCCCCTGCCTCTCTCCCAGCTCTAGAAGAACTCGGCTTGCCCCTGCCCAAGCCCAGGCCATAGAGAGAGAACCACCACCTCTTTTGCAATGGCCGTCACTCCGTCTCCGACCTCCGGCTATCCCAACAACACGCCAGATGTTCTTTATGCCTCCATCACCACTCTCATACCCATAAGACTCGACTCATCCAACTTCACCATCTGGAAGTTTCTGATGACCACTATATTCAAAGCTTACTATCTCCTAGGCTACGTTGACAACTCCATCACGCCGCCGGAGAAGTTCCTCCCAAACGACACCGGAGAACTGATAGCCGCGATCAGCCCGAGCAACTAGACCTGGATGGTGCACGACGCCGTCATGATAGTGCTGATCCACGCCACTCTCTCCAACTCGGCTCTCTCCCACATCATCGACTGCGACAAGGCCAGAGAGCTCTGGCTGAAAATGGAGGAGAATTGTTCGTCTCTATTGAACTTCCACATCATCAACTCCAACCCTAGAAAGCCTATCGAGCCCTCCAGCCCTTCATCCCCACAATAACCCCTCCTCCCTTCGTTGTAGCAACCCTAACCCACCGCCTCCCTCAAAAGCCCCAACCTTTCTCCCTGGATTTTAGCTCCATGGACGAGAGCGGGAACCCGCTTTTGGTGTTCCAGGCCATGATTGTGGTTCTGTTTCTGGAGAGAGTGCCGTTTATGCTTGTGGAGTCATCGGAGCTGCAGAAGCAGCTCGAGACCGATGCAAGCTACGGGAGGTGGGCGAGAGAACGGGGGGATTCTAGTAGTGGAGATGGCATGGATGGTGGGAATAACAAAGGAGGAGGGTTTGTGGGCAGAGGTGGGCCGTGGGTGGTTGGGCCGGAGCCGTACATGGGAAGGTTGCCGCCATTGTTCCAGAGGATAGGTCCGAGAGGTAGAGGAATGATAGGAATGCCGAGAGGGGATGATTGGGTCTCCAATGCATAGGCCTAATATGGGGCAGAATGGTGGTTAGTCCCAATGACTACAAAAGTGACCATTCTTGACATTTTGTGAACAGCGTTTGACCAGCCAACCTAAATAGTGGAAATACAAGGCAAAAAAGCAGTGAATAGTCTTGACCGGTCAAGCTCAACTGGTGAACTTGCTCTTATGTCATATGCTATAATTATATATCAACACTCTACAAGGAAGGTTGCCCAATCTCAACAAAAAAAAATTATCCAAGGGTAAATCAGACATATAGAAAAACACAAAAAAAAAAATAATTATACATCAACACTATATAAGGAATGTTGGCTACATGGATTGGGTGTAGATTGAAAGAAAAATATGTATGAGTTTTTCCCAATATCTCTTTAGAAAATTGGGTTTATATATTATTTTTTCATTTAAAAAAGTGAGTGACCGAAATATCGAACATGTAAAAATTGAATGACAGTTTGTGATAATCTCCCCTAACCATCAAAACAAAAATATTTATGTTTAGCTATTTTTGTTCTTTTATAATTTATGTCTAAATAAAGAATTTATATACTTTTTTGGTTATTCGTTTTATAGTGAATTTTATTCGCGTGATTTTGAGTTATATACGAAAAAAAAAGATATCATGTGAGGTTGTATTTTTTTTTTTTTTTTATCAAAGGCCTCTAAAATCTCAGGACCGACCTGACTTTTGAGACTAGAGGAGGATATCTTCGTGCCCTCCCGCACATAGTGTAGCACAAGTATTTTAATTATTCTAGACTTCTAATGGAACTAATTAATGTAAGAATTAGCTTATATGGTCAGAGAGTAATTTTAAGTTGCTCTTTTATAATATGGCTCTAGCTATCAAGAACCCCAGCGACTCCGTCTTTGGTGTTGAGCAAACATATACGACCTTGGCTTTGCCTCTACCTATCTCAATCACCCAAACCGATCGAGCATGCATGTTGTTGTCTAGAACGATGCCTTACCATCGATGTCCCTTGGTTGGTAGATGGGAATCGCTCTGTTATGGCAGATCGGGTTTGGTTGACTTTTGGCAGGAGAGGGCTGCCATGATCTCAGTGGTTTGGTCTGGATTGCTGACGGTTGCTGTACTGGTGCTCGTGTTGCTAGTTATGCATTGACTTTTTTAGAAAACTTCATTCATGAAAGTTGTAGAGCATATTAAATCGAGTCCGAGGACATGTGGCACACTCAAATCGAAGTTCATATGAAGAAGTTATGATCTAAAAAGTAAAAGTTACTGTTTCGATAAACTTACTATAAATAGCCAATTATTACTTTTGGTAATTTCCATTGATAGAAGCATTTTATGCGACGTTTATATGGTTAGGGGCCGGATCTGTGGCCACCTAAATTATAGTTAAGATTATACTCTGATTCTAGACCATTAGATCATAGAACTACTAATGGTTCAGATTAAATAATATTTTTATCGGTTTTTTTTAATAAATGCATATTCTAAAATACAAAAGTAGGTGATTATACTTTTTCCTTTTTTCTCATTCCTTCATTTACTGTAGGAAAAACCCAATGTGGAATACCAAATCAAATGAGATTATCCATTTAGTTACTTTCTTCTCTAACCTCATTAATTTTAAAGTATCAATTGGAAAACTATTTAGAATTTTTCATGTAACATAGAGTAAATTTTGTTTAGAGGTTGAGAAAGAAAAAAAAAATTATCCGTTTGTTTTTTTTTTTTTGAGTTGAAAAGGTCATACTATTATGAAGTTCAGCAAGCAGTACAATAATGGCTTGCCCAAAGGGCCATCAGAAGAAGTCATTACATAGAGCACACTACACTAGCTCACCCCTCACACAAGCATACTACTTAGCACACCCCAGCACACCACCTGTTTGGTTGAAGCTTAAAACAAGGAAACCCTAGAGCTCCGAAGAGAATAAAAAGAAACAACAGAGCTTCTAGTTTCCTTGTTGATCTTTCCTACTCAACAAAAGAAAAAAATAGTTCCAACATCCTTTCGTGAGAGAGGTTATGAACCCAATGCTAACATCATGACCAAAATCTAACAATGCTATGAGCCTAAATAGACCAGGCCCATACTACCAAAACCCTAGCAGACCAGGCCATTAGTAACAAAGACCAAAAAGCCCAACCAGGGCAAACCCTAGCTGAGCTGTTTCTTCCCTTGTCGTCACCATCACTGCCTATCACTGACGAGGAAGACAGAGAGCCCGTTGTGCCCATAGTTCGGCCCCCGATAGAGGATAACCGACGGCCGAGATCCAAATCACCATCACCATCATCATCTGTCTGACAGGCTACACTGCCGTTCTCAGCTGACGATTGAGACACTAGCCTGCCACTGATGTGCTCATATTATCCTATATTTCTATGTCTCTTAATCTTGGTATTTATGTTTAGTTCTCCTTATTTATAATTCATTTATATGTTTTAGTGTTTTTGTAGGTTTGTTTCGTAGAAAAAAGAAAAGAAGCTAGAATGAGCTAAGTAGGATTGAAAGGCGATTACAATACCATGTTCCAGAATCTGTCTGTGCAGAACACCTAACTTCGCCGAATTACTGAGAAATTCTCGGATAGAATCATACAATGAGCCTTATATGCATGGAAAGCTACGGATGTCTACTTTCTGACTAATTGTACAGATATCAATTTCGATAATTCTGGAGAAAATTATGTTTATTTGAGTGAAGATAGGTTGGACAGGAAATCTGCTCGGGAATTTACAACCATTTGTGGAGAACTCAAGTTCCATGGCATAAGATCGTCAATGCTAATGTTTCAAGGAAGTTAATTCATATGAGGATTAAATGATGAACTTATTCCTACTTCTACAAGAGATGTTTCAAGGTTTTCCCATTCCAAATGAAGAAAGGAATCTAAACCCAAGTTTTACAAGGAAACATGAAGCCAAAGATGAGCAGAAATCTTCCCTATTTAAGGGAGCACGAATTTACATGAGAAGGAAGTCTTGGGAGCACAATGTAGATGCCTAAGGAGCAGAGACGACTCATCCATCTTCCCCATCTTTTCCCTTCCATTCTTTTTATGTTCTTTCTATGTTTTATTTAGTTATATTTTGCTAAACCTTTTTCTAGGGTTAGGATGATGCCTTAACATAATTGTTTATGTACTTTGATGTTTTATTAATGGATCTATAGTTTCTTTATGATGAATTCTTAGTCACTATTTGAATTGATGCTTTATGTTTAAGTTCTTTGATTGATCACCTTAGGGCTTTGCATCTAGTAATTAGAAGATGAATTTGAGGCGTACTGCAATATAATTCAAGTTATCTTCTTGTGATTAAGAGTTATGAATTACATTGTTGTCGTACCTGAAGTAATGGTTTGCATGATTCTCTTGTTTTCTAAAACATAATGTGTCCAATGTGTTAAATTTATGATGTACCTAGATAAATTGCATGTTAGGATAAACTGTGATGCCCCGGAAATTCGTATTTATTTTCTGAGGATTTTCCGGAATTTAAATTATGGTTATTGGACGGTTTCGTGGCTCGTGGATGGAGCAGAAGTGTTTCGGGAGAATAATTATTTGAAGACTATGGTTTTAGGGGGGTTGCAAAGGTTGATTTTTTATCCGTTGAGATTCTCCAAAAACTTTCTTCTCAAAAGTTGTAGAGCATGTCGATACGAGTTCGTGGACATGCAGAACGCGTCAATCGGAGTCCGTATGAGGAAGTTATTGTCATTGGAAGAATTTTTCCATTTTAGTATAAATAGAGGTTTTCCGGAAATATTTTCATAATTCCAAGTTTCCATTTCCGGAAACTCTTTTCCTCTCTCTTCTCTCTCGGTCGACACCTTCAGAAACGAAAATATTCGACTGACCCGACCCTAACCCAGCCGACCTGACCCGATTTTTCCTGCGAACTCCGGCGACAAAAATCTCCAGATCAGATCGCCTACTTGCTCTGGTCGTCCCTCTGGCATCCTCTAGCGGCGATTCTCACCCATGACGGCGCTTGAAGGGGGAGGAATTTGGAGTATTCAGATCCGACCAGAAAACGTAGCTTCCATCTTTGGGTTCAAGCTCCCATCTTTGGGTTCGTGGGAGCCTCCTTGATAGATCCTTGGTGTTTGTTTGGATCGATTTACGTGGAAATCGGTTCAACTCGGATTGAGCAAAAATTCAAAGCTTGTGAGATAGTTTTCGATCATTTATGCTTGTTTTCTGACTTTGAGCTAGTTATGAAAATTCACAACCATGCTTAGATGAAACTTTTTGATGTTGGGAGTTTTGGGAAATAATGAGTTTTGGCTGGCGGCGGTGCCCCACCGCCTGTGGTTGCGTTCTGGAGGTGTTCTGGCCATCTAGAGAACTGTTTCTGATATTATGTATGTTCTACTCGTTGATACAAGCATTTTGATATATAATATGAAAATTTTGAATTTCATATGGATTTGTTATGATTTTTACCGTTTCATATCGGTGAATTTATTCAAATCCTTGAGGATTTAAGCATCGGATCGACTTGTGGCTTGGACATATCGATCATGGAAGTGTTCCAGAGACTTTGGGAGGTCTCGGAAGTGGTTTCACCTCAATTTGGCGTTACCTTGAGATTTTGGTTCGATTTGGGGATTCGAACTTTATGAAATTGTGATTCGTTAACTGAATCAGAGCTGTAATTCCTTAGGTACATGATGAAGTATTCTTTGGACGGCTATTTTTGATTTGGCTGCTTTGTTCTGTATTGAAGACGCAGCGGGAGTTTCGAGATGAGTAATCTCACAAGGTTCATTAATGAACGGAATACCTTTATTTTTTAGAGTTATTTAGTAACTACAAACTATAGTTGGTATTAGTAGGCATTCCTGAGCGGATGACTACGTATATATATATATATTTATGTGGAATATATATATTTTGGTGAGTTGTGGATAAAACAATATGCATGAATGATGCTCTTTATTGTTTTGTGTTATGGCTTTTCGGAAAACAATGATTATGGAAATGTGGATTTCGATTGTTTTCAAAAGCATTGAGATTTGTGTAACATTTTGGGTCCAGTGCGACTCCTTTCATGTTTTGCTCCAAGGGACTGTGCGGCCCGAGGAATGAAGGTCTATGTCCTTGGGCAAAATATCAGGTGATCACGTCTTTGGCCGGACGAGTGGTTATGTTTTCAGTTAGAGCTCTAATCTGTCTGCCATATAGGTAATTCATGGGGTAACGGGAACTAGTTATAGATAACTCATGACATTACGTCCTTTTAGGGAACAAGGTGTGAGTTGCTTCCTTATTAATGGTTTTTAAGGTAACAAGTTGCAAATTGTTTTCCTTATTAACGATTTGATAGAAATCAAGGTGTGAGTTGCTTTCTATGATACGATTATGGTACATTGGATAGAATTCAAGGTGTGAGTTGTTTTCTATGTTTTATTGATAGAAATCAAGGTGTGAGTTACTTTCTATGGTACGATTATGGTACATTTGATAGAATTCAAGGTGTGAGTTGCTTTTTATGGTACGATTATGGTACATTTGGTAGAATTCTAGGTGTGAGTTGTTTTCTATGTTTTATTGATAGAAATCAAGGTGTGAGTTGCTTTCTATGGTACGATTATGGTACATTTGATAGAATTTAAGGTGTGAGTTGTTTCCTATGTTTCGTTTTAAAAGGAAACAAGGTGTGAGTTGCTTTCTTTTATTTCGATTTGAAAGGAAATTAAAGTGTGAGTTATTCTCCTTTATTTCGTGTTTTAAGGAATCAAATCGTGAGTTGTTTTCCTTATTTCTGGTGTGAGTTGTGTTAACTGTTTTGAGTTACTCATACGGGCTTGTAAAAGCTTACCGGGTTTGTTGTGTGGCAACCCGGTGCTCTATTCAAACGGTGTAGGGGTTAATCCTGCAGGTTAGGATAATCGGGTTTGAAGCTGAGGTAGCACCTTTGCAGCTTTACAGTAGGAAGCCATTTTTGTGACTTTATCGTTGATAAGGACTTTCGTTGTGTAATTAAATCTGAGAAGTATTTACGTTTTATTTTGTTGTTGACAATTTAATCCGTAAGTTTATGTAATATATGACTCTGTGGGCGGGTCAATATTGACATTGTGGGTTCAGGGCATCAATATGTATGTAGTTTGAAGGGAAAAAGTTTCCAGGTATTTGAAATGGGTGACTGAACGTTCACACATGTATAATTACAGGATTATATATCGATTTTTATTGTGTTAAAAATCAAGGGCGTGACAAGATATATAATAGAATATATTATTTAAAAAATAAATAACATATTTTGTTTAATCTGAACCATTAGTTGTCATATGATCTAATGGTCTAGAATCAGAGTATAATCTTAACTATAATTTAGTTGTTAATACCTATATTAATTTTGTTAGTCTATTCAATTTTTTCTGTATTTATTTATTTTTGTGTTTATTTGGTTTTTTGGAGCATACAAAAAGGATATAATATGGAGAAAATATGTGCAAATAAGGAAAATCTTAGAGTCTAGACCCAAGTAGGAGACCTTGATGGATGGAGGAGCCGAATCCATGGAGAAATCGCATCAAGAATGGAGAAAATACTCAGAAAATGATGATGATGATATGGTTTATTATCATTGGACAAAGTGATGTGGAGAAATCCTAATTCAATTAGAGAATTAAGAAGTTGGCTTGAGAATCATACGAAAAGACTCTGACGTGTGATAATCAAGCAAGAAACTTGAGCAGAAGAAAGCAGATCAACCGTTCACTGACCAGTCGACGAAGTTCGACAACCGGTCGTTCTGATGATTTTCCAATTTGGTTTTTAGGGTTTTTTGTTTTTTTTTCTTTGCTTATCAATTCTTTTGTGCTTTCAACTCAAACCATGAGTAACTAAATTCTTAGTAGTTGGGGGGCCGTTGAAGCCCCAGTCTTGATTATATGTCATGCTATGACATTTAGTTAGTTTTTGTTTATTCAATGGATGAGAATTTAATTACTATTTTTCATATTGATGATTTCTTGAGGGCTAAATATTGGTTATTACCCTGTGGTTTGGGTCTAAAATCAATTCAATCACTGAACTTCTAATTTCATTAAAAACAACTCTAGCCTGTACTTTTAATTTTGATCAAATAGGTCCAATCCGTTAGTCTTCCGTTAAGTGAATCCAAGTTATGGTTAGGTTATTTGTTGAAAAATATTGTATTTGATAGATTTTAATAGTGGGACCCACTCCTAAGCTGACTATGCATACCACATCATAAAACATAGGCCCTACATGAGCCACGTCAGCAAGTTAACGAACTCATTTATCGAAAGACTAACGGATTGAACCTATTAGATCGAAATTGAAAGCATAGGGGTGTTTTTGATTAAATTAGAAGTTCAGAGACTGAATTGACTTTAGACTTAAACTACAGGGTATTAACTAGCATTTAGCCCATTTCTTTATGTGCTTTCTTTGGTTGCCAACTTAGATTTCATGTTTAGGATTCTATTGCTGTGAATAGTCATTGCCTATTCCAATTAAGAAGGTTCCAGTAGTCACTTGTCTAAAAGGCAAGTGATTATAGGTTGCTAGATTAATTGAGACGTGTCGTAGTCATGTTGTCTTGTGATGTCTCATTTTTATTGTTCTTGATGGTTTCTTTGTGTTAAATATAGAGTTGCTCAACCTAGGTTGCATTTTAAAAAATAGGTTATGTGTAGAGCATCTACCACCTAGCATACAAGTAAGGAAAAACAATAGGTGTTAACTCTAACAGTGAGTTAACTTGAGCTTCTTCATCCATAGATAGATAAGACTAGGTTAAACATGGCTTTGCATACATGATTGATTCATGGTGGATATATTCCTTGACTTATGTTTCTCTATTGGTTCTCTCTTAAGCATTCTAATATTGTTCATTTATTTTTATTTTTCTCAATCTCGAATCAACTTTTCAACTCGGAAAGATTTGCGATTAGTTCCATAAGTCCTCTGCAGGAAATTCTACTTCCATGTTCTACAATTGACATGCAAATCGGTAGTAGAAAAATTGTTGGCATAAACTTATTCGACCATCCATTTCTGGAAAATTACTTCAACCCTAACTTGCTTTTTTCTCTCTACGCTGATTTGGTCTCTGACCTGACTCACGTCGCAACTCGAACAACGATATTTTGGCTGTCTAGCCACCTGATGACTCTGCACAGGTGCCTTTCGAACCGCACTGATCTCCTTTTCATGTCTATGGTGGTGACTTGGGTCGATTCGTGCAGTCAAAACAAAACCGTTGATCTTATCGAAATTTCAAATTTCGACGACCTCCGATGACGATAATTATTGGGTTTTGAAGCTTTTGAAATGTATTTCAAACCCTCCATGAGGCGTTGGACGATTCTCAACTAGGAGGGCCAATTGAGAATTTGGAAATTTCGGCCCCAAATTCTTTCGAGGTAAATTTCAGCTTCTACACTTAAAATTGGACGTTCTTGTAGTTTTAGGAATGGTGAGGCAGCGTGGTGCCTCTTCTAGCCTTCTAATTTAGCCCATTAGGTAGAGCTTAACATTTGTAATTTGTGGGTATGATTTCTGGTTGAATTGGTCAAGGTTTGATATCGATCGGAAAATTTCAGAGTTTGGAGTTTCGAGTGTTGATTTTCAAAAATCCGACAGTTGGATTTCCTTCTTTTACATCCTACCATGTTAGAATCAATGAAATGATATTGTTGGGGAAGTTTGATTGGAGTCCGATGAGTTTTGGAACTTTTAGGTTTCGGGGGTCGACAATATTAAGTTTTCGGTTTGATTATCGTGAATTTATTTCGGACCTTCCATTCGGTTGTTTAAGATATACTTTTGTGTACAGGATGACGTATCGAGCATTTTCTTGACGAGGAATTCATTACCTGTGACAGCCTAAGTTGTACTATGAGTGGACTTTTGTTTTAAATTATATGCATGCAATTATTATTTTAAAATGAATGCTTTTATTAATCTTCTTCACTTATTGAATTTAATTTCGGATATGGTTTATAGATTTTCTTCATGATTTTCAAATATGAATTTCACTATACTTTTGGAAAGGATATTGAGAATGTTGGATTGGATTTCGGAATAAGAATTTCCTTGATGAAATTTCTCTGCTCGGATTTGAAATTGGGACTTTAGTCATGACTTAAGGTTTTTGTTTTATATTTGGGATTTCAATCATGACTTGCATTTTATGAAAATGTTTTCCGAATAGTATTCCAGATTTAAGTACAATTTATGATTTATAATAATTTTCGACGAGTAGTTTTCCGAGGCTAATTTCAGAATTGAAATGTATTTTTATTTGTCGATTGTGAGCTTTCTAAGAGATTTTCGATGGAAACTATAATTATCTAATAATTATCGGCTTTTAGTTTTGGCATTGGGAATGCTTTAACGATGATTTCCTTGAGTTTTGTTTGAATTTGGGTTTGGATCTTGTTTATGATATTTGTTTTATAATTTAATTTTGCATAATTGTTTATTGATCTGGGGAAGCTTATTGAGTTTATCAATCATATTGGTTTACTTTATGTTTCTCAAGCTTGATATTGTTATGAGATTTTGCCGAATACGGTTGGGAATCATATTCGTGCTTTTCTTTGCGATTATTGTCTGTTGTGAGATTTTAGGGAAGCTTTACTGATTTTTGGTTTTTGTATGTTTTTCTTCACCATACTGGGGTTGTCGTATTTTATTGTTAGCTACCTTATTACTCTTCCTCACAATACTTTGTGGGTTGCAAGTGAGCCTAGAGCCTAGGAGGCTCCGACTCATGCCTCGGAGACTCTCTTTACTGTATGGTGACATTTTCTTCCCCATAGTATACTTTTATGCTTAACCAGCAGGGCTAGATTGTTCTTACGAGATTTTTAGTTTTAAAGAAAAGTGTTTCATAAGAATTGCATGCATGGATGATTTTTAAAGGAAAATGTGGAAAGTATTAAAGTTTTATTTTGATTTCAGTTACTTGAATTTTTATATTTGTCCACTTACGTTAACTTGTTTTTCAATACTTTTTCTTGGGCCCTTTAGTTTTAAATGCCCAGTTTTCAGACTACATTAATTAAGGTCGGGCGTACCTGGATTCGAGACATAGTTAACATCAGAGCTTCTGTATATTTACCTAATTTTTATTTACTTGTATACCTTGTGCATTAGAATTGCTCTGATAACAAGTCTATTGTATAAATTGTGTAATTTGGTTGGATGCAAACTTCTGTATTTTTTTTTTGGAGTTTGATATGAAAATAGGGAGCAGCTAGCTCCAGTAGTTGAGATTGATTGTGAAATTTCTAGAATTGTGAATATAGTCTTCCATAGGTTTTTGGGTAGTCCATTTTCAGGAGTAATTTAGCTAAAGTTTTGGTAAAGTTATTCCTAAAGTGGGCCAGGGCCACCTCGGATTTCAGGGCTATTTTTGGGGTGGTTTCTGTCATATATGTCATTGGACGGAGATGATCCCTGTAATGTTGCCTGAGCTTTGCTTCTTTTGTGGCCTATTTGTTAATGGATTGGAGTGTTGTGTATTTCTGAAGTGGGATACTGCCCTGGATGCGTGTCATTTTGGAATCTGGATATGGCACCTAGGTCAATCATGGATGTGGCAGTGCATTTGGGTTCTGTATTGGATTTGAGCCTCGGCCTATTCTTGCTATTGGCTTGGCACCAAGATTCATGCATTTTGTTCATAAGAGTTCGATTGCGATTATTCGAGTTTTTTATACCCTCGCTCGTTTTCGATCTCTATGTGGGTGTTTGCCTCAAAATTGTCTCGGCCCAAATGAGAGGCCGAGGGACATGAAGTCCAATGTCCTTCTGGATTGCGCGGGCATGCCAACTCGAGACCTGTTAGCCAAGCGAAGTTTTGATTAATTTTGAGCTGATCTGACTTCTTCAAGAGATTATGGGCCGAGGAAGGAACCGTCTCAGCCACTATGTTCGAATGCCTTTGTTGCAAGGACTTTAGGCATCTTCACTGATGTTGCTTCTCTTTTTAATTTTTTGATATAAGTTGCAGAAAGTAAAGTGCAGAAAGTAAAAGAGCAAGAATCTAAATTGAAGAGTAAATTAAATTGCATGAAAGATAGAGTGCAGAAGGTAAAGACAATGATAACAATTTAACTAGGCTAGAGGAAGAATGAAAGATATTATAAAGAAAGCGAAAAGAATTGACTACGCTAGCTCGAGGGAAAGATATTAGAAAAGTTGTAGATGTATTTGAAATTAAGCAGTGTTGTGTTGGTTGGGGACCTTTTACAATGAGCTAAATGCCTCCTATTTATGTTATTACAAACATGGGTGGTTCTAGTTGGACCTCTAAATTTGCTATTTGGACCTCCTATACTTAGTACACCTCTAATTTACTTTTTAGAATTCTTGAAAAGCTAAGTAGACCTCCTTATTTTTACCAATACACCCTTGAATCACTACTACAAAAATTGAATCAGATGACGCTATACAATTATCTGTTGTGTGATTGATTTTTTTTTTCAAACGTCATTTTGTTAAGAGCTGTCGTCTGATAAGGACTTAGGAACTAGTTCAGAAGACATTTAAGATAAAAACTATTGTGGGACGCTAAAAAAAATTGAGCGTCAAGTTTCCCACCATGTTAGTGGTGCCAAACCTTATATTGAAGTCCAAAATTGATATAGGCTGGGCTTGAAACCCTAACACTAGAGCCAAAAAAATAACAAAAAACTCAAACCTGCTCACTCACTCTCGACACATATTCAAATTAAAGGCCAAAACCAAAACCAAAATCTCCTCACACTCCCTACGGCGTCTCCCCAAAACCAAAACCTACAACCATCACCGCCTACACTTCAAATCCATTGGATCCAAGCCCTCTGTTCTACGGCGACACCAAATCCATCGGATCCAAAACCTAGACCTCTCTCCCTCTTATCTTCTACACGGCTACACCTATACCCCAAATCCATCTCTCCGACAACTAAACCAGTAGTAAACTAAACTTGTTGCTCATGGCTTCTGCTTTGGCCACTTCCTTTGCTTCCCAATTGCTCCCTCACGCCCCACCCAAATGTCTCCCTTTGCTTCATCCCACAGTCACACCTATGTCTGTAGCTGTGAGAGTTTGAGCTAGCAGGCCGTTATCTGCTATGGCGGCGGCGAAGAGTAATTCCAATGCTCCGCCGCCGACGACAAGCCCTAACAAAAGCAGTAAAGCAGCTGAAGAAGAAGAAGCCGTTAAAGAGCTGGAAGAGGATCTACCCTGGATTCAAGAGAAGGCCTTAGACCTGGTGGAGTTCACCGACTCTGTCACTCAAGCCATTCCTGGACCCAGAGTTGGCACCAGCTCTCTCCCTTGGATTTTGGCTCTTCCTCTCGATTATGCCAGTCTCACTTTTGTCATCGCCGTTGTCAAGACCGTCAAAAAGTTCTCTTCCCCTCGACATAAACGCAAGAAACTGGTCTGCTTGCTCTTCTTTTTCTGCTCAATTGATTTACAGTTTTAGGGTTTAAGACTCAGAGGTCCTGATTTCTTGTAACAGGTCAATAAAAATGCTATGCTATGCAAATCAATAGACGAAATGTTTCAGAATGGCTCCGAACAAATCAAGCTTGATGCCCTGAAACAACTCGTGCAAAAGGTGACATTTCTACTCTTGTTGATACACCATGTACATGCATTAGTTTTTTATAGTTACAACTCAGCATACTTACATTATCATCTCACTACTGGACCAAGGAAGTGAATATATGCATATCACTGAGTTGCAAAGTGGGATCATTTCAACAAAAAAAAAAGATTCATTCTATTGGACTATGGCGTGCTCTTGTAGCATTTCATATCTTTATGAGAGTGATTTTGACAACCGTCTCTAATTTGTATCCAGACAGGTTTTGGCATGGAGGAGATTTTGCGCAAGTACATCCATTATACTTTGAATGAAAATCCATTCAACCCAGAAATGGTTTCCAATTTAATTCAGCTCAGGAAAGCTTCTTTGTTCGATGATTCTCAGGTGGCTGAAATTCTAAATGAAATTTCAAGAAGAATTGTGCAAGACAAAGGTAAAGCATTGACCTACTACTATCATAACTTGTATGATCTAATTACACAATACTCCCTTTTCCATATAAAAATAAGGAATCTGATAAGGACATGTAGGCGGTGAATGTATACCACCTCCTCCTACATCCGATTGTGAATTACAGAAGAAGGATGCTTGTAATGTGCTCATAAATGTGTCCTGCTTCTACTACTACTTCTTTTCATGACTTCTCCATATATCATTCTATAGTTGTCATCTGTTAATGTTTTGGATTTTTTGTGTTGTTAGCAAGGCATTGCACTTAATTTGATACGTGTACTGCCAAGGTACATTGTACTATTTGCTCCTTTAGCTTTCTAATAAACATATATGGAATTAAAAGTCAGAAAAATTCATTGCAAAATTGTGCTATCAGTTGCTGACTGCTTGTTTGCAACTTGCAAGCCCAATTGTAATGGATATGGCAGGTTATACTGAACGGGGTTTCAAAAGAAAATTAGTTGTTCAAGCCCTATTTGGAAAGGTGTTCTATCTGTCAGAGGTAAGGGACCAAACAACCAAAATGACTTTGACCAACTGCCTGTATGGTTCATTTTTATTTTTTCTTTTTCCTTTGTTGTTAGAAACTACCTTGATTCACATCATAAGAAAATATGACTAGTACCTTGCTCCTCTCGTTTACGTTTCCAAGCTAGTACTTAGTTGTCCTGCCTTGGAGAAATTTTGCATGCTACTGGCTTACACCCCTTCTCACAAAATCAAATTCACCACTCACATGTGAGTTATTGTGAGAATTGCAATAGAATATTTAGTAGCTGCCTTGTGCGAGATTTGGCTAAAGGGTGATGGTACTGTTAGTTCAAGATCATCTCCGCTCAGGAAGTATAAACTTTAGTTGTAAGTAGTAATCACCTTTTCGTTCTTTTAGTTTTCTGCTTCATTTCTTATCATATCTATATGCTCAATTTTGAATGTATGTGACCTCTTTCTCACGGTTTCGGCATTGATGATAACTGTGACATATCTATTATTGATGGCCATTGTTAATTACCTGCTTGGTTGGTTTGCATTACGGTCACATCATTAACCATTTTAAGGTCATCAGAACAGAGTTCTGCACTAGACTATGTCATCCACGTCTGTCGTAGTCTAGGCCTTGCCTTGAATTTATTTGGTAAGGGACTTGTTCATAATTTTCTTGTATATAGCAGCAACCATCAAAGTCGCTGTGTTGTGTTTGTTTCTAAACTATCTACTTCCATGTTTTCAGATATGCATATAAACAAGGCTCTCTACACATTCAGTGGAACATCTGTATGGCAGCTTGTGGGAGATTTGGCTTTTTATATTTTTATTTTTTTTATGTGGGTTCTGTGTGGTTTTCCATTTCAACTGTGTTTTGTGGAATTAGATATGAGAAGTAGTTAGATTCGGCAGATTGTTTCATGCATGTGTGAATGCATTGACCGACCAGCTGCTTTTTTCACTTTTTTTTTTCATTAATGTTACCATCTCCTACGGTCAACAATCAGTCTATCCAAGCGAATCAGGAATATTCTGATAATCAATTGCTTATTGACTCTACGGGGTAGTAACATTGATGAAAAAAGATTATGTCAAGGTAAAGGTGCTGCAATTGGTTGATCAAGTAATTAAATTTCTGTTTTGTTGAATTTGTGTCTTCCTTTTGAGTTCAGGGGCAGGTTTTAATTTTCTTTTTCTTTTTTATTGTTTGTGGTTTTGTGGAAAGTGTTCATTCTTCATGTTCATGATGCAGTGTTATCTGTTGCGATGCTTAAAAATTATTGGGATTGATTTTGTATGCAGATTTCACTTGCTGCTGCTGTAAGGTCTGTGTCTTCTCTTTTGATCTGTATTATTGGTCTGCTACTTTTGCTTCCATTTTCTCAATGTGCAATAATAAATTGGGCCTTCTTTGTGTGTGTGTGTGTGTGTGTGTGTGTGTGTGTGTGTGTATATATATATATATATTTGGGTGGTGATTAAGATCTGAGGTTGACTTGGTAGATGGCAGATATATGATTTGTGCAATTTTGCTAGAATATTATGAGTGAGCATGGGAATTAGCTGTTGGAATTGTTTCTATAATTGCTTGGAAGTTGGAGGATTTTTTTTAATCTATCTGATTAGTAGAGTCTGATGTAATTGTTTTATGGGGTTTCCTTTTGCAGTGAGAAAGAGAGGACGGGGAATCAGTTTGTGTTTCTTTTGAAAGAGGTACATATCAAAATTAGAGCAAATTTAACGTCGTTATTTTCATGGTATTGAAATCTTTCATATTTTACAATATTTCTATTTCATTAGTAAAAATCAGTGTGTGCTTTCAGTTTTTGTCGAAAACACTTTAGTTTTATGCTTACTTAAAAACATTGCTTTTCTTTTCGTTCTCTTAATTTGTTATCAAATTCAAAGGGCATAAATATCTGTTTCATGTAAAGTTCAGAGCACATAAACATTGCTTTTTGATATTAGTATGTCTTTTCAATTTACTATAGTGCATAAAAGTTGATACTGGAAACAGAAGCTTTCTTATTCTTGGTTTAATTCTTAAGTTCAGTTGCTACTGTGTGGTGATAAACATGTTTGTAGCTTACCAATCCCTGTGATCCTATTCCTTTTTTTGCATTCACCTTTCGAGGATCTTTCAGTTGTACTGTCAACTACATCTGATTTCAAATCATAGAGGCCATTGGTTTAGTTGCTTTCCCGATAGCTGTACCCCTCTTGTGTCCTTGAATTTTGCAGCCATTTCAGTTACTCATTAAGTTCTTACCAATGGGTTGTGGTTTGATATGGCAGGAGATCTCAATTGCAGCAAATATAGCCTAAAAGGAAATTGATAAGTACATCAAGATACCTGGAGAAGCCCTTCAGCTAAGTCAACCTATCAACAACAGTTCCATATCGGTCCAAATGCCGAGGTTTTGCAGTCTCCTCTAGCTAAATACATCTGCTTAGGTACTTTTGTTTCGGTCCAGAATCTGGTACTTGAACTGTTGGCTGGTTATACATTACTTAATTTGAGTATTCTTTCGGCATGAGTCTTGATGTTATTTGGTTAGATGGTTGTTGAAGGAAAGACATATGACGTTGATTATGATTTTTTGTATATATGTTCCAGACTAGAATGAGATTTTTGGGAACTGTTTTTGCAAAGTGAAATTATTTCACCACTACTAAGGTACAATTTTAATCGACCAATCATGTCTTACATTTACTCTCATATATTGTTAGACAATTCATTTTAGTACTTGTGATTCATATGAGTTAGTAGAGGACAGAGGTTTACATAGTAGCTGATGGAGTACTTTTCTAGAAATGCATAATGTACATTAAAGTCTTTGCATTGTCTGCAGGAAAAATGGGAAACTTAATTTGGTTCACACAGCACAAATCTCTTCTTAGCAAAGAAGGGGACAGCCTGTTCCCCAATTGCTCTTGGACAAGAGTATTGGTTGCCCATTCTTACTAGTGCCAACACCAGGCTAAGCAACATGGCAAGCACCAGGCTTGTCCTAAGGATCACAGACAGTAGCTCAACTTGTAGACATGGAGCTCCAATGTACTCGGCATTGTATAATGTAGAAAAGAGCAAAAGTTGATAGATACAGAGAAAGAAGGCAAATGTACAAATGACCCTCCTACATTAGTGTATGAATATTTGGGAAATAATTATGTTTGATATCAATTTACTGAATTCATTTAATATGTGGTGGGATTTGAATTAATTTGATTGTTATAAATTTTGTAACAATTAGACATCAAGAATAAATGGAAAGCATTGTCCAACATGTTATAACACAACGTTAAAAGCTCAATATGTCGTCTCAAAGCACAGCATAATATTCACAATAGCCACAAAATAAAAACTGTTGTTTGAGATTAATACAAATCACGGATGCTATCACAAAATAGTTGTGTGAATAATAGTCACACAACAGTTATAAAAAAAAAAGACTTCTGAATCACAATCACACAACGGGTTCTTAAGTTGCCTGTCGTCTGAGTGACCTTCACACGACCGTTAATGATGTCGACAAGCTATCAACAGTCTGTCGACATGCTATCGACATGCATGCCGAGTTCTTCAGACGGCAGTTCTCTAAATCATGTTTCATCAGACGACAGCGAAATATACAACAGTCAGCTCCGCATCAGACGACAGTTTTTAGCCATCGTCTGATTCAATTTTTGTACTAGTGAATATGAAATACAATAATCTGTACTCTACTTTTTATCTCTATCTTCAACCATGAGAAGAATAATGAATCAAAATCACATGATATTGCTCTCTTATGAGTACCTCTACCAAAATTAATCAGAGGGTTGGTTCTTGATCTTGATACATTGCTAGAATCTCTTTGAATTTGCTAAAAGAAGGATTTCAAGGGTTTTGGGTTGGAAGATTGAGTAATAACTATATCATAATATTCAATTAATTTAGTTTAAGAAAATTCCAAATCAGATTGTTTTGAATTTACTTTTGTATTAAATGATGGTCCATGTATAGAAATTATTATTTTTACTTAATTGTTTTATGTAAATTATAAAACTATATAGGGGTATGCAAAACAGGGTACAAACCGGCCAAACCGGTCGAAACGGATCTGTAAATATGGTTGGTTAAGGTTTTTTAGCGTTAAAATATAAAAGCCAGTTCATTATCGAACCAAACTGTTTATGAATTGGCTTGGTTTGGTTTTTCTTTTATTTAAACCGCGAAATCCGAACAGACTAGTATGTATTAAATATAATAGGAAAACAAATTTAAATTTACATACATAATATATATATATATATATATTTATTTATTTGTGGGTAGTCTTTTATAAGTAAGTTCTAAATCTCCAATTATAATTTGATTCTCAAAATGATATATTACCATATTGAATCCTAGACCCAAAGGCCTAAAACCCAAATAAGTGAATCATTTTGAAAGACTATTTTGGATTTTGTTCTTTGAATATTAGTTTTGGATTTTGATTATTAAATTTTGATTATTGAGATTGAGTTTTAGTATTTTACTATGAATTTTTCGTAAACAAAATTGTCACGCCCCGAATTTTTTTAATAAAGGATTCAAATCCGAGACATGAATTAAACAACTACAACAAATAAACGTTCTGAATTTTTTTCTCAGAAATAATCACACCTCACATCACTCAATAATACATAAACCAAATCCTCAAGAGTTTAATATTACAGCACACTCTCTCCAAATTTAAATGTAAGCTCAAATGAGCATAACAACCTCACAATAATGCTGTAACTCAAATACCACTACTCTAAGCAGCCTGATCACCTTCCCGATTCTCCTGACCTGTAGGATTACCCGCTACACCGTTTGAATAGTGTACCGGGATTGCAACAACACAAAACCTGGTAAGCTTTTGACAGCCCGTATGAGTAAAGGAAAAGAACGGTTGATTTATTATCTCACAAATGTTTTAACTCAAGTAAACACACCCAATCTCAACCTTTACCACTCAACCCAACTCATATAATAAATATGTATTCATGATCACGAGTAATTTAACTCGCTGCTTTCATGTCATACGTCAAATTTCAAAAGTGTATTCATGATCACGAGTAATCCAACTCGCTCTTGCATGTCATACTGTATTCATGATCACGAGTAATTCAACTCGCTGCTTTCATGTCATACGTCAAATTTCAAAAGTGTATTCATGATCACGAGTAATCCAACTCGCTCTTTCATGTCATACTGTATTCATGATCACGAGTAATTCAACTCGCTGCTTTCATGTCATACGTCAAATTTCAAAAGTGTATTCATGATCACGAGTAATCCTACTCGCTCTTTCATGTCATACTGTATTCATGATCACGAGTAATCCAACTCGCTCTTTCATGTCATACTATGGCAGACATACTAGAGCTCTAACTGAATTATCGTAATGTGTCGCCTTGGCCAAGGCTCACGCTTATGAAGACCTTGCCCTGTCACCACTGGTGACCAATCCGTAGATCAAAACATTTTAAAGGTCATCCTATATGACTCAAATGTTACACCTCGACTCACTTATGCTTTCTCTCAATAAAATCAACAATAACATGGTATATTGTATTTCCATACACATTTTCACTTTAATCACAATATAAACAAGGTAATTAAAGACATTTGGTTCGTAATATGAACCATGTGAGATTTACTCACCTCTCATCCAGCTGCGTCTTCTATCAATAAAAACTACAATAATCCAAACGCTCATCAATCCAAACCGTCAAGTACCTAATCAAGTACAGTCTTTACTTAGCAAAAGAACACGAAATAACCTAACATGAAGACGATCCAACGGTCGGATTCTAAAATTAAGATGATCCAACAGTCAGATCGAAATTAAACGATGATCCAACGGTCAGATTCTAAAATTAAAACGATCCAACGGTCGGATTCTAAAATTAAGATGATCCAACGGTCAGATCGAAATTAAACGATGATCCAACGGTCAGATCCTCACATATCGCCCTTAGGATCATCCTCCAAAAATATCACGAAGATCCAAACGGTCGGATCTTCCTGAATCGTCCTTACAAACATCTCCACATATTTATACAAAAAATCCGACGGTCTGATTCTCACGAATCGCCTTCCAAATCAATATTTCACAATTATACGAAGATCCAACAGTCGGATCTTCGCCCGTGACCTCACAAAGTCATCGGGACAGTCATACGATCAACATATCAAAACTACAAGTCCATCGGACGGTCCGATCTTCACAGATCATTAATCGAACAATCGAAATTGATCGAAATCGTAAAATTCATAACTAAATCATACGATATCCAAAAATTATGAATTATATATGCAAACGATCGTATTGAAATATAGAATCTAAAAATGTAAAGAAATCACATTTTTGACCCACGGAGGTGGCCGGAAAAGGGCCGCCGGAGTTAGGGCAGAGCCCCCGCCGACCACCGCCAATGGTGTCGGGGCCAGGCTGCTCCTCTTCATCTCATCAAGCCCAACCACTTTCCTAACTAGCATGAAGTCTGAAAATGAACGGAAGTGGTCAAAAATTACCTAGAACAGTTGAACTTGGCCGGAAATTTTCCAAAAACCGGCGAGAATTGCAGAAACCGGCGAGCTATGATTTCGACGTAAAAACTTCAATATTAGGCCTCTATCCCTTCTGGAGAGTTGTTAATAACCTCAAGGCGAACTCACTGGTTCAAGAATTAATCAAAACGATGCTCTACAGCCCGAGATATCTTGATCAAAAGTCTCGGTGGCCGGAAAAATTCCAGAATCCGGCGAGAGCTCCGTTCCACGTAAAAACTTCAACAACTCGCTTCAATCCCTTCATGAAAGTTGTTCATAACTTCAATCTGAGTTCATCAGCTCAAGAATCACAGGAAGAGGTGGTCTGTAACTCGAGATATCCGGATTTGAAGGTGGTTTTCGATCTAAATCGGGGCGAGCTCCGACGAACGTGAATCCGGTCACTCCAGGTACGATCCTTCTGGGATGATGATCAGCAGGTTGAGGCGAGTTCAGGATGCTATGGATCTTGGGTTTTGGTAGCCGGAGGGTGGAGAACTCGGCGTTGACTCAAAATCGAACTCAAATCGGAACAAGCTTGCCGCCGCCGTTACAGGCCGAGCCGCCGTGAAAGGCTTCCACAGACAGGTGCGGAAGGACCATACGAAGCCAATGGAAGAAGTTTGGTGAGGATTGGTGGCCTGAGGAGGAAGATATGGCCGGAAGAAAATCGAAGGCGATTTCCGGTCGGGGGAGCTCCCGGTTTCCATTTTTGGAAATTCTGAAAACATTTTCGGAAATTTCCGAAAATGGAAACTTTATACTAATTTGGAAACTTTTTCAAAAAATAATAACTAATTCATACGAACTCCGATTTTTGCGTTCCGCATATGCACACGATCGTATCGACGAGCTCTACAATTTTCATGAAGGAAGTTTTCCCAAATTCCATAAGTATAAAAAGTCAACTATCGCGAGCCCCTAAATAACGTACTTTTTCGAAATAAAATCGTTCGAACTAATTTCACCACTCCTCCAAGCTTCGTGCTTTCTCCCATGACCACGAAATCATTTCTAAAATGTCCTCGGAAAAATAATTTGAATTTACGGGGTATTACAAAAAAGTTAATGTTATATAGGTTAAAACTGCTTTACCGACCGAACCAAACCATCTTTAAATGGATTAGATTGGATTAATCTTATTTTTTTCAATGGCTGGTTGTCTAAAATGTCTAAACCACTTATTTTGGCATAGAGACGGTTTGAAGTAAAAACCGATCCAATCCAATCCGCGTTCAGCCCTAAAACTATATGACAATATAAGGAAATTCCGGAAAGAAAAAAAACAATTTAATTGAATGTTATATTTGGGGAAGTAAGAATTGTAATTTTCTTTTCTCACTTTGTCCTTATTTGTCTTTTCATATGACTTGACAAAGTCTATTAATAATCGAAAAAAGTTGGAGGTCCAAATATCAGATTTGGAGGTCCAACTAGAACCACCCTACAAACATAGCATTTAGGAAAGAAAATACAATTAGGCGTAATAAATTCCTTAATCGCACCATAATGGCATTCTTCTTGTGGTGCCATTATAATTGATTTGCTCTTAAATATGCACTATTCTCTCTAATGCCTTCAAACTCAATAAAATCTCGGCATTAAGTATTGTAAAGAATAATTATTGCCGTTATTTCCTTTCATTCTCATTTCTTCTCTAAAAGTTAATATCTAATAAAATCTCATAAATATGAAATTTTATCAAGTATCAACAATAAAATCACCATATTTTCCTCATCTAATGGGCAAGAGTTTACAGGTCGATTTTTCAAAAATGGGTACAAACAGTGGGCAATCCTCCTCTCCTAGGTGGTTATCTCATGTTACATTTACTTTCACAATTTGCACTGCTTGAATGACTTTCGCAACGCATCGTTCGATGCCTTTTGGCATATGGTCTGGTTCTTAATACCCTTTATGGCACGTTTACTTACTTGGAATGGAAAATAATCATGAATCGGAGACAAGTGGAATGGGAGAAGAAAGGAATCGGTATTGATTCCGGAGGAATGATTCCTAAACCCATCTCCCCCTTCGTAATCGAATTCCTGAGTTAGGCCTCATCAACCGGCCCATTGGTAGCGGGCTTGGGCCGGGCCCGCCCGCCCGGCTGGGCTTTATTGTAAATTGAAGGATCCAAGCCCATCCATTTAATGCGGGCCTCGCGGGCTTTTTTCGGGTAGGCTGGGCTAAGCCTTGCGGGCTTTATTTACAAATAAATCTTTAAAGATAATATTTTTTATAAACTTATATTTATATATTATATACTCCAAAGAGAAACCTCTATCAACTTAAATAAAATGGGAAAACCAACCGTTGGATGAGATTATTATAATAAATTATGAGTGTGGTAAAAAATTTAGCCAATTTCATCATATTTTTGAATCTGATCGAATTGGTCAACCGTCGTTACTTGTATGTTTTCTTGGTTGACCGATGACATGACGACCGCGAAACGTGCTTATTTTTTCACATCATGTATGTAAATATTCCATCGATTGATGTGCATGGATATAAGATAAAAATTTCAATTTTAATTGCAAAGATGTTGGCCTATATCAATTTGCCTCCTAAAGTCGTGTGACTTGTTTATTGCATTTAAATTATTGAGGTCTATTCTAAAGCAACCATGAAGTGGAAAATGAATTTAGAGAAATCAACTGCTCGATTGAGAGATTGTAATGTTTTATGGTGATTGTAAAAAATTCAGTTAATTTGATTCTCGTTTCGAATTCGATCAATTAGGTCAAATTTAGTTATTCTTATAAACCTATATCTATATATCATACACTCCAAAGAGCAACCCCTATCAATTCAAAGAAAATTGAAAAATGGACCGTTGGATGAGATTATTACAATAAATTATGAGTGTGGTAAAAAATTTACCAAATTTCACCATATTTTCGAATCCGATCGAATTGGTCAACCATTGTCACTTGTATGTTTTCTTGGTTAACCGATGGCATGACGATAGCGAAACATGCTTATTTTTTCACATCACGTTTGTAAATATTCCATCGATGGATGTGTGTGGACATGAGATAAAAAAAAAATTAATTTTAATTACAAACACATTGACCTATAATAATTTTCCTCCTAAAATTGTATGACTTATACATTACATTTAAATTGTTGAGGTTCATTCTAAAGCAACTATGAAGTGGAAAATGAATTCGGAGAAACCAACCGCTCGATGGAGAGGTTGTAATGTTTTACGGTGGTTGTAGAAAATTCAGCAAATTTGATTCTCGTTTCGAATTCGATCAACTAGGTCAAATTTAGTTACTCTTATAGACCTATATCTATATATCATACACTCCAAAGAGCAACCCTATCAATTCAAAGAAAATGAAAAAATGGACCGTTGGATGAGATTATTACAATAAATTATTAGTGTGGTAAAAAATTTAGCCAATTTCACCATATTTTCGAATCCGATCGAATTGGTCAACTGTCGTCACTTGTATGTTTTCTTGGTTGACCGATGGCATGACGACCGTGAAACGTGCTTATTTTTTCACATCACGTTTGTAAATATTCCATCGATGGATGTGTGTGGACATGAGATAAAAAAAATTAATTTTAATTACAAACACATTGGCCTATACCAATTTTCCTCCTAAAGTTGTATGACTTATATATACATTACATTTAAATTGTTGAGGTTCATTCTAAAGCAGCCATGAAGTGGAAAATGAATTCAGAGAAACTAACCGCTCGATGGAGAGATTGTAATGTTTTATGGCGGATGTAGAAATGGATAGATTGTAATGTTTTATGGCGGTTGTAGAAAATTCAGTCAATTTAGTTCTCATTTCTAATTCGATCCACTAGGTCAAACTTAGTTACTCTTATAAACCTATATTTATATATCATACACTCCAAAGAGCAACCCCTATCAATTCAAAAAAAAAATGGAAAAACCGACCGTTGGATGAGTTTATTACAATAAATTATGAGTGTGGTAAAAAATTTAGCAAATTTCACCATATTTTCGAATCCGATCGAATTGGTCAACCGATATGTAGAATATATATATACACTAATGCACATATTCTATATAGAAGTATAAGAACTTCCACACACACACACACACACACACACAGATATATATATATATATATATATCTATATATATATATATATAAACACACACACACACACACAATATATATATATATATATACACACACACACACAGATATAAATCTATATGTATGTTTGTGTGTGTGTGTGTGTGTGTATATATATAAACACACACACACACACAGATATATATATATATATATATATATATAATATTTTACTGTCTTTTACGGGCCGGGCCTAGCGGGCCTTTAGCCGGCCGGGCAGGGTTTTTGAGGGCTTTTGGCGGGCCGACCCACCACCCACCGAGGCGGGCTTTTAGCCCTCAGGGCAGGCGGGTCTCCATCGGCCCACTTGATCCGCGGGCTTTTTGATGAGGTCTATCCTGAGTATTCAGGAATCGATTCCTGATAAGGAGGTGAGACCTACATTCATTCTGATTCCTTCATGTGTTAGTAAACGCAGGAATTCTTTTACCCGGAATCATTCTGATTCCTTTATGTGTTAGTAAACGTATGAATGTTTTTACCCCGTAATCATTCCTTTTCCTTTCAAGTAAGTAAACGTGCCCTTAGTTTAGATGCAGCTATGCATCTTGCCGTATTTTTCGCTTTGTTCCATTTCAATGTGTGTGTATCAATACATTGTACTCCTTAATTTCATTTAGGGTTAATGCTCATACACCCCAAATCCGGGAAAATACTTCTCATACACCCCAGTGTATTATTTTTGTTCCCCCTTACACAACATTTTCTCACTTTCCTTCCTACCTACCCATTTTTTCAAAATCCCTACCATGAATACCCTTTATTCCGTTCTGTAGCAATTTTCTTTAACGTCTTTGTCAGAGTCTGCATCTGCATATGTCTCTTTCATATAGTTTGCTATCTAATTATGTTTAATTAACGGTTTTAGAAACGTGGTGGGCCCATCAGAGTTTATATTTGAATATATATGTATATATATGAAATTGACAATCATCCTCTAAATTCGAAAGGTAAACAGTACAATTTACTATTCATAATACCGATTGTAGACAGACTTGAGTTGATTGCTATCTGCAAAATTACTACTAAAGAACTGCAGAAAGAGAGAGAGAAATTAAGAAAGTTGAGAACCTATAGAGATAATCTGAGTAGAGACTCTCCCAATTAGTGGAATATTATTTATAGACTACAGACTAGAATCTATAGAATAGAAGAAGAGATAGATAATCTCTTGGATGTTCTTGAAGAGGAACAAAAACCTCTTGATTATTTGAGCATTGGTTAGATCCGCACATCACTGGTATCAGAGCTTGTAAAATAGCTCAAGGAGAACCCCTCCTTAATGGGGACTATGTCCGAATTGTTATTAGAGAAAATAAATTCTCTTCTAAAATCTTCTGATGAGAAATATCAGAAGCTGTTACTAGAAATATCTAGATGTCAGTCGACTCTAGAAAAATTACCTGCTATAATCCACCAATTGGAAAGATTGGAAAACAAACTGGATTATATCAAAGAACTTCCAAAAACGGAAGAAGAAAAACTGACGAGTGTCAGTAGAAAAATCAATGAACAGCAAAAAACGCTGGAAAAGATACTGAAGGACAAGAAAGTGCCTACAGTAAAAAAGAAGACTAATGGGTTCAAACCATTAGAAAAACCAGACTCAAATCGTGTTCCAAACATGATTTTTCTGGAACCATCTGCTAGTCAGACTAGTATCCGGTATGAAAACCCAGAAAAAAGAGAAATGAAGATGTTAAGCATCTTTGGAAAAAAGAAAGGAGTCCAACTCCTGAATTCTGAAGAATTTGAATATAATGAGATCGAGCATGAGGTAAAAAACGCCTCAATTCCAAAGCTAGATTTCAAACAGATCTACAGACGGGGAACATTTGACCTGATGGACAGCCATCATTTCAAAGTACTTGAATTCACAAACCCCTCAACATCTGGAGAGACAGATCTCTTGATGATCACCCCAGCTGAAGTTGCCAGAGCACAAGCAAAGAAGTACCAATTTATGCACATTGGAGCAGTCCAAGTCGGCATAAAGCTTTTGGCAAGAGAAGGCATCAACAGCTCAGTCCTATGTGTCTTACAAGACAACAGACTGACAGACTTCCAAGCTAGTCTGTTGGGAACTCTAGAAGCAGCACTGTGCAACCAAGTAGCATATTTCAACTGCTTCCCCAACTTCACCACCAGCTTGAAGGATGCAGCCCACTGTCTCCGACTGAGAGTCAAGACAGATGACATATCTATGAAAGAAGATATGCAAGAATTGGTGATAGTATACAGAGTGTACTATAAACTGATGAGCACCACAGTAGAACCAAAGACACGGATCTCCAACATCCCTGGTCTAACTACTGGATTCCTCACCAGCCAGAAGAACCATTCACAGCAGATTCACAAAGTTGCTTGGAATGAAGTAACTTTTCCTATTGAATGGAAATTAACCGGTCCGAAGCTACCAGCAGAAAGTGCAAAAGCAAAGATCTACTAGAGTAGAAGAACTGGAGAAATCAGCCTCAACTTCGACAACCACAGAAAAAGTGATGTCGGTCCTGAGAATCTTAGGATAAACAACAATCTTCTGAGAAGAAGCTACAGCACCAGAGAAGCCGGTGTCAGTGGTACAAAACCCACTATAGAAGAGCCAATAGCAGAAGAAGATCTGGAAGCTGATCTAAACAGACCAGTCCATATGCTCAGAGCTGAGAGGCTCTATGATCTTTATAAAGAAGCTGAGAATTGTGAAAGTCCTGAATGATTAGAAAAACTAATCGAAGAGATGAAAGAGTTCAAATTCAGAAAGACGAGAAAAGTCTTTCCCTATCAAGATATTGAAATGGAAGATGGAGAGAGCTCCAGAACTTTCATAAAAAAAGAAACAAGGGAAACAAAACTCCCAGTTCAGAAAGCCCCCACGGGTAAAAAAGGGGAAAGAAATTCCCAAAGATTCGTCCCCGAGGACAATCTGCCAAGAGTTCCTATCACGAACTATGGCATATGGTTGGATCTAGACAAGAGTCTAGACAAAAGAAAAACCATTGACCAATGGGTGGATAGCCTGATGATGGCTTCTGCACTCACCCTTGGCAAATTTGAAGCACCAGATTTGCAGGTGTACTATGAAACTACTATCACCGGAGTGGCAAAAAAGTACTATCTGTCATTCAAAGAAACTGCCAGAGGAAGAGACTGGCTTGAAGAGATCAAGAATTCAAAGTCTCCGTATGATTTTGCAGTACCCCTGTACGATCAGTTCTGTGGAGATCTTTCAAATCTCAGTGAAAAAGCCAAAGAAACGGCAAAGTCGAATATCTATGCGCTCAAGATCTGCGACATGAGATACTTCGAAGAATACCTGAATGAGTTTCAGGAATATTACTGTACAATTGGTGAACTAGAAAATACTGATCTAGTTAATCTGTTGCACAGAAAGCTCCCTGAACCATGGAGAACAGCTGTGAGAGAAAGCATAGCTGAGAAACCAATTGAAAGATTTTCAGTTGGAGGAATTGCCGACAGAATCAGGCAATTACTGAAGGAGCAATGCAAAGCCAATCTTAGAGCAAAGATGGCCAAGAAGCAACTCAAAGGAGTTGAAAATTTCTGTTATGGAATACTGGATATGCCCACAAACTGGGGATGCCATGAATCCAAATTCCACAGAAAAAAGAAAAAAGAAAAATATTACTCTAAAAAATTTAAAAAGAGTAATCAGAAGAAGAATTGGAGATTCAAGAGAACTTCCAATTACAAGAAGCAACAAGATGAAGATCCTAAAAAGAAATTCTTCAAGAAAAAGAAGAATACTCATCAGCATAAACAACAAAGCAAGAAAGCTTGCAGATGTTGGTTGTGCAAAGCTGAAGGGCACTATGCCAATGAATGCCCAGAAAAGGGTAAAAGATCTACTAAAGCTCTCTTTGAAGAATATGAGCAAATAGTAGAAACTGCAAACATGAAAGGCTATGAAATAGTCTATTCTGATGAAGAAGAAGACGACATGTCAGTCTACTCTGCCTGGTCTGAAGAAGAAGAAGAGTCATCAGATGAGTCTGAGATAGATTCTGAAGTAGAGTACTTCGAATCCAGACAAATGAATGTTTTGACGATCAAAAATTGGGAAGAAAGCAAGACAGAATCCTTCATGTCTTCTTATCAGGTGAACCCTGGTTCATTCATTTGTGACTACTGCTTTTGTCACGAAAAGAATGGTCTCCCTATGTTTTGTGAAGAGTCTAAGAAGACTTATCACAAAGAATGCTTCATAGCTGAAGCAAAAAGAAAAACCAAGAATGGTCTTGTCAGCCAGTTGGTCGAACAAGAATATGAAGAGTATCTTGCTGAGAAAAAAGCAAAAGAAGTTGAAACTCTGTTCCAGGAAACCATGGAACCACCATCAACTACTCTGTTCCAGGAAACCATGGAACCATCTTCCTCAGAAATAAAGGAAGAAATCATCGATGAAGAAAAAATCGATGAAGATATTGAACTGGTTGAAATACCAGAAAATGTAAAACTGGTGAAACAACCACCAGAAACTGTTCATCTCTTAGAACGACAAGAGGATACTGCAACCTGGGATCTACTTGGTCAACCATCCGGTAAGTTTGACTATAAAGTCAGGTATGACCTCCGTCATGGTTCAGCAATCCAGAAGTCGAAGAGATAGTTCCTACAGATTGGGATGATGATTCTGATAAATCACCCACTCAGGAACATGTTCCAGAAGAATGTAAACCATTCATTCCAACGGAACAAGCTCAAGAAAATGAGCTTCATCAATCGAAGGTCGTCTCTACCAGTAGATACAGCAACTACATAGAGATTGGACTAAAATTCCCAGATCACAGAAAGTATCATCTACATGCCTTTGTAGATAATGGATCGGGATTTACTGTTGCAAAGAGATTTGCAATTCTTGATGAACTCTGGAAAGAAGATAAGAAAAAGTCAGCTACTGGTGTTACATTTGATGGAAGTCATCTCACCATGAAAAAAGTAGCAAAAAATGTTCATATCACCATTGGTGGAGGAACATTCATCATCCAGAATGTTTGGCAATCTGAAGGCCAAGGATCTGATTTCTTGTTGGGAAATGATTTTATTCTCCAACAAAGATTCATTCAGGATGAAGAAGCGATAGGCTTCAGAAAAGGAGAACGGGTGTTCTGGGCAGACCGACTCACACAAGCAAAAAGTGTGGTAGGTCCCGATTTTACTACTCAGTATCAGAGATCGCAACAGAATAGTGGTGATCTTACCCCCTACAAGCCCAAATTTCAGCCTATACTCCAAATCAAACAACAAGAAGAATTGCTTGTTGAAGAATCTTCAGAAGCTAAAGAAGAAGAAGAAGAAACTAGTGAAGATGAAGAAGCTAGTTTCATCCATGAGCATAACCTCAAGCACTTTCAGAACACGCTTGAGTCCCAACAAATTCCCACTCTTGAAAAAAATCAAGAAACTACTAGAGCAGAATGTGGATACAAATCCTCAGAAGTTTTGGGAAAAAGACCCAGTGGTCTGTGAATTGAGATTGCATGACATGAACGCTATCTGCCATGTCAAAGCCATTCCTCAGTACAAAGAGGAAGATCAAAAAGAATTCAGAAGTGATATTGAAGATCTCCTGAAGAAGAGATTAATTCAACCCTCCACTAGCCCTCATCATGCTCCAGCATTCTACGTGAGAAATCATGCAGAGAATCTACGAGGAAAAGCTAGAATGGTTATTGACTACAGAGATGTCAATAAGAAGACTGTCAAAGACAGCTATCAGATCGCTCAAGTCAGAGTACTGATCAACCAGCTCAGAGGAGCTAAAGTCTTTTCGAAATTCGATGCAAAGTCGGGTTTCTGGCAGGTCAAGATGCATCCTGAGAGTATTCCTCTCACTGCATTTGGAACACCACAAGGCCATTACGAATGGTTAGTAATGCCTTTTGGCCTCAAGCAAGCTCCCTCAATCTTCCAAAGAAAGATGGACAACATCTTCAAGCATGTAGCGGAGTTCTGTGTCGTCTACATAGATGACATCCTGGTCTTCTCCAAAAACAGAGAAGAACACATGAAACACCTCCATGAGGTAGTAAAGCTGATAGTTCAGCATGGAATTATCCTAGGCGAGAAGAAAATCTTCTTTATCCTTGATGAAGTTGATTTCCTAGGGATAAACATCAAGAATGGAGTCATAAAGCTCCAACCACACATCCTTGAAAAGATCTGGAAGTTCCCAGACAAAATTCCTGATGCTAAGAGTCTAGAGAGATTCCTTGGTGTCATAAATTATGGGAGAGATTTCATTCCCAAAATCTCAGGGTTAACAGCAATGTTATCTCCCAAGACAAGTTCCAAAAGAAAATGGATCTTCACTGAAGATGATGAAAAGATCGTGAAGCAGATAAAAAATCTCTGCAAAAACCTCCCTCCTCTTCAACAACCAGAAGAGAATGATGAAATTATCCTAAAAACAGATGCGAGCGACAATTACTGGTCCGGTGTTGTTCTAGCGAGAGCGCTTGGAACTAACATTGAAAAGATCTGCAAATTTTGTAGTGGCAAGTTCAGCCCTGCAGAACTGAATTATCCCACAGGGGAAAAAGAAATTTTAGCTGTCAAGAAAACGATTTTAAATTCTCCAGCATATATTGGAAAAACCTTTACTGTCCGCACCGATTGTGCCAGAGTAAAGAATTTTAAAAATTTTAAACTTGACAAAGCTGCTGATAGAGGAAGATTAGCAAACTAGCAATTATTTCTTAACCAATATGATTATACTGTTGAATTAATTGCAGGTAACAAGAATTATCTTCCAGACGCATTGACCAGAGAGCTGGCAATGTTCAGCCAAAGAGAAGACGACGAAGGTCGTAATCCCAGAAGCAGAAGAGCTGGGAAAGAACAGGAATCTGAAGAAGATCCAAGAGAAACCAAGGAGAAAATCCTTAAAAGGTTTCTGCTAAGCTCAAAAGGCTTAGCCCCAACTAATCAATCCCAGGGTAAAGGATTGGCTAGCCCGTCTCAAACGGCAGACGGTAAAGGCACATCAAGACCGTTGATGGCTGCTGCTTTGCCAAAAAGAAGACCAACTCCTAGTGGAGTTATAAATGTTTTTAATTATGAATCAAGAACTTTTGACACTCCTGTGTTCAGAACTGGCAGGAGGCTAGCTTATCACCAGAAGGCAATCCTGGATAATCTCTTATTTGCCTTTCAAGAAAGAAGCAGTGGTCTGATGTTTCCAGCCCTCTTTGCATTAGCTGAAGAGCTTTACGCAAATGGTAGGCCACAAGGTGAAGAGCTTCATACGCAGCAGAGTGCTGTCAGAAAAGAAAAACAACTCTCCTTCCTTGAAAGTCCAGAAAGTGCTAGGGTCCCTATCATGGCACTCAATGAATCAGACTGGCATGAATTCCATAGTCTGATAGGAAGGCATAATCCGGAGAACCTAGTTCCTCCAACTCTCTTTATTGTCTCAGGACCATATGTTGGAAGATACATGGTAAATGTTCAGAGTGAACATCCCCAAGAACACAAGCTTTGGCTTGTTGAAAATGGTTTTGTTCATAATCTGTGGACTAAAACTAATGATGATCTGAAAGGTTTGCCGCCTATTATTGTCAATACAGTCAAAAATATCAGAAGAACTGACTGTACACTTCGTCTGAAGTTCAGATCCACTCCTCCAGAATGGATCCAGAAGGCAAACGGTGAGGTTGAATATATTCCTCCATATCATTATGTGAGAATTATTCAAAGAAGATATCTTCAACCAGCCTGTGTAGCATACAATGGTCAACCAAATTCCAGCATCCCTTGGATGAAAGCCATGGCCCTTGACTACATCAAAAAGATCATCTCTGAAGATGTCAACAATACCTTCCTGGCAGCAGGAGAAAAGACAATCATCACTGCTTACGATCATCCTGACGTAGTCAGCGGTGACTTATTCCTATCTCTAACCAGAAAAGAGATAGACTCGACAATGGCATGCATGCGCTGGGTGGAAAAGCTTGAAAATGACAACCACCACAAGATGTATGTTGATACAGACATCGAGGATAATGCAATAACAACTCGCATGGCCCAGATAGATAACAACTCCTTTGTCTTTGGCCACCAGTCTGAAACAGACGAGAACATGTGAAGCTACAGGTGAAGAATCAGCACCAAAATAGCAACTGTAGACCTTTAGACTTTTCTAAAGCTACTTTTGCTTTTTCTTTTTCAAAAGAAAAAGGACAAGTGAAAAACATTTCACTTATCACCTTTTGCTTTTCCCTGACCGACCTCCACCAGCAGGAGCACTCAGAAAAGCAGGAGTCACGGAGTTGTTCTGTACATTTTGTATTTTAAATTCTAGTTTGAGTTCCGCTCCCTATATAAGGAGCTTTAGCTTCTCTTAGAAGGCATTCGAAACGGGAGACAGAAAATATTCTCTCAAATAAGAAAGCCATAGTAGCAGAGTACTTCCTTTCCTGTCTAGGTGTGAAGTAGTGAGCTTTCAGTACAAGTAACTGTCCTCATTCTTATGGATAGCTAAAAAGCTTTTGCTGTTTACCTGAGAATGAGGCTCTGATTGTTTAAAGTCTATATGTATATTTGAATAAATAAATTCAGATGGATGTTCACCCACTTCTTTAACTTATAAAATCAGCATTATGTTCAAATCTAAATGTCATTATCATACTCATCTTTGTCATGCATAGTTTACTATGTATAGTTTAACATTCGAATGCATGCATCTCATGGAAATCTTAAAGTTCTAAAGCTTTACTGTTTATCCGAAAGAATCAGTTTTAAAAACAGAAAAAATTAGGACAAGCTAGCAGCAGTGATTCCGCCCTGTGAGTAGCCGCTTAGACAAGGAGTCGTTAGGCGAAATGTGGCATGTTGAAGGCTAGTCTTATTTTTGTTTTGACGTTTTTTTTACTGTTCCTTTTTGCTAAATAGAACTGTAGAAAAACCTAAAGGTCAACATAGGATACATGAGGCATTTGTCTGTTTAAACCATCCCTATTAGTCTTTGTCTTTCAACAACAGTGTAATACCAAAGTGTTGGGCAGTTGGGAAAAATACCAATGATTTTTGCGTATACGGGAAAAGACTCTTTCATTTAATATGATATACTACTTGTCATCAAAAAATTTTATTTTATTTTATATAGCCATCAATCATGAAGCGTTAAGAGTTGACTTATATAAAAATTTCAATAATAAATTTCAAGGGTCGCTGTGGCAGGTCTAATCGAGTGATTAGTGACAGTGTTTTTTATTTTTTATTTTTTTATTCTTTCTTTCTTTCTTGGACTGGCCCATATATAAAAGGATCGGAGGGCCTTCCTGATCAAGAGTCTCAAATCCTCCTCCTTGGTAGCAAGGTTTGCTGCTTTGTACTGATGTAGCAGTTTCCGCCACTTTAATTCCAGGTATGCATGCATGGTTTCCTCTAGAAAACGAAAATGAAAAACAAAGGAATTGCTTTTAATAATAGCTAGCTATATTAACTGTGTCATATTACATTAGTCTTTCTCCTTACTCTTTATAAATGTAATTTCATACGTGTAATTAATGAACATATATATTCTGGAGGAAGCTGTAGTAAGATATGCAGCTGCTGCGTGTTTCCCGATTGGTGGCCTACTGGCCTGAATAGAGTTTGTGAATCAATTCCTTCAGCAGTTGTACCCCTTTAGCTTCACATATGGATAACTCACAATTTTGTTTATTTTATTTATGGAGAAACTCAGATTATAGGTCCTTCTACGTACAGTCCAAACCAATTAAGTGTTCAGCTATTATATGAGGACTAGCCTAAAAAAAGAATTGGCATAAGCGATGGAGACCGTAATGGGCGTTAAAATTGTCATATCCCGACGGTTCTTGAAAGTTCCGTCGAATTATAGTTTACAGGGTCCTTAAGGTAATTGTCATTGGCATAAGCAATGGAGACCGTAATGGGCATTAAAATTGTCATATGCCGACGGTTCTTGAAAGTTCCGTCGAGTTATAGTTTATAGGGTCTTTAAGGTAATTGTCTCAACTCTCAACTGCAACAGTGATGAAGCTAATTACACCACTTAAAACAAGATATTGTAGATGACCAGCTGGGTTCCTACTTCCTAATAATCTATGCACGTACTAATCAAATAGAAACAAAGACTTTTTTTCATAAAGAGTAAATAAATAAAATAAACACGCACACACGAATATCATAGTCTTTCTGTGCTATGACTAATCACAAGTGCAGTTGAGGCCTTAGAACGGTATTCTTTGTGCCGTCCAAATGATCTGCATGTGTATGTGAGAATTCCTATGTGCACAAATTTATTGTTTAATCGGTTAGACCTTTGAAATTCTAGATCATTATTTTTTTCCAATATAACAAAAGAAATATGTACATGACGAGTTATTTAAATAACAATAATCTATGCACGTACTAATCAAACAGAAACAAAGACTTTTTTTTTCCTAATAAATATTTTCCTAAAATATCTATATATGAATATTTATAGTCTTTCTCTGCTATGTTTAATCACAAGTGCAGTTACAGCCTTAGAACGGTCCAACGGTATGTGCGTGAGAGTTGCAATATATATATACACACACACTGATTGTTTAATCGGTCAAAGCTTTGAAATTCTAAACCATTCTCTTCTTTAAATATGACGAGTTATTAAAATAAGCTATTAATTTTAGACCCGTGGATTTATTTTCACTAATTCCTATCTTCTTCATTCCGATCTTGATAGATATCTGATCATTCATATCAAAAATAAATAAATAATATAATAAAATAAAATAAAAACATCTTGAATGCATTAGTTTATCAATTCAGAGATACTTCGTCTACCAAATGGAAATGAGTTTCGTACAAGAATGTCCAATGTCAGATCAATGATCATTTCACAGCTCTTTACTTGTATAAGTAGATAATCATTTAACACACACAAGGTCTTGCTTTGGCTTGTGGCTTTCTCACCACCGTCTCACAAATTTAATCCTTTTTTTTTTTTTCATCACGTACAGATACTAAAATTTAAATTGCTTTTAATCGATAGACTTATATATAAAGGTGAGTTTGATCCCAGGAACTGACTTCTCTCTTTAATGGCATGTTATCCAAAGAACATTTCATGGCCGCAGATCCAGATTTCAAAAAACATTTCACACTGTCGTTACAACGACCACATTGTTCCAAAATTCTAATCAGCTGCTCACAAACAGACGATGCAGCGCATGAGATCTGTGACGAAGATGATACTACAACACCTTCCCTTTATACACTGGAAGATTCACGTAATCTCCTCTCTCACTCACTCTTAACTGTCAATTTTATTGAACCTACACTGATATATAGTTTGCATGCATGGCTTAATTAATACAGCTGGAGCAAGACAAATATACTTCAAGCAATGTGTGCCCCTATACAACGCTGCACTAATAGGTGATTGGAAAACTGCGAAGCGAATTATAGAGAAAGATAAGTCTATTTTGGGCGCCAGTATCACGAAAGGATGGCAAACTGTTCTTCATGTTGCGGCAGGAGCAAGACAGGTTTGTTTTGTAAAAAAGTTGCTGAAATTGTTGAAAGAAGAGGACCTAGTCTTGCAAGACCAAAATGGGAATACACCCTTTTGTTTCGCTGTTGCAGCTGGAGCGGTAAGGGTGGCTAAGATTATGATACAGAAGAATCCAAGGTTGCCGGAAATTCGGGGTGGTCAAGGAATGACACCTCTTTACTTCGCCGCTTTGTTTGGACATGGCCATATGGCGTCATATCTGTACCCGCAACTTATACAAATGGTTGACGAAGGGGAACGAGCTGGCATATTTTTCACTTGCATCAACAACAGTTTATATGGTAAGCACTGTAAGGTTCTATTTGTTTCTAAAAGAGAAACAAAGAACGGGGGTATTAAATTGATTTCGTGAAAGAATACAACGTACTCTTTGTTTGTTTGATGAAAATATCCCTACGAATCATTTGTCATTACATACATATGAAGCTTTACGAGTTTGTGGCAAAGGCCGGATATACTCAAATCCGAGTACTTCAATGGTCATGAAGATTCCAATTTAAGATAAATAGCACTATTTCGTTGATGATGATTTTGTTCAAGTTTCACGATGAGTTTTAGTTACAAAATTTTCTCTATTTCGAAAATACATCGTAATTTTTCCTTAATATTTCACGTCAAACTATGTTGATAACAATATATAAAGAGGGTACTCAGGTTTAATTTTCACAAGGGCTCGGAATCTTAGCATGGCCCTGCTTTCAGTTCAATCTGGTATATCAACTCTTTTTTTTTTCCTTTGATTACGCAGGATTAGCCTTGAAAATGCTTCACGACTACCCGGAGCTTGCAGTGGCTCGTAACAAGAATAATGAGACAGCTTTGCATTTGTTGTCTCAGAAGCCATCGGCATTCTCCAGAAAAAGTTCGGGAATATGGAAAAGCTTCGTACACTATTGTAATTCTCTTCTCATTGAACCTCAAGTTTCATCTACTCATGCCATGACTTGATCACAGTCGCTTCATGACTTATAATGTTTGAGTCCTGCATCTTATTTTGTTTCCGCGTCGAATACTAATGCACTCTAACCCGATCTCTTTAATGCATCAACAGAAAACTCTGCACTATATAACCTATCGTATATGTTAATCGTATTTTCTTCTTGTTGATTCCCATACGTACTGTGAATTAAAATTAAACTTCAGACTTTGCTACCAAAGAGAAACTAAGACTAATAGTTGAGAGAGACTAGAAATATATACCATAAATCCAAGAATATGTTTAATGGATATTATATGCAAAATACAGTTATTCTCTCTTCGTTAGCAACTGACGAGAAGACCCCAGTCAATCACCTTTAGGATCTTGATCCAAGGGGAGAAATAAATTATTTTAAGTTTCAGCTGATACTTTTCCACCCTTGGATCTAGATCCTAGAGTAATTCACCCCAAGGTTTTTCTTGTCAGTAACTGAGAGGAGGACACTGCTGATGTTCAAAATAATTTAAACATCTAACTATTTGTTATTTTGCTTTTTCAAGGTACAAATAAGGGAAAGTTGAAAAATACTCAAGGACTCCAATTACTGAAACGCCTTTGGGAAGAAGTTCTATGTAAAAATGAAGGGATTGTTACCGACGTTATTAGAAGGCCTTCACATGTATTGTTTATCGCAGCAAAAGTAGGAAACTTCAAGTTCGTGGCTGAGCTTCTTGGCTCTTATCCTGATTTGATTTGGGAAAGAGATGACAAAAATCGGAGTTTATTTCACATCGCAGTTATGTACCATCAAGCACGTATCTTCCATCTAGTACATAAATTGGGTTTATACAAGGATTTCATACTCTCTCTCACAGACGACCATAACAATAACATTCTGCATTTAGCGGCAAAGTCTCCACAGCATGAACTGAATACTGTGTCAAGACCAGGTTCCCGTCAAATGCAGAGTGACGTACTATGGTTTGAGGTAAACATCAATCGTTATCTCTTTATCTAAGTTCTAGTTTCATAAGCCTAGACCTAGATAATAGGTTGTAAGCTCAGGTGGACTCAAATAATTAAGTTTCCCGGCCAATTGAAACCCTATAGATTTAGCCTGCTAATTACAAGACTTCCGATCCAACTACATTCTACCAAGATTACATATGGCATTGGTTCAAAATTAGTGTACTAATGTGACATAATAGACTATACACTCTACCAAGATTACACATGGTCATTGGTTCAAATTTAGTTTAATAATATAACATAATAAACTATTTGACAAAAGAGAAACAGCTTAATAGCCAATTTGCTACCTTAGGTTTCACCTTAGTGTCAATTTGCTGCCCTAGGTTTTTCACAATTAGCCAATTTACTACCCTAAGTATCATTTCTACCAATTTGCTACCTTATGCTCTCAAAATTAGTCAATTCACTACCATTTTGTCATATCAATTGGTTGATTTCTCCTTTCAAATATTGATTAATTTTGAAAATCTAGGTAGTAAATGACTAATTTTGATAGCTTTAAGGAAGGATGTTGGTTAATGTTGAAAGCCTAGAGTAGCAAATTTGACATAAGGGTAGCAAATTGGCTAAAATAAAACATAGAGTAGCAAATTGACACTAAAGTGAAACCTAGGGTAGCAAATTGGCAATTATGCCAAGAGAATTTAATGTGGATGTGGTAAGTAATGATACAGAATCATGTGTATTCTAAATTTAGCAATTGTATAGATAATGACGTGAAACAGGTTGTTGCACCTAAACCTATACCTTCATTACAACGCCAGATTGAAAGTCTAGCTAGGTTAGAACCAAAGTGCCCGTGAAACCCTCTAGATGTTCTCGTACTACGTATCCCGCTTTCTATACTGTAAGACTTTCTATCTAAACCAAAATATATTCAAACCGTTTAATAGTATATAACTTATTGGACTATTTCATTTAGGGTTTAGATTAATGCAAACGTAGTAAGTACGTGGTTTAGAACGTTAGGTTTAGCAACTACATACATAATGACTTCTTTTGTAACTTATTACTAACTACTGTGCAGGAGGTGAAGAAGGTTGTTACCCCTTTCTACATAGATATGAAAAATTCAGAAGGTAAAACTCCTAGAGATATATTTAGGGAAGAACATGGAGGCTTACTGCAAAGGGAACAATCGTGGCTGAGAAGTACGGTGCAGCGCATTCAACCCTCGCGATTGTTGTCATTTCGCTTTTAGCATATTCGGGATTTATTGATGATAGCGGAACTCATAATGAAAATAGGGTTGATCGCATATGTCTGAAGTTGCTTTGTTTTTCTTTTTATTCTTCTTCTTGTGTAAAAGCATATGTCTTAGAATTGTGCTACCTATATGTGGATAGGTGCTTTTGTTTGATCCTTGTATTAAACTTTCCTTTCTTATATATGTCCTTGACACAAAGCTTGACGTACTGTTTAAAGGAAATAAAATGTCAAAGCCTATTTCAAGGATTCTAGGTTTCTTCCCATTTTATCTTTTGGCTACCGGATATCATTTGGTTTAGTAAGTCTTCTCATTGTAAGTAAGGTGTTATGATACGTTGGATTTTTTTTTAGGGCCGTGACCACTTACCCAATTTTAGACTCAAAATTGCCCACTTACTCCACTAAAAGTTTTTTAACCCCATCTACCCAATCCAACAGTGTGTGACAGTATTGCCCTCATACACACTCTCTCTCTCTCTCTCTCTCTCTCTCTCTCTCTCTCTCTCTCTCTCTCTCTCTCTCTCTCTCTCTCTCTCTCTCTCTCTCTCTCTCTCTCTCTTCCTCTCCTGTCCTTGTTCACGCCGGCGTCCATGCCGCACCGGATCTCCGCCTCCTTATCCAACGTAGACGTTCGGCGAGCTCCCTCTCCCATCCTCTGTAGACGAATTAGTCGAATTTGGATCGCATTTCCTCTCATAATTCAAAACCCTAGATCTCCCCAATCCCAAATCCGCCCTATTCTTTCTACCACTACTACTGATGTTTCTACTTCTCCTCCACCTGGCCAGCAACTCCGACACCCAGCAATCGGCGCAGACAGAGACCTGGTCGGCGGCAGCAGACAACGACCAGGACCAGACGGCGGCGCTGCGGTACTCGGAATCACAATCCCGGTGGACTCGCCGCTTGTACTGGCGGCAAGAGAAGCAGTGGCCGAACGACGAGTCTTTGAAGCAGTAGGAGCAGAGCTCGGTGGATTTGACGCGGGCCAAGCACTTGTTGCAGAGGAGGACGATCCGCCACTCGCTGTAGAGAATCTGAAGCTTGTTGTTCTTGGAGGATTTGGCGAGGTCGACTTTGAGGTGGCAGCAATGGCACTCCGTCAGGTTCGGCAACTCCCGAGTCTTCTTCTTCTTCTCACTGCTCGTCGTCGTCATTGAAATTGAAGAAGCCCCTTTTGCTTTGGAAATTTTGGGGAAGACGATCAATTTAGGGCTCCCTGTATTTAATTGATACACCAACACGATGTCGTCTCGGCTTTTTTTTTTTTTTTTTGAATGTCTATTGGATTGGAGGCCAATGATCTACTATCTATTCAACAATGTAAGTAATCTGACATTGCAATGTAACTGTGGTGTTTGTTTGATGGTCTACTGGGGGGCAGTAGACACATTATTAGCCCCCAGTAGACTTTGTTATGAGGGACAGGGATCACTATAGTGTGGTGTTTTGATAAGTTACATGTTGTTTTCTGTGTATTAAAGTCAAATTATCTGTGAATCCTACAAAAATGTGCATTTTTGGTGGTCTATTGGGAGGCAGTAGAGACATTGGACTTTGTATTGGGGGCAATAATATGATTATTGGGAGCTAATAATATGATTATAAATTGATCAATTGTTCCTGTAGTGTATTCATTTTGGTTTTGGGAGTTCATACAATTCACTGGACGGCAATAATATGATTTTTGGGGGGCAATAATATGATTATTAGGGGGCAATAATATGATTACTGGGGGGCAATACTACGGTTACTGGATATTATTAGGGACCGGTCGCCGGATTCTGGTCACCGATCGTCGGATTCCTGTCACGGTCACCGAATTCCGCTCACCGTTCGCCGGATTCGGGTCACCGGTCGCCGGCGCCCTGCCACTGGTCATCGGAGGCCGGCAAGGTGGAGGATGACTTCTCCCTCTAAGTGAAAAAGAAGGAGAGGGCAAAAAAGTCTCAAAAAAAAATAAAAAATAATTAATTGGATAAAGGGGAGATAATCCCTTAGAGTGTTTTGGGTAAATGGGGTTAAAAAACAGTTAGTGGAGCAAGTGGGCAATTTTTAGCCTAAAATCGGGTAAATGATCATTTCCCCTTTTTTTTTTTAGTCTAACGACATAAGTTTTGGGTGGTTCTAGTTCGACCTCTAAATTTGATATTTTGATCTTCATCATTTTTTTTTTCAGTTGTCAATAGATTTTGTCAAGGGTGGGTGGTTCTAGTTGGACCTCCAAATTTGCTATTTGGTCCTCTCATACTTAGTACACATCTAATTTACTTTTTAGAATACTTGAAAAGCTAAGTAGACCTTCTTATTATTTTTTTTATAAGAAAAGAAAACTATTTAAAGAAGGAAGCTTCTTGGGCTACCAAAGTTTACAACGTAAAAAATTAAGGCTTTAGAAGCCTCACTTGGGACCCTATCACTCCAAAACATAGGAGAAGTAACATCATGTCCTAAATTTGCAGTAACATCAACTACAAAGTTTGCTTCCCTATAGATATGCTTAAAGGTAATTTGAGAAAAGGAAGCTACAATGGTTCTAATGTCTTCAATCAATTTGAGAAGCCTCCACGGTGGAATCACCATTCCAGTAACTGCATCAATAACCAGCTTTTAGTCTTCTTCAACTTCAACCCTTGTGAAACCTTTGTCTTTGGCCGCAATTAGACTATCCCTGAGTGCAGTAGCTTCTGCAACAGGGGTAGAAGAATTGCCAACACACTTGGTTGCAGCAATAACTGGTCTTCCATTATAGTCTCTGATAACTAAACCACTAGCAGCTGAATCTCTTCTAACTGAACCATCAAAAGTGATTTTAACAAAAGAACTAGGAGGAGCAGACCACTTAATTATGGTCGAAAGGTTTGAAGTTTTTGCTCCACTAGTACTAGTGTTAAAATCAGCAAGGCTTTTCATTATTGCTTCAACCAGCATAATAATTAACATAGGATTTACAGAAGCTTCTCTGAAAATAACATCATTTATAGTCTTCCAAACCTGCGAGCATAAAGTAATAATCTTTGCAAACAGATCAGCATTAATGTAAGGTTGTAGTAAAAAAAGTTCCTCAAAAACTTTGAGATATCCTTCCTCCTAGTCTATCTAGTGTTAAAATCAGCAAAGCTTTTCATTATTGCTTCAACCAGTATAATAATTAACATAGGATTGACAGAAGCTGCTCTGAAAATATCATCATTTATAGTCTTCCAAACCTGCGAGCATAAACTAATAATATTTGCAAACAGATCAGCATTGTAAGGTTGTAGTAAAAAAAGTTCCTCAAAAACTTTGAGATATTCTTCCTCCTAGTCTACTAGGGCGTTAATGTTTTCCAACCTCCACACTTCCTTAGTGAATTTGCAATAGCCAAAAAAATGATCAGCAGTCTCATTATCTCTTACAAAGAAGACACGAGTTATCATTAATAATCCCAAACCTAGAAAGTCTATCCCTAGTTTTGAGTCTGCCTCTAAGTAATAGCCAACCAAAGATTTTAATTTTTGGTTGAACATTAAGCTTCCAGAGCTTATTAATTAACTCGGATTGGCTATGCTTAAGAAGATGATCATATTGCAGCCACGTAGCAGATTTAATAGAAAATCTACCATTTGAGGAGGGACCCCAAATATATTTATCTTCCTGCTCACAAACAGGTAAGGGAATGCCAAGAATCTGCTTCACAAAATTAGGGTCTAGAACAGAAGCAAGCTTTGCCTTTTCCCATTTACCATTAATAATATACTCGGCCACTGATTCTTCTAGGTTAATCATATTCCTTCTATCATCCTAAATGAAATCAGGTAAATGACAATCAAATGCCCAATTAAAAGTCTAAAATTTAATATTCTTACCATTGCCTATAATCCACCTCATTCCTTTCATGATGAGGTCTCTTGCATCCAAGACACCATTCCAAGCAATGGAGTTCTTCTGTCTCTTCTTGGCCTGGAAAAAAGAAACCTTTCTTAGATACTTTCTTCTCATAATTTGTGGCCTCCAGTTATCCTTATCATTAATTATTTTCCAACCTTTTTTTTTTTTTTTAATAAAGGGCTGGTGCGGCTGCCTTCAAGCCTTGATTAATGAAACCGTCGAATACAAGGGGGGACATTGAGCCTAAACCCCTGATTACAATAGGCACCTAGAGTACATCCTGAAATAATATCATGAGTCTCTACTAAACAATTGTATTCAAATATGCACCAACTAGCAAAGAACGCGCTCCAGACTGTTCTAATTGCTTCCCATTGGTGACATAATGGAAAGATAACTCGATCTGGAACTCGAATACAGCATAGCATAATATCCATTCTCACAGCTTTCCCATCATGTTGCCATTGAAAATACATCCAGTGACACCAAGTTTCACCCTGCCACTAGGAGGTAGCGACCATTTGACAAAGCAAGGAACTCGCCGCCTAGCCAGAGCAGACAAGCCACTTTGAGTGCACACACAGGCACAAAGCCCGACAAACCCTACACAACTAACGTAGGGATTTATTACTCGCAAAAAGCGCAAACTAATTAAACAACATAAATAAATAACAACTTTAAAGTAAAAAACAGCTAGGGTAGGGCCCAAAAATTGAGCCCAAACCCAAGCCCAAGTAGCAAGAAAAACACAGCCCACATGCAGGGCCCAGTCCAATTCTTGTACAGCCTCCATCGTCCATCCACAATCCTTGCCGCACCACCACCTGCAATGGGGTGCCACCGTCAACATGCCGCCAAGCCGGAAGGCCCATGACAGTTGCTCCACCGCTGGCATTCCACCAATCTGATCGCTCCACTACCAGCACACCACAACCCGCGCCTCACCGATCTAGGAATCCATAACCAGATCAGATCTGCTATACCAAGCAACAGCCCAGATCGGATCCAGAAGTCCACTGGCGACCCACGACATCGCATGCAGCCTCCATCCCCACCAACAAGAACCGAACAACCACCTGCTCGCAACTGCCATTCCTCCACCACCTCTGCCAGTCCAGCTCGAACCTAACAGAATGAGACTCCCACAGACGGAGACAACCCGTCCGACAACAACGCCCAGAGGGCACGCCGCCGGACGGAGAAGAGACAATTTTTCTGAAAACTTAGAGCGCGTACAACGCATTCCCTTTTTTTCTTTTTACTTACACTACAACAAAAGTAGGCTTTTACTACGCAAAATTTACGGCGCACAAAAAAGCATGCCGTAAAAGACATACATTTACGGCACATAATTGATGCACGCCGTAAATGTATATAACAGCGCACATATATTGCACTCCGTAAAAGTCATCCGTGTTTGGTTTTTTTACAGCCCACATCTCTTGCGCGCCGTAAATGTCATAATACAATTAAGGCACGCATCTGTTGGGCGCCGTAAATGTTATAATATAATTACGGCGCACATCTCTTGCATGCCTTAAAAGCAATGAGTATTTAGTCTTTTACGGCATGCATCAATAGCACGCCTTAAATGCCATAGCCCGCCCTTTTTTTGGCCAAAATTAAAACTTGGGCTAAATACTTATTACTACCCTGTAGTTTGGGTCCAAAATCAATTCAGTCCTTGAATTTTTAATTTCATCAAGAACTCCCCTGCACTTTCAAATAGGTCCAATTTATTAGACTTCCGACAATTGAGTTATTTAACTTGTTGACGTGGCTCATATATGGCCTATGTTTTATGATGTGGTGTTGAGATGGTCTGCATAGTCAATTTAGGAGTGAGATCCACTATTAGAAATCTATCAAATAAATAGTTTTTCAACAATTAATCCAACTATAACTTGAACCCATAACATATATTAACGAATTGGACCTATTAGATTAAAATTAAAAGTGCAGAGGTGTTTTTGATGAAATTAGAAGTTCAGAGACTGAATTGATTTAGCCCTAAACCTAACCCACAGGATAGTAACCAGTATTTAGCCCTTAAAACTTCCCTCCCCTAATTTTTTTACCAGTCTCACACTGATTTTTAGTCCGATTGATCCTCCTTTACTTGCAAACAATTAGAAATACAACACAATGAGCAGAAGCTATCTTCGTCCTGCTCTTCTTTTACCTTCTGCAATTTTCCCTACAATTCATTCTAGAGTTTAATTCTTCCCAGATCTTGCAGGTACCTTCCGTCTAAGCAGAGGTGGGATTTGCAGAGTGGAAAGATTGGATTCCGGCAAAGTACGCTTCCGGAGTGCCCAGCGCTACGAATTCAGGATTGGATTAGGCAAGTCCCACGTCGTCGTCTTGTTCTCCGACGACGTCGCTTCTTGGAGAAGGTTCCGCAAACCATGCAAGAACCTACTTCGGCTATCTCTTCTTATTTGTGTCTATCTCTTAGAAGCCGACCTTTTCTTCTCTCATCTCCCTCTCACCTGCAAACCGAAGAAGGAAGAAGCTCAAAAGTTTTGGTTCTAAGCAACGTCACCACGAAGGTATTAATTCCGTTTTCTCCTTCCCTAGATTTGGTCTTTCCGCCCCATTCTACCATGTTTGGATTTCCATATTCTGATTTAGGGTTTTTTTTTTTGTTTTTCAGATCGGGAAGAACTTTGGTGAACTACCCTTGGTGAGGAAAAGCTGGTTCCTCTTTCTTGATTTTCAATCTATCAAAATCAATTTCTCTCAATTCTTCCTCTTTTAGCTCCAAGGTTGAAGGCTCCACTGGGCTGAGCTCACTCAACATGCAGCTGAGGAGGGAGCTCGATTTATACATGTTGCTTGTGGGTTGCGCTTCAATCTTCACTTATTTAATTACCTCCCTTCTGTTCCTACACTTATTATTATGTTCAATTGCTAAGTTTGATTACCTTACTGGACGTAAGTTGCTAGATTCAAAGTTTTATTTTCTTGGGTTTGTTTCAATTTTGCTTCTTTTAATTAATTAGACCAAGCCTTCACTATGCATTGTTCTGTGATTGCATAGCAATTGGGTTATTTTTTTTTAATGATATATGGCTCGACTAAAGATCTCTTTGTGAAATTATATCATGTTCCTTCCATCAGTTTAAGGATTATGACACCAAGATCTCTGATTTTGTTAACTTTGGATACTCTGGTATTTTGAAAGAATATCTGAAGTATTTGTTTGAGTTTAACTAAGATTGAGAAATTCCAGGTTCAGGCTTTAAGATGGAGACTGTCTTGGCAGTGTTTTACTTCAATTTTCAAAGATTTGAGAATGTCTTAGGTATGAAACTTATCTTCTTCTGTGGTTATATACCATCTATAATGTCAGAGGAAGGAAATGTGTATTAGTTGCTATTTCTGGACTTTTAATATATTGATATTAGAGAATGAGAGGTATAACAAACGTGGAAAAAGAAAATAAAGAAATCTAGTGTAGTGAGAAAAAAAAAATTGTGTAAGAACTAAGCTAGAGCTGCAACCCCACATTCCATGATTCCATAAGATAATTGAGCTATTATAGAATGGTCTTCAAAAAGAGAAGCTGTTGAAAAGCCTGGCTGCTTCTACATATATGTGACTGAAAAATCATAATCAAACTTAACCCATGAATAAATTTGTTCTAGATGAATCTGAGCTTCTATAAAAGCTACACCAGTCTAGTCTACAAGGTCATGTGAGAGATTCAATTAGTTCCAGTATGGGCCATTTCATTAGTGGGTAGCCAACTCATGCATTACCAAATAGCTAGTGGCAATTTTTAGCTTACCTTGGAGATGTGAATTGGTAATCTCAGCAGCTATGACCCCATTAGGAAAAAATGTGTGTATGAAACTTTGATTTCAGAGTGTGACCAATGACCAAAATTTTGTTGCAGCTGATAGACTCTTTAGATGAATAAACTGAACATCCTTTTTATAATTGACATAAGTAATTTGTATGTTTATTTTAAGGTCTTCCACTCTTAACAACTTCACTTAAAAGAACAGAAGCTAGAATAGGAATGAAGATTTGAGAATAGAGAGTAGTTGATGGATAGATTTAAGAATTCCTTTGATGCTTTTCTCTGCACATTTCAATTAAGCCAAAGAAGACCTTAGCAGATGTTGGTATAGGTTGCACTGATGGTGTTTTTTTTTTTCCTTCTTCCTCTCTTTTGGGCGTACAAAAACTTTGCACTGAAATTAGTGTTTTTAGTTAACAATTAATTTTAGCCTTTCATTGTTGTTTTACTTGGTTTCTACAGATTTTATGCAAAAAAATCTTGCCACCATTTTGCTGCTGCTATTCCTTTGTCTATTTGTCAATGTTATTTTATTTTCTATTTGTCAGTGTTATTTGTTGATGTTTACTTCTACTTTATTTCAGACTTAATCGGCTGCAACATGATTTCAAACTTTGCAAACAGGTCGATTTTCACGTTCCAGCCCAGTTGTAAACCAGAGCTTCTCTGTTGACACGACTCCATCAATTGAAAGGTACTGAATTTGAATTTAGTTGTTGATATGTGTTATGTTTATATGTTCTCACTGCCTTTTTTTTGGTGAAAGTATTCTTATGTTTCATATGTTGTTGTCCACTTCATTAAAGGCGTCTCTTTCTCGTTTTTAATTTTGTGATTGATATTTAGTGATGCATATTTGTATTACAAAATACAGAACAGCAGCTAAAGTGTCAAAGCTGTAGACTTTAAAATCAAACGTGAGGCATTTTGTTTGTATTGGTTGATGCTTTAGAAAGAGAAACTGGAAATTGGGACAAGCTTTAGCTATATGATTTTGAGGTTACCAGTATATGGTTGTTAGTTTTCCTATTGTCTTTCCGGTGGATGTAATTGGTTGACCTTTAGTTTGAAGTTAAGGCAATAATGATATTGATAACAGTTTGGGTTTGATAATGGAACTGTTTGGATTATGTTTACTGAATTTTGGAGTTTGATAATGTAGCAGGAATGAAGCAAGAATCACAGCAGAGAAAGCATGATGATGTTGGCATTGAGCCCTTACATGCTTCTATTCTTTGTGTGAATTATTGTTTGTTTTCCTCTTTTATTATACGTGTTTTAGAAAAATGGTTCCATGATGTCTCCGAATAAATGGGTTTTGGAGTTTAATGTTTCTATGTCCTGTTTTTACAACTACTTAACAGAGTATTTAGATTCATTAAGTATTCAGAGTATTTCTTTTGTGATCTTCTAAGGCAAGAACTCATGTATAAAGTCTAGAAATCAAAAGGCTGAGCAGGTTAGTTAAGAAGCCACCGAGTACCTAATACATTTTCCACAGCTTCTTTTCACTTTTGATCAATGACAATGTGCATTTTGTCTCAAATTTCATTGTATTCCTGTAGGATAAACAAACAGCTTCATTTTTGTAAGTTCAAAGTTTCAGCCATGTGCAAAACATATTTGTTGGATGGCCCTCTCATCACAGACTCACTCATTCTGTTTGGGACAATTCTTGAACCACTTCACTTAATGGTGAGCTCTAATTTGACATAATCATACATATGACTAATATGACATCTGCATTAACTACTCATGTTTTCAAAATTCTGGATCAACATTTGATTCCTTAATTCTTGAATCATTAATATGTTGACATTTACCAAGAATCATAAGATAGAAATTAGCTGAGTAGTCTGCATGTGCATTTTGTACATACATTTTCTAGCAGGTAACTTAGACTTGGATAACTATCAATGAATTGGATTCAGACCAATGAGTGATGAAATGTTTTGTCCTGCACAATGCAAATACTCTGAAGCAGAAGTTCTTGAAGACAAGTTAAATGTCGTTGCTTGGTACCTAATGAAGGTCTAAAGAAGAATCAGGCTAAAGGCTTTGTAAATTTTGTCTCTTATATTCAGCGTTACTGTTTGCTACACTATTCCTATTAAATGTGTGATATATCGTATTTTATCACTTTAATCAAAATCAAGTCTTATTCAGTTACGTCATGCATTATTGTAAATTGTTAACAACAACAAATCCCACAGCAAAGCGCGGGGTACCATTGCTCATATATATGATATGAGGGTAATATGAATATGACATTTGAGCAATCTAATTTTTTATTTTTTTAAAAGACCTCATTTACGACACGCAGAGTGCGCCTTAAATAGGAATTCAGTTACTCTTTTAGGGTGTGCAGTGGTATGCCTTAAATAGGATGTCTTTTACGGTGTGCAATGTGGGCCATAAATGACCTCAATCACATTTGTGGAACCACTTTTACGGGGCGTTAATTGTTCTTCTATGACACATTTTTGCGTGCCGTAAAAGACATGTGGTCTCACTACTACAATAAGTTAATCAAACGATGGGTATTTGTAGTTGTGTGATGACCAGCCTCACTGTGGTCTAAACGAGTGTTGTGTGATTGAAAAATCACACAACAGTGATTGAAAAATCACACAACAGTGATTTCACTGTTGTCCAATATTCATTTCCTCAACGGATATTTAGTTCTGTTGTGTGAATTCTGCCCAGGCATGTGCCTGGCATGGCATGCGCGGGGATGCCTCGGCATTGACATGGCCATTCAGACAATAGAAAATGAAATGTAGCTGTTGTCTGAGATTCATAACACACAACAACTATATTGTTTCTTTGTTGTGTGAGATTCATAACACACAACAGATATAATTTTTTCTTTGTTGTCTGAGATAAGTAACAGACAACTCAATGAAATGATATCTGTTGTCTGTTGATTAATTCAGACAATAGGGATAATTTTATTTCTGTTGTGTGTTATGAATCTCACACAACAGAATTTTGTTATTTTTTGTCGTTGGTTGTTTGTTCACACAACAGCTATATTGTCTTAACTGTGGTGTGAATATTGTAATCAAATTGGTTAACATCTAGTAACTGTTGTACGAGAAGCCTTAATTTTGAATCCTTTTACAGTCAGACAACATATTATTCTACATTGTGTTGTATGACTGAACCTTGGACAACTGAGATTGCCTTATCGAATTGTGTGAGGAGAACTCAGACAACATATTCTTTTTATCAACCATTGTGTGAGCATTATAAACCAGTTATGTGATTATTTTAGGGTCTGTTGTATGAGCTTGGTTCTCACAACTTGGTTGTGAAATGTTGTTTGTTCAATCACGACCTAACTAGCTGCAACAATTTTCCAGAAACAATGCTGCATGTATATTACTACAAAAACAGTACATTACCAAATGAACAATACATATAAAGCCACATTGATCCATATCATTAGTGTAACTATATAAGTTCAATTTGTCGAGTACAACTAAACATCCAAAGTAGATAATTAAACTACCAAACAAACAAAGAAAGCATTCCTAGTCTAGCTAGACCAATGCATGCATGAATCAAAAGCTGATAATCGTTTCATGTGATTGATATCTATCAGCACAAGCAAAAGTTCATCATGCTTTCCAAAAACATATGCGATGGCTTCTACACATATCTATTAACCACAAACCTAGCCCACTCATTCCTCATCTCATCAATATCCACTTGGGTATAAATATGGTTGCTTCTCCTCTCCCACTGAAAAAAATCAAGTAACTCAAGTCAAAATTACCATAAAAAGCTTGTTGGAACACAAACATAATAAAGAAGCTTTAATTGTACCTTGTTAACAAATGAAAAGTCCTTATCCTCAATGATGTCTCTCATGTATCACATGATAAAGTAGCCACACTCCTTGCTGCTAGGTTGAGGAGGAATACCCTAAAAGCAGTAAATCCATAATAGCAAAAAAAAAAGAATCAAAATTAATAATCATGGGAACCTAATCCAAATTTGCTTCCACAATACTTATAAGCAAATTTTAGAATCCAACATAGCGAATTTCTAAACAATCCAGAATCTAACATAGCGAAAATGTACATACCGACAAATTTTTCCATAGAGGCGAACTTCGGCCTTTCCTGCCCTTGTGTGCATTATACATGGATATTGCACTAAAACAGAACACACGCACACACAATCAGGTTTTAAGAAATAGCCATGCTACCCCAACATGCATTATTCAAACTTGTATATTCCTAATCACTTACCTATCAACAATGGAAACCCATTCTCCAGTGGGTAATCGCCGCTTCATAGGATCCATAAAATAGACAATTTCTTGTTCGGGATCGACAATAGTCAGCACCCAATGTTTACTATATAACAATATAATCAGATTTTCATCAACGACCCATATGTATAACTACAAGCAAAGTATTACATATATAACAATAGCTAATACTAAGTTGCCGATACTTACTCTGAGTTATATGGCAGCATGAAAATCTGTCCAGGTTTTGCAGATATCAGCCTCTCCTTTATATGTTGGGATCTTTCCTGGCCTTTCCCACACCCAATTGCACCAATCATCGCAGGGTCATTAAAAGCAACCATATCCAACATTTTATACTGACTCAGGACATCATAGAGGTACCTAATTACAAGCATATACATCAATTTGAATCCAGCAACAGATTATTCACATTGATACACCAATCAAATAACTTTTGGTACTTAATAGAAATAGATTCATGAAATTTACCTCTGGTATATGACTATGCAGTTACCAGTCAATTCTCTCATGGTTGCAATTCTGCGCACGTCTTGTCCTAGTATAAATGTTTTCCGTGCACGCCCAAACACTTCAGCCTCAATTTGAATGGTGATAGCCTTCCCATCTTTGAATCCAACCTCACCCCACATGCACAACATCCTCAATGAATTTGGTAATGAAGCTGCCAATGATTGTAGGCTAAACTCATCCTCAGAGAGATCGTCTTCTTGTACCACTTTCTTTTTTCTCCTCTTCTCAGGTTTCTACACATACATAATTAATATAAGATTTTCTAATCTTATATGCTGCAAGCTTAAGCAAATAGAATATCAACAGATCAATGTTTGGATATATATATTACAATTATTACGAGAACTTACGTACCTTCACAGATGACATTATGACAAGCTCTTTCGGCCATGCTACCCAACTCCCTATGGCCTGCCTAACAGTTCGTATTTCATCACCCACAGGAAATGGAACTAAGGCATTCTCCTCAATTGCAACAGAGACTGAAACACGCAAATTACTATCCCCTAGCGGATAACCATGACAAACTTGGGAGGGGTCATTGTGTTCCACAACAGTGCCAAGAGCTACAATATGATCAACTGAACCTAATGCGAACTTGGCCTCAATCTCAGTTCCTTGTACCTGAAACACCCAAAAAAGCTGGAATTTTAAAATCAAACATAGATATATACATTGTGTGTGTGCATAGTCCACAATCAATAAAAACTATACTACTTTGCAATAGATATAGACAACTGTTTAAATAACTAACCAACTTCTCTCCAACTAATTGTCCCTGAACTCCATGATCAGCCACCTGTTTCTTTTCTTGGTCACGCAACTTGCTTAGCTCATCCTCTTTTTTGGAGTTGGAAACAGATTTTCCATCACACTCCTTCCTCTTTGAAACTTTGTTTTTACATCCCAATACCCTTTCCTCAATTACATCAATAGCTTTACGAATTGGTTTTCCATC